>NC_079487.1:44214968-44856218 GCF_020520425.1 Spinacia oleracea | reverse complement strand
ACGGATATTCCTTAGTTCAATTCACATCATATTCTACTCGGCGGTAGAACACCTACAGCACAACGACACTATTACTTGACTTAAAGTATGCTAGACATCCCGTACAATAGCATAAACATAATCCTTGCGTGTGAAACACTCATACATTCATATAAACGTGAACAACATGCTTGCCATAATTCAACGATTATAAATGGTCACAACATGACTGTTCACATAGGCTTCATAATTCATCAATAAACCATAACATGCTTGTTCACAACATCAAATATGAATTCAATAATACTTCAAGTCACATGATTCACAAATAATAATCATCACATAGTTCTCATGTAATTGGTGGTCACCCTAGACATGTACGTACCTCGAATATCTAAGTATGGGGGCCACTTTGCAAATCACAATCAAGGCTAGAAATCACCTCTTATAATTAAAATAATAAAACTTAGTTATTATCCATGCTTACTAAATTTTTAGAAACTTTTAAGAGTTTTAAAACCTTTGAATTAATTAGAAATTAGTTGCTCATAATTAAAATTATAGTCTCAATTGGCCGATTAAAGCCCTAGTATAAAAACATTGATATTTGGCCTTTAAAACCATTAAAATCGACACTTTAAAACCTTGGGTTAAATCTGAAAATTTACATTTGATTTCCCTAAATTAAATCACCATTAAATTACGTAAATAAGTTATTTATTAAATTAGGATTAAAACCCTAGTATTAAATAATCATTAAAATCACTTTAGGACATCAAAAAGAAACACTTTATTAATTTATTAAATCTGAAAATAATAACTCTTTTAATTAAAATCATCCTCATGAATTCAAACACGTAAAACATCACAATACGATGTTCATAACCGTTCCCAGCAGTTTAATAAATCAAAACCAATAATAATAATATAATTTTAAAATACGGAATTGAAATAGAATAGGCAAGGAAGAAGATAATTATACCAAACCGGCCTAAGCACGCTACAATCACGAATTTGATGTGATTGGGCGCAAAAAGAATTATTCAGAACACAAAAAACACACAACCCACACAACCGTGTGCGTGTGTGCGGACAACAAGGGAAGAAGCGACGCAGCAGGGGCGACGAGCACGAGCAGCGCGACACAAGGTTCGCGTGCACGGCGTGGGCGAGTGTGTGAGGGACTGGCTGGGCGCAGCACACCCGACAACAACCACAACACGCATCAACAACACGCGGGCTATGATGCTGCGCGATGAGAGAGGGGCAAAGGGAGTGTGCGAGAGGCACGAGAGAGAGACGAGTGTGTTGTGCGAGAGGCAGCAGCGACACAACACAAGGGAGAGGTGTTGTGCTCGAAGGCAAGGCACGAGGAGAGGGGCGAGGGTGCAACAACGCAGCACACGAGCAAGTGCTCATTGTGTGCGGCGAGAGAGAGAGCCGGACGAAGGAGAGAGCAAATAGGAGAGAGAGAGAGGGTTATGAAATTGTAAGGGAATCATTAATGAGAGGGGTCTTATTTATAGGTTTCTAGTCCCTAGTGGGTTCAGTTTAGGGTTTTGCATTGGGCTTTGCAATTGGGTTTAAGTTAGAATTAAATATTTAAAAGCTTTGTTTGGTTCACCAACTGAATTGGATTGTGCTCGGAATTTAATTTAAATAGTTTTGAAATACGAACCAATAAATTCCCGACTTAAATAATAAAATAATAATTCGTTTAATTTATTTCAGAATTAAATAAAACTAATAAATATTTTATTTAATTAAAAACCACACTTAAATGCATATTAACTGCAATTTAAATTCTATAATTCGTAAAAATACTTTATAAATACATTAAAATATATTTATAAATTCAGAAAAATACGAGGTATTACAGTCTACCCTCCTTAAAAGAAGTTTCGTCTTGGGCACGGAAACTATAATTTGGAATTAAAACTTGAGACTTTATGAGACTTTATGGCGTTTTCTTTGCAAAAATTTTTAGTTGTTGTACTCTTTAAGTAATTCAACCTGACAATATGAAGGGCACTTCCGATAGAAAGCACTAAATTAGGCATAAAATGAGGGAAAATAAGGTAAAAAGCGCGAAATTTTCCCGCACTCTACCCCCTTAAAAGAAACGAGTTACGGCCCCGTAACTTAACTAACCTCGGGAAAAAGCTTGGGATATTTCTTTCTCATTTCTTCCTCGGGTTCTAAGGTAGCTTCTTCAGATTCTTGGTTAGAACCATAACACTTTGACAATCTTAACATCCTTACTCCGTGTACTACGTGCTTTACTATCAAGGATTTTAACTGGTCTTTCCTCAAAGGTCAGACTTTGGTCTAATTCTATGGTCTCCTGTTGCAACACATGCGATTTTTCCGGACATACTTCCTTAATTGAGATATGTGGAATACATTGTGTACTCTATGTAAGTCCATGGGCAAGGCTAGTATATACGCTACCTTTCCTATCCGTTCCAGGATTTCATATGGACCTATATACTTTGGGATAAGCTTTCCTTTCTTCCCAAATCTCATTACACCCTTCATTGGTGAAACTTTGAGTAGCACTTTGTCACCTATTTGGAACTCTTCGTCCCTATGCTTCAAGTCTGCATAACTCTTTTGACGATCCTGTGCGGCTTGAATCTTGGATCGAATGGTTCTAACTTAGTTCATTGTGTCCTCCATCAATTGAGGTCCCAACACAACGGTCTCACTAATGTCACTCCAACATAAAGGACTTCTACATTTTTGTCCATATAAGGCCTCAATTGGTGCCATTCCTATACTGGCATGATAGCTATTATTGTATGAAAATTCTATAAGATCTAGACTATCTTCCCATCCTCCTTGGAAATCTATGACACAAGCTCTAAGCATATCCTTAAGTGTCTGAATAGTCCTTTCCATTTGTCCATCTGTTGCTGGGTGAAACGCTGTACTCAGTTTCAATGTTGTACCAAAGTTCTTATGCACACTTTTCCAGAAGTTTAAAAGAAATCTTGAGTCTCTATCTGATACTATATCCTTAGGAACTCCATGTAATCTCACAACATTTAATGTAATATTTGGCAAGTTGTTCCATCTTCCAGGTTTCCTTTATTGGTATAAACAATGCTGACTTAGTCAATCTGTCTACCACTACCCAAATGGTATCATTTCTGGTTCTTGACTTGAGTAAACAAGTGACAAAGTTCATTGAAATATAGTCCCACTTCCAGGTTGGAATTTCTAATGGTTGGACCTTTCCTTGAGGTCTCTTATGTTCTATATTTACTTTCTGACAAGTCAGTATCTTAC
The DNA here is from genome assembly GCF_020520425.1 of Spinacia oleracea. Classification (NCBI taxonomy): domain Eukaryota; kingdom Viridiplantae; phylum Streptophyta; class Magnoliopsida; order Caryophyllales; family Amaranthaceae; genus Spinacia; species Spinacia oleracea. The sequence continues at coordinate 44,852,948 of NC_079487.1, read as the reverse complement.
TACAAATTCAGCTACTTCATTCTTTATCCTTGGCCACCAATATACCTTTTTCAGATCCTTATACAACTTGTCACCACCCGGGTGAACATAGTACGGTGTATTATGGCCTTCTTTCATCAACCATTCCTTCAATTCACCACACTTTTGAGGCACACACCACCTTCCTTTGTACCTCAAACTTCCATCCTCATGGATCTTGAAATCCGTTTCTTTCCCTTGCGGAATCTTTTCCTTGATTAGCTCTAACTTAACATCTCAAGCATGATTCTCTTTGATTTCATCAAACACTGACAGTTGGATAGTTAATGCATTCATCATTCCTTCTAAACATTCACCACTCACGATTTCCAAATTCAACCTTTGCATATCCTTGCACAATTCGTTAGCAACTACTAACGCATTTACACTAAGGCTTGATTTCCTACTCAAGCATCTGCAGCTACATTTGCTTTTCCTTCGTGATATTGGATGTCCAAATCATAATCCTGAATCAATTCCAACCACCTTCTTTGGCGCATATTCAGATCCTTCTGTGTGAAAATGTACTTCAAACTCTTATGATCCGTGAATATCTTACATTTCACACCATATAAATAGTGTCTCCATATCTTCAATGAAAACACTATGGTAGCTAATTCTAAGTCATGGGTAGGATAATTGGATTCATACGGTTTCAATTGTCTTGACGCATACGCAACCACCTTCCCGTTCTGCATCAAAACGCAACCTAGACCATTCTTAGATGCATCAATGTACACATCATAAATACCACTTTCATCTGACAGAGTTAGCACTGGCGCGGTTGTCAATCGCGTCTTCAGAGCTTGGAATGCTTCTTCACACTTATCATTCCACTCAAACTTAGCTTCTTTCTTCATCAAAGTAGTCATTGGTTTGGCTATCCTAGAAAAATCTTGCATGAAACGCCTATAATATCCAGATTAACCAAGAAAGCTTCGAATTTCCGAGACACTCTTAGGTGTAGGCCATTTACTAACTGCTTTGATCTTTGCAGGATCCACTGCAACTCCTTCCTTATACACAAAATGTCCCAAAAATGCAACCTTCTCCAGCCAGAATTCACACTTCGAGAATTTGGCATACAACTGGTTGTCTCTCAACGTACTCAACACAGACCTTAAGTGTTCAACATGATCTTCTTCACTCTTTGAATGCACAAGGATATCATCTATTAAAACCACTACAAACTTGTCCAAGAATGCATGGAATACTCGGTTCATTAAGTCCATAAAGATAGCAAGTGCATTGTTAACTCAAACGGCATAACAATGAACTCATAATGACCATATCGAGTCCTAAATAGGGGTGAAAGTTTGGTAGCAAAAAACCGAAAACCGAACCAAACCAAACCGAATAAGAAATTTGGTTCATTTTTTTTCTATTCGGTTCGGTTTGGATTGAGATTTTTTTTAAAAATTGGTTTTATGGTTTGGATTGGACTGAAAATTCTAAAATCGAACTAAAACCGAATAAACCGAACTTGGCTAAAAAGTATAATAAAGGCCCAAAAATTTGTTAAAAACAGGTATAATATAGTCCCAAAAACAGACCCAAATGAAAGACCTATGAAAATTCGGTTTTATGGTTTGGGTTGGACTCAAAATAAAAAATCCAGTTTGGTTTGGTTTGGATTAAAAGGTTATGTGGTTTGGATTCAGTTTCACAAAATGAAAACCGAATTAGTTTGGTTTGGATTCGGTTTGGGCCTTAATCCAAACCGAAAACCGAACTTTCACCCCTAGTCCTAAATGCAGTCTTTGGTATATCGTGATCCGCGATTCTCAACCGATGATAACTTGATCTCAAGTAAATCTTTGAAAAGATTCCTGCTCCTTTCAATTGGTCAAACAGATCATCTATCATAGGCAAATGATACTTATTCTTGATTGTGACTTTATTGAGCTCCCTGTAGTCTATACAGAGTCTCATACTTCCGTCCTTCTTCTTCACAAACAAGACTGGCGCTACCCAAGGCGACGCACTTGGTCTGATATAACCTTTCCCTAAAATTTCTTCCAATTGACCTTTCAACTCACTCATTTCTGCTGGAGCCATTCGGTATGGAGCTTTCGAAATAGGTGCAGTCCCAGGTGCTAAGTCTATGGTAAAGTCAATAGGTCGATTAGGCGACATTCCCGAGATATCCTCCGTAAATACATCCAGAAACTCATTCACTATTGCAATGTCCTCAGGTTGTTCCTTAATAACATGTTCAAGGTCTCTCACATTGCACAAGAACACATGGTTTCTTTTACTGACTAGCTTCACGAGTTCCATTGCCGTGATGATTCCTACACTTCTAGGCTTACCAAAACGACGACAGGACACTACTTTCCTTAGACTAGACCTCAAATGGATCTTCTGCTTCTCATAATCGATCTTGGATTTGAATAACTCTAACCAATCCATACCTAAAATTACATCTAATTCTCCCAATTCAAACTCGATTAGGCTAGATAAAAACACGATTTTGGCTATGGTCAAAGGCACATCCCTATGGATCTTGGTACACTTTACTATACTACCTGTTGGTATAACTATGGGTACCTCAATTGCTGTGGGTTCCTTTAATCCCAGTGTCTCCAAAACACTCACTGATATAAACGAATAAGTCGCACCAGAATCAAATAGTGCTTTAACTAAAATGGGGTTAATAGAAAAACTACCGGCTATGACGTCGGATGAAGTTTCTGCTTCTTGCCTAGTGATCACATTCGGCTTTCCTTGGGAAACTCCTTTGTTATAGCCACCTACATTAGCATTTCCATTATTGTTTCGGTTCCCATTTTGCTGATAGTTTCCTCCAGACTTTCCATTTTTCTGGCCATAGTTGTTATTTTTACCGCCTTGGTAACCTCGCTGGTTTCCACCATTATTTTCATTATTCCCTCCATTCCGATTTTGGTTATTCCGGCTGTTGTTCTGCTTAGGTTTCCCATTCTTGGCCCAACATTCAAATTCCCTATGGCCAGACTTCTCACAGAACCTACATATCACTGGATTTCCATCACAATCTTTCCCTGGGTGATTACTGTGGCAACGTTTGCACTCAAAAATTCTTGTTCCATTTCTGTTGCCTCCAGACTGGTTCCTATTGCCATTATTGTTGTGGAAGTTGTTATTTTGATTTCCATTGCCATTCCCCTTTAACTGAAACTGGTTGTTTCCCTTATTCTTCTTAAAATTATTTTGGTTTTGTTGGTTACCACCCTGATTCTGGTTCCCAACATCTTTCCATTTATCACCAATTCCATTCTTCCTTTGTTGGAGTCCATACAGATGGGAAGATTTTCCGTATAGGGTATCTCGACTAGGAAAAGTCTCTCCAGCAAGCATCATTTGTAGATCCATAGTTAATCCACTCTCAAATCTCTGAGCCTTAAGTTCTTCCGTTGCCACCACTTCCGGTGCAAACCTAGACAGTTCTATGAATCTAGAATAGTACTCAGTTACAGACATCCCATCCATCTTCAATTCGATGAATTCCTGAGCTTTCTGCCTTTTCAGATACGGCGGATAAAACTTATTTTTCAATGCAACATTAAACGATTCCCACCCGAATCCAGGTGTAGCTCTCAAATCATTTTCACATATTTGCCACCATAGGCCAGCTTCTCCCCTAAGGTAATATACAACACTATTTACCCTAAGGTTTTCTAGACAGTTCACCGCTACTATTAGCTTATCAAATTCCCTTAACCAATTATCAAGTATTCTTGGGTCAATCTCCCCTTGGTACAGAGGAGGCTTACTTTGAGCCACCTTCTTAAACATCTCCCTAGCCGGATAAGGCACTGGGTTGTTTCTATTATGTGCTAAGTTTTGCACTACTTCAGCTAATTGCCTAACCACATCCGCAATCTCTTGGTTAGCCATTTCACTTCTCCTGAATAAAATAAAAGACTAACTTTAAAGATTGGGTTGGACACGACCTTACTAAAGTATTGCACTAACAAAACAAGTCAAACCAATAGCACAAATGGTCACAAAATTTCGGACCCTAATGGGAAAAGTGGCTCCTACTTTGGACCAATTCCCGCTTTCGTTCGCATCACAAAATTTAAGTGGTAGAGAGTTCAACCACCCTACATGTAAAATTTCATTGAAGAAATAACATTAAATCCCTTTGCGATTATCACTCAACTTAAATTCAAAACTTAGAATTAAGGGTAACGAAAAGAATCTAAAGCTTTTATTACTTCAATGATAGCATACTACATCCTTTGGATAGTACTTTATTCGCTAAACCATAAAAATGAATTACTAAAACCATAAATAGTAGCTTGCTACTTTATTATTCAACCAAAAATAAGTACTAGCTATTACAATACTCAAATACTAAAGGCATCACGACGATCATTCCTTTCGTTGTAGTGCTCTGGGGTGAAATCTTGATCTTCAGGATCATCTATGTCTTCTTCAGGATCAGAATCATACTCCATGTCTTTATTATTTTGTTGTAGCACACTATTCACTTCATCATTGGCTTCAGGCTCATCCTCAGTATCACTAGAAATCTCAATAGTGGGTTCAGGAATGATAGGGTTAGGGTTCTCAATCTCAACAACATCGTCATCACTATCCTCATTCATAGGATTCTCCACATCACTATCAAATTCCATGTGATTGATATTTTCTACCATTTTACCATCCTCAAAACATTGCTCTACAAGCTCTAAAATAGTGGTCATGACCTCCATGTCATACCTCCATATACCATCAGGAGTACGTACTTAAAGTAATTAGGAGTACGTACCACTGTCGGAATTATATCATGGAATCGATTCTTAAGCTTTATATATGTATGGATTCTTATGAGGCAAACAATGAATAACCATCTCAGACATAACATCCTTATTCCTTAGTTGAGGAAAATTTTGGACCGTAGCAAAATAATTATAAGCGAACTCAATCTTCTTCATATATATGTGTGGGGTCTCACAGTCTAACTTCTCTAGGTGTCCTAGATAAGCGAACTTTGAAATCAACATCTTAAATCCTGAAAACACACAACTTAAGAGTCTTACTAATGCATTCCCAAACAAAATAATTCCCGCAAAATAATTAAGCTTTAACACGTTCAATGCACAAATATATGCTTAATCATGGATTATGATGCAATTAATCACATAAAGCAAAATAAAACATGATCAAACTTTAAATACAAGATCACATAATCAAATCACATAAACACTTGATTAAAATGCATTCTTAAATTAAATGCATACTTAGTGTTGTGGGATCTTTTACGGTGCTGACGTGGCACGCGTTCCTCGGAGATATCAAGTATGACCTGGCACGAACTTCTGGCAACCTGCAAAACAAGAATATTCCCGTAGGAATATTCCCTCTGATGCTTAAGTAAGTATAAGCTAGAGAGATAAGTAACTTGTAGAGAGAAGGCAGAGCAAAGATAGTTTTTGTTGGTGGGAATGAATTGATTGCCCCTTTTCCTTGGGATCTGAACCCTATTTATAGGGTTAGGGTTTTTTGGGAGCTGATCCCGCTTTAATCGGACAGTTTCTTAAGATCATGACACGTGTCTTGTGTAAATACTGGGGCTGGAGTTGAGTCTCGCGGGCTTATTAAGTGCGTTGGGCTTTTTGTAATCAGTGAAGATGGGTCCCTTCAGAGTAAGAGGGACTAAAGGCCTTCTGGAAGGTCCTTTATTGGGCCATTATGGTTTAGCTTAGGTGGCGTTTGTTTTAGGCCACATCATTTTCCCCTCAAGGAGGATGCCCCTCGCCCATGTGGGGTAGGCTGCTTGTCCTGGGATCATGCCACGTGTGAGGGCTTTTCAGAGCTCAGTTTTTCCTTTAAAACCTTCAGAACTTCTTTCATTTTTCTTTTGTTACTTCAGAGCAATTTTATTTAGAGAGAGAAAGCGAATTTCGTTTTGCCAAAGACCTGCTTGTGTTTGCGTTTGAGTGTTCTTGGATTCTTTGTTCAGTGTTCTTGAGGATTTAGAAGATTTGTCAAGACTTCTCATCAGTTTGATCATTTTCTGGTAAGTTTTCTATCAAAACTCTTGTTTTCTGCATGCTGATGGCCCCCCTCTTTTTTATCGTTTATAGTGTCCTGTGGAGGCGTCCTGGGGGTTATGACGCCCATCTCTTTCTTTCTTTTGCTAAAGTCAGACGTCCTGTTCCTTATGTAGGACGACATGGCTCGAATTAGACAAACAGCCAATGTGCATGCATGGGCTGCACCGCGAGAGGGGGACGATAGGGTTCCTTTTTCGAACCCGTCCCAAGGAAGTAGGAGTGGAGTCCGTTCCTCTCATAATACAGGAGACGCGGCCATAAGAACGGCACATTCTCCTAGAAGAAGGAAGAATGTGGCTTGCCGTCCCCGTGTTCCACGCGAGGATTTTGAAGATGACTCCTCTAGCTCTTCGGACGAGGAGTTTGCAAAAAACCTTCCTCCTATGGTCCGGGAGAAGGAGGATGTCAATTTGTTTCCTTCGGACATCTTTCCCAGCATGAAATGGCTGAGGTACCTGAGGGAGCAGGGACGTGACTTTGAGCGTTTTCTGCTTCTGCCCCCAGGTTTTAGTCTTAGGAGCCCTCGACCCCATGATTCCGTGGACCAACTCTCTCAGGGAGAGGTAGCTGTCTATACTGCTACCTTTAGATTGGGTCTTAGATTTCCTTTGCATCCCTTTGTGATGGACGTCTTGGAGGGGTATGATATTGGCCTTGCTCAATTGACGCCTAACTCTTGGGCAAACATTTTTGGATTTATTGCCAAATGCGCTTTGAGCGGCATCACCCCTTCCTTTCCTTCTTTCCTTCGTCTTGTAGTTATTGCCCCTTCCTCTCGTTCTCCCCAGGGATGGTTCACCCTTTACAGCCGTCGGGGATATAAGACGGTGGTGGGTAAGACTTCTAGTTGGGTTTGGTGGAGGAAGAAGTGGTCTATTGTTCGAATGGAAGACCTCTCTCTTTCAAGGCGTCTTTCTAGGTGGAACCGTCGGCCCCGCTATTTATCTAAAGATGACGCCTTCCCTCGCCTTTCGTCAAGGGAATGGGGACTAGTAAAGCCCTTGTTCCAGGCCGAGATGTATCGGCTGTCGGCAAAGAGCCATGCCTGGGTGCCTAATGCTTGGCTTCCCCATGTAGGCCAGTTCATCAATATAGTCTTTCTTTCGGCCGTTGGTCTTTGTTCCTATTTGAGTAGAGGTAGTTTTCCATAGACTTTCACTCAACATCGCTCTTCTTTTTCTTCTACTAACCCTTGACTTTGTAGATTCTGCCATGGATCGTCTTCGGTAGGGCGTAGTGGACGTACCCGCTTGGCTGTCCGAGGTATACACTGAGGACATTCTCAAGGCCGTGGAGGCCAAGAAAAAGGACTCCTCCAAGAAGTCCGGCGAGGGTGCCTCTGGTGACGTCGCCAAGGTATTTATTTATTTATTTTTATTCTTTTTTATTTTTTTATTTTTACTATGCCTCTGTAATCTTTTCTGATTTCGATTTGGTCGTTGACTTCTTACATTTTTTAGGAGCCCACTTCGTCAGCTACGAAGAAGCGTCCTGCATCTTCGACGGAGGCTCCTAAGCCAAAACGACCCTTCTTTAAGAACATGGGTACGACCGATGCTGCAGCAAAGCCGTCGGTACCAAAACCGTCTGCTCCCCTAGCTGGGGGAGAGGTTCTTCTTAACCAGGCGTCCATTCCTGCACCTGAGCAAAAGGAGGTCTCTCCCCAGGTGGACACCGAAGGGGATTCCGCTGCCGGAGCGGCTGCTGACAAAGTAGCAGCTGAACAGGCTGAGGCTGCTGACGCCACCACCTCGTCCAAGGAGGACAAGGGTAAAGGCAAGGAAGCTGAAGCTCCTTCTACTGATAATGCCTCCATGCCTCCTGCAGCTTCGCCAATTGGTTAATGTTTCTATACTTTTAATCTGTTGTGTCAAGTCGGTATTTGCATGATGTTTGATAACTTGACGTTTGGTTCAGTTGAGATGTTCAAGCGGATGCGGCGGGCCCAGGTGGCGAGCATCCCCCCTTCTGACGGTTTTAGCTCAGAGGCGAAGGATAAGATCCTTTCGGACGTGTATGCGGCCATTCCTGAGGAGTATGTGAGGTCACTCCCCGGAATTGACTTGGGGTTCTTTGGGTCCATCCAGTCCCTCGTCCTTGATGTGAGACACTTACCCCTGGTTCTCTTTATTTATTATATATACCTTTTTTTTTAACTCTATTTTGTCTTCGGCAGCTCTTCATCCGCTGTGCCGAGAGTAGGAACTACCGCTTTGATATGCATAATGATATGCTCAAGCATAAGGACCAGATTGAGAATCATGAGCAGTATGCTGAGAAGACACCCAGATTGATCAACTTGGACGCGGACAAGAAGATTAAGTCCGAAACGGAAGCTCTGAGGAAGGCTGAGGAGGACGCCCAGAATTATAAAGAGAAATTGCTTGAGCATGAGGAGAGGCTGGCCATGCTGAGAAAGGAGTACTCCTCCGTCTCGGAGCGGGTGACTAATTTCTCTTCCAAGGTGAACGTCCTTGAGGGTCAGCTCAAGGCCATGCAGGGGAAGATTGAAGCCGTGCGCAAGGAGGCTGCGAGCTCTTTCAAGTTGGGCGAGGAGTCCATTTTGGAGAGTGCCCAAAGGGCGTGGGATCAGCCTATGGATGGGAAAGACTTTTCCTGGTTCAAACGCCGTATCTCCTACCAGATGGCCGTTTCGACGGCTAGACGCCTACGCTTAGATCCCCCTGAGTTCGTTAGTGACGGGGAGGAGGACATGGAGGAGGACGAGGTGAACTCCCCTGAAGGCCAAGACGTCCAGGACGGGAGTTCTATCGCCCCTCATCCTTGAGCAGCTTTTCATGTGGTTGGTTTGAATGACGCCGTGGGTGTTTGTAATAACTTTGGTGCCTTTTGGCATTTATTTGATTTGGTTTGTTTGCGCCTTGAGCGCTATGTATAAATATTTTGTGCCTTCTTGCACTTATTTTATTTTAATTCCATTTCAGTTCGTTACTGATTTCTTGGGAATTCTTTTTGGGTCCATTTGATGGACGGGAACCTTAGTGTTTTAGGTGATCAGCCTAATTTGAGGCGCTAATCTAGGCTACTTCTCAGGCCGTCAATCGATTAGTCTTTTTAGACACCATCCAAGGAGGAGGTCTTATGTCTGAATGTTTGCTCTTGTTGAGTCTTCTTTCTCTCTTTTTTGGGCGCCTTCCGAGGAGAAGGCGTCATGTTGGATGTCTGAACCCTTTGTGTTTATTAGCACTGGGTATTGTTTATTTAGTAGATATTGACGCCACTATTTAGGGATTGTTTTCTTATGAGTTTCTTCACCCCTTAGTGTTTTTTAAAGGGTTTCACTGAGACTTGTATTCGTCAGATAAGAAAATATTCATTTACTAAATTGCACGCTAAATTCACCGCGTCTTAGGCGGGCATTTACAGGCCGTTTTGTGGGCTCTAGTACAATAGCTAGGCCGTTTTGTAGGCTCTGAGTACAATAGCTAGGCCGTTTTGTAGGCTCTGAGTACAATAGTTAACCTAATGATATTCTATTTTTAGCCACTTTCTTCAATCTTGACCGTTTCTATTTGGAGGGGTTGAGTTTCTTTGGCGACTTGAGGTTCATCTTCATGCTTTCGTTTGCCTCTGACTTCGGCAGAATCTTGCTTCCATGCTGACGGGTTGAGGGTCGTCAGATAACAGTCCCTAGCCTGTTGTTGATCTCCATGTATGGTGCCTATCACTCCATCATTGCACACAAACTTCAAAAGCATCAGATGGGTGACGACTACAGCTTTAATCTTGTTCAAGGCGGGTCGTCCCAAGATGACATTGTATGCATTCAAGTCTTTAACAATTAGTAAGTCCACCTCCATCTTTCGTCCATTTTTCCTATCCCCAATTCGAACCGGCAGAGTGATGACGCCCACAGGGTGAATGATGCTCCCTCCGAAGCCAATGATGGGATAGTGAATTCTTTCGATGGTTTTGGGGTCATGCGCTAGGCGATTGAGGCATTCTAGACTCGTTATGTCGGACGAGCTTCCCGTGTCTATTAGAATGCGTTTGACCCTCATGTTAGATATCTTGAATTCGACCACAAGGGGATCATCATGCGGAGTGGCTATCCGTCTACCATCTGACTCACATATTTCTATCCGTGGGAATGGATCCATGGGTGATGTTGCTGACAGCAGTACTTGTCCTAGGCGGCAAGCATAATCTTTCTGTCCTCTCATGGTGGGTCCTCCAGCGGCCGGTCCTCCAGATATGACGGCTACAAATCCTCCAGGTAGGTGAGGCAGGTGACTTGTTCTTTTTGTATTGGTTTTTTCCAAAGCCATGAGCATTCTTCTGTAAGTAGTTCTTGAGGTGTCCTTTGGAGGCTAGGCCATCTAAAGCCCTTTTCAAGCTTCTACAATTCTTAGTTTCATGTCCTGTGTCTTCATGGAACTGGCAATATAATTTGGGATCTCGACTCTCAGCAGGAGATTTCATGGAGAAAGGTCGATCAAGGTCGAACCTTGTCCCGAAGTCTTTTAGTATGGTGAGGAGATCTGTGTTATACACAAAATATTCCCTCTCCTGCGGACGTTCTCTCTTGTGCCCAGGAGAGTTGGTGTCATGCTCTTTTGAGAGGGTCCATGTGCCATTCACTCGTGGGGCTTTCGGTCCACTTTATCTTTCTTTCCGGAGGAGTCTGTTGTTTCTCCAATCCTTCCTTCCTTTGACGCACTGCATATTTCTGTTGCATGGATAAATGCTTCAGCCTTGTCCAGGACTTCGGCCATAGTCCTTACACTCTTCTTAACCAGATCAAACTTAAAGGATCCCGTCTTCAATCCCCTGACAAAATTATCAAAGGAGGCGCCATCGGGCAAGTCTGGGATCTGTCCGGCCTCTAGGTTGAAACGCTTCACGTAGCTTCTTAGGGACTCGTCTTTCCCCTGTTGGATCCGCCCCAAATGCATGCTTGTTTTCCTTTCTTCCTTGTGTGCCATGAACCTTGTAGAGAACAAAGTTTGTAGTTCATTGAAAGAGGCAATTGACCCTGGGGGTAGCCGTTCAAACCATTTAGACGCTACTCCTTTGAGAGTGGCTGGGAAGTATTTGCACCAAGTGGCTTCATTGGTTCCTTGAACATACATGTGATGGCGGTATGCGACAAGGTGCATATCAGGATCGGTGGTCCCGTCATAGGCTTCAATTGTAGGAGTTTTTACCTTGGGTTCCTTCGGGGCGTTCATGATCTCATCGGAGAAGGGGGTACTCATGTGCCTTGACGTTAGATTGTTAAACCCTTGCTGGATATGATAAGTTGGTTCACGACGGTTGGATAGCAGGCGGGGGCGCATGCTTACTCTGTTGGGCGTCATCTGGGTCTGTCCACGTGTAGTGGGGTAAAATGGCGGGTCTTCCATCACAGGAGTGGACCCGGTGTCTAATAGTTCAGATTCAGCTTCATAATTTTCTTGACGCCTTGAGGCAGGCCGTAAGACGGCTGGTGGGCTTCCCCTAGACGATGGTCGTATGACCGGGTCCCGTCGAGGTAAGAAAGTAGGGGGGTCGCGGGCGTTTCCCGAGTGCTTAGGCACAGGGCTGACTCCCCTTCTTGCTTGTGGACGAGAACCTTCTCCAGCCCTTCATACGTTGGATCTGAGTGGCATTCTTCTTATCCGATTGACGCCTAGGCTGAGGGGTCTATGTGGAGCCGTCCTCTCAGTGCTGTAGATTAGCACATTTTTCCGAATTTCATCTTGCAATGTAGTGCTCATCTGTTGTCGAAAGGTCTGATTCATTTGCTGTTGGAATCCTGCTAAGATCTCGCGTAGGGAGCCTACCGAGACCGACAAATCTAGATTCTCATCTAGCACGGCGTCTCGGACGCTGGGACTTAGATGGCCGCCTGGCGGAGACGCCTCGTTCATTGGTTCTTCTTCTACAACAACCTCAACCTCCTGCACCCGTCGCGGTATGTTTCCTGCATTTGCGATTCGATTGGCTTCTTCTATGTGCCGTTGGCTCCTTTCGAGGGGCCGTCTCTCTTCTCCTTCACCAGTGTACTCTCTGTCAGAGTGTAGTTCGGCCATGACACTGTACTCCCCCACAGACGGCGCCAGATGTTGTGGGATCTTTTACGGTGCTGACGTGGCACGCGTTCCTCGGAGGTATCAAGTATGACCTGGCACGAACTTCTGGCAACCTGCAAAACAAGAATATTCCCGTAGGAATATTCCCTCCGATGCTTAAGTAAGTATAAGCTAGAGAGATAAGTTGTTAGGTTATGATACATATGACAATTCATAAATCATGCGGAAAAACCATAAATCCAGGAAAGCATATTATTTACACATAATCATTTAGCATAGAATGGATGCATACATGTTGTAGCGTGCCTTCCCTAGCTGCGCCCGAACCGAACAAGAACGAGTCTTTAGGACTCCAAATATCGTCCCTCCGTAGATAGTCCACAGTACGTCCGGATCCGCCTCAAGTTAGACCAACTAGAATCGCCCTTAAGGTGCTTAGGAATTTCGGCTAGTGTTTGCAAGTGTATGGCTGATTTTTATTTCAAAAACTTACCCTTTGAATACTTCAATCGTACCCATAAATTGTGACCCTAGGCACCTATTTATAGGAGTATGGAAAAGGAATTGTAATCCTACTAGGATGTGGATTTGCTAGTTAGAACTTTATTAGGATTCTAAATAACAAAACAAATCTAATAGGATTAGGATTTTAATCTTTGCACAAATCCTAATAGGATTAGGATTTCCCGCACAAGCATTGCACAAGCCGTGCACCCGCGCAAGCCTTGCGGCCCACGAAAGGCGCACATCCCACGCTGCTGTGCTCTCGCGCGCGCGCACCCTTGGCTGGGCCTGGTCGAGGCGTGCGGCTCGCTGGGCGATGGTCTGGCTTCGTGCTGGGCCTTCGTCTAGCGGGTCTCGTCCGATGCTGATTCGTACGATACGCTTCCGATTAAATTCCCGATTCCGGAATTCATTTCCGATACGAACAATATTTAATATTTCCGATTCCGGAATTAATTTCCGTTTCGAACAAATATTTAATATTTCCGTTTCCGGAATTATTTTCCGATTCCTGATAATATTTCCGATTCTGACAATATTTCCGTTTCCGGCAATATTTCCGATTTCGGCAATATTTCCATTTCCGATAATATTTTCCGATACGTACCATGTTTCCGTTTCCGGCAACATCTACGACTTGGATAATATTTATATTTCCGATACGATCCATATTTCCGTTTCCGGCAATATCATCGTTTCCGGAGTATTCATTTCTTGCTTGTGACGATCTCAGCTCCCAATGAAACCAAGATCCGTTGATTCCGAATATCCATAGATAGAGTATTTAATGCCATTAAATACTTGATCCGTTTACGTACTATTTGTGTGACCCTACGGGTTCAGTCAAGAGTAAGCTGTGGATTAATATCATTTATTCCACTTGAACTGAAGCGGCCTCTAGCTAGGCATTCAGCTCACTTGATCTGACTGAATTTATTAACTTGTTAATTAATACTGAACCGCATTTATTAGACTTAACATAGAATGCATACTTGGACCAAGGACATTATTTCCTTCAGTCTCCCACGTGTCCTTAGGGACAAGTGTGCATTTCCTAATTTCTTTGTCGCTCGATGCTTGCTCTTGAACATAAGGTAAGAGTTGTCATCCTTATTATGTCCAGAGGTGTTTCTCGGTTTCAGAGTTCAACTGATCAAATTAACAGATAATCATAGCCTATGATTCATCCGAGCACGACCATGCATTTCACAGTTTCTAGCTCTCCGAGTGGCCTTGTACAACTTTTAAGCATCTCATCCCGATTTATGGGAGGACAATCCCAATCTTGCGATCTTGAGATTAGACTTCGTTTGATAGGTGATTACCTGAGCGTTGCCTTTATAGCCTCCTTTTACGGTGCGACGGTTGGTCAACGTCAAAGTAACCAGTTCTCAAACAAGTAATCTCAAATCACTCAGGTATTGAGGATTTAGTGTCTAATAATTTTAATGAAATTTTCTTATGACAGATTTTCATCTCTTACAGTAAAGTTTCATAGGTCTGTCCGATACTAGTCTTCCCAAAGTAAGTATCTATGCAAATGATTATGACATTGCCATGTCCACATAGTTCAAGAAACAGAACTACTAATCATCTTGCATTCTAGTCGTCTAACGTTTTCTATGCGTCCAATTTTATAGAAAACTCCGACTAGGGACCATTTTCAACTTTTGACATTCAAGTTCACTTGATAGACATTTCTTAGTCACATGACTGGTCCTGACAGTCTATCTTGAATATATCGTCAAATTGAAGGGACTCATCATTTAATAAACCACAAATTAAATGGAAAAATGAATTCTATTCATTTATTGTGAATGATTAACCAATAATGTTTTACAAAGATTTAAACTCTAAAACTTTAAAACATTAAACAAGGATATCAAAGCCATTCCCTAATATGCTTGATTCCCATAGCTGCAGTGTGCGAGTTGTGCTTGGCCTGCGGCAGAGGTTTAGTCAATGGATCTGATATGTTGTCATCAGTTCCAATCTTGCTTATCTCGACTTCTTTTCTTCAACGAACTCTCGTAGAAGGTGAAATCTACGAAGTACATGCTTGACTCTCTGGTGGTGTCTAGGCTCCTCTGCCTGTGCAATAGCTCCGTTATTATCACAATACAGGGCTATTGGTCCTTTAATGGAGGGGACTACACCAAGTTCGCCTATGAACTTCCTTAGCCATATAGCTTCCTTTTCTGCTTCATGTGCAGCAATATACTCCGCTTCAGTTGTAGAATCCGCAATGGTGCTTTGCTTAGCACTTTTCCAGCTTACTGCACCTCCGTTGAGGCAGAAGACAAACCCAGACTGTGATCTGAAATCATCTTTGTCGGTTTGGAAACTTGCGTCCGTATAGCCTTTAACAATTAATTCATCATCTCCACCATAGACCAGGAAGTCATCTTTGTGCCTTTTCAGGTACTTTAGAATATTCTTGGCAGCAGTCCAATGCGCCTCTCCTGGGTCTGACTGGTATCTGCTTGTAGCACTGAGTGCGTACGCAACATCCGGGCGTGTACATAGCATAGCATACATTATTGAACCAATCAATGATGCATATGGAATCCAATTCATTCGTCTACGCTCATCAAGTGTTTTTGGGCACTGAGTCTTGCTTAGAGTTATTCCATGAGACATGGGTAGGTAGCCTCGCTTGGAGTCTGCCATCTTGAACCTATCAAGCACCTTATTGATATAAGTGCTTTGACTAAGTCCAATCATCTTTTTAGATCTATCTCTGTAAATCTTGATGCCCAATATGTACTGTGCTTCTCCTAGATCCTTCATCGAAAAACATTTCCCAAGCCAAATCTTGACAGAGTTCAACATAGGAATGTCATTTCCGATAAGTAATATGTCGTCGACATATAATACTTGGAAAGCAATTTTTCTCCCACTGACCTTCTTGTGTACACAAGATTCGTCTGCGTTTTTGATGAAACCAAAGCCACTGACTGCTTCATCAAAACGTATATTCCAGCTCCTTGATGCCTGCTTCAATCCATAGATTGATTTCTTTAGCTTGCATACCTTTTTAGCATTCTTTGGATCCTCAAAACCTTTAGGATGTGTCATAAACACAGTTTCTGTTAAAACGCCGTTTAAGAAAGCAGTTTTGACATCCATCTTCCATATTTCGTCATCGTAATATGCAGCGATTGCTAACATTATCCGAATAGACTTTAGCATTGCAACTGGTGAAAAGGTTTCATCGTAATCCACACCGTGGACCTGCCTGTAACCTTTTGCAACCAATCTAGCTTTGAAAACTTCAAGTTTCCCATCCTTGTCCTTTTTCAGTTTGAAAACCCATTTGCTTCCAATGGCTTGGTAGCCATCTGGCAAATCGACCAAATCCCATACTTGGTTTTCAGACATGGAGTCTAATTCAGATTGCATGGCTTCTTGCCATTGCTTGGAGCTAGGGCTCGTCATAGCTTGTTTGTAAGTCGCAGGTTCATCACTTTCAAGTAATAGAACGTCATAGCTCTCGTTCGTCAAAATACCTAAGTACCTTTCCGGTTGAGATCTATATCTTTAGGATCTACGCGGGGTAACATTTCTAGATTGACCATGATTCTCACCAGATTCTTCTAAAGATCTCTGAGTTTCATCCTGAATGTCATCTTGAGCATTCTCTAGAGTTTGTTGTTCGACTCGAATTTCTTCGAGGTCTACTTTTCTCCCACTTGTCATTTTGGAAATGTGACCTTTCTCCAAAAAGACACCATCTCGAGCAACAAACACCTTGTTCTCAGATGTATTGTAGAAGTAATACCCCTTTGTTTCCTTTGGATAGCCCACAAGGATACATTTGTGTAGACACCTACTTTTATCCCCATTCCCGCAAGGGAAAGGTTCGATGATGAAAGCATAAGAACTCCACTTGACAACGCATCTCCTATAAAATAAACGAATCTCGATTACCCATTTCATTTTACCCGAAACCTGCTATTTATGGAAACCTGCTAAAAATAGTAACTGCCGTAAAAGGTAGCTTCTAAAAGTGGTAAATCATAAAAGATAGAAACCTGTTAGAATTAGTTGTTGCATTCCAACATAAATCCTAAATGAGATAGAAAACTGCGAGAATCCTATTCCTAAAAGGATTCGGAAATAAGAGTTACGTATTAATTAAAATCCTAACGAGCCTAGAGTTCGTAACGGGCCCAAACGCATTCCGTCATAAAATTAATACACGCTAAAAGACTCGATTAAGTCTCAAACTCTACGGATTTCAGGAATCCGAATCTGACCAAAGAATTCTGCCAGACCCTATTTTCAACGCCCAGCCCTGGGCGCCGAAAATTCCAGCGCCCAGAGCTGGGCGCCGAAATTACCTGGGACAGATTCTCTTCCTAATCCGTTTCGTATTCAAAATTCCTGAAAAACTATCTTTCTACGCCACTTTTTCCTATAAACAGACCCCTAAGTTCGACGTGAAACAACACACAACAACACATAATATATTCTGAGTATTGACTCTAAACCCCTTAGCCTAAGCCTCTCGCTGCGAAACTGTTCACGCGTTCTGTCGCAATCGATCCATAAATCGAACAGAACGTATCCTGTCCCATAATCGTGAAGGAAATAATGCCCTTGGTCCAAGTATGCATTCTATGTTAAGTCTAATAAGTGCGGTTCAGTATTAATTAACAAGTTAATAATTCAGTGAGATCAAGTGAGCTGAATGCCTAACTAGAGGCCGCTTCAGTTCAAGTGGAATTAATGATATTAATCCACAGCTTACTCTTGACTGAACCCGTAGGGTCACACAAATAGTACGTAAACGGATCAAGTATTTAATGGCATTAAATACTCCATATATGGATATTCGGAATCGATTGATCTTGGTTTCAGTGGGAGCTGAGATCGTCACAGGCAAGAAATGAATACTCCGGAAACGATGATATTGCCGGAAACGGAAATATGGATCGTATCGGAAATATAAATATTATCCAAGTCGTAGATGTTGCCGGAAACGGAAACATGGTACGTATCGGAAAATATTATCGGAAATGGAAATATTGCCGGAATCGGAAACATTGCCGGAAACGGAAATATTGTCAGAATCGGAAATATTATCGGAATCGGAAAATAATTCCGGAAACGGAAATATTAAATATTTGTTCGAAACGGAAATTAATTCCGGAATCGGAAATATTAAATATTGTTCGTATCGGAAATGAATTCCGGAATCGGGAAATTAATCGGAAGCGTATCGTACGAATTAGCATCGGACGAGGCCTGCCAGACGAAGGCCCAGCACGAAGCCGGGCCATCGCCCAGCAAGCCAGCGCGCCACAACGCACCAGCCAAGGCTGCGCCAGGCCCACCACAAGGCAGGTCCAGCGCGCGCCAAGGATGCGGCAGCGTGTGGGCCTCATGGCAATGGGCTGCGAGCTCGCGCGCTGCGCGCGCGCGCATGGCGCCCCTCGTGGGCTGCTGTGCGTGCGTGTGTGTGTTTGTGTGCTATACGAATCCTAAAGCTATCAGGTTTCGACATATGATTAAATTCCTAAACCTAAAAGGATGAATTAATTAAATAAGAATTCTATTAGGATTCTAGTTTAATTAATTCACATCCTAATAGGATTCCAGTTCCTTTTCCATACCTCTATAAATAGGTGCCTAGGGTCATAATTTATACAGAACAATTGAAGTATTCAAGTATTCAAAGTGATTTTTGAGAGCAAAAATTCAGTCACATAATTGCCTACAATAGCCGAAAATTCTAAGTACCTTAAGGGCAATCCTAGTTGGTCAAGCTTAAGGCGGATCCGGACGTGCTGTGGACTATCTACGGAGGGACGACAATTGGAGTCCTAAAGACTTGTTCTTGTTCGGTTCGGACGCAGCTAGGGAGGGCACGCAACAAAGTGTATGCATCTAAACTATGCTAAATGATTATGTGTAAATAATATGCTTTCCTGGCTTTATGGTTTTTCCGCATGATTTATGTTTTGTCATATGAATCATAACCTAACAGTGGTATCACGAGCCTCTTATTATTTTCATAATCTAAATTGCATGAACATGGTTAAATATTACAAATTTGCAAGAATTAAAAGGGATGATTAATTTTCGTAATTGTTAATTAATTGCAAATTGCGTTTATTTAATTATACGTACGCAGTTTTTCGGCAGTTTCTTCGTTACTCATCCAAATCGAGTGATTTTTGTGTCAATTCCGCATGTAAAAGGCATTCTCAAATTCTCAAATTCGAAGCCTAACTATGACTTTTCGGAGGTTTTAGTTTTTCGAATGCAAAATTTCGTAAATTTAAGATGTTAAATTAAATATTTGCGATTCTTGTTGATAAATCTTGAATTTTTGATTGACCTACTGTATATGTTTAACAAGTTTGAATGCCTAGCCTTGTTAATTATGCAATCTAATTTGTAATTATGATTAATTTGTTGAAAATTGGAATAATTTAGAATTAATTTGACTTTCATAATTAATTATAATTTAATTAGATACCTATGATTAAAAACCACCATAAAAATTGTAAATTTATGTTAAATTTTAAATTTTTATGACCTAGACTTGAATCCATGTTAATCGGAAATCAATTAAATAATAAATTTTCGATTTTTCGCCCTAAAATTATGAAATTAATATTATTTATTAATTTGTCATTAATTTTGAATATAAATTTTTAATTTTTATGCGACTCGCTCATATAACTTGCACGCACAAAGCAGTGGACGCTACGTGTTACCCTTAAGGGGTGTTTTATAGTGCGGGCATGCGACGACGAGCAAGGGAGCTCGTCGCCCATGCGGTACGAATGCAGCGAGCAAGGGCATGGTGCACGAGCACAAGGCAGCAGCCCTGCCTTGTGTCGTGGGCTGTGAGCAATGGGCGTGTGGGCAGGGGCGAGAGCAAGGCACGAGCAGTCGCGTGTGGGCAGCAAGCGTGCTGCGCCACAGCGCGCACTGCCTCGCGCAAGCATGCGGAGCCTCGCGCGCAGCGAGCGCAAGCTCGCGTGCCACGAGCGCTACGCACAGCGTCGATGCCTCGCGCGCAGCGAGCGCCAGCTCGCATACTGCTGCCTCGTGCGATGAGCGCAACCTCGCGTGCGGGAAAGGCAGGCGCGCAGCGAGCGATGGCTCGCATGGATCGAGCGCTGGCAAGCGAGCGCAGTGAGCGATGGCTCGCATGGATCGAGCGCTGGCAAGCGAGCGCAGCGAGCGATGGCTCGCGTGCATCGACCGCTGGCGCGCACAGCGGGCACCAGCTCGTGTGATGCCTTGCGATGGTGAGCAGCAGCGATGCGACGCAGCGCATGGGCTGCGCGCACATGGCCAGTGATGGCTGTGTGCGTGTGGCCCATGGGCGTGCGTTGCATGGGATTGTTGCGTTGCGATTAGATCGTTTTGAAATTTTAATTTGAAATTTTCAGTTTACGTAATTTTAATTAATTTTAAAATTAATAATTTAAATTATTTTCTTGGATTTTAATTTTGAATGTTGTAATTATAATAAATTTTATTTATTCTAATTATTTTACTAAAATTAAAATCATGAATTAATTTAAGTACGATTGAAATTAAATTAAACGTTTTGGATTCAATTATAAATTTATATGAGCTTTAAATTTTAATTAAATTTGTATGTTTCCGGTTAGACTAGAAATACATTTTTATGTTTAAAATTAGTAAAGCATATGAATTTATTGGTTTAAGTGGGAGCCCTTTTTAGTCATAAACTCTTGATTAGGTCTACAAATCCTTAAGGTTAAAACAACTTGATTAGAATTAATAAGGACTGAATAATTTGTAGATTATTGGTGCCCTTGATTAATTGCTGCAAATGTTTATGTGATGCATAATGTGTTTTACTAACCAGCTATGTGGGCCATTCATGATAATGAATGGGTGAATGGTATATATTGTATATGTACTGTTTTGCAGGTTATGAAGTGACTAGTATGGCCCAAATAGGATAGAAAATATGGTCTGCGTACCATTAATTTGAATGTAATTGGTCTAAAGTACCAAAGTTGTTTTTCAATTCAAATATGGTCTGCGTACCATCAAATAGTTGTAATTAGTTTTAATTATAGCTTATCCTATTTGAAGAAAATGGTACCTCCCACGGAGATTTTCAAGACGGACTTTGAAGTTAAAGCTTCAAGATGAAGTCGGGCCATACTAGATCACATTTATCTTATGCATGTTTTGTTAGGTTATGATACATATGATATTACATAAATCATGCGGAAACAACCATTAACCCAGGATTACATATTATTTACACATAATCATATAGCATAATTTAGATGCATACTCTTTGTTGCGTGCCCTCCCTAGCTGCGCCCGAACCGAACAAGAACAAGTCTTTAGGACTCCAAGTGTCGTCCCTCCGTAGATAGTCCACAGCACGTCCGGATCCGCCTTAAGATTGACCAACTAGAATCGCCCTTAAGGTACTAGAATTTTCGGCACTTTTGAGCAAGATGTGTGGCTGAATTTTTCTCTCAAAAACTCACTTTGAATACTTTTAAAACTCGTTATAAATTGTGAACCCAGGCCACATATTTATAGGGGTATGGAAAGGGAATTGGAATCCTATTCAGATACAAATTAATTAAACCTAGAATTCTACAAGAACTCTAATTTAATTAATTTATCAAATAGAATTAGGAATTTAATCATTAACCGAACTCTGCACGTTTTAGGAAACGTGCACGAACACAAACACTTACACACGCACACACGGCAGCCACGATGGGCCGCCCATGCGTGCGCACGAGCAGCAGCCCACGCAGCGAGGCCTGCGAGCTGCAAGCCCACGCAGCACCCGCGCGCGCTGCGCGCGCTGTGCGCGCTGCCACGGCCTGCTGGGCCTGGCCTTGCGCTGGGCCTGGCGTGGCTGTTTGTGCGGCGCGCTTGGCTTGCTGGGCGATGGCCTGGCTTCGTGCTGGGCCTCGTCCGGCAGGCCTCGTCCGATGCTTATTCGTACGATACGCTTCCGATTAAATTTCCGATTCCGGAATTCATTTCCGATACGAACAATATTTAACATTTCCGATTCCGGAATTAATTTCCGTTTCGAACAAATATTTAATATTTCCGTTTCCGGAATTATTTTCCGATTCCGGTAATATTTCCGATTCTGACAATATTTCCGTTTCCGGCAATATTTCCGATTCTGGTAATATTTCCATTTCCGATAATATTTTCCGATACGATCCATATTTCCGTTTCCGGTAATATCATCGTTTCCGGAGTATTCATTTCTTGCCTGTGACGATCTCAGCTCCCACTGAAACCAAGATCCGTCGGTTCCGAATATCCATAGATAGAGTATTTAATGCCATTAAATACTTGATCCGTTTACGTACTATTTGTGTGACCCTACGGGTTTAGTCAAGAGTAAGCTGTGGATTAATATCATTAATTCCACTTGAACTGAAGCGGCCTCTAGCTAGGCATTCAGCTCACTTGATCTCACTGAATTATTAACTTGTTAATTAATACTGAACCGCATTTATTAGACTTAACATAGAATGCATACTTGGACCAAGGGCATTATTTCCTTCAGTCTCCCACTTGTCCTTAGGGACAAGTGTGCATTTTCCTAATTCCTTTATCGCTCGATGCTTGCTCTTGAACATAAGGTAAGAGTTGTCATCCTTATTATGTCCAGAGGTGTTCCTCGGTTTCAGAGTTCAACTGATCAAATAAACAGATAATCATAGCCTATGATTCATCCGAGCACGGCCATGCATTTCACAGCTTCTAGCTCTCCGAGTGGCCTTGTACAACTTTTAAGCATCTCATCCCGATTTATGGGAGGACAATCCCAATCTTGCGATCTTGAGATTAGACTTCGTTTGATAGGTGATTACCTGAGCGTTGCCTTTATAGCCTCCTTTTAAGGTGCGACGGTTGGTCAACGTCAAAGCAACCAGTTCTCAAACAAGTAATCTCAAATCACTTAGGTATTGAGGATTTAGTGTCTAATAATTTAATGAAATTTACTTATGACAGAATTTCATCTCTTACAGTAAAGTTTCATAGGTCTTGTCCGATACTAGTCTTCCCAAAGTAAGTATCTATGCAAATGATTATGACATTGCCATGTCCACATAGTTCAAGAAACAGAACTACTAGTCATCTTGCATTCTAATCGTCTAACGTTTTCTATGCGTCCAATTTTATAGAAAACTTCGATTAGGGACCATTTTCAACTTTTGACATTCAAGTTCACTTGATAGAGATTTCTTAGTCACAGGACTGGTCCTGACAGTCTATCTTGAATATATCGTCAAATTGAAGGGACTCATCATTTAATAAACCACAAATTAAATGGAAAAATGAATTCTTTTCATTTATTGTGAATGATTAACCAATTTTGTTTTACAAAGATTTAAACTCTAAAACTTTAAAACATTAAACAGAGACATCAAAGCCATTCTCCAATATGCTTGATTCCCATAGCTGCAGTGTGCGAGTTGTGCTTCGCCTGCGGCAGAGGTTTAGTTAATGGATCTGATATGTTGTCATCAGTTCCAATTTTGCTTATCTCGACTTCTTTTCTTTCAACGAACTCTCGTAGAAGGTGAAATCTACGAAGTACATGCTTGACTCTCTGGTGGTGTCTAGGCTCTTTTGCCTGTGCAATAGCTCCGTTATTGTCACAATACAGGGCTATTGGTCCTTTAATGGAGGGGACTACACCAAGTTCACCTATGAACTTCCTTAGCCATATAGCTTCCTTTGCTGCTT
The DNA here is from genome assembly GCF_020520425.1 of Spinacia oleracea. Taxonomy (NCBI): domain Eukaryota; kingdom Viridiplantae; phylum Streptophyta; class Magnoliopsida; order Caryophyllales; family Amaranthaceae; genus Spinacia; species Spinacia oleracea. The sequence goes on along the minus strand of NC_079487.1, from coordinate 44,829,601 downwards.
CAGTTGTAGAATCCGCAATGGTGCTATGCTTAGCACTTTTCCAGCTTACTGCTCCTCCGTTGAGGCAGAAGACAAACCCAGACTGTGATCTAAAATCATCTTTGTCGGTTTGGAAACTTGCGTCCGTATAGCCTTTAACAATTAATTCATCGTATCCACCATAGACCAGGAAGTCATCTTTGTGCCTTTTCAGGTACTTCAGAATATTCTTGGCAGCAGTCCAATGCGCCTCTCCTGGGTCTGACTGGTATCTGCTGGTAGCACTGAGTGCGTACGCAACATCCGGGCGTGTACATATCATAGCATACATTATTGAACCAATCAATGATGCATATGGAATCCCATTCATTCGTCTACGCTCATCATGTGTTTTTGGGCACTGAGTTTTGCTTAGAGTCATTCCATGAGACATGGGTAGGTAGCCTCGCTTGGAGTCCGCCATCTTGAACCTATCAAGCACCTTATTGATATAAGTGCTTTGACTAAGTCCAATCATCTTTTTAGATCTATCTCTGTAAATCTTAATGCCCAATATGTACTGTGCTTCTCCTAGATGCTTCATCGAAAAACATTTCCCAAGCCAAATCTTGACAGAGTTCAACATAGGAATGTCATTTCCGATAAGCAATATGTCGTCGACATATAATACTAGGAAAGAAATTTTGCTCCCACTGACCTTCTTGTATACACAAGATTCGTCTGCGTTCTTGATGAAACCAAAGTCACTGACTGCTTCATCAAAACGTATATTCCAGCTCCTGGATGCCTGCTTCAATCCGTAGATTGACTTCTTTAGCTTGCATACCTTTTTAGCATTCTTTGGATCCTCAAAACCTTCAGGTTGTGTCATAAACACAGTTTCTGTTAAAATGCCGTTTAAGAAAGCAGTTTTGACATCCATCTGCCATATTTCGTAATCGTAATATGCAGCGATTGCTAACATTATCCGAATAGACTTTAGCATTGCAACTGGTGAAAAGGTTTCATCGTAATCCACACCGTGGACTTGCCTGTAACCTTTTGCAACCAATCTAGCTTTGAAAACTTCAAGTTTCCCATCCTTGTCCTTTTTCAGTTTGAAAACCCATTTGCTTCCAATGGCTTGGTAGCCATCTGGCAAATCGACCAAATCCCATACTTGGTTTTCAGACATGGAGTCTAATTCAGATTGCATGGCTTCTTGCCACTGCTTGGAGCTAGGGCTCGTCATAGCTTGTTTGTAAGTCGCAGGTTCATCACTTTCAAGAAATAGAACGTCATAGCTCTCGTTCGTCAAAATACCTAAGTACCTTTCCGGTTGAGATCTATATCTTTGCGATCTACGCGGGGTAACATTTCTAGATTGACCACGATTCTCACCAGATTCTTCTAAAGATCTCTGAGTTTCATCCTGAATGTCATCTTGAGCATTCTCTAGAGTTTGTTGTTCGACTCGAATTTCTTCGAGGTCTACTTTTCTCCCACTTGTCATTTTGGAAATGTGATCTTTCTCCAAAAAGACACCATCTCGAGCAACAAACACCTTGTTCTCAGATGTATTGTAGAAGTAATACCCCTTTGTTTCATTTTGATAGCCTACAAGGATACATTTGTCAGTTTTTGGATGAAGTTTGTCTGAAATTAATCGTTTGACGTATACTTCACATCCCCAAATCTTAAGAAAAGACACATTTGGAGGCTTTCCAAACCATAATTCGTATGGAGTCTTTTCGACAGCTTTAGACGGAGCTCTATTTATAGTGAGTGCAGCTGTATTTAGTGCATGTCCCCAAAATTCTAATGGAAGTTCGGCCTGACCCATCATTGACCTGACCATGTCTAGCAAGGTTCTGTTCCTCCGTTCCGACACACCGTTCCATTGTGGTGTTCCAGGAGGAGTCAATTCTGATAGAATTCCACATTCTTTCAGATGGTCATCAAATTCATTGCTCAGATATTCACCGCCTCTATCAGACCGCAGTGCTTTAATCTTCTTGCCTAATTGATTCTCTACTTCACTCTGAAATTCCTTGAATTTGTTAAAGGATTCAGACTTATGCTTCATTAGGTAGACATAACCATACCTACTGAAGTCATCAGTGAAAGTGATAAAGTAGCTGAAACCACCTCTAGCATTTGTACTCATTGGTCCACATACATCTGTATGGATTAAACCCAGTAGTTCATTTGCTCTTTCTCCAACTTTAGAGAAAGGTTGCTTTGTCATTTTGCCAAGTAAACATGATTCGCATTTACCATAATCCTCTAAGTCAAATGGTTCTAGAATTCCTTCCATTTGAAGTCTTTCTAAGCGTTTCAAGTTTATATGGCCTAATCGACAATGCCACAGATAGGTGAGATCTGAATCATTCTTTTTGGCCTTTTTGGTATTTATGTTATATACTTGTTTGTCGTGATCTAATAAATAAAGTCCATTGACTAATCTAGCAGATCCATAAAACATCTCTTTAAAATAAAACGAACAACTATTGTCTTTTATTAAAAAGGAAAATCCCTTAGCATCTAAGCAAGAAACTGAAATGATGTTTTTAGTAAGACTTGGAACATGGAAACATTCTTCCAGTTCCAAAACTAGCCCGGAGGGCAACGACAAATAGTAAGTTCCTACAGCTAATGCAGCAATCCGTGCTCCATTTCCCACTCGTAGGTCGACTTCACCCTTGCTTAACTTTCTACTTCTTCTTAGTCCCTGTGGATTGGAACATAAGTGTGAGCCACAACCTGTATCTAATACCCAAGAAGTTGAATTAGCAAGTATACAGTCTATAACGAAAATACCTGAAGATGGAACGACTGTTCCGTTCTTCTGATCTTCCTTTAGCTTTGGACATTCTCTTTTGTAATGGCCTATTCCATCACAATAAAGACAGCTTGATGTGGACTTGTCCTGCTTTGATTTAGGATTGCCCTTGGACTTTCCACCTTTCTTGAATGGTCTCTTTCTAGCCTTGAGTAAATCTTTGGCTTCACAGTCCAGTACTACTTCAGCCTTTCTGACAAGGTGAATAAATTCTGCAACTGTTTCTTCTCTTGGTTCACTTAGGTATAGTTGCTTGAAGCGACCAAACCCACTGTGTAGTGAATTGAGCAAGACAGAGACTGCCATCCTTTCGCTTATTGGTGTTCCTAATAGACTTAGGCGATCAAAATATGAACACATAAGATCCACATGGAACCTCAGTGGGACGCCTACCCTCTGTTTAGTGCGAAGGAGCTGAACATGTGTTTCTTGGACCTCCATCCTATAACACCTGTTGGGAGAACTAACCTTTAGACCAGACATTGATTCAATCAACTCATGGACGTTCAGGTCCCCGTCCTCCGTACTTCCACGACAGATATCCCTCAGATTCTTGATGAGCGTAAAAGGTTCATAGGCTACAAACCTTTTGGCCCAATCATCAGGGATATTGTTCAGCATGAGACTCATAACCTTTTTGAGATCCGCATCCCAGGCGTAAAATCTCTCAGGGGTCATGTCTCTGGCATAGTAGTTTGGCATGGGATGTGACAGTACATACTCAAGTCCATTGAGTTTGACTATTTCAACTAGCTTAGCTTCCCATTCAAGAAAATTTGTCAGGTTTAGCTTGACCATAAGCTCAGAACCCATGATGATGTTTTGATTGTTGTTTGCCATATTAAAACTACAATTGAAAAGAATAAACAAATAAATAACCATTCACAGTTTCTCTTAATAAACTTAAATTCTAGCATACATGCATAATTCAATGTTTATTAAGCATTTTATTCAAATTATGTGTTCCGGCAGGTGTGAATAAAATGATTCCAAGATCCTAAAATCATTGAAGAACTAAGCACAGTTTGTCGACTTAATCCTAGAACATCTTAGGTAAGCAAAAGCCTTTTGCTAATAGTCTAGAAACTATTCTTGGTTGATAGGTACGTCTAAGAACTTATTAGGTAAACCTATCGATTTTGCCACGACATAAAAGGACTCCTTACTTATATCGTTGAGTTTCACCAAAACTAACATGTACTCACAATTATTTGTGTACCTTGCCCCTTTAGGACCAATAAGTAACACCTCGCTGAGCGAAAACTATTACTAGATTGATGTAAAGGATATCCAAGCAAGTGTATATTTTGGCATGGCACCTTTTAACTCAATTTTTAAGTTTGGAACTTAAAGCTCTTACTATGTTGGTTAGATTTTAAGTGAACTAAAATCCTTAATCATGCAACATAATCAAGCTTTTGATCTCATGCATTTTAAGACATATTTAAAAGCAATAAATAACTTAAAACATGCATAAGATATTTGTGATCTAGTATGGCCCGACTTCATCTTGAAGCTTTAACTTCAAAGTCCGTCTTGAAAATCTCCGTGGGAGGCACCATTTTCTTCAAATTGATACGCTATAACTAATTACAACTATTTGATGGTACGCAGACCATATTTGAATTGAAAAATAACTTTGGTACTTCAGACCAATTACATTCAAATTAATGGTACGCAGACCATATTTTCTATCCTATTTGGGCCATACTAGTCACTTCATAACCTGCAAAACAGTACATATACAATATATACCATTCACCCATTCATTATCATGAATGGCCCACATAGCTGGTTAGTAAAACACATTATGCATCACGTAAACATTTGCAGCAATTAATCAAGGGCACCAATAATCTACCAATTATTCAGTCCTTATTAATTCTAATCAAGTTGTTTTAACCTTAAGGATTTGTAGACCTAATCAAGAGTTTATGACTAAAAAGCGCTTCCACTTAAACCAATAAATTCATATGCTTTACCAATTTTAAACATAAAAATGTATTTCTAGTCTAACCGGAAACATACAAATTTAATTAAAATTTAAAGCTCATATAAATTTATAATTGAATCCAAAAAGTTTAATTTAATTTCAGTCGTTATTTAAATTAATTCATGATTTTAATTTTAGTAAAATAATTAGAATAAATAACATTTATTATAATTACAATATTCAAAATTAAAATCCAAGAAAATAATTTAAATTATTAATTTTAAAATTAATTAAAATTACGTGAACTGAAATTTTCAAATTAAACATTCAAAACGATCTAATCGTAACGCAAACACCCTACGCATTGCACGCCCATGGGCCGCTCGCACACAACCATCGCTGGCCATGTGCGCGCAGCCCATGCGCTCGTCGCATAGCTGCTGCATTTCCATCGCAAGCCATCGCACGCTGCGCGCGCGCCAGCGCTCGTCGCACGCGAGCCATCGCTCGCAGTGCGCGCGAGCCATCGCTCGCTGTGCGCGCGACATCGCTCGCTGGGCGTGCGACATCGCTCGCTGTGCGTGCGAGCCATCGCTCGCTGGGCGCGCGACATCGCTCGCTGGGCGCGCGACATCGCTCGCTGTGCGCGCGACATCGCTCGCTGTGCGTGCGAGCCATCGCTCGCTGGGCGCGCGACATCGCTCGCTGGGCGCGCGACATCGCTCGCTGGGCGCGCGAGCAACGCTGGGCGCATCGCTCGTGGCACGCGAGCTTGCGCTCTCTGCGCGCGAGGCTGCGCGCTCTTGCGTGAGGCAGTGCGCGTTGTGGCGCAGCTCGCTTGCTGCCCACACGCGACTACCTTGGCTCGCCCTTCGCCCATGCCCATTCGTCCATTGCTCGTGGCCCACGACATAAGGCAGGGCTGCTGCCTTGTGCACGTGCACCATGCCTTGCTCATTGCATTCGTGCCGCACGGGCGACGAGCTCCCTTGCTCGTCGTCGCATGCCCGCACTATACAACACCCCTTAAGGGTAACACGAAGCGTCCATTGCTTTGTGCGTGCAAGTTATATGAACGAATCGCATAAAAAATTTAAAATTTATAAAATTAATGACAAATTAATAAATATTATTAATTTCATAATTTTAGGGCGAAAAATCGAAAATTTATTATCCAATTGATTTCCGATTGTTATGGATTCAAGTCTAGGTCATAAAAATTTAAAATTTATCATAAATTTACAATTTTTATGGTGGTTTTTAATCATAGGTTTCTAATTAAATTATAATTAATTATGAAAATCAAATTAATTCTAAATTATTCTAATTTTCAACAAATTAATCATAATTACAAATTAGATTGCATAATTAACAAGGCTAGACATTCAAACTTGTTAAACATATACAGTAGGTCAATCAAAAATTCAAGATTTATCAACAAGAATCGCAAATATTTAATTTAACATCTTAAATTTACGAAATTTTGCATTCGAAAAACTAAAACCTTCGAAAAGTCATAGTTAGGCTTCGAATTTGAGAATTCTGGGTTCGGCAGAAAAATTCTATTTTTGTCAAAATTTTAGAATGCCTTTTACATGCGAAATTGACACAAAAATCACTCGATTTGGATGAGTAACGAAGAAAATGCCGAAAAACTGCGTACGTATAATTAAATAAACGCAATTTGCAATTAATTAACAATTACGAAAATTAATCACCCCTTTTAATTCTTGCAAATTTGTAATATTTAACCATGTTCATGCAATTTTAGATTATGAAAATAATAAGGGGCTCGTGATACCACTGTTAGGTTATGATACATATGATATTACATAAATCATGCGGAAACAACCATTAACCCAGGATTACATATTATTTACACATAATCATATAGCATAATTTAGATGCATACTCTTTGTTGCGTGCCCTCCCTAGCTGCGCCCGAACCGAACAAGAACAAGTCTTTAGGACTCCAAGTGTCGTCCCTCCGTAGATAGTCCACAGCACGTCCGGATCCGCCTTAAGATTGACCAACTAGAATCGCCCTTAAGGTACTAGAATTTTCGGCACTTTTGAGCAAGATGTGCGGCTGAATTTTTCTCTCAAAAACTCACTTTAAATACTTTTAAAACTCGTTATAAATTGTGAACCCATGCCACATATTTATAGGGGTATGGAAAGGGAATTGGAATCCTATTCAGATACAAATTAATTAAACCTAGAATTCTACAAGAACTCTAATTTAATTAATTTATCAAATAGAATTAGGAATTTAATCATTAACCGAACTCTGCACGTTTTAGGAAACGTGCACGAACACAAACACTTACACACGCACACACGGCAGCCACGATGGGCCGCCCATGCGTGCGCACGAGCAGCCGCCCACGCAGCGAGGCCTGCGAGCTGCAAGCCCACGCAGCTCCCGCGCGCGCTGCGCGCGCTGTGCGCGCTGCCACGGCCTGCTGGGCCTGGCCTTGCGCTGGGCCTGGCGTGGCTGTTTGTGCGGCGCGCTTGGCTTGCTGGGCGATGGCCTGGCTTCGTGCTGGGCCTCGTCCGGCAGGCCTCGTCTGATGCTTATTCGTACGATACGCTTCCGATTAAATTTCCGATTCCGGAATTCATTTCCGATACGAACAATATTTAACATTTCCGATTCCGGAATTAATTTCCGTTTCGAACAAATATTTAATATTTCCGTTTCCGGAATTATTTTCCGATTCCGGTAATATTTCCGATTCTGACAATATTTCCGTTTCCGGCAATATTTCCGATTCTGGTAATATTTCCATTTCCGATAATATTTTCCGATACGATCCATATTTCCGTTTCCGGTAATATCATCGTTTCCGGAGTATTCATTTCTTGCCTGTGACGATCTCAGCTCCCACTGAAACCAAGATCCGTCGGTTCCGAATATCCATAGATAGAGTATTTAATGCCATTAAATACTTGATCCGTTTACGTACTATTTGTGTGACCCTACGGGTTCAGTCAAGAGTAAGCTGTGGATTAATATCATTAATTCCACTTGAACTGAAGCGGCCTCTAGCTAGGCATTCAGCTCACTTGATCTCACTGAATTATTAACTTGTTAATTAATACTGAACCGCATTTATTAGACTTAACATAGAATGCATACTTGGACCAAGGGCATTATTTCCTTCATGTTTTAAGTTATTTATTGCTTTTAAATATGTCTTAAAATGCATGAGGTCAAAAGCTTGATTATGTTGCATGATTAAGGATTTTAGTTCACTTAAAATCTAACCAACATAGTAAGAGCCTTAAGTTCCAAACTTAAAAATTGAGTTATGAGGTGCCATGCCAAAATATACACTTGCTTGGATATCCTTTACATCAATCTAGTAATAGTTTTCGCTCAGCGAGGTGTTACTTATTGGTCCTAAAGGGGCAAGGTACACAAATAATTGTGAGTACATGTTAGTTTTGGTGAAACTCAACGATATAAGTAAGGAGTCCTTTTATGTCGTGGCAAAATCGATAGGTTTACCTAATAAGTTCTTAGACGTACCTATCAACCAAGAATAGTTTCTAGACTATTAGCAAAAGGCTTTTGCTTACCTAAGATGTTTTAGGATTAAGTCGATAAACTGTGCTTAGTTCTTCAATGATTTTAGGGTCTTGGAATCATTTTATTCACACCTGCCGGAACACATAATTCGAATAAAATGCTAATGACTTGTTTAAATTGCATGATTGCTTTCATTTTCAAGTTATTATTCATGATAAATGTTTAGACTTTGCATGCTTCAATGTATGTTTTAATTATTGTTTATAATTAAATATCTTGCACTGCAATAAATCCTTTTAGAAAGGTAACAGTAAATTTCCTCGATTGGTAGTGAATCCAAGAACGATTCACGGAAATGAGAGAAAATGAGCAATTTAAAATGTACGTTTCTTATATCGACTTTTATGGTTGTTTTCGAGTATCAAAGTCGAATGGCAAACCGATTGGTGCTTGTGAATTCAAAATACAATGTAGTTTTGAGATCATAAAGCATTGAGTTTAAACGCTCAGCTTTACCAATGGTTAACAACCTAAAATCATTTTTCCATTTAATTCTCGAACGAGTCTAGTTCCTAGACATTCGAATAGATCGATGCTTATAGAACTTTAGAAGCTTCTGGTAAGATCATCTAGTTGAAACAGAATATTCAACATAAATGGTAAGAACTTTGATAAAATGACATTGGACATGTCTAACAAAGTATAAAAGTCAATACTAGAGAATTCAATTCTTAAGACTATAAGAAAGGGTACAAAAATAGGAAAACAAAGGAACAAATGAAAGGAATTTACGATTCCGGTTCTACCTATAAGTTTATGTTTAAAGAGAAGTGACCTAGCAATCAAACTTCCTTGGTATCATATACCGCTTGAGGTTCTTACTTCGGTAATAACTCAAATAATGGAAGCTAGGCTACACTAATGGCCTACAAGTGGGAAATGAAGCATGGCAATGCTACATTAGCTGTAGGGTCATCTAGTTTGTTTTAAGTCCTTTCAAGGCTGGAACTAAATGGCTATTTTGTTCCATAATCAGCATACCTAAATTTCTGCTTCAAACACAGAAAGACTCACATTCAGAAGAACAAAAACAATGCTTTTTTGAATAAAATGGTCATTTACGGGGTGAGTCAATATGCTTGATTAAAACAAACAACTCTTTAAAGAACTTTACTAGGTTCAAATCAACCCCTTGATTTGAGTTCCACTAATCTTTGGCATTGTTGCTTAGACCATATCAACAAGTTAACATTCAAAAGCTCTATTTTGATGGACTTTTGAAAGTTCATTGATTTCTAGATCAATTTAAGACGACTAGTCTTACTTGTTGAAAGTAACAAAAGATATGAAATATTGTTAGAACGCCTAGACAATAGAGTTCAAAGCTAAAGAAAGATTTTATGACTTTATTATTTCACATGGATTTGAGTGAATATAGGTTAATTTACTCAAATGTGATATAAGTTGAATCTGTTTGGCTAGTTCAAAGATTCAGAAGTATAAATCCCACTTGGTAAGAAATCATAAAGATCTAGGATAGATCATGTTAATGATTGCTTGAGACCAATAATGATCATCAATTGTGTGTTATAATTTCACAATCTAGCTCCATGAGATATGGCATATCTAAGTGGAATGATCGAAGTCAATTAGTACTTGATTCGATCAATGATGATTCATAAAGACTTTTCCTATAATTTCTAAAACAAAATGCTCAACTACCACCAAACTAAACCAAATTCGTCAAAGCTATTGAAAAGTAATTTCAAGATATCTTTTCAATTATATATATCTAAAGAGTTGCTAAACTCAGTGGGAGCTTAGTGTTTGTTATTCAACAAACTAAGGCCCAAGTATAGATATATGTTTCATTGTGATTTAATCAAATGAGACACAAGGGTATTGTTTCTACCACGAATTTTTGAGAACATAATGTTTGTTTGCTCGAAATAATGTCCTTTTGGAGATTCGTTTCCAAAATGACAAGTGGGAGAAAATAGACCTCGAAAGTCTTCGAGGCGAACAACAAACATAAACGGACAATCTGGAGGCTTTTCGAAGTTCTTTAGAAAATCCGAACACGTATTCTTTGAGGACTTTAGAAGTGGCTTTTAAAGAATAGACATCTCTTAGAAGACTTTACAAGTGCTTCAAGGAGAACAGAATATTCAAAGGACTTCCAAGTGGCTATTGATATTCTATTTGTTTGATGTTCTATACCCAAAGTAGGCATAGAGTTCAAGTCACTGGAACTATGATATTCTTCTATTGGATAGTGAAGAAACATGGAGTTCAGGTCACTAAAGCTATGCGATTCTTCTATTAGATAGTGAAGAAACCTACAACTTGCAGTCAAACTATTATCATATAGATTAATGAGTTTATAACCTGTGAGAAAGCTATGACGAAACCCAGATTCCCTAAAATGGTTAGAGGCCATATATAGACTCAAATTTTTTAAATGGTTAGAGGCCATAAAACATACTCAATGTTTTGATGACATTGCAAGAATAGTTTCACACCTATTGGTTGCAAGTTTGTTTTAAGGATAAAAACCATCAAACATGAAATTGTGTTCACAACACAAAGCTAGATTAGTTGCTAAAAAGTTACAAGCAAATTCACGGTGTGGATTGTGTTGAAACCTCATGCATAATCGTAATGCTCAAGTCTATAATTCAAGCAATGATTGCATATTGGTACATATAGCAATTGGATGACAAAACGTATTCCTCAATCAAATGTTGGAATAAACTATGTACATGGTATATCATAGGATTTGTGGATCCAAATAAATGCTTGAAAAGTAAAGCTAGCTTATAAAATCTAAGTACAGATTTAAGCAAGCAATTGGGAATTGGAATTGTATTTTAGTGAAGCTAATAAGTATTTTAGTTTCATAAAATGTACATGATTCTTATAGATTTATAAGAAGTTTAGTGGGAGTACGTAAAACTTAATTGGTCCTATGTGTATCACACACATATCTCTCTATTGAGAAATAACATTCAAATGCTAATGACTTAGATTTGAGATTATTCATCAATGATGGACCATGGCGGAACTTAGTACATACTGGGTATTAAGATCTATTTACAAAGATCTTATATTATTGTTTTGGATTAAGTAATGGCATTTACTAAATCAAACACGAAATACTCCATTGGAGATATTCGACCCATGTGAATAAATCTAAGTAAAGAATGTTTGAACTATGTATAAGCATTTACTAAGTTAAACATCAAAGGATCTGAGTAAGATTCTTAAACCTATATTATATGTCAAAGAATTTAGCTGGATTTAGTATCTACTGAAACTAGATGAGCTAAAGTTACATGAATAGAATTCAATTGGGAATTATTCTGCAAAAGAATTTATCATGTATGATATAATATGAGGATCGCCAAAAACGTATCGTATGACTTTAGCCATGACGAACATATACCAATCTCTATTGATCTAAGTAAAGATCAACTAGATTGAGATCAAGAATACTTATGGTACTTGAAAAGGTACATAGGAATAGTTCTTGATTCAAGGAAATAAAGATATGCTAAATATTGATGCTACACGCATAAACACTGGCAAAGGATCAAGCAAGACCCTTTGGAGTTAACCATTGACAAGGACGAGCTAAAGAGCATCGTGTTTTGAAATTGCAACATGGATTGAAGACCATGAGTTGTTGCGTGGGAAATTAAAATAATAATTTCTATGTTCTAAGATATAGTCGGAGAGTCTTCCACATATCTGTGAACTGCTTGGATAAGTAGATCCAAACAAAGCATCACTAGCAACCTATAAAGTTGAAGTAAAAGTAATTATTGCCTAAGAAGCAATAAAATAGAGTTGTTTATATGAGTTCTTCATTGAACTTGGGAAGATCACATGTCTGTTGACTTAATGGTTCTTCATTGCAAAATGCGTAGAACCACTAATGTAGCAAGAAAGACTAGATCACAAAATAAACATACTCAAAAGTTCTTATCATCATATCTCGAAGAACATTCGATGAAAAGGATGTTAAGATTGGCAAAGCGTGATAACTAAACCTATGCAACAAGTGAGAAGCAACACTCACGTTGTAGCACTGGAAATCAAGCATAGCTTTGAATTCCATGAACTGTTTTAAAGATGGGTTTGAGGCCCATGGTTGTAAAACAATGGGGTTGAACATTTATCATATATGAAATGTATTTTCATATTCCATTTAATCTTGGTTTAGTATTAAATGATGACTCCCTTCAAATTTGACGATATATATTCAAGATAGAATGTCAGGACCAGTCCTGTGACTAAGAAATGTCTATCAAATGAACTTGAATGTCAAAGATTGAAAATGGTCCCTAGTCGGAGTTTTCTATAAAATTGGACGCATAGAAAACGTTAGACGATTAGAATGCAAGATGACTAGTAGTTCTGTTTCTTGAACTATGTGGACATGGCAATGTCATAATCATTTGCATAGATACTTACTTTGGGAAGACTAGTATCGGACAAGACCTATGAAACTTTACTGTAAGAGATGAAAATCTGTCATAAGTAAATTTCATTAAAATTATTAGACACTAAATCCTCAATACCTGAGTGATTTGAGATTACTTGTTTGAGAATTGGTTGCTTTGACGTTGACAAACCGTCGCACCGTAAAAGGAGGCTATAAAGGCAACGCTCAGGTAATCACCTATCAAACGAAGTCTAATCTCAAGATCGCAAGATTGGGATTTTCCTCCCATAAATCGGGATGAGATGCTTAAAAGTTGTACAAGGCCACTCGGAGAGCTAGAAACTGTGAAATGCATGGCCGTGCTCGGATGAATCATAGGCTATGATTATCTGTTTATTTGATCAGTTGAACTCTGAAACCGAGGAACACCTCTGGACATAATAAGGATGACAACTCTTACCTTATGTTCAAGAGCAAGCATCGAGCGACAAAGGAATTAGGAAATGCACACTTGTCCCTAAGGACAAGTGGGAGACTGGAGGAAATAATTCCCTTGGTCCAAGTATGCATTCTATGTTAAGTCTAATAAGTGCGGTTCAGTATTAATTAACAAGTTAATAATTCAGTGAGATCAAGTGAGATGAATGCCTAGCTAGAGGCCGCTTCAGTTCAAGTGGAATTAATGATATTAATCCACAGCTTACTCTTGACTGAACCCGTAGGGTCACACAAATAGTACGTAAACGGATCAAGTATTTAATGGCATTAAATACTCCATCTATGGATATTCGGAATCGACGGATCTTGGTTTCAGTGGGAGCTGAGATCGTCACAGGCAAGAAATGAATACTCCGGAAACGATGATATTGCCGGAAACGGAAATATGGATCGTATCGGAAATATAAATATTATCCAAGTCGTAGATGTTGCCGGAAACGGAAACATGGTACGTATCGGAAAATATTATCGGAAATGGAAATATTGCCGGAATCGGAAATATTGCCGGAAACGGAAATATTGTCAGAATCGGAAATATTATCGGAATCGGAAAATAATTCCGGAAACGGAAATATTAAATATTTTTTCGAAACGGAAATTAATTCCGGAATCGGAAATATTAAATATTGTTCGTATCGGAAATGAATTCCGGAATCGGGAAATTAATCGGAAGCGTATCGTACGAATTAGCATCGGACGAGGCCTGCCAGACGAAGGCCCAACACGAAGCCGGGCCATCGCCCAGCAAGCCAGCGCGCCACAACGCACCAGCGAAGGCTGCGCCAGGCCCACCACAAGGCAGGCCCAGCGCGCGCCAAGGCTGCTGCAGCGTGTGGGCCTCGTGGCAATGGGCTGCGAGCTCGCGGGCTGCGCGCGCGCGCATGGCGCCCCTCGTGGGCTGCTGTGCATGCGTGTGTGTGTTTGTGTGCTATACGAATCCTAAAGCTATCAGGTTTCGACATATGATTAAATTCCTAAACCTAAAAGGATGAATTAATTAAATAAGAATTCTATTAGGATTCTAGTTTAATTAATTCGCATCCTAATAGGATTCCAGTTCCTTTTCCATACCTCTATAAATAGGTGCCTAGGGTCATAATTTATATAGAACAATTGATGTATTCAAGTATTCAAAGTGATTTTTGAGAGCAAAAATTCAGTCGCATAATTGCCTACAATAGCCGAAAATTCTAAGTACCTTAAGGGCGATCCTAGTTGGTCAAGCTTAAGGCGGATCCGGACGTGCTGTGGACTATCTACGGAGGGACGACACTTGGAGTCCTAAAGACTTGTTCTTTTTCGGTTCGGGCGCAGCTAGGGAGGGCACACAACAAAGTGTATGCATCTAAACTATGCTAAATGATTATGTGTAAATAATATGCTTTCCTTGCTTTATGGTTTTTCCGCATGATTTATGTTATGTCATATGAATCATAACCTAACAAATCGAGATTCGTTTAAAAAGGAGAAATAGCAAAGTCAAAGTGGTTAGTTTTCTGAGAACCCTGACGCACCTCTCAAGGGTGCGTCGTAATGTGTCCCTTTTCGATGATTTAACTGCTTTCCTCACCCTTTTTATGAACTGTTAAACTAACCTAATATTATTGTTCTATCACACCTAACAAATATAATATTTTTTTGAAATCGGATTATCATGCTAGGTCCCTTAATGTTATTTAAATCAGATAATCACGATCGAATTAGTATTATATGCTGCATGTTGCTAAAATCAATTCAGATTAGTTTAATAGTTAACGCATGTCCCTTCAATTATTTATGCTGAGCTAGTAAGGATATCCTGCCTCTGGAGTTATCGACGAGCGAATTACTCCTCTCGGTAGTTACAGTCCCCCGAACCCTCAATCTCTACCTTGCGGGTGTATATTGAGAGATCCCCACACCAGGGATCACAAGGGAACCTACGGCCGTCGTGGTCAAACATAATTGCACTTCCTTTATGTCACGATAACCGGGTTTTGTCAGTTTTTCTCATTGTCGTTAAAAACTGAATGGCGACTCCTATATTACTAGTCAATTGGGTGTATACTCACAGGAAATCCAATTACACTTGATTGAACAAAAAGAATCGTCACACCCACGAGGGACAGGTCACGCATTAGCCTCGCGCTTTTTCGACCCCCTCACAGTGGCGACTCCACTGGGGATAGTGAAGGAAATACTCGTGCTTGTAGGTAATCAAAATAGCCGAAGGGTGAAACGATCCTACCCCTCGTTTATTTCCCCATCAAGTTGGGACGACCTGAAAATCAGCATATTAATGTGAACGGGCAGAACATCATAACGAATCTCGGCTCCCTCGGGAGTTGGGACTAAGGATACCTTTTTCGCCAATAGGGGGGTGCATACGCCGCGCATGTTTCCCACTCGGTACTTGTGCAGGTAGTACACCTATCCCGAACCCAATCGCTCGCCCATTAGGTCCCTCTCGCCTGCATGCCCCCTTGGCTTGCACTTGCGGGCTGGCCTCTTGGGCGGAATTCGTCTGTTGAAGACACTACCTCGACCGGGGCATGTGTTGGATCTACGATAGAAGCGGTACCAAGCCAGGCGCAAATACTACCCATAGAAGCCTATCATAAACTACGTGACATATTTAATTTTCAAATCCATGTTTGTAATGTAGTTATGTGTAGCGAAATATGTGATTGTGTGTGACAAACTATCCTAGAAAACCAACGACCTTAAAAAAATTGCCCAAACATTCATAGACTAATTTGCCAAAGAGTTATACCGAAACACGTGTTCCACAAACTCGAACAATCGCCACAAAAATAAGCGACGCTCGGGATGGCCTGTACAACGCGTAAAGGACGTTATAAGGCAAGCACGCAAAACTAAAGTCGCAAAAACAAAAGTATACGCAAATAGAAAACGAGAACCAGCCAGGGACGCATTTTCAACGCCCCTGGCTGGGCGCCAAAGTTTCTCACGCCCACTGCTGGGCGCTGAAGTTGCTGCCTGACCTTTTGGTCAGGCACAGCAGCCTCGGTGCCCGCGCATGAAAAAATATACGTAGCAAAAAAAAAACTTTTCGTAAAAATTGCTGCAGGGGCGTATGAAAAGGCACTCGACTCTAAAAGCGACTAAAAAATAAAAAAATAACTCTTTGTGTCGTTGTTAGGCCTCCTACGACGACAATGCTCGGCACCAAAACCGAGCATGCTAATAATTATGAATGTCACATGGGCAAAAGTATTCAAAAATAATGTTCAAATGAAGTTTTTAAGGAAAAATAATGTTCGAATAAAAAAATAATAAATCCGAGTCTAGACTAGGCTATGCCAAAGTACAATCCAAATCCTAAAGTCTTAGTTGTCTTATCCATAGAATCGGTCCTGATCTTTGGTGTCGTTCTGCAGACTAAAAGGTTAAACCATATTGAGTCTCCCTTCCTAACATTTAAATCAATGAGCACCCGTATGTAATTGTCATTCCTTGCAAGGAATCCACGGCCTCAATACTCTCTCTCACCAATAAAAAGAATATATTATAGTATTTGCAAAATGGAAACAGTCACATTCTGGAAATCATCCCCCATAGTCGCACAACCCCAAAGTGAACCTAAGGTGTCAATACCATTGGCAAGAAAAATTAATGGCCTCAAGGCTTATGATCACATTGGGTCACGACTATCATAGTCCTCTCGAGTCACTCACTCCATGAAATACTACTAAGTAGGGACTAAAAGATTTTCCATGAATGCAACATGACCAACCATGAAAATACCCAAATCGGCATGCCATAAGACAACCATTGGGGTAAAAGCAATACACAATAAAAGAGAAGCCGCACTAATGACTCTAGTCTTGCAAAAATAAAATTCGATCTCCCCAATTAACTACCTTGCCAACATTAAGCAAAATGGCGCATGACGAATAAACACCCAAAGGTTAAAATCTAAAGTGTCAACCAACGAAAGTTATGGTCCAATTAGCCTAAGTCTGAGAGTCGCTTGGTCAAGTATTATAGGCTTACGCCACGTCATTATTTTGAGTCTAGGCCACCTCCTTGTATTCATACACGGGTTATAATCAGAAAGATTAATGGAAGTTTGAGTCTAAATCACAACTTCCAATTAAATCCCAGAAACTGGAATCTGAAAAGAAACAAAAAATTACTTTCGATGTAATTCTTTCGTTAAAATTCAATAAGGTAAAAACAACATTTTGAATCTACGCTATTTGCATATTTTAAGAAACGACTAAATACGCTTGCAAAGTAAGACAATTTAAAGGTCCACTATAGGCCTACCAAACGAGGCTCACTCAGTCTCGCCTCGTGACTCAAAGACCACAACCATCTACCTTTTAGCCCAAATTGATTGAAGGATTTATGTTAGGGGAGAAATCCCAAGCAAAAAGAAATACTTAAAAAGAAAGAGAAAAAGGAGAGCGAAAAGAGCAAGCCATGAAATACTTAGCCCGTACCTCCCAATGTGCGAAATTTACACAAGTAAAGCAAAGGAAAAGAATTGAGTCAACCAATCCAAATCATACCACAAAACTACATTAAGTTCTACGATGTCTACCCTTTCCAATCCTTATGCTGTTAGACGCATTCACTCTGGGGTCCCTGTTCAGCTCATCTAACCCATCCATGTTCTCATTGCCATAACCCAAGAAACCATTACCTCGACTCTTGTTCTTGAACTTGTTGTCAACCGCAAACCACGCACGGCCATTGACACGTGCGTCATACCCATTATTTCCAAAGCCCAAAACCTGTTCTTACACCACCATTAGCATAATGACCATATAACTTGTGTGGATACATCAACGACACTAGCCTGAGGCCGTAAAATGTGAATCCTAGCAGATGTAATCCTTATGCTTGACCAATACCTATACAAATTACCCTATCTCATTCAACCCATCTTTCAAACCGTCTTGAGTCACAAATAAAAAAAAAGGAGACAAATGAAAAGTACAAAAAATAATAAATAATAAAACAGCAAACTTTGCAAAGCGCCTTTAAAAATTCGTTTAAAAAGAAAAAGAACGTTTAGCGCACAAAATAGATTCACAAATATTTGGCACAAAACAAAAAATCTGCCCAGATATCATTATCAGCGCCCAGAGCTGGGCGCCGGAATCTTTAGCGCCCCAGTCTGGGCGCTTATTCTCTCTGCTTGCCAAATTTGGTCCAGAAGTGCTCGTCATTTTATCCGCACATACACGGAAAAATAACGAAGACTTGGGGGGGGGGGGGGGGTACAACACGTATTCAGGTATACGTACCACCAAGAAAAAATACATGTACTCAAAAAAAAAATATAAAACAAATTTTTCGCTTACGACAAGGCAGCAGATTAAAATAATAATAAACTTCACTTATTCTACCGTTTCAAATAATATGTTTCCACCTCAGAACGTACTTGTTTAAAATCGGCATTCTAAAAAACCATTTTCTAGGCTAAGAACTACGCAAGACCTGATTCCAAATTAAATCTATTTAAGGCGGATACGTAGGCAATCCATGATTCGGTCCAACCAATTTGCAAAAATATTAAAGCCTATAGAATAACAAGAATAAGAAATAGAGTCCCTTATTGAAATTTAATTACTTGCAATCCAAGTCGAAAGAAAAACTTAAGTCAAAAGAAGAATCCGAGTCATCAAGATGCCAAAATTAATGAGCACACATCGAAAAATAATAAGGGCACGTACCCTTGCCAGAAGAAGCACTCACACTCCTAGGCACTTAGCCAAGACTCAAAAGATCGCTCTGCCTCAATTGAATGGGGGCTAGCGCAAGCGTCCATGACCTCTAAAGTACTCGACTTGACCCTCTCTAAAACGAACTAACTCACTTAAAGACTTTCTTTCACCACTAGACATAGTCGTTCGCTTAAAGACCTTCTTTCACCACTAGACACAGTCATGATCGCCAACAAGTAATAAGGGCAGTAAGCTTGCAATAAAGAAGATTATTCTACGGCGTCGCCCCATCGTTCCTTCGAGCTCAGGGCACCCGTTCATGGTAACTCAAATGTTCGCGAATCCCCTTTAAAAAAAAAAATTCAGACATTGTCAATAGGACTTGGCACTTAACCAAGGCTCACCCTACTCAGACATATGACACGGGCATCTAAAATCGAAATCTAAAAACATTATTAATAGGAAGACATAACAGTAACTGGGGGCTAAAAATTGAAATGAAAGAGATAGGGAAGGAACTAAGTATACCTCGACCTTTTATACAGACATACACCAAGTAAATCTAAGTCAATTTGAAAACGGTTTATATTCCCGCAATTTTGGAAAAGATGGCCGTAAAAGCCTAAAGCATATGCCAAACAGGCACAAGTATGTCTTGACGCCTGCACCCTGGCTTCCAGCAAATCCTTAGACATCATTCCAAAAATCATAACAGTATCTTGATTCACGCATGTACGAACCCTTCTATAAGTCAAACTTACTTAGGACACCTCGGATTGTACATAGTAGGACTCGGATTTTAAATAATTTTCAAATGATTTTTAAAGACTTCTTCGAACATAATAAAGAGTCGTTGGTATACGTTTGCCTCGATATTGCAAGTGAGTCAAAAGATTTCTAAGTATGATTATGGGTAAAGAAAGGCACCTAGCTATTGGTCAAGGCACACTTCGAAATGTGACTACCTTGACCATGGCAATGTCGCACAATACGACATTTACGAGAGAAGTAGCAAAATCACTACTCGAACGTACCTCGCACTAAACGAGTCTGGTTCAAACTATTCATGATCCGTGTCACCATGAATGCATAAAGACGTATGCAAAGCATTATAGCACCAAGCCAATCCCGTAGCTACAATTGGGAGCTTGAGAAAAACACTCTAAAATGCTCGAAATGACGATTTTATCGCAAATTCTCGACGCTAATACTATGCATACATCATAGGGGCACAACTCTAAGCTTTAATCGTGTAAAACGAACCTTAGAATGGCTACAACCCCTCCCAAATTCTAAAGCACTACTTAGAATATATAAAGTCACCCCACTAACAAGGGTAACTGAAAATCGCGAGTCACCAAAATTCCGATCAAACCACTGCACATAACGCTCGCCCTATAAAGCGCCCGTTACACAGTCTACATCGTTCCAAAGCAAAAGCGAAAAAAATACTGTCAAAGTTCTGCCCAGAAATCATTTTCAACGCCCAGGGCTGGGCGCCGATATCTTTAGCGCCCCAGCCTGGGCGCTGAATCTTTCTGCTAGCCAAATTTACCTAGATATAAAAATAAGAAAGAAACACCTATGAATCCTCGCATCGAACGAAGTAATAAGCCGTGCAAATCCATGCAGAAGGTGCTTCACTTGTTCGAACACCTGAATGAGGCATGATAATGATATCCCAACGTTTGGAGGAATGTTCGAAGACACGCCGTTAGGCCACACAAGCCTACGTCGCACCATAAAGTTTAACCATCCCACAGTACAAGTCTAAAAAAAAGAGAGTAAGGCATATTGCACTAATGTAGGCACGACCAAGAGCATGTGTAAAAGAGGCAAAGACTACTTATCGCCCAAATTCAAAATGCGAGCCACACGACTTCTACATTAAGGATTAAAGGTAGCAAAATATTACCTACCACGGAAAGGATAGCTCGCACCTACACGAGCGGAACCCCAAGGCATCTTTCTCGAAAGAACCTACAAGAATCGTACGCCAAAAGGAAGCATCCCAACATGCATACTTGGGAGCTCCAAGCTACGAAACAACCATAGCAAAATAAAAAAAAAATCTCGAAGCAAATGTTTGAACAATCGAAAGGGCACGATGATTGAGCCCACTTCATGAATTGACCTGACCCCTATCAAGCTTCTAAGCAAACTATTCAAAATCAGTCATTGTTCAAAAAAATGATTCAAGAAAACTGATTAACGGACCGCACACAACGGCCATTCTATGAACGCTCGAACACGTTCAAAAAACATAAGAGCGATCAAAGTCTTACACCTCAAGGTATGTTCCTCGGGCCATATAGACTCGCCCGACTATTGCAATAACTGTACGCCTTAAGAGCAACAGTTCCTTAAAATAATCGCCCCAAAGCGACAAGCACCGTAGTCCACCAATCGGCTACGGCTTCTCAAAGAAAATCATCACGTTCTAAAAACAAAAAAAAAACAAAAGAAAAGAGAATACATAGAACTTCCAAGTGAAATAAACGAATGAACAAGAGGCTAACTGTGTCATCAAAAGACCAGCCCAAACAACACTTTCAACGCCCCACCTGGGCGTGAATTATTTCAACGCCCAGGCCTGGGCGCCGAAAATGAATCCAGGCTGAAAAGGCCCTAACATCTATTGGGCCCTGCCATATTCATTCGGCTTGAAAATTGCCGATTTCTTCACTGAAAGTCGCACCTCACGGCTTTGTTAAAAATAGCACACTACTATAGGAGGTAGCTTGCACATACGAGCGTGACCCCAAACATGATTACAAGATGCAAAAACAACCGACGAGCCCCAACACTTGGGGGCTCGCGAAAAGTGGACTCCAACAAAGAGCGTGCAATCAAAATCACATTCCCAGGCTGCGCCACGCACCATATCATGTTTGGATATCTCAAAAAATATATTGTTAAATGTACACAATGTGGACCCACTTATAGGACACATCTAATCAGGAAATATTACGACCCACCAACAGGTTGTAATCACAAAAGCCCTTCTACATAGGCAAAATAAGAAATTCAAAATGGGCTCGCCCACCCTCAGCAGGCGGGGTCTGCGTCACTAGCCGCGCAGGTCCTCAGTTTTCGAAAAATAAAGTCTTCAAATTTAAAATAGGCTCGCCATCTTCAGCCGGCGGGGTCTACGGCGCAAATCACGTAGGTCCTTATTTTCAAAAAAAAAAAAAAAAAAAAAACAAAATAAAATTTCAAACAGATTCGTCCACTTTAGCGGACGGGGTGTCCACCCTCAGCGGACAAGGTTCGCCACCTTCAGCGGGCGGGGTCTACGTCACAAACCGCGTAGGTCCTTATTTTCAAAAAATTTCAAACGGATTCGTCCACTTCAGCAGACGGGGTGTCCACCCTCAGCGGACAAGGTTCGCCACCTTCAGCGGGCGGGGTCTACGTCACAAACCGCGTAGGTCCTTATTTTCAAAAAATTTCAAACAGATTCAGCGGACGGGGTGTCCACCCTCAGCGGACAAGGTTCGCCACCTTCAGCGGGCGGGGTCTACGTCACAAACCGCGTAGGTCCTTATTTTCAAAAACATCAAACAGATTCGTCCACTTCTATCGGACGGGGGGTCCCCCTCAGAGGACAGGCTCGCCCACCTTCAGCGGGCGGGGTCTGCGTCACTAACAGCGCAGGTCCTTAGTCGCTGCAGCGATAACTTTTACTGGATTTTCCTTCGTTTTACTTCCTATAAAAACAAGGGTACTGAATTTTCCTTCGTTTTACATCCTATAAAAACAAGGGGGTTTTCTCGTTTAGCCAGCCCTGAAAATGAGAATCTTTAAAAACGTTTTACCTCGTGATTGGGCTTGGCCAGGCCCAATTACACTTTACAGCTTTAATTTCGAAAACATCTGTAGTTACTCCCAATGACAAAGTGAGGGAGTTTTCTATGCACCTTTAGATCCTTCCAATGACAAAGTGAGGAAGTTTCTATACTATCAGTTGACAAATCCCAATGACACGTGAGGGATATGTCGACACTTCAAGTGATGACCCTTAAGTCAAATGTTATCACTCGGGGGCTCGTGAGACCCTCGCAAAACAGGTCACATACACCATGGCTTGTGCGACGCACTCCGTCTAATACTTTGACCATCGTCTTACTCCAAGACTCAGTCAAAGTGGGGGCTAACTGTAGACACCTACTTTTATCCCCATTCCCGCAAGGGAAAGGTTCGATGATGAAAGCATAAGAACTCCACTTGACAACGCATCTCCTATAAAATAAACGAATCTCGATTCCCCATTTCATTTTACCTGAAACCTGCTATTTATGGAAACCTGCTAAAAATAGTAACTGCCGTAAAAGGTAGCTTCTAAAAGTGGTAAATCATAAAAGATAGAAACCTGTCAGAATTAGGTGTTGCATTCCAACATAAATCCTAAATGAGATAGAAAACTGCGAGAATCCTATTCCTAAAAGGATTCGGAAATAAGAGTTACGTATTAATTAAAATCCTAACGAGCCTAGAGTTCGTAACGGGCCCAGACGCATTCCGTCATAAAATTAATACGCGCTAAAAGACTCGATTAAGTCTCAAACTCTACGGATTTCAGGAATCCGAATCTGACCAAAGAATTCTGGCAGACCCTATTTTCAACGCCTAGCCATGGGCGCCGAAAATTCCAGCGCCTAGAGCTGGGCGCCGAAATTACCTGGGACAGATTCTCTTCCTAATCCGTTTTGTATTCAAATTCCTGAAAAACTATCTTTCTACGCCACTTTTTCCTATAAATATACCCCTAAGTTCGACGTGAAACAACACACAACAACACATAATATATTCTGAGTATTGACTCTAAACCCCTTAGCCTAAGCCTCTTACTGAGAAACTGTTCACGCGTTCTGTCGCAATCGATCCATAAATCGAACAAAACGTATCCTGTCCCATAATCGAGATTCGTTTAAAAAGGAGAAATAGCAAAGTCAAAGTGGTTAGTTTTCTGAGAACCCTGACGCACCTCTCAAGGGTGCGTCGTAATGTGTCCCTTTTCGATGATTTAACTGCTTTCCTCACCCTTTTTATGAACTGTTAAACTAACCTAATATGATTGT
This sequence comes from Spinacia oleracea, assembly GCF_020520425.1. Classification (NCBI taxonomy): domain Eukaryota; kingdom Viridiplantae; phylum Streptophyta; class Magnoliopsida; order Caryophyllales; family Amaranthaceae; genus Spinacia; species Spinacia oleracea. Next base: position 44,805,629 of record NC_079487.1, on the reverse strand, counting down.
TCTATCACGCCTAACAAATATAATATTTTTGGGAAATCGGATTATCATGCTAGGTCCCTTAATGTTATTTAAATCAGATAATCACGATCGAATTAGTATTATATGCTGCATGTTGCTAAAATCAATTCAGATTAGTTTAATAGTTAACGCATGTCCCTTCAATTATTTATGCTGAGCTAGTAAGGATATCCTGCCTCTGGAGTTATCGACGAGCGAATTACTCCTCTCGGTAGTTACAGTCCCCCGAACCCTCAATCTCTACCTTGCGGGTGTATATTGAGAGATCCCAACACCAGGGATCACAAGGGAACCTACGGCCTTCGTGGTCAAATATAATTGCACTTCCTTTATGTCACGATAACCGGGTTTTGTCAGTTTTTCTCATTGTCGTTAAAAACTGAATGGCGACTCCTATATTACTAGTCAATTGGGTGTATACTCACAGGAAATCCAATTACACTTGATTGAACAAAAAGAATCGTCACACCCACGAGGGACAGGTCACGCATTAGCCTCGCGCTTTTTCGACCCCCTCACAATTTGTCAGATTTCGGATGAAGTTTGTCTAAAATTAATCGTTTGACGTATACTTCACATCCCCAAATCTTAAGAAAAGACACATTTGGAGGCTTTCCAAACCATAACTCATTTGGAGTCTTTTCGACAGCTTTAGACGGAGCTCTATTTATAGTGAGTGCAACTGTATTTAGTGCATGTCCCCAAAATTCTATTGGAAGTTCGGCCTGACCCATCATTGACCTGGCCATGTCTAGCAAGGTTCTGTTCCTCCGTTCCGACACACCGTTCCATTGTGGTGTTCCAGGAGGAGTCAATTCTGATAGAATTCCACATTCTTTCAGATGGTCATCAAATTCATAGCTCATATATTCACCGCCTCTATCAGACCGCAGTGCCTTAATCTTCTTTCCTAATTGATTCTCTACTTCACTCTGAAATTCCTTGAATTTGTCAAAGGATTCAGACTTATGCTTCATTAGGTAGACATAACCAAATCTACTGAAGTCATCAGTGAAAGTGATAAAGTAGCTGAAACCACCTCTAGCATTTGTACTCATTGGTCCACATACATCTGTCTGGATTAAACCCATTAGTTCAGTTGCTCTTTCTCGAACTTTAGAGAAAGGTTGCTTTGTCATTTTGCCAAGTAAACATGATTCGCATTTACCATAATCCTCTATGTCAAATGGTTCTAGAATTCCTTCCTTTTGAAGTCTTTCTAAGCGTTTCAAGTTTATATGGCCTAATCGACAATGCCACAGATAGGTGAGATCTGAATCATCTTTTTTGGCCTTTTTGGTATGTATGTTATAAACTTGTTTGTCGTGATCTAATAAATAAAGTCCATTGACTAATCTAGCAGATCCATAAAACATCTCTTTAAAATAAAACGAACAACTATTGTCTTTTATTAAAAAGGAAAATCCCTTAGCATCTAAGCAAGAAACTAAAATGATGTTTTTAGTAAGACTTGGAACATGGAAACATTCTTCCAGTTCCAAAACTAGCCCGGAGGGCAACGACAAATAATAAGTTCCTACAGCTAATGCAGCAATCCGTGCTCCATTTCCCACTCGTAGGTCGACTTCACCCTTGCTTAACTTTCTACATCTTCTTAGTCCTTGTGGATTGGAACATAAGTGTGAGCCACAACCTGTATCTAATACCCAAGAAGTTGAATTAGCAATTATACAGTCTATAACGAAAATACCTGAAGATGGAACGACTGTTTTGTTCTTCTGATCTTCCTTTAGCTTTGGACATTCTCTTTTGTAATGGCCTATTACATCACAATAAAGACAGCTTGATGTGGACTTGTCCTGCTTTGATTTAGCATTGCCCTTGGACTTTCCACTTTTCTTGAACGGTCTCCCTCTAGCCTTGAGTAAATCTTTGGCTTCACATTCCAGTATTATCTCAGCTTTTTGACAAGGTGAACAAATTCTGCAACTGTTTCTTCTCTTGGTTCACTTAGGTATAATTGCTTGAAGCGACCAAACCCACTGTGAAGTGAATTGAGCAAGATAGAGACTGCCATCCTTTCGCTTATTGGTGTTCCTAGTAGACTTAGGCGATCAAATTATGAACGCATAAGATCCACATGGAACCTCAGTGGGACGCCTACCCTCTGTTTAGTGCGAAGGAGCTGAACATGTGTTTCTTGGACTTCCATCCTATAACACCTGTTGGGAGAACTAACCTTTAGACCAGACATTGATTCAATCAACTCATGGACGTTCAGGTCCCTGTCCTCCGTGCTTCCACGACAGATATCCCTCAGATTCTTGATGAGCGTAAAAGGTTCATAGGCTACAAACCTTCTAGCCCAATCATCAGGGATATTGTTCAGCATGAGATTCATAACCTTTTTGAGATCCGCATCCCAGGCGAAAAATCTTTCAGGGGTCATGTCTCTGGCATAGTAGCTTGGCATTGGATATAATAGTACATACTCAAGTTCATTGAGTCTGACTATTTCAACTAGCTTAGCTTCCCATTCAAGAAATTTTGCTAGGTTCAGCTTGACCATAAGCTCAGAACCCTTGATGATGTTTTGATTGTTTGTTTTCCATAGTTAAAACTACAATTGAAAAGAATAAACAAATAAATAACCATTCACAGTTTCTCTTAATAAACTTAAATTCTAGCATAATGCATAATTCAATGTTCATTAAGCATTTTATTCAGGTTATGTGTTCCGGCAGGTGTGAATAAAATGATTCCAAGATCCTAAAATCATTGAAGAATTAAGCACAGTTTGTCGACTTAATCCTAAAACATCTTAGGTAAGCAAAAGCCTTTTGCTAATAGTCTAGAAACTATTCTTGGTTGATAGGTACGTCTAAGAACTTATTAGGTAAACCTATCGATTTTGCCACGACATAAAAGGACTCCTTACTTATACTGTTGAGTTTCACCAAAACTAACATGTACTCACAATTATTTGTGTACCTTGCCCCTTTAGGACCAATAAGTAACACCTCGCTGAGCGAAAACTATTACTAGATTGATGTAAAGGATATCCAAGCAAGTGTATATTTTGGCATGGCACCTTTTAACTCAATTTTTTTAAGTTTTGAACTTAAGGCTCTTACTATGTTGGTTAGATTTTAAGTGAACTAAAATCCTTAATCATGCAACATAATCAAGCTTTGATCTCATGCATATTTAAGACATATTTAAAAGCAATAAATAACTTAAAACATGCATAAGATAAATGTGATCTAGTATGGCCCGACTTCATCTTGAAGCTTCAACTTCAAAGTCCGTCTTGAAAATCTCCGTGGGAGGCACCATTTTCTTCAAATAGGATAAGCTATAATTAAAACTAATTACAACTATTTGATGGTACGCAGACCATATTTGAATTGAAAAACAATTTTGGTACTTTAGACCAATTACATTCAAATTAATGGTACGCAGACCATATTTTCTATCCTATTTGGGCCATACTAGTCACTTCATAACCTGCAAAACAGTACATATAAAATATATACCATTCACCCATTCATTATCATGAATGGCCCACATAGCTGGTTAGTAAAACACATTATGCATCACATAAACATTTGCAGCAATTAATCAAGGGCACCAATAATCTACAAATTATTCAGTCCTTATTAATTCTAATCAAGTTGTTTTAACCTTAAGGATTTGTAGACCTAATCAAGAGTTTATGACTAAAAGGGCTCCCACTTAAACCAATAAATTCATATGCTTTACTAATTTTAAACATAAAAATGTATTTCTAGTCTAACCGGAAACATACAAATTTAATTAAAGTTTAAAGCTCATATAAATTTATAATTGAATCCACAAATTTAATTTATTTTCAGTCGTATTTAAATTAATTCATGATTTTAATTTTAGTAAAATAATTTTTTTTTTTGGCAAATAATATATTATTATTACCAAAGAGGAAGCTAGCAAACTAGCTTACAAACAGTACAAGCTCCAAAACCAACTGAGCCACTGAGAGCAACAGAAATCACAAAGGCCAAAACTGAAACAAAGGTCAAACAACAACACCCACAGCAAGCCAAAAGGCCTAAGCTGAAACTAAACTACAAGTTTACATCAAGAGCAAGTTTCTTTGCTGATCAGTGGCTCTACAGGCCACTCGATATTTGATATCTCTAAGAAGATCAAGGGGACTTCTGCAGGAATGAGTGTAGACTTTTGCATTTCTTTGCAGCCATATTCCATAAAGACATTCAGCAAAGAACATCAGAAGCAACTTGAATCTGTCACCAGTTCTTTTGGCAGCTCTTGTCATCAACACCACTTCATTATCAAGCTGAAAAACAGGTCTGTGAAACTGTAAACAAGCAAGAACTGAAGACCAGATAGCAGCAGAGTAGCTACACTCAAAAAACAGATGTTGAGTAGACTCTGGCATACAAGAACATAAAGGACACACATTAGAGTCCACAATTTTCCACTTGAGAAGTCTATCCAGTGTAGGCAATCTTCCCAAAACAGCAAGCCAAGAGACAAACAAACTTTTTGGGGAAGCTTTATTATGGAAAATGATTCTCCTCCAGCTGACTTTATCACATGGCCCCATCAGCAGATGATACATGATTTGGATGGAAAAGACACCTCCCTTACTCACTGCACTCCACCCTCCAATGCTATCTATTAAACTCTGAGAGTTCAGAATTTTCCTCAAAGGCCAAGACATGTTAACAGGCCATTGAGTGCTCCCAACATCCCTCCCCTTTATGTAGTAAGCATGAACCCATTTACACCAAAGTCTATCCTTCTTATAAGTTATAGCCCAGAGGAGTTTAGCAACAGGTGCTTTGTTCCACCAGCACATATCTTTCAGATTCAAACCACCAGCAACTTTGGGCAAGCAAAGCTTGTGCCAAGCAACCAGAGCTTTTTTTGAAGGGTCAGTGTTGCCTGTCCACAGGAACACCCTGCAATACCCTTGAATTTCTTTGATCACTTTCTTTGGCAAGATGAAAATCTGACACCAAAAGGATTGTAAACTCAGCAATATTGTTTGAACCAGCTGGAGCCTACCTGCATAAGATAGATGCTTGACAGTCCACACTTTAGCTCTAGCCAACACCTTCTCAATTAAGGGTCTACATTGAGTATACTTCAGCTTCTTAGTTGAGAGGGGAACTCCCAAATATCTGAAGGGAAAGGAACCTTCAGGAGTAGAAACTGCATTGAGAATATCAGCTTTATCTTGACCATAAACACCCCCAACATAAATGTTACTTTTATCCATATTAGCCTCCAAACCAGAAGCTAGAGAAAACTTCTTAAAAGAAGCCAACATCATGTCAATAGAGATTAGATCTGCCCTACAGAATAGAAGCAAATCATCAGCAAACATTAGATGAGTAAGAGCCAGTTTAGCACATCTTGGGTGAAAGTTAAAATCAGGCTTGGTCTGCAACTGATGGAGATGTCTAGACAAGTATTCCATGCCAATAGCAAATAAAAAAGGAGACAAGGGATCTCCCTGTCTTAGCCCTTTTTTAGCTTTGAAAGGTGTACAAGGTTTCCCATTAATGAGCACACTGTAAGATACAGTGGAAATGCATGTGTACACCCATTGTACAAATCTATGAGGGAAGCCAAGAGCATCCATAACACTGATCAAGAAAGGCCATTCAATTGAATCATAGGCTTTCTTTAAGTCAATCTTGAGCATACATCTGGGTGAAAGATGGGCTCTAGTGTAGCCCTTAATGAGCTCAGTAGCAAGCAGAATATTGTCAGAAATTTGCCTCTCAGGAATAAACCCAGATTGACATTCACTAACAACCTGTCCAATCACCCCTTGCATATTCTTGTAGTTAGAATTTTTGAAACAATTTTGTACACCACATTACAGCATGCAATTGGTCTGTACTCTTTAACTCTTGTAGGATTAGGAACTTTTGGAATGAGAGTAATAGATGTATAGTTGTACTGGGGAAGCATGAAATTGGTAACAAACACATCCTTCACTGCTCTATAAATATCCTGTTTGATGACAGGCCAAGCCTTTTTGAAAAAGACTGCATTTAAACCATCTGGACCAGGAGCCTTATCATTGCCAATCCCATGTAATGCCAAATCAATCTCATCATCAGTAACATCCCTGCACAGATCCTGTCTAGCATCATTATTTAGCCTAGAGCCATTTCTCACTGTTGGAATGTGAATAGAGGGAAGAGTGTTTGCAGAAGTGCCAAGCAGCTTTTTGTAGAAACTCAGAATTTCTGTTTGAATTAGATCAGGATCAACCAATTTAGTGCCATTATCATCATATAGGATGGCAATGCTATTGAATCTAACTCTTTCTTTCACAGTGGAAAAGAAAAAGTGGTTGTTAGAATCACCTAGTTTTAGCCATTGGATCCTAGATTTTTGTCTCAATGCTATCTCATCAATTCTCAGCCAATGCCTAAGCTGTTTGATGCAAACCACCTCTTGGTTGAGAAGAGCAGGAGATCTACCAGATTGCAAACTCTGTTGAACCTTATCAAGCTCACTTCTAGCAATGGTAATCTTCTCAGTAATACCAGAGAAGTCTTCTCTATGTAACTTCTTGAGTTCAGCCTTGACTTTTTTCAGCTTACACCAGAGCTTAAACATAGGAGTGCCATGGTATACTTCAGTAAAAGCTGCCTGAATAATAGCAGAAAAACTACTATGATCAGCCAAATAATTGAGAAATCTGAAAGGTCTACCTCCCTCCACCTTGTCTGGCAGACAGTTTATCAATAAAGGGGAGTGGTCAGAGATGGAAGGGTTTAGGTATTCAACCTGAACATTACTGAATTTATGAATCCATTCATCATTTCCCAAACACCAATCAATCCTGCTAGCAATTTTACCTTCACCAGTGCCTTTGTGCCAAGAGAAATAATGTCCTACACTCTTTACAGGACACAGCCCATTACTTGTAATAAACTCATCAAAATCCTTGGTTTCTGTTGCTGAAACAGGAGTACCATTGATTCTATCATCAGCAAACAGGGGAGAATTAAAATCACCAGTAATGACCCAAGGACAGCTACCTACACTTGAGGCAAGAGTAGTAAGAGAGTTCCACAAATTCTTCCTAGTGTCAATGGAGTGAAGACCATACACCAGAGTAACATACAATTCCACCACTCCATACCTATCCCTAATTTCACAGTGAATAAATTGTTCATGCACCTGTAACACATGGATATCAACTTCTTGATAAAGCCAGCCTACCCAAATTCTACCTCTGGGGTTTGCAGTGTAATTATTTTCCCATTTCCAATTTCTCCCAAACTTATTGACTACTCTAGAGAAATTGCTTTCCTTAACTCTAGTTTCTAGCAAAGCAACAACATGAATATTATGGGTATGAATAAGGTGTTTTACCTCTGGGACCTTAATAGGATCATTAAGTCCCCTCACATTCCAGCTGCAAAGATTAACCTTCTTCATCAGGGGGTTCAGTAGTATTTTGCATCTCCATATCACCTCCTGTTAATTCTTTGAAACCCAATTCTGCAGGCAACACAGTAAATGGATTGCTAGGGCTCAAAGTCCTCATTCTAGACAATCCCTTAGTCCGTCTTGTCACAATTTTCCATGGAGTAGGATCAGATACATTGTTAACAGGCATCTCAGGAGTGTGCACAGCATTAGGTTGCTCCTGTTGTTCTGACATTGGATGAGCTTGTTGGACAGCTTTAGGAACCCACACCTTTTTGGCTACAGGTTTTGGTACTGGTGGTTTAGTCTTTTTAGTACAATCATGGCCTGCAGTACAACAAACTTTACAATATTGTGGCAACCAGTCATAAGTAACAGCTTGCTTGAACATCCCACCCTTTGAATCCTCTATCCAGACACAATCAGGCAATGGGCTAGTGATATCCATTTCTATCAACACTCGAGCAAAGGATACTCTATCTTGCCTAGTAGTGCATTCATCAGCAAAGAGTGGCACCCCTAACAGACTACCAATCCTGCTTAGTGAATCACACCCCCAACAATTGAGTGGCAGATTAGGAAATCTCACCCACAGAGGTATAACCCTAAGTACTTCTTCATAGAAATTAAAGTTTGTTGTCCAGGGTTTAATGATAACTGGTTTCCCATAAAATGTATAAGGTCCTCCTGCAATAATCTGGTTTCTGTCCTTCATGTTCACAAACTTGATGATGAAGTAACCATCATCATGGTAAAACACCTGAGGCTGAGCAACAGAATTCCACATCCCTTCCATATATCTTTTCACAGAAGCTATAGTAGGGGAATCCCCTACCACATACATCACCATAGATGATTTCCATTTCTCAGTGAGTTCATTCATTTCATCCTCCTGCAATTGAGCAATTTTCTTCCCATCCTGCAGCACAGGTGTAACAAATGATAGGGACGCCCCTTTTGAAGCCATTTTAGATCCAGTGAACAGATTTTTCCATGGTTCTTTAACAATCGGAGGTTCAACTACCCCAGGTTCAGTGTTATTTCCCCCAATATCCCCAATATCAACAGATTCTCCATTCCCCTGAGGGTTAGTTCCACCCACATTATTATTACGACCAACCCCCAAATTCTGATCCAATAACAAAATAGTATCATGAAGTTTGCGTGGAATCATACTAGCCGAAGGGTGGACTAGAGGAGAATGCATCAGCTCCTCGCCATCTGAGTCAAAAACCAGAGCATCTGGGTTTGCATTTTGGGCATCATTTTGAGTAGTACTGGTGCCTGAAGTGTGAGAACTTACTGAGGGAGACTTCGCTGCAACTTTCGTCGTAGAAATATTCAGTATTGCTTTCTTCTTCCTCGCCATCAATGGATTTGGTGTACGTTAGTAGTATCCCTTAACGTGCGCCCAGCTCGAGAGAGAGGAGAGAGCTTTGCAGGTTTTTTCCTAATTTAAAACTTTTAAATGCACTGGTAAAATAATTAGAATAAATAAAATTTATTATAATTACAATATTCAAAATTAAAATCCAAGAAAATAATTTAAATTATTAATTTTAAAATTAATTAAAATTACGAAAACTGAAAATTTCAAATTAAAATTTTTAAAACGATCTAATCGTAACGCAACAACCCCACACAACGCACAGCCATGGGCCACACGCACACAGCCATCGCTGGCCATGTGCGCGCAGCCCATGCGCTGCGTCGCATCGCTGCTGCTCACCATCGCAAGGCGCGCGCCAGCGCTCGTCGCAACAAGCACGCTGCTCACCATCGCTGGGCGCAGCGCTCGTCGCACGCGCATGCTGCTCACCATCGCTGGGCGCAGCGCTCGTCGCACGCGTTCGCGAGGCAGTGCGCGCTGTGGCGCAGCACGCTTGCTGCCCACACGCGACTGCTCGTGCCTTGCTCTCGCCCTTGCCCATGCGCCCATCGCACACAGCCCACGACACAAGGCAGGGCTGCTGCCTTGTGCTCGTGCACCATGCCCTTGCTCGCTGCACTCGTACCGCATGGGCGACGAGCTCCCTTGCTCGTCGTCGCATGCCCGCACTATACAACACCCCTTAGGGGTAACACGTAGCGTCCATTGCTTTGTGCGTGCAAGTTATATGAGCGATTCGCATAAAATAAAAAATTTATTTTCAAAATTAATGACAAATTAATAATTATATTAATTTCATAATTTTAGGGAGAAAAATCGAAAATTTATTAATTTATTGATTTCCGATTAACCTGGATTCAAGTCTAGGTCATAAAAATTTAAAATTTAACATAAATTTACAATTTTTATGGTGGTTTTTAATCATAGGTATCTAATTAAATTATAACTAATTATGAAAATCAAATTAATTCTAAATTATTCATATTTTCAACAAATTAATCATAATTACAAATTAGATTGCATAATTAACAAGGCTAGGCATCCAAACTTGTTAAACATATACAGTAGGTCAATCAAAAACTCAAGATTTATCAACAAGAATCGCAAATACTTAATTTAACATCTTAAATTTACAAACTTTTGCGTTCGAAAAACTAAAACCTCCGAAAAGTCATAGTTAGGCTTCGAATTTGAGAATTCTGGGTTCGGCCGAAAAATACAAATTTTGTCAAAATTTTAGAATGCCTTTTACATGCGGAATTGACACAAAAATCACTCGATTTGGATGAGTAACGAAGAAACTGCCGAAAAACCGCGTACGTATAATTAAATAAACGCAATTTGCAATTAATTAACAATTACGAAAATTAATCACCCCTTTTAATTCTTGCAAATTTGTAATATTTAACCATGTTTATGCAGTTTAGATTATGAAAATAATAAGAGGCTCGTGATACCACTGTAAGGTTATGATACATATGACAATTCATAAATCATGCGGAAAAACCATAAAGCCAGGAAAGCATATTATTTACACATAATCATTTAGCATAGAATGGATGCATACATGTTGTAGCGTGCCTTCCCTAGCTAATATTTCCGATGCTGATTCGTACGATACGCTTCCGATGCATACATGTTGTAGCGTGCCTTCCCTAGCTAATATTTCCGATCTAGCGGGCCTCGTCCGATGCTGATTCGTACGATACGCTTCCGATTAAATTCCCGATTCCGGAATTCATTTCCGATACGAACAATATTTAATATTTCGATTCCGGAATTAATTTCCGTTTCGAACAAATATTTAATATTTCCGTTTTCGGAATTATTTTCCGATTCCTGATAATATTTCCGATTCTGACAATATTTCCGTTTCCGGCAATATTTCCGATTTCGGCAATATTTCCATTTCCGATAATATTTTCCGATACGTACCATGTTTCCGTTTCCGGCAACATCTACGACTTGGATAATATTTATATTTCCGATAAGATCCATATTTCCGTTTCCGGCAATATCATCATTTCCGGAGTATTCATTTCTTGCTTGTGACGATCTGAGCTCCCACTGAAACCAAGATCCGTCGATTCCGAATATCCATAGATAGTGTATTTAATGCCATTAAATACTTGATCCGTTTACGTACTATTTGTGTGACCCTACGGGTTCAGTCAAGAGTAAGCTGTGGATTAATATCATTAATTCCACTTGAACTGAAGCGGCCTCTAGCTAGGCATTCAGCTCACTTGATCTCACTGAATTTATTAACTTGTTAATTAATACTGAACCGCATTTATTAGACTTAACATAGAATGCATACTTGGACCAAGGGCATTATTTCCTTCATAAGTAACTTGTAGAGAGAAGGCAGAGCAAAGATAGTTTTAGGTTGGTGGGAATGAATTGATTGCCCCTTTTCCTTGGGATCTGAACCCTATTTATAGGGTTAGGGTTTTTTGGGAGCCGATCCCGCTTTAATCGGACAGTTTCTTAAGATCATGACACGTGTCTTGCGTAAATACTGGCGCTGAAGTTGAGTCTCGCGGGCTTATTAAGTGCGTTGGGCTTTTTGTAATCAGTGAAGATGCGTCCCTTCAGAGTAAGAGGGCCTAAAGGCCTTCTGGAAGGTCCTTTATTGGGCCATTATGGTTTAGCTTAGGTGGCGTTAGTTTTAGGCCACATCACTTAGTGTAAATATGCCCTTCTTAATCTACCCTTTCTCACTTAGAGTAAATAATAATTTTCGAAATTAATTTAATAAATAACTTCAAATCTAAACGAAATTAGAAAAACTAAAATCGAAAATTAAAATAAATAATCGAATAATTTAATTAATTTATTCGAATTTTCCGAAATTAATTAAATAAATAAATAATTAATTAATTTGCATATCTTTTTTTTTTTTTGAAATTCCGGAAATTTCGAGAAAAGAGACAAAAAAAAAAAAATCGGAAATTCAAAAATAATTTGAATGAATATCGTATAAATTCCCAACCAAATAAAAAATAATTAACATTCGAAATTTCAACTTAAATTCGAATAACTTAAAATAATTGGTATTTAACTTTTCAAAATATTGAGTACTCAAAAATAACATTTCGACTTTCGGAAAAATAAATTTTTGAAAGTCATAAAGTTATGCAAATCCTACTCAAATAGTATGAACTAGATTTTATTCCGTGGGATGCGCGATTTCTATTATATATATATATATATATATATATATATATATATATATATATATATATATATATATATATATATATATATATATATATATCAACTACTACATTTTATATATTAGATTAGATTAGATTAGATTTGTTTTATATATATATATATATATATATATATATATATATATATATATATATATATATATATATATATATATATATATATATATCAACTACTACATTTTATATATTAGATTAGATTAGATTAGATTTGTTTTATTTTTATTTTTTATTTTAGATTGAATTTCATTTTAGATTTATTTTTTAATTATTATAGTGTTTGATTTTTGATGAAATTGTATATAATAAATATTAATAATTAATTAATTAAAATATCTACGTAGCACCTAATTATTTATCTGCGTGGCATTCGAATTTTTAGTTCAAAAATAATTTTGAAGTCATATTTTTTATTGGCCGAATCCATTAGATTTCCTACGTGGTGCTCTAATATTGGATTAATGTTTGATTTTGTATTGAATTTTATTTTTGATTAGTGTTTTGTTTTGGATGAATTTTATTTTAGATTTATTTTTTAATTATTAGAGCGTTTTATTTTGGATGTAATTGTATATATTATTAATTAATTAATTAATTTACATATCTACGTGGCACTCGATTTTTTTAATTCAAAAATAAATTAGAAATCTTATTTTTCATTGGCCGAAACCATTAGTAATCCTAAGTGGCGCTCTAATAGTACAACAAATATATATATATATATATATATATATATATATATATATATATATATATATATATATATATATATATAAGGTTAATATTAAGTTGTTTTTAAATTGTAGTTTAAGGAATTACCACCTTGCATTATTATTTAATGCAAAGCAGCTCTCAAACTAGAGCTCTGCAAATACCACTTTGTTTTTTATAAAATATTTTCCAACTTAAAATGAAGGAATTACCAAGATATTACCACCATTGTGATAAAGGCTAAGACTATTTACCAGAATTACGTAGCGGAATTTAGTTAACTTTCAAATATAATAAATAGTTAATTGTCGTTTAACAACTTGGAACCATTAAGGCCCAAAAACCAAACATTAAATAGTTTAAAATCCATTAACTAAAATTTAAATAAATAGTGTAGTCATGACTAGAAAATAAATGTAGAGTTTATAAATACGGAAGAGTAAATAATCTCTCAAACTCAATCCCATGATAACTTCTCCCACAAGTTATCTCTACAAACCTGTTTATTAAAATCTACTCCCCAACAACGCAAATGCAATGATGGATCATCATAGGGTCATTAAGGCAAAGGCCATGACTGAAAGACATGAAGCACGAAGTAAGCGAAAGATGAGTACGAACAAGCTAGAATGAAATTCTAGTCTAACATGCTTCATTCGACAATATAATTGATAGGGTGTTTTTCCGTCGTTGAAAAGAAATCCACCCGACCAAACAAAATTTATAAAACCACTAAACTGACCGGCTATATTGCTATAGCGGCAAGTATAGGGATCGTCCCAAGAGAATGAATATGTTTCACTTTTCAATCTAATGCGTTCAAAAGCTAGTTCGAATGGAAATTGAGTTTTTGAATTAATCTAAACAGCACGAAATACAAACAACTAAAGAAATTCTAGAGATTTCGGGAATCGGCTATGGAAATCGAATCAAGGGAAGGACAAGGTCAAAACAAGCAAGAATATGCAACGACTTAGCACATAGGGGAATAGAATCGAATGACGTGCTCGCCACCTCTCGGATGGAGCACGCGAAGCGCCTAATCTATAGAAGAGCTTTCGCCTAATCCTAGACTAAACAACTTGCATATAATAGGAACTACTATTCACTTGCACAAATTAGGCTCACAATGTCTTGCCAAACCTAGCCTATGCAATCCAATCAAATCCCAATCAAATAGCATTTGCAACTACCACTCAATTAGTCATGGATATCCTATCACCAAATCACATTTAATTACAACATCAATCATGAATTTCCCTAAAATTCCCCAAATTCAATCCCAAGGCTTCAACCCTAACCTCTAGACTAAACTACTCAATTAGCATGATTAACATCAACATTAAACTAACATTAATCCTAATCATGAAACTAATTGAATTAAAGAAACTAATTGAATGAACAAAAATCAGAAATTCAAACATCCACAAAATTGGGGAAAAATCAAGAACATTCAAAATTTGAAACTGATTTTAGAATTCAAGCATGAAATCAAAGCATAAACGAAATTAATGAAGCATTAAAGAATTGAAAGAACAAGTCAAAAGAAAAGAAGAATTATACCTTGAATCGAAGAATTTGCATCAAACTTGAAGAACAAAAATGAAGAACAAAGCTCAAAGGAAAGGGAAAAGAAATCTGAAAATTGATGATTGAATTCAACTAAGAATCAAGAATTTGAAGCTAAGAATCCTAATCCTAATCTCTAATCTAAGCCCTAAACTAATTCTCTCTCTAGAATTCTAATTCTAAAATCTGAAAAATGAAAACTAAAAACTAATTACGTCCAAACTGATTTGCGATTTCTCGTATTTATATTCCTCCGCGCAGCTGTGCGACCACACGAGGAAAGCCGTGCGCTCGCACCAACAGAGGCTGAGTTCCTGCCTTGATTTAGCCAATTCGTGCGCACACACGAGCAGAGCTGTGTGCTCGCACAGAAGCTGCTCGATCGCACAACCTGACCTGCTCGATCGCACTGACCGTAGCTACTGGTTCTGCGCTATTCTGCTGCACTGCTTGGCTGCTGTTCTGCTATGCTGTTGCTGCTTGTATTGCTGTGCCATGCTTGCTGCAATGCTTCGCTGTTGCTGTGGTGTTCTGCCTGGGTTGGTGCTGCTACAAGGTTCTCAAGTGAGCACAAGAGATGCTGCAAGGAGCTCGTGCATATGGCTGTGCGCTGCTGTGGCTGCTCGAGTGCTGTTGTGGCTGCTTTGCCTTGGCTCTTGTGTGCACTTGTGGCTGCTCATGTTGCTGCAGCGTTGTAGGCATCGTATGCAAGCTAGTTGCCTCGCCTACCACATTCAATAAAATCGTATATCATATTATTAAAATCGTAAATCAAAATATTAATTCGTTTAACATTTTTGCAAATCGTAAAACATATAACTCGTTGACAAGCATAATGACGCAATATTAACACGCTAATACTCAAAATGACTCTTACGCAATGAGAATGCGCACAAAAGACATATTTAGAGCAAAAACGACTAAAATATACGCAAGACGAGAAAATGTTACGATAAATGCAAAAATGAAATAAACGAACTAAAAACGATAAAACTAAGCGAAAATAATAACAAAATGCTAATAAAATGAACTAAAATCCTAAGCTAAGAGCGACATAAATGTCGCTCATCAAACTCCCCCAAGCTAACCCTTTGCTTGTCCTCAAGCAAAGCTATAATGAGAAACGGGGAGGAGAATGAGCTTATTTATTAAAAACAAAAATTACGAAAATAAGAACTACAATAATGCACACTAACTCACTTTCGTAGGAATCACGGTTGCATTTAAGCGCATGCAACAAGCTCTTTGAACCCCACAATCGCTCATGAGGGCGAGTGGGATCTCGCAAGGGTTTCCAGAGAGAAACACCCATAACTCTTCCAAAAATTTGAATCAAGGCAAGACCTAAAAATGAAAAACAAACCAAGAAAAAGGAAGAAAAGAAAAAGAAAGAAAAGAAAAAGAAAGAAAGGAAAAGAAAATGGAAAAGAAAGAAAAATGAAACTACAAAATTCAAGATAAGGGCCTTTATTATGGAACAAGTATGAGAGAATGCTAATATTACTAACCAAATAAACGAATGCACGCTAACCAATGTCCTAAATCGAGTGAAAGATTCAACTGCCAAGCAAAGAGAACTAAGGGTAAGCACTTATCAATTCCCCTTCAACCGAGCATACCACGTTAAACTCTAGATCCCATCCACCCTTAAGAATAGTGTCTCATGACGCCGCGAAGGCGTCGGAAAACAAGATTTGCAAGGGAGAAGAGAAGGTTACCCGACATCTTAGCATGACAATCCATAAATTTGACCAAATCCTCCCTCCACCGACAATGACTCAGCTCAAAAGGGTCAAGAGGACTTTTTAGGGTGTAACGTACGCTAGGGGTAAGGTGTGGAACAAATTTGGTAATTGGTGCTCATACCTAAAGTGAAGCGCAATGAATGAACTCAACTCAAGAAAATAGAACCAAAACAAACTCATACCACTTATTTGGGGTACCCCCAAGCTTATTCAACAACTACACTAAACTAAAACTCTTTTTTGAACTTTTCTTGATTTGATTTTTTTTTTTTGTGTGTGTGTTTCAAATGAAACTTTTCTCATTGCCTTATTTTTCTCTATTTTTGGCTTTTTCACAACATTCTTTTCTCTTTTTGCTTTTGCTTTGCTTTTGCTTATTCATTCACTATATACAACATAATTCCTAAACTTTGCCATTCTTACCAATATCAATCATTCCTCAACTTAGCATAATCATTCAAAACAACCAAGCATCATAACTCAAAGCTTTACTATCACTTCTAAGGGTGAAAATAAAACAAAGGCTATTAGGCTTGTAATGTGCTCATAAGAAATGAAGTGGTAAGACTCAAATGGCTAGCAAGGGGGCGAATGCAAACAAAAATATCAATGAAAAATAAAAATAAAGATGTCCTAATCTAGAAAGAAAAATAGTCACCGAAAGAAATGCCTCTATCGTCCCATAAAGTAGTTCGGTCGCGGTCTCGGGAAGGAAATAGTCAAATTCGGGAGATAAGAAAGTCAATGCCAAGGATCCATGCCACTCAATATATGTATACAATGTGTTTGGGCCAATGTGAACATGATCCTCAACAATGGGAGCAAATACTACTCTCTCCGGTTTCAAGTCACTAGAGAGATCGACACCGTCTTACCACAAACCAAGGGTTCAAGACTCATGCTACCCAAAGTTCTAACCAACTTTCTTAACACCTAAATCCTAGATTCGACCCAAGACATTGAAAACTGTGCAAACATCTACCAATTAGGAATAGAAGCATTCTAGCATATAAGTTCCAATTTTATTTGCCCAAATCAAGAATATTGCCTAAAAACCTAGAAAAACTTGCCTTGACAAAGATCGAATGAAAAAGAAAATAAGGAAAAGAAAATGAAGTAAAAAGAAAAGGAAAATAAAGAAAATAAAGAAAATCAATGAAACTAATCAAGAAATATGCACAAAATCCAAAATATTCACAAAATCAAGCAATCCATCACATGGAGATCAAAGTAGCAATCCAAACAATAAAATCTCCCCCCAAGCTTGAATTAGGCCATGTCTTCAAGGCCTAAAATGAAACAAGGAGGGGCACAACTACCCATCCAACCAATGCCCCGCAAGAATGATGCCCGACCCCAAAGAATGCAAGAGAGTTAGAATGATATTACCGGAAATGTCGTCGGAGCAAGTCCCGCAAAGAACCGTAATAACGAACGAACTCACCAATAAGAATAGCCGGACATGGAAAAGATGGATGCAAATATTTCCACATCAAGAAAGCTTGAGGCACAAAAAACTTCAAAAATCAAGAAAAATTAGTATACATGGGCCAAATGGCCAACACCCACGGGTTGCCTCCCGAGAAGCGCTCTTTTTACGTCATTAGATTGACGACTTCATACCTCTAGTAAATACCCCGACAACGATCGCAATAGTTTGTCATATGCAATGGCAAACATATCCAAGAGTAACAAGTAGGCAAGAGTCAAAAGAGAAGCAAGCACAAAGTAGAATGCAACTCTATGCCTACCGGGTGTGGGGTGCCAAGAGTAAGAAAAATCAAAAGGAAAAGTAAGAAAATAAGAAGAAAAATCAAAAGTAGAAAGAGAAAAAGGGAAAAGAGAAGCCTCATGCTCCTCAACGAACTCTTTTTGGGTGGCAAGAGAGCCAATTTCCTCAATATTGTTCAAACAAGGGAATGGGGAATGAATGGAGGGTGGAAAATCCTCAAGTGGTGGGATTCGGAGAAAATAAGGAAGTGTGATGGGAAAGGAAGGATAAATCTCGAGTTTCTTGATTCGGAAAGGGGTATGAGGGAAGGGAGTGGGAACACAAGTTTCACAAACAACTTCACTCACATCACAAGGAGCACAAGAAATATCAACAAGGGATTTTTCAACCAAATTCACATCATCAACTTCAATACAAATCTCGGAATCATCCAAGACCACCAAATTAGGTGCTTCACACTCAATGACATCCTCAATAGAACTATCACATCCCAAGTGAACTAAATCATTCTCAATATTCAATGGGCAATCATCAATGGGGTGAGAGTCACTTTCGCTCAAGGGAGGGGAGGTGGGAGAAAGAGGAACAACCTCTAAGTTCAATACCTCACCATTTTCAACATCATTCTCATCACTAGATTGATTATCATCCTTAGCATAACATGGATCATAATCATAATCATCATCATCAATATAATTGCGACACGGACAAGATTTTGAAAATTCACAATGCAAGGAGTTTTGAGAATCAACATGGGGAGAATGGTTGTCATCAAGCTCGTGAGCATTATCATTAGAAACATGAGGGAAATCATTGACATCCATACATGGATGCAAAAAATCACGAGAATAAGCACGAGAGTCAAAATATTGAACTCTAGCAAACCACGTAAAGAAAGACATGGCATATTTCCAATGCATGTGATGAAGCTCTCCATTATAATTGAATTGAAGAATCTCAAATGTTTCCATATTCACTCCATAATATATGCAATCCCTAACATCCCATCCCTTTAAACCATTAAGATTTCCATGGATGCGACGATGTTCAAGCTCCGCATGAACTCTATTATAATACATATAAAATGGTTCATGAACAACTTGAGGAATATAGAACACTCTTGACATTTTTTTGATTTTAAAATGGAAATGAAAAGAAAAGAAAATGCACTAGACTAGAAAACTAGAATGAAAAATCAAACAATGATGCCATTCCCCGGCAACGGCACCATTTTGATAGGGTGTTTTTCCATCGTTGAAAAGAAATCCACCCGACCAAACAAAATTTATAAAACCACTAAACTAACCGGCTATATTGCTATAGCGGCAAGTATAGGGATCGTCCCAAGAGAATGAATATGTTTGACTTTTCAATCTAATGCGTTCAAAAGCTAATTCGGATGAAAATTGAGTTTTTGAATTAATCTATACAGCACGAAATACAAACAACTAAAGAAATTCTAGATATTTCGGGAATCGGCTATGGAAATCGAATCAAGGGAAGGACAAGGTCAAAACAAGCAAGAATATGCAACGACTTAGCACATAGGGGAATAGAAACGAATGACGTGCTCGCCATCTCTCGTATGGAGCACGCAAAGCGTCTAATCTATAGAAGAGCTTTCGCCTAATCCTAGACTAAACAACTTGCATATAATAGGAACTACTATTCACTTGCACAAATTAGGATCACAATGTCTTGCCAAACCTAGCCTATGCAATCCAATCAAATCCCAATCAAATAGCATTTGCAACTACCACTCAATTAGTCATGGATATCCTATCACCAAATCACATTTAATTACAACATCAATCATGAATTTCCCTAAAATTCCCCAAATTCAATCCCAAGGCTTCAACCCTAACCTCTAGACTAAACTACTCAATTAACATGATTAACATCAACATTAAACTAACATTAATCCTAATCATGAAACTAATTGAATTAAATAAACTAATTGAATCAAAAAAATCAGAAAATTCAAACATCCAAAAATTGGGGGAAAATCAAGAACATTCAAAATGTGAAATGATTCTAGAATTCAAGCATGAAATCAAAGCATAAACGAAATTAATGAAGCATTAAAGAATTGAAAGAACAAATCAAAAGAAAAGAAGAATTATACCTTGAATTGAAGAATTTGCATCAAACTTGAAGAACAAAAATGAAGAACAAAGCTCAACGGAAAGAGAAAAGAAATCTGAAAATTGATGATTGAATTCAACTAAGAATCAAGAATTTGAAGCTAAGAATCCTAACCCTAATCTCTAATCTAAGCCCTAAACTAATTCTCTCTCAAGAATTCTAATTCTAAAATCTGAAAAATGAAAACTAAAAACTAATTACGTCCAAACTGATTTGCGATTTCTCGTATTTATATTCCTCCGCGCAGCTGTGCGACCACACGAGGATAGCCGTGCGCTCGCACCAACAGAGGCTTCCTGCCTTGATTTAGCCAATTCGTGCGCACACACGAGCAAAGCTGTGTGCTCGCACAGAAGCTGCTCGATCGCACAGCCTGACCTGCTCAATCGCACAGACCGTAGCTGCTGGTTCTGCGCTATTCTGCTGCACTGCGTGGCTGTTGTTCTCCTATGTTGTTGCTGAAGGAAATAATGCCCTTGGTCCAAGTATGCATTCTATGTTAAGTCTAATAAATGCGGTTCAATATTAATTAACAAGTTAATAATTCAGTGAGATCAAGTGAGCTGAATGCCTAGCTAGAGGCCGCTTCAGTTCAAGTGGAATTAATGATATTAATCCACAACTTACTCTTGACTGAACCCGTAGGGTCACACAAATAATACGTAAACGGATCAAGTATTTAATGGCATTAAATACTCCATCTATGGATATTCGGAATCGACGGATCTTGGTTTCAGTGGGAGCTGAGATCGTCACAGGCAAGAAATGAATGCTCCGGAAACGATGATATTGCCGGAAACGGAAATATGGATCGTATCGGAAATATAAATATTATCCAAGTCGTAGATGTTGCCGGAAACGGAAACATGGTACGTATCGGAAAATATTATCAGAAATGGAAATATTGCCGGAATCGGAAATATTGCCGGAAACGGAAATATTGTCAGAATCGGAAATATTATCGGAATCGGAAAATAATTCCGGAAACGGAAATATTAAATATTTGTTCGAAACGGAAATTAATTCCGGAATCGGAAATATTAAATATTGTTCGTATCGGAAATGAATTTCGGAATCGGGAAATTAATCGGAAGCGTATCGTACGAATTAGCATCGGACGAGGCCTGCCAGACGAAGGCCCAACACGAAGCCGGGCCATCGCCCAGCAAGCCAGCGCGCCACAACGCACCAGCCAAGTCTGCGCCAGGCCCACCGCAAGGCAGGCCCAGCGCGCGCCAACGCTGCGGCAGCGTGTGGGCCTTGTGGCAATGGGGCTGCGAGCTCGCGGGCTGCGCGCGCGCGCATGGCGCCCCTCGTGGGCTGCTGTGCGTGCATGTGTGTTGGTGTGCTATACGAATCCTAAAGCTATCAGGTTTCGACTAATGATTAAATTCCTAAACCTAAAAGGATGAATTAATTCTATTAGGATTCTAGTTTAATTAATTCGTATCCTAATAGGATTACGATTCCCTTTCCATACCTCTATAAATAAAGGCCTAGGGTCATTATTTTACATAGAGAATTCAAGTATTCAAAGTGATTTTTTGAGAGCAAAAATTCAGTCATACAATTGCCTACAATAGCCGAAAATTCTAAGTACCTTAAGGGCGATCCTAGTTGGTCTAGCTTAAGGCGGATCCGGACGTGCTGTGGACTATCTACGGAGGGACGACATTTGGATTCCTAAAGACTTGTTCTTGTTCGGTTCGGGCGCAGCTAGGGAAGGCACGCAACAAAGTGTATGCATCTAAACTATGCTAAATGATTATGTGTAAATAATATGCTTTCCTGGCTTTATGGTTTTTTCGCATGATTTATGAATTGTCATATGTATCATAACCTAACAGTTGCTGCTTGTATTGCTGTGCCATGCTTGCTGCAATGCTTGGCTGTTGCTGTAGTGTTCTGCCTGGGTTGGTGCTGCTACAAGGTTCTCAAGTGAGCACAAGAGATGCTGCAAGGAGCTTGTGCATATGGATGTGCGCTGCTGTGGCTGCTCGAGTGCTGTTGTGGCTGCTTTGCCTTGGCTCTTGCATGCACTTGTGGCTGCTCATGTTGCTGCAGCGTTGTAGGCATCGTATGCAAGCTAGTTGCCTCGCCTGCCACATTCAATGAAATTGTATATCATATTATTAAAATCGTAAATCAAAATATTAATTCGTTTAACATTTTTGCAAATCGTAAAACATATAACTCGTCGACAAGCATAATGACGCAATATTAACACGCTAATACTCAAAATGACTCTTATGCAATGAGAATGCGCACAAAAGGCATATTTAGAGCAAAAACGACTAAAATATACGCAAGACGAGAAAATGTTACGATAAATGCAAAAATGAAATAAACGAACTAAAAATGATAAAACTAAGCGAAAATAATAACAAAATGTTAATAAAATGAACTAAAATCCTAAGCTAAGAGCGACATAAATGTCGCTCATCAATAATAATCCACACATAAAAGCCATTTAATAACAAGTAATCATGGAGACAAGACTAGGCGCATAACACGAGTCTTGACTCACAGATTAATAAGAATTACCTTCAAACGGGTAAAAGAAAATATCCATAAAAGGAAAGAAAAGGTGTTGGAAGCCAACCACACACCAAAATAAGTAAAGGTCGGGCCATACCGACGGAATTCCCGCGCATAAAAGAAAGAATGAAACAACGTCTTGTATCATTCAAGGAGTACAAGTTTTTCGGCAAGACTCCCCCCATTGCTCATACTCAAGGTATATACGTTCCAAGAGTTTTGAAGCACATTCGGGTTACACTTTACGTTAATAAATATTTTATGCACAAGGTGAACTCAAGACACAACAACGAGACATAACATACAAGCAACCAAACAATGACACTTCATTTTAATCCTTTAGGACATGTGATCAAACATAGGACTCAAGTGATATTATTCTCATTGTTCCTTCTCGATTTGCTATTGAGATAACCCGACATTTCCAGTTAACAAGCGGGGTGTGCACAAGGCACGGATATTCCTTAGTTCAATTCACATCATATTCTACTCGGCGGTAGAACACCTACTGCACAGCGGCACTATTACTTGACTTAAAGTATGCTAGACATCCCGTACAATAGCATAAACATAATCCTTGCGTGTGAAACACTCATACATTCATATAAACTTGAACAACATGCTTGCCATAATTCAACGATTATAAATGGTCACAACATGACTGTTCACATAGTCTTCATAATTCATCAATAAACCATAACATGCTTGTTCACAACATCAAACATGAATTCAATAATACTTCAAGTCACATGATTCACAAATAATAATCATCACATAGTTCTCATGTGATTGGTGGTCACCCTAGACATGTACGTACCTCGAATATCTAAGTACGGGGGCCACTTTGCGAATTACAATCAAGGCTAGAAATCACCTCCTATAATTAAAATAATAAAACTTAGTTATTATCCATGCTTACTAAATATCCAGCAACTTTTAAGAGTTTTAAAACCTTTGAATTAATTAGAAATTAGTTGCTCATAATTAAAATTATAGTCTCAATTGGCCGATTAAAGTCCTAGTATAAAAACATTGATATTTGGCCTTTTAAACCATTAAAATGGACACTTTAAAACCTTGGATTAAATCTAAAAATTTACATTTGATTTCCCTAATTGAAATCACCATTATATTACGTAAATTAATCATTTATTAAATTAGGATTAAAACCCTAGTATTAAATAATCATAAAAATCACTTTTAATTTAGGACATAAAAAATCAACACTTTATTAATTTATTAAATCTGAAAATAATAACTCTTTTAATTAAAATCATCCTCATGAATTCAAACACGTAAAACATCACAATACGGTGTTCATAACCATTCCCAACAGTTTAATTAATCAAAATCAATAATAATAATATAATTTAAAAATACGGAATTGAAATAGAATAGGCAAGGAAGAAAAGAATTATACCAAACCGGCCTATAGCATGGTACAATCACGAATTTGATGTGATTGGGCGCAAAATGAATTATTCGGAACACAAACAAACACACAACACACACAACCGTGTGCGTGTGCGCGAACAATAAGGGAAGCAGCGACGCAACAGGGGCGACGAGCACGAGCAGCGCGGCACAAGGCTCGCGTGCACGACGAGGGCGAGTGTGTGAGGGAATGGCTGGGCGAAGCACACCCGACAACAAAAACACGCAGCAACATCATGCAGGCTGTGCTGTTGCGCGACGACAGAGGGACGAAGGGAGTGTGAGAGAGGCACACGAAAGAGACGAGGGTGCTGAGTGAGAGGCAGGAGCGACATGGTACAAGAGCGAGGTGTGGTGCTCGAAGGCAAGGCATGAGGAGAGGGGCGAGGGTGCAGCAACGCGGCACACGAGCAAGTGCTCGTTGTGTGTGACGAGAGAGAGAGCCGGACGAAGGAGAGAGCAAAGAGAAGAGAGAGAGGGTTATGAAATTGTGAGGGGATCATTAATGAGAGGGGTCTTATTTATAGGTTTCTAGTCCCTAGTGGGCTTAGGTAAGGGTTTTGTATTGGGCTTTGCAATTGGGTTTAAGTTAGAATTAAATACTTAAAATCTTTGTTGGGTTCAACAACTGAATTGGATTAGGCTCGGAATCGAATTTAAATAGTTTTGAAATATGACCCAATAAATTCTCGACTTAAATAATAAAATAATAAATTCATATAATTTTATTTCGGAATTAAATAAAAATAATAAATATTTTATTTAATTAAAAACCACACTTAAATGCATATTAAATGCAATTTAAATTCTAAATTTCGTAAAAATACTTTATAAAGACATTAAAATATATTTATAAATTCAGAAAAATACAAGGTATTACAATAGAAGTCATGTATGTATAGTTTATATTATACTTAACCATTATATTTTTGTTTGTTACAGTGCTGCAGAGTTTGTTATAATGAAGCTAAAAGAGATGGAGAAGATCACTGCCGAGGATGTCACTATGTTGACGGAGTGCTTCAGGAATTTAGATGCGGATGATTCAGGAACATTGACAGCAACCGACATAAAAAACACAGAATACTTCATTCTGCATGGTGAACTCAATTACATTGATGGAGGTATACATATTAATACAACAACTCCATATCTTCCAACTATTTTAAAAGCTGTGTGAATTAATGTTGCTATTTGATGTTTGCTTCCCCGCAAGTTAGCCTATGGATCTTAAACTCTTAATAGCCATTATGCAGATAGTGAGCATCAAGGCTATTGGAATCTCTATAAAGCTTACCCATGAGGGGACAAACCAGCTTATATATCAACTGACTTGGTTTTTCATGATTGTCGGAGCAGTCTATGTCATTACACAGTTGAATTACCTTAACAAGGTTTACATTCTTTCACCGACTGTTTGATTGTAATATTGCTTAAAATATGGAAGATCATTTGATGCATCTAGATTAAAAATTTGTTCATTAAATGGTGGATTCATTTTGTTATATTGCTTAAAATATTAAATAGTTTGATTGTAATATTTTTCTGATGAAGGCTTTTGTATAATGGTTGGCATGACCATCAATGTGGATTGAATGCTCTTTACTTTCTTTGAAGTTTGCTGAATGGAATTGAATATATGTAAAACCATATGAAATATTTTCATCATTTGTTGAGGATATCAGGTATAGTGTTACAGACTTATAGTGAATTCTGCATTTGAAGCTTAATTGTATACTTATTGAATTTGAAAATTTATTAACTTTGGTGTTATACATACCAGTAATTTATGATTTTTTTCTACTTTTGTTTATCAGTTTCTTTTGGAATTTGTGGAAATAAAGAATGTACCTGAGGGTGAAAAAGGAAACCTCCATGTCTCATTCAGTAAGAAACAACCTGATAGACTTTTTAATGCCAAGAAAACAATGAGTATATTATCCAAGTCTGGAGAAAAACAGGTTTCTTATTTCCTGTGCGAGCCTACCGGGGAGGTTCTCTTTGAGCTTACATGCCATTCACCATCGAACTTACCATTACCTAAATTATTCAAACCATACAATATTTACTCTCTGTCTTTGCAAGACCGCTTGGATTCTGGATCTCAACTTTCTGTAAATAAATGGCTCTTTGTGGTTCCTTTAACTGGCATCTTAGCTTCGATGCCCATCCTTTTACATGTTTCTCTTTCTTTTACTCTTCCTACACCAGCATTCTAAGTTTTCATCTGGTTCGGTCTCAGCCTTTCTTTACAAGTTCATGTTATTTCTCGCTTCCCAAATTTAGTGATTTTGATGCCCATTTCGTTGCCCTTCCGTAAAACTGGTAAACCCAAAATCATCCTTACAGGTGGTGGAGGGCAGCGGTAGTGGAGGTGAAGGTGGAAGCGACGGAGCAGCGTACAAACTCACCATTAATGAAGAACACCGGACGTAGACATAGAATGTATGTCAGAAATGAAGAACACCGGACCAACTGGACGACCCATCACCAGACTTGGTTCAATCCATCCTTTTATTCATCCATTTCAAACTCACCATTAATCCTGATCATCGATTCGCCTTTGCCTCTCTCTCAAATTTAGCTGCTTGGGTACTCCATTCCCTTCAATTTAATTTCTGCTTTGAATTTGATTAATTAATTGTTCAACTGTTTGATGTTTTATTTTATCGAGACGGGTAATTTGATAAAATTGCACATGAGAAGCAGATGAGTAACATGACTAGAATTTGATCAATGTAATATGTAACTATATAGGGACTTAAGTAGATTTTTATGAGTTTGTCAAACGCAATTTTTAATTTGTTATACAATCTCGCACGCATCGCCTGCATATAAGACTAGTATATAAAGAATAAAGTAAAGAGAGAGAAAACATTAAATAAATAAGGAAAATGAGAGATATTTCATTAGAGTATAGTACAAGAAAGAGGAATTTACATATCAGAGCAACAAAAAAAGATAAAATGTAAATTAAATTGTTTTTGGGAAGGGGGGCGGGGAACTGAAAATGAACAGTGAAACACACATGGATGATTTGCTTTTTGGACATGCCGACGTGGAAAGAATTGAGCTGCTCCCCTGATAATCTTGTGACCCCAATTTGTCTTCTTCTTCCCCTAGTTCTCTCACCCCCACTCCTCTTGTTCTTCCACAAAAACAAATTGAGCGCAACCACAAACGAATTGAGCGCAACCCCAAATTGACCATTATAGCTTCCGATTGTTAGATGGATTAATGTTATCGTGATGAGTTCGAGGGAAATAGACGAGGATACTGGGAAACTATTAAACGACGAGGAGGGGGAGTTCGAATGGATGTGGGAACCTCAATCTTCTAACGATGAAGAAGGTCCAGTTGAAGATCTGAACAAGGTAAATGGAGCTTTCTTTTTATTGTTCTCTCTACTAAAAAATTATGGTTTTTTAGGTTTTTTAATTTGGTGTTTAATATTTTAGTTATGAATTTGTTTTGAGATTATAATTTATGAATGTTATGAAATGTATGAACGTTTAGGAGCGAATTAATGAAACTTATTGAATATTAAAGATTTTTAACGAATTTTTATGATTTAATCTGTATTAATGATTGCTCCGAGTTTTATGTGTTAATAATGAGTAATGTTAGGTATGAGTAGTTAGGATTATAGTTGATTATTTTTGGACTGATGTAGTGGAATGATTTAATACATTAATTGTTCCCTTTATTGTTTTAGATATTATACAAGTTAATTTAATTATTCCTCTTAATAATTTACATGATGTGTTAGAGATGATTAGATATGTGGTTATAAATTGTTAATGAAAATGATAAGAAATCAAATTAAAGATAATATGCAGTAGCAGTAGTTGTGGTGGAATGTGAAAAGATTGTCAGAAGTGATAATATATGTATGTTGGAAATTTAGGATGGAGGTGAAGGTTTCAAAACTCCCTCCAAGAAATTGGTATTGACTATGTATGGGGAAGAAGAGGAAGCTCCTGAAATGAAGGAGGATATGATTTTCCCGGATTTGGAGGGAATTGGTGTTCAATTGAAGGCTTATGGGAGGCAAAGGGGGTATTGTTTTGTGCGTCGTTGTGGTTCATTCAAGAAATGTACTAGCAGTAGCCAGACACAAGATGGTTCTGAAGTCGGAATAGTAGTTAAATAGAAGAGCAATTTTATGTGGACTTGTGAGTGCTACGGTCTGCCTGACAAGAAGTGCAAGGTCAATGGTGTTGTTGCTTCTGATTCGCAGGTTCATGTTGGCAGTGGTGTACACATATCTAAGAAATGTGAATGTCCCGTACATGTATTTTCTAGTGTAAATGACTTAGGGAAGTGGGTTATATGAAGATCATTCATGGGACATGCAAATCACCACCCAACCCCGGGTAAGTCCCGAACAATTGCTTCATTCCGGAAGCGGTTTATTGAAGAGAATCCTCATATTGGCCGGGAATTTAAGGTTTGTAGGAAATCTGGCATGTGTACAAATCAAGTGTATAATTTGATGTCAGCGCGAAGGAATGGTAAAGCGCACATGCCATTTTCACATAAGGATCTTCATGATTATGTTGCTAAAATGAAAAAGGAATAGGCGAAAGGCGGTGATGCTAGGGCGATGTTTTCTTACTTTGAGAAGATGAAAGAAGATAATTCTGATTTTTTTTTCACGTGTTTAGGCAAGATGAAGATGGGCGTTTTCTAGATGTTCTTTGGGTTGATGCTCGTAGTAGAGTGGCGTATGAGGAGTTTGGTTATATTGTATGCTTTGACACTACCTACTTGACCAATCAATACAAAATGCCATTTGGGAATTTTGTAGGTTTAAATCATCATGGTCAAAGCATATTACTTAGATGTGTGTTGGTTTCTCGTGAGAATGTCGACACCTTTGAGTGGATATTTAGTAATTGGTTGGAGTGTATGGGAGGTAAAGCCCCCATAGGGATATTGACTTATCAAGATGCCGTGATGAGGAAGGCTTTAAGGTCAACCATGAGTGAATCATGTCATAGGTGGTGTCTATGGCACATTACTCAGAAGTTTTGTAGGAGGCTCGGAAAGAATGTAGAGTACCTTGATTTGAAGTAAGACTTGGAGCATGCAATTTATGATAGTCTTGATGGTGATGAATTTGAAATGAATCGGGAAACTGTGATGGAGCGGTACAACCTGTCAGATAACGAATATGAATGGCTTCAAGGTATATACGCTTGTAACCTCGTTTTTGAAAGCCAGCAGCTCCTCGAAAGCCAGCATCTCCATGAAAGCCATCAGCTCCTAGGAAGGGCAAGAAGGTCACGGAACATCAACCCCCCCCAGCCATCCCCCAACAGGTCCACGAAAGCCAATAACCACCTTCCCATCATGTTCGATTTTTTACTTTGACAAGTTAATATTGGTTACGTTTTTATGTTAACTATATTTTCAGGTGTCACAAAAATGTCTTAGAGGTATAAAAATTTTAGACGGTTCCATTAGATACTTTTCTCAGCCTACAACCCTCTTACCTCCTGGGTACGTTGGCCATCAACCCCAACAATCTCAACAACCATCCTATGTTCATCCCCAACCATCACATCAACAACCCTTTATTCATCCTCAATAATCACACTAACAACACTATTTTCATCCTCAACATCCACAAGAACGACCTTATAGTGAACCACAACAATCACAACAACGTTATATTCATCCACAACAATCACAACAACTTTATGGTAAAAAATCTCAATCTGAAGGTTGTGTTGGGTCATTGAATGGACCTGTGGCTGGATACCTAGAGCCTGTTGTAGGTGGTGGTGGTTGTTACGTTGAACCAGGTATTGGGAAGGTCCTTTATTTCTCAGGGCAGATAGGTCAGGTCGAGTATAGTGAATCGAGTCAGGGGTTGAATTTGGGGAACCCATACAACATGAGTATTCGAGGACCCTCCTCTTCGACTCTGTTTGATCCACGATCTTCTTTCTTGAGTGCCTTTACGTTGTCAACAACTCAACTGCTATTGTTTATATGAAATTTTGTTTCCGGGGTAAAGGAGAAATAGGATTATATGGAAAAGTTTTTAGTTTATATACATACATGTTTTTGAAATAGGAATAAAACTTGAGGTTGAATAGCATTTCAATTTATTTCATTTTATTGAAGTTGTAAGAATCGTGAACACTTGCGTGATTGAATTATTATGGTAAACTAGCCTTTTTCCTAGGGCAATCGAGTCCCAGTCATGGCAAGGCCCATTGCTTCTCATATTGGCCTTTAATTGACATTTTATATTGGCATTTTATTTTGGCCCATTGTTGTTCATATTGGCCTTTTATTTTGTTAGTATTTGGTTGTAGTAGGATTTTATGGCCCAATGAAAGGCTGATCCAGTCAGATTTTATGGGCCTAGTTATATTGCCCAATAAATCAAGGCCCATTTTAATTTCTGCACTTTTTAGAAGGGGTGGTTAATTTAAACTACAATTTAATTAGACAGAGTACCATTAAGTTGTAAAGAGTACCATTTAAATGCGAAGAGTACCATTTAATTGTAAAGCATACCATTTAAATTTAAACAACCCCATTTTATTTTGAAAAGTACCATTGAGTTATTTAAAGTACCATTACATCTAAAAACTAAAGTTGTTAAAAGCATAAAACTAATAAAAATATGGCGGATAAGCAAATATCAGTTCGGCATCCCTATGCACAACCACTTCTACCGGAATACACCCCAGGCTCAACCTTTGTCGGTAACATACAAGATTAGGTAGAGGAGTTAGGCTGCAGCTGGGTCAAACACCAGTGATGTCACTGTTCGAGAGAGAATAGTACGATTTCGAGTTAACTAGACACGTGATCCTTCCACCGTACGGTCCATACCCGTATTCAAAATAGTTTATGTCTTGGATGAATAAAAGGTTTAATGGGGGAGATGGAGGAAGTTTCCTATGATTCCGGGTGGAAGCACGAACATGACGTGCTATGTTGCTCACTATTCCACCAATTGCGATCCTTTGAGGAGTTGAGTTACCTATGTTATCGGACGTCCTCCAAATCCGCCTCCATTTTTTGTGTAGTCGATAAAGGTAGTCAATCAGCCAAGCCATGTTGTCTGGTGGTGTAAGTGACCTTGGATGCCATTTATCTTGGACTATCAGGAATATGTAATATAGATCTTCCTCTTACACCAAGTCCATCTCTAAGTCCCGTGCGAAGAAAGTCCATGCCATGATTTTGAAATCCATTCTTATGGATGGATTATGAATTTGTGTCGCATAAGCCGTGTCGGGATCAAACTGTGGAATGCTTGTAAGTGTTTCCCAAAACCTGTGTTTGTCGTATCGAGGGTGACTTGAAGATGGTGGCTTGCAATCAGTACTTTGCCAGCCAAACATATCCTGCATTTCTATTTTTGTGCTGGTGCAATGGACGTTGTTTAGACGAAAATTGACAAATGGGGTGTCATTTGGTGGACCAGATGGGTGGGTGGATTCGTCTCCTTCACGCAATGGGTGGTTGCATGGCCAGGGGTCGAATGAATTCAGGAATTCAACCGTGAGACGGTCGTAGCTTTGTGCCGACATTAGGTCGTAATCCCAAAGGTCCACAACACTTAGCAATTCTCTGACCTCATCGAGGATACCCATCATTTCGAGGGAGGTAACATCTACACGCATGGTGGGGAATGATAGACTAAAACCGAATCACCTAATCAAAGATCATCTAAATTCACTAATCAAATTTCAAGGGAAGTCAGGATCGAATCACAGGGAAACATTGTTCTTTCCACTACTAAAATAAAGGTCTAGACTATTGGTAACAAGAAAATGGTTTGAGTTGAGTAATTAAACTACAACGATAATTAAACAATGAGAAAATCAATAATAAAAGGCCTAGGGTACAGGTTCACCAATGAAAAATATTCCGGGATGAAACATAACAATTCACAATCAATGAAACGATTGATCAGACTAACATGCTCTCTCGAATAGATACTAATCATAGAATTAGCAACAACAGGCTCTCGCAATTGATTAGAACTAATTCTACATATTGAAACTAGACTTAGCATCGAGTTGCATCTCTCGATTATTAACTCAATACTACGCAACAAAAACAATTAAACCTGGGAAATCGAATTGCATAGAAATATAATCAATCAATAGGAAATCAATCAATAACACCAACAATCAACAATAATAAATCATCCCTTCATATTGATTCATGGATTCCCAAAACCCTAGATTTAAACTACTCACACATATTAAATTAAACAAAACAAATATGATAGTTGAATGCATAATTGACATTAAGAAAATAAAATAAGGATTAGATTAATACCAAATTGAAGAACAAAGGTTGAAGCTTGAACTGAATTACGAAAGTAATCGACAAATGTTTAGAGTAAACTAGGTATCAAAAACTACGGAACTTTTTAATACTAGAAACTAAAATACGGAATTCTTAAATGTCCTCTAACAAAAACCAAGTTTTATGTTTATATCTTCCCCCTTAAACATACAGTGAAAAGTAATTAAAGAACGGAGAAGCACCGAAAACTGGGCGGTTTCCGAAAATTGGCCGGTTTTCGGAACACAGGCTTGGTACTGTTTCCTTCGTCTTCAAAACCGATATGGAAGGTTTCCAAAAACCGGTCGGATGCGAATGCTAATTATAATTCTCCTTACGCTCAAAACCAACCGGTTTGCGAAAACCGGTGCTACCGGTTTTGAGAAACCTTTGTCGTTTGTTGACACGAACCTTGAATCTTGAGGCCCAAGCTAACTCCTTGGGTCTAGTTTGTCGTTTGTGGCCCCTTAAAGTTTGCTAGAACATCCCGTACATGCTCCGGATCCGTGTAGTCATCCAGGAGTAATAGAAAACGTGTCTCAAAAGAGCAATTATCACCAATAATCGATCCTGCAACTAAGACAATACATATTAACACTAAAATTGGGTCTGAAGAGCTTAAATGAAATAAAAGGTGCCTATTGGACGGGGTAAAAACTCTAAAAAATATGAATGTATCAAACTCCCCAAAGCTAGATATTTGCTTGTCCCTAAGCAAAGATATCATCGATGAATAAATAAATCAAGAATTCACCCCAATATATTTCAAACAATAGATACAATTCAAGGAAAATCCAACAAATATGCACCAATGTCAACCAATCAAATCCATTCGACTACTAATCTTCCCTAGAAATTGTCAAGTAGAGCCAACCACAAGTGCATATGAAATTCATGACTAGCACTTGCACGCTCTGTTAGGTTACAAACAATATAATTCATGCGGAAAAACCATAAAATCCAGGAATCCAAATTAATTGCCACATAGTCAATTAGCATAATTTAGTATACATACTATGTGATGCGTGCCTTCCCTTGCTGCTCCTGAATCGAACAAGAACAAGTAAAGGACTCACAGTGTCGTCCCTCCGTAGCAAGTCCACAACAATTCTGGATCCGTCTTAGATTCAACTTACTAGAATATTCTCTAAGGTTTTTAGTGCACTTGGGAAACTCACGGATGTGATAGGCAAATATTAAATTCTCCCTTGAATTTAATGTATTGAATGTGATGTATAAATTGTGATCATGAACCACATATTTATAGCATGGGAAATAGAGAATTGAAATCCTACTAGGAATCTATTCACTAAATCTATTAGGACTCTAGTTAATTAATAATATTAGAATTCTAGGGATAATAATACTTAATATTTCAGATCTACCCTTGATATCTAATTTTAGTAGGATTAGGAAAACAATAACTTGAGGCCCAAACTACTTATCGTGGAAGTAGCTTGGCACCCAATCTTTACTTAACGTGCAAGCAACCGACGGCCTAGCCCCTTGCAGCGTGTGGCTTGAGGCCCACGTTGTCGCTCGAGGCTTGGAGTCAAGGCACACAGCACGCGACCCACTTGCTGGGTGCTGCTGCACTTGCTCTCCCAAGCGAGTTGCTCCGTGCGGGCTTGCTAGGCGATGGGCCTGGCGCTTGCGCTGGGCCTTGCGTCTCGCAAGCTCGTTCGTCGAGAATTCGCTAGTCTTGCTTCCGATTCCGGAATTTATTTCCGATTCAAACAATATTCACATTTACGTTAATATTTTCGTTTCCGACAATATTCTCCGATTTTGACAATATTTCCGATTCTGATAATATTTCTGATTCCGGCAATATTTCTACTTCCGGTAATATTTTCCGATACGAACCATATTTGCGTTTCCGGCAATATCTTCGACTTGAATGATATTTATATTTCCGTCACGAACCATATTTCTGTTTCCGGTAATATCTTCATTTCCGGTAATACCTTTTCTTTTCTTTGTGATGATTTTAGCTCCCACTGGAACCAAGATCCATCATTTTCGAATGACCATAAATAGAGTACTTAATGAGTAAGCTATGGATTAATAATATTAATTCCACTTGAACTGAAGCGGTCTCTAGCCAAGCATTCGGATCAATTGATGTCATTGAATTATTAACTTGTTAATAAATACTGAACCGCATTTATTAAACTTAGCAGTAAATGGATTAAATGCAAACTTAGACCAAGGGAATCATTTCCTCCAGTCTCCTACTTGTCCTTAGGGTCAAGTGTGCATTTCCTAATTCCTTTGTCGCTTGATGCCTGCTCATGAACATAAGGTAAGAGTAGTCATCCTTATTATGTGCAGAGGTATTTCTCGGTGTCAGAGTTCAACTAATCAAATAAACAGATAATCATAGCCTATGATTCATCTGAGCACGGCCATGCATTTTACAGTTTCTAGCTCTTCGAGTGGCCTTGTGCAACTTTCTGCATCTCATCCCGATTTATGGGAGGACAATCCCAATCTTGTGATCTTGAGGCTAGACTTCGTTTGATAGGTGGTTACCTGAGCGTTGTCGTTATAGTCTACTTTTACGGTGCGACGCTTGAAAACGTCAAAGTTACCAGTTCTCAAACAAGTAATCTCAAATCACTCAGGTATTGAGGATTAGTGTCTAATAATATAATGAAATTTACTTAACAGATTTTCATCTCTTACAGTAAAGTTTCATAGATCTGTCCGATACTAACCTTATCAAGTAAGTATCTATGCAAATGATTGCGACATTGCCATGTCCACATAGTTCAAGAAACAGAACTACTAGTCATCTTGCATTCTAGTCGTCTAGCGTTTTCTATGCGTCCACCTTTATAGAAAACTTTCGACCAGGGACCATTTTCAACTTTTGAAATTCAAGTTCACTTGATAGACATTTCTTAGTCACATGACTGGTCTTGGCAGTCTATCTTTGAATATTTGTCAAATTGAAAGGACTCGTCATTTAAAAAACCACAAAATTAAATGGATAAATGAATTTTATTCATTTCTATGAATGGTTAACCAAAATGTTTTACAAAGTATTAAACTCTAAAACTTCAAAACATTCAATAAGGACATCAAAGCCATTCACCAACTGTAGACACCTACTTTTTTCCCCATTCCCGAAAGGGAAGGTTCGATGATGAGAACATAAATCTCCACTTGGCAACGCATCTCCTATAAAATAACGGATCTCAATCACCCTTTTCATTTCAGCCAAAGCTGCTATTTATAGAAACCTGCTAAGAATAGTAACTATCGTAAGAGGTAGTTGTTAAAAGTGGCAAAATCATAAAAGATAGAAACCTGTAAGAATTAGGTGTTGCACTCCAACATAAATCCTAAAAGAGATAGAATTTGCATTCCTGGTATAATTCGAAAATAAGAGTTACGTATTAATTAAATTCCTAACGAACCTAGAGTTCGTAACGGGCCCAGACGCATTCGGTCATAAGTTAATACGCACTAAAAGACTCGGATAAATCTCAAAATCTCCGTGTTCTAAGAGTCCAAATCTGACAAATAACTCGGCCCAGATCCCATTTTCAACGCCTGGATCTGGGCGCCGAAATCTTCGGCGCCCAGCCCTGGGCGCTGAAAGTGCCTGGGGCCGTTTTATCTCCGGATCCTTTTTGGATTCGTATCTTAAAATCTATCTTTCCACACAATCTTTTCCTATAAATATAGCCTAAAACCGACGTGAAAATAACACACACAATTCCATAATCTGAGTATTGACTCTAGCCTTAAGCCTAAGCCTCACGCTGCGAAATTGATCCGGCGTTCTGTCGCAATCGACCCAAAAGTCGAACAGAACGCATCCTGCCCCTTGTAGCTTGATGAATTAAGACTAAATACTGGAACATTGCTTGGAAACCCGAGATTCATTAAATAAAAGGAGAAATAGCAAAGCCAAGTGGTTAGTTTTCTGAGAACCACAACGCACCTCTTAAGGGTGCGTTGTAATGCGTCCCTCATATGATTTAATCGCTTTCATCACCATTTTATAAAATTATCAAACTATTTATTTGATAGATCTATCACGCCTACTAAGATAATACCTTGGATAATTGAATGATCATGATAGGTACCTTAAATCAATCTAAATAAGATAATCACGATCGATTTAGTATTATGTGTTGCATATTGCTAAAATCAATTCAGAATAGTTTAACAGTTTAACGCATGTCCCTTCAATTATTTATGCTGAGCTAGTAAGGATAACCTGCCTCTGGAGTATTATCGATGAGCACTCTTCTCGGTAGTTACAGTCCCCCGAACTCTCAATCTCTGCCCTGCGGGTGTACGTTGAGCGATCCCCACACCAGGGATCACAAGGGAACCTATGGCCGTCGTGGTCGAACATAATGGCACTCCCTTTATGTCCCGATAACCGGGTTTTGTCAGTTTTTCTCATTGTCGTTAAAAACTGAATGACGACTCCTATATTACTAGTCGATTGGGTGTAAACTCACCAGAAATCCAATTACACTTGATCTGACAACGTCACGCCCACGAGGGACGAGGTCACGCATTAGCCTCGTGCTTTTTCGACCCCCTCACAGTGGCGACTCTGCTGGGGATGGTAATGAAATACCTTGTGCTTGTAGGTAATCAAAATAGCCGAAGGGTGAAACGATCCTACCCCGCGTTTATTTCCCTATCAAGTTGGGACGACCTGAAAATCAGCATATTAATGTGAACGGACAGAACCGCATAACGAATCTTGGCTCCCATGGCATGTTTCATCTCGGGAGTTGGGAATAAGGATACCCATCGCCACCCGCGGGGTGCATACGCTTCGAATGTTGTCCACTCGGCACTTTTTCTAGTAGTACACCTATCCCAAAACAAACCGCTCGCCCACTAGGTCCCTCTCATTGGTGCATGCCCCCTTGGCTTACATCGTGATTGGCCTCTTGGGACGAAATTCGCTCGTGAATGCACTTCCCCGACCGGGGAATGTGTTGGATCGACGATAGAGGAGGTACCAAGCCGGGGCAAATATTACCCATAGAAGCCTATCATAAACCACGTGACATATTATTTTGCTTCATGTTGTAATGTTAGTTATGTGTAGCGAATTATGTGATTGTGTGTGACAAATAATACTAGAAAACCAACGACCCTAAAAATTGA
The DNA here is from genome assembly GCF_020520425.1 of Spinacia oleracea. Taxonomy (NCBI): domain Eukaryota; kingdom Viridiplantae; phylum Streptophyta; class Magnoliopsida; order Caryophyllales; family Amaranthaceae; genus Spinacia; species Spinacia oleracea. The sequence continues at coordinate 44,768,216 of NC_079487.1, read as the reverse complement.
CCAAACATTCATAAACTCCAGTTGGCCAAAGAGTTGTACCAAAATACGTGTTCTGCAGCCCCGGGCGATCGCCACAAAAATAAGCGACGCCCAGTGCCCCCGGCTGGGCGCCAATCATTTTCCACGCCCAGCCTGGGCGCCGAAATTGCTGCCTGGCCTACTGGTCAAGCCCAACAGCTTTGGTTCCCGCGCATAAAAAAAAAGAAAATTAAAGAGCGACATGTAAGGTTATGATACATATGACAATTCATAAATCATGCGGAAAAACCATAAAGCCAGGAAAACATATTATTTACACATAATCATTTAGCATAGTTTTAGATGCATACTCTTTGTTGCGTGTCTTCCCTAGCTGCACCCGAACCGAACAAGAACAAGTCTTTAGGACTCCAAGTGTCGTCCCTCCTTAGATAGTCCACAGCACGTCCGGATCCGCCTTAAGGTTGACCAACTAGAATCGCCCTTAAGGTACTACTTATTTTCGGCTAAATGGGCAAGAGTTATGGCTGATTTTTCTGCTTAAAAATCCTAGCTTTGAATACTTGAAAACTTGTGTATAAATTTATGACCCTAGGCATATATTTATTGAACCTTGGAAAGGATTTCGAATCCTGTTAGAATACTAATTAATTAATCAGAATCCTATTAGAACTCTAAATAATTAATTTAATCTTTTAGGATTAGGATTTAATCTATGCACGAATTCTGATAGCTTTAGGATTCGTATAGCACGTACACACGCACCGCACGAGCATCGCACGCCCATGCGCAAGCCTTGCGGCCCACGCTGTGCGCACGGCGCACAGGCCCACTGCCCGCAGCCCATTTGTGCACGCGCGCCAGCCTTGGCTGGGACTGGCCTTGCGCTGGGCCTGGTCGAGGCATTGGCGTGTTGTTGGATGCGTGTGGCTTGCTGGGCGATGGCCTGGCTTCGTGCTGGGCCCTCGTCCGGCAGGCCTCGTCCGATGCTTATTCGTACGATACGCTTCCGATTAAATTCCCGGATCCGGAATTTATTTCCGATACGAACAATATTTAACATTTCCGATTCCGGAATCAATTTCCGTTTCGAACAAATATTTAATATTTCCGTTTCCGGAATTATTTTCCGATTCCGATAATATTTCCGATTCTGACAATATTTCCGTTTCCGGCAATATTTCCGATTCCGGCAATATTTCCATTTCTGATAATATTTTCCGATACGTACCATGTTTCCGTTTCCGGCAACATCTACGACTTGGATAATATTTATATTTCCGATACGATCCATATTTCCGTTTCCGGCAATATCATCGTTTCCGGAGTATTCATTTCTTGCCTGTGACGATCTCAGCTCCCACTAAAACCAAGATCCGTCGATTTCGAATATCCATAGATGGAGTATTTAATGCCATTAAATACTTGATCCGTTTACGTACTATTTGTGTGACCCTAAGGGTTCAGTCAAGAGTAAGCTGTGGATTAATATCATTAATTCCACTTGAACTGAAGCGGCCTCTAGCTAGGCATTCATCTCACTTGATCTCACTGAATTATTAACTTGTTAATTAATACTGAACCGCATTTATTAGACTTAACATTGAATGCATACTTGGACCAAGGGCATTATTTCCTTCAGTCTCCCACTTGTCCTTAGGGACAAGTGTGCATTTCCTAATTCCTTTGTCGCTCGATGCTTGCTCTTGAACATAAGGTAAGAGTTGTTATCCTTATTATGTCCAGAGGTGTTCCTCGGTTTCAGAGTTCAACTGATCAAATAAACAGATAATCATAGCCTATGATTCATCCGAGCACGGCCATGCATTTCACAGTTTCTAGCTCTCCAAGTGGCCTTGTACAACTTTTAAGCATCTCATCCCGATTAATTGGAGGACAATCCCAATCTTGCGATCTTGAGATTAGACTTCGTTTGATTGGTGATTACCTGAGTGTTGCCTTTATAGCCTCCTTTTACGGTGCGACGGTTGGTCAACGTCAAAGCAACCAGTTCTCAAACAAGTAATCTCAAATCACTCAGGTATTGAGGATTTAGTGTCTAATAATTTTAATGAAATTTACTTATGACAGATTTTCATCTCTTACAGTAAAGTTTCATAGGTCTTGTCCGATACTAGTCTTCCCAAAGTAAGTATCTATGCAAATGATTATGACATTGCCATGTCCACATAGTTCAAGAAACAGAACTACTAGTCATCTTGCATTCTAATCGTCTAACGTTTTCTATGCGTCCAATTTTATAGAAAACACCGACTAGGGACCATTTTCAACCTTTGACATTCAAGTTCACTTGATAGACATTTCTTAGTCACAGGACTGGTCCTGACAGTCTATCTTGAATATATCGTCAAATTGAAGGGACTCATCATTTAATACTAAACCAAAATTAAATGGAATATGAAAATTCATTTCAGATATGATAAATGTTCAACCCCAATGTTTTACCACCATGGGCCTCAAACCCATCTTCTAAAACAGTTCATGGAATTCAAAGCTATGCTTGATTTCCAGTGCTACAATGTGAGTGTTGTTTCTCACTTGTTGCATAGGTTTAGTTATCATGCTTTGCCAATCTTAATATCCTTTTCATCGAATGTTCTTCGAGATAGATGATAAGATCTTTTGAGTATGTTTATTTTGTGATCTAGTCTTTTCTTGCTTCGATAGTGGGTCTACGCATTTTGCAATGAAGAACCATCAAGTTAGCAGACATGTGATCCACCCAAGTTTAATGAAGAACTCATTAATATAAACAACTTTGTTTTATTGCTTCTTAGGCAATAAGTACTTTTACTTCAACTGTTTAGGTTGCTAGTGATGCTTTGTTTGGATTTGCTTATCCAAGCAGTTCACAGATATGTGGAAGACTTTCCAGCTGTATCTTAGAATATAGAAATTAATATTTAAACTTCCCACGCAACAACTCATGGTCTCCAATCCATGTTGCCATTTTGAAACACGATGCTCTTTAGCTCGTCCTTGTCAATGGTTAACTCCAAAGGGTATTTGCTTGATCCTTTGCCAGTGTTTATGCGTGTAGCATCAATATTTAGCATATCTTTATTTCCTTGAATCAAGAACTATTCCTATGTACCTTTTCAAGTACCATAAGTATTCTTGATCTCAATCTAGTTGATCTTCACTTAGATCAATAGAGATTGGTATATGTTCGTCATGCCTAAAGTCATACGATACGTTTTTGGCGATCCTCATATTATATCATACATGATAAATTCTTTTGCAGAATAATTCCCAATTGAATTCTATTCATGTAACTTTAGCTTATCTAGTTTCAGTAGATACTAAATTCAGCTAAATTCTTTGACATATAATATAGGTTAAGAATCTCATTTAGACTCTTTGATGTTTATCTTAGTAAATGCTTATACATAGTTCAAACATCCTTTACTTAGATTTATTCACATGGGTCGAATATCTCCAATGGAGACTTTCGTGTTTGATTTAGTAAATGCCATTACTTAATCCAAAACAATATCATAAGATCTTTGTAAATAGATCTTAATACCCAGTATGTACTAAGTTTCGCCATGGTCCATCATTGATGAATAATCTCAAATCTAAGTATTTAGCATTTGAAAGTTATTTCACAATAGAGAGATATGTGTGTGATACACATAGGACCAATTAAGTTTTATGTACTCCCACTAAACTTCTTATATATCTATAAAAATCATGTATATTTTATGAAACTAAAATACTTATTAGTTTCACTAAAATACAATTCCAATTCCCAATTGCTTGCTTAAATCTATATTTAGATTTCATAAGCTAACATTCATTTCAAGCATTATTTGGATCCACAAATCCTATGACATACCATGTACATAGTTTCTTCCAACATTTGACTGAGGAATACGTTTTGTCATCCAGTTGTCATATGTACCAATATTCAATCATTGCTTGAATTATAGATTTGAGCATTACGATTATGCATGAGGTTTCAACACAATCCATGCCATGAATTTGCTTGTAACCTTTAGCAACTAATTTAGCTTTGTGTGTGAACACAATTCCATGTTTGATGGTTTAAAACAAACTTGCAACCAATAGGTGTGAAACTATTCTTGCAAATCAACAAAATTTCAATTTTGTCATCAAAACATTGGTTATGTTTTATGGCCTTTAACCATCTAAAACATTTGAGTCTATATATGGCCTCTAACCATTTTAGGGAATCTGGGTTTCGTCATAGCTTTCTTACAGGTCACAAACTCATTAATCTACATGATAATAGTTTGATTGTAAGTTGTAGGTTTCTTCACTATCTAATGGAAGAATCGCATAGCTTCAATGACCTGAAATCCATGTTTCTTCACTATCTAATAGAAGAATCTCATAGTTCCAGTGACTTGAACTCTATGCCTACTAGGGTATAGAACATCAAACAATAGAATATCAATAGCCACTTGAAAGTCCTTTGAATATTCTGTTCTTCTTGAAGCACTTGTAAAGTCTTCTAAGAGATGTCTATTCTTTAAAGCCACTTCTAAAGTCCTTAAAGAATAAGTTCGGTTTTTCTGAAGCACTTCGAAAAGCCTCCGGAATGTCCGTTTATGTTTGTTGTTCGCCTCGAAGACTTTCGAGGTCTATTTTCTCCCACTTGTCATTTTGGAAACGAATCTCCAAAAGAACATTATTTCGAGCAAACAAACATTATGTTCTCAAAAATTCGTGGTAGAAACAATACCCTTGTGTTTCATTTGAATAAATCATAATGAAACATATATCTATACTTGGGCCTTAGTTTGTCGAATGACAAACACTAAGCTCCCACTGAGTTTTGCAACTCTCTAGATATATGTTATGAAAAGTTATTCTGAAATTACTTTTCAATAGCTTTGACGAATTTGGTTTAGTTTGGTGGTAGTTGAGCATTTTGTTTTAGAAATTATAGGAAAAGTCTTTATGATCCATCATTGATCGAATCAAGTACTAATTGACTTCGATTATTCCAACTAAGATATGCCATATCTTATGGACCTAGATTGTGAAATTACAACACACAATCATTGATGATCATATTTGGTCTCAAGTAATCATCAACATGATCTAACCTAGATCTTTATGATTTCTTGCCAAGTGGATTTTATACTTCTGAATCTTTGAACTAGCCAAACAGATTCAACTTATATCACATTTGAGTAAATAAACCTATATTCACTCAAATCCATGTGAAATAATAAAGTCATAAAATCTTTCTTTAGCTTTGAACTCTATTGTCTAGGCGTTCTAACAATAGTTCATATCTTTTGTTACTTTCAACAAGTAAGACTAGTTGTCTTAAAATGATCTAGAAATCAATCAACTTTCAAAAGTCCATCAAAATAGAGCTTATGAATGTTAACTTGTTGATATGGTCTAAGCAACAATGCCAAAGATTAGTGGAACTCAAATCAAGGGGTTGATTTGAACCTAGCAAAGTTCTTTAAAGAGTTGTTTGTTTTAATCAAGCATATTGACTCAACCTGTAATTGACCATTTCATTCAAATAAACAAACAAACATTGTTTTTGTTTTTCTTGAATGTGAGTCTTTCTGTGTTTGAAAACATAAATTTAGGTATGATGATTATGGAACAAAATAGCCATTAAGTTCCAGCCTTTGAAAGGACTTAAAACAAACTAGATGACCCTACAATTAATGTAGCATTGCCATGCTTCATTTCCCACTTGTAGGTCATTAGTGTATCCTAGCTTCCATTGTTTGAGTTATTACCGAAGTAAGAACCTCAAGCGGTATATGATACCAAGGAAGTTTGATTGCTAGGTCACTTCTCTTTAAACATAAACTTATAGGTAGAAACGGAATCGTAAATTCCTTTCATTTGTTCCTCGTTTTCCTATTTCTTGTACCCTTTCTTATAGTCTTAAGAATTCTTTAGTGTTGACTTTTATACTTTGTTAGACATGTCCAATGTCACCCCAACAAGGTTCTTACCATTTAATTTATGTTGAAATTAAAGTTTCAACTAGATGATCTTACCAGAAGCTTATAAAGTTCTCTAAGCATCAATCTATTCGAATGTCTAGGGACCAGACTCATTCGAGAATTAAATGGACAAAGATATTAGGTTGTTAACCATTGGTAAAGCTGAGTGTTTAAACTCAATGCTTTATGATCTCAAAACTACATTGTATTTTGAATTCACAAGCACCAATCGGTTTGCCATTCGACTTTGATACTCGAAAACAACCATAAAAGTCGCTAAAAGAAACGTACATTTTAAATCGCTCATTTTCTCTCATTTCCGTGAATCGTTCTTGAATTCACTACCAATCGAGGAAATTTACTGTTACCTTTCTAGAAGGATTTTATTGGAGTGCAAGATATTTAATTATAAAGCCTAAACATTTATCATGAATAATAACTTGAAAATTAAAGCAATCATGCAATTCAAACAAGTTATTAGCATTTTATTCGAATTTAATGTTCCGGCAGGTGTGAATAAAATGATTCCAAGATCCTAAAATCATTGAAGAATTAAGCACAGTTTGTCGACTTAATTCTAAAACATCTTAGGTAAGCAAAAACCTTTTTCTAATAGTCTAGAAACTATTCTTGGTTGATAGGTACGTCTAAGAACTTATTAGGTAAACCTATCGATTTTGCCACGACATAAAAGGACTCCTTACTTATATCGTTAAGTTTCACCAAAACTAACATGTACTCACAATTATTTGTGTACCTTGCCCCTTTAGGACCAATAAGTAACACCTCGCTGAGCGAAAACTATTACTAGATTGATGTAAAGGATATCCAAGCAAGTGTATATTTTGGCATGGCACCTTTTAACTCAATTTTTAAGTTTGGAACTTAAGGCTCTTACTATGTTGGTTAGATTTTAAGTGAACTAAAATCCTTAATCATGCAACATAATCAAGCCGCGATCTCATGCATAATTAAGACATATTTAAAGCAATAAATAACTTAAAGCATGCATAAGATAAATGTGATCTAGTATGTCCCGACTTCATCTTGAAGCTTTAACTTCAAAGTCCGTCTTGAAAATCTCCGTGGGAGGCACCATTTTCTTCAAATAGGATAAGCTATAATTAAAACTAATTACAACTATTTGATGGTACGCAGACCATATTTGAATTGAAAAACAACTTTGGTACTTTAGACCAATTACATTCAAATTAATGGTACGCAGACCATATTTTCTATCCTATTTGGGCCATACTAGTCACTTCATAACCTGCAAAACAGTACATATACAATATATACCATTCACCCATTCATTAACATGAATGGCCCACATAGCTGGTTAGTAAAACACATTATGCATCACATAAACATTTGCAGTAATTAATCAAGGGCACCAATAATCTACAAATTATTCAGTCCTTATTAATTCTAATCAAGTTGTTTTAACCTTAAGGATTTGTAGACCTAATCAAGAGTTTATGACTAAAAGGGGCTCCCACTTAAACCAATAAATTCATATGCTTTACTAATTTTAAACATAAAAATGTATTTCTAGTCTAACCGGAAACATACAAACTTAATTAAAATTTAAAGCTCATATAAATTTATAATTGAATCCAAAAGTTTAATTTAATTTCAGTCGTATTTAAATTAATTCATGATTTTAATTTTAGTAAAATAATTAGAATAAATAAAATTTATTATAATTACAATATTCAAAATTAAAATCCAAGAAAATAATTTAAATTATTAATTTTAAAATTAATTAAAATTACGTAAACTGAAAATTTCAAATTAAAATTTCAAAACGATCTAATCGTAACGCAACAACCCCACACAACGCACGCCCATGGGCCACACGCACACAGCCATCGCTGGCCATGTGCGTGCAGCCCATGCGCTGTGTCGCATTGCTGCTGCTCAACATCGCAAGGCATCACGCATGGTGCTCGCTACGCGCGCCAGCGCTCGACGCACGAGCATGCTGCCGCAGCCCATCGCTGGGCGCAGCACTCGTCGCACGTCGCAACACGCACTCGCACGCCATCGCTGGGCGCAGCGCTCGTCGCACGCGCAACAAGCGCTCGCACGCCATCGCTGGGCGCAGCGCTCGTTGCACGCACAACAGCGCTCGCTGCGCGCGAGCGATGGATGATTGGCGCAGCACTCGTGGCACGCGAGCTTGCGCTCGCTGCGCGCGAGGCTCCGCACGCTTGCGCGAGGCAGTGCACGCTGTGGCGCAGCTCGCTTGCTGCCCACACGCGACTGCTCGTGCCTTGCCCTCGCCCTCGCCCATTCGCCCATCGCACACAGCCCACGACAAAAGGCAGGGCTGCTGCCTTGTGCTCGTGCACCATGGCCTTGCTCATTGCTTTCGTGCCGCATGGGCGACGAGCTCCTTTGCTCGTCGTCATATGCCCGTACTATGCAACACCCCTTAAGGGTAACACGTAGCGTCCATTGCTTTGTGCGTGCAAGTTATATGAGCGAATCGCATAAAAAATTTAAAATTTATATTAAAAATTAATGATAAATTAATAAATAATATTAATTTCATAATTTTAGGGCGAAAAATCGAAAATTTATTATTCAATTGATTTCCGATTAACATGGATTCAAGTCTAGGTCATAAAAATTTAAAATTTAACATAAATTTACAATTTTTATGGTGGTTTTTAATCATAGGTATCTAATTAAATTATAACTAATTATGAAAATCAAATTAATTCTAAATTATTCCAATTTTCAACAAATTAATCATAATTACAAATTAGATTGCATAATTAACAAGGTTAGGCATTCAAACTTGTTAAACATATACAGTAGGTCAATCAAAAATTCAAGATTTATCAACAAGAATCGCAAATATTTAATTTAACATCTTAAATTTACGAAATTTTGCATTCGAAAAACTAAAACCTCCGAAAAGTCATAGTTACGCTTCGAATTTGAGAATTCTGGGTTCGGCCGAAAAATACTAGTTTTGTAAAAAATTTAGAATGCCTTTTACATGCGGAATTGACACAAAAATAACTCGATTTGGATGAGTAACGAAGAAACTGCCGAAAAACTGCGTACGTATAATTAAATAAACGCAATTTGCAATTAATTAACAATTACGAAAATTAATCACCCCTTTTAATTCTTGCAAATTTGTAATATTTAACCATGTTCATGCAATTTAGATTATGAAAATAATAAGAGGCTCGTGATACCACTGTTAGGTTATGATACATATGACAATTCATAAATCATGCGGAAAAACCATAAAGCCAGGAAAACATATTATTTACACATAATCATTTAGCATAGTTTTAGATGCATACTCTTTGTTGCGTGCCTTCCCTAGCTGCGCCCGAACCGAACAAGAACAAGTCTTTAGGACTCCAAGTGTCGTCCCTCCGTAGATAGTCCACAGCACGTCCGGATCCGCCTTAAGGTTGACCAACTAGAATCGCCCTTAAGGTACTACTTATTTTCGGCTAAATGGGCAAGAGTTATGGCTGATTTTTATGCTTAAAAATCCTAGCTTTGAATACTTGAAAACTTGTGTATAAATTTATGACCCTAGGCATATATTTATAGAACCTTGGAAAGGATTTCGAATCCTGTTAGAATACTAATTAATTAATTAGAATCCTATTAGAACTCTAAATAATTAATTTAATCTTTTAGGATTAGGATTTAATCTATGCACGAATTCTGATAGCTTTAGGATTCGTATAGCACGTACACACGCACCGCACGAGCATCGCACGCCCATGCGCAAGCCTTGCGGCCCACGCTGTGCGCACGGCGCACAGGCCCACTGCCCGCAGCCCATTTGTGCGCGCGCGCCAGCCTTGGCTGGGACTGGCCTTGCGCTGGGCCTGGTCGAGGCATTGGCGTGTTGTAGGATGCGTGTGGCTTGCTGGGCGATGGCCTGGCTTCGTGCTGGGCCCTCGTCCGGCAGGCCTCGTCCGATGCTTATTCGTACGATACGCTTCCGATTAAATTCCCGGTTCCGGAATTCATTTCCGATACGAACAATATTTAACATTTCCGATTCCGGAATCAATTTCCGTTTCGAACAAATATTTAATATTTCCGTTTCCGGAATTATTTTCCGATTCCGATAATATTTCCGATTCTGACAATATTTCCGTTTCCGGCAATATTTCCGATTCCGGCAATATTTCCATTTCCGATAATATTTTCCGATACGTACCATGTTTCCGTTTCCGGCAACATCTACGACTTGGATAATATTTATATTTCCGATACGATCCATATTTCCGTTTCCGGCAATATCATCGTTTCCGGAGTATTCATTTCTTGCCTGTGACGATCTCAGCTCCCACTGAAACCCTGATCCGTCGATTCCGAATATCCATAGATGGAGTATTTAATGCCATTAAATACTTGATCCGTTTACGTACTATTTGTGTGACCCTACGGGTTCAGTCAAGAGTAAGCTGTGGATTAATATCATTAATTCCACTTGAACTGAAGCGGCCTCTAGCTAGGCATTCAGCTCACTTGATCTCACTGAATTATTAACTTGTTAATTAATACTGAACCGCATTTATTAGACTTAACATTGAATGCATACTTGGACCAAGGGCATTATTTCCTTCACGACAAATCTGTTGCAAGGACGTATTGGAAAAAAGGCACTCGACTTTGAAACACGACTTATAAACTAAACAACTCATTGTGTCGTCACTAGGCCTCCTATGACGACTATGTTCGGCACTAAACCGAGCACGCTGATTAATTGACCTTGAATTTCACATGAGCAAAGTGTTCAAAAAATAATGTTCGAACAAAAAATAAATAAATCCGAGTCTAGACTAGGCTATGCCAAAGTACAATCTAAATCCTAAGTCTTAGTTGTCTTATACATAGAATCGGTCCTAATGCTTGGTGTCGTTCTGCAAGTTAAAAGGTTAAACCATATTGAGTCTCCCTTCCTAACATTTAAAAGAAATCAATAAGCACCCATATGTAATTGTCATCCCTTGCTAAGAATCTACGGCCTCAATACTCTCTCTCACCAATAAAAAGAATATATTATGTAATTCAAGTATTTGCAAAATGGAAACAGTCACATTCTGAAAATCATTCCTCCATAGTCGCACAACCCCCAAAGTGAGCCTAAGGTGTCAATACCATTGGCAAAAAAAAAAAATTAATGGCCTCAAGGCTTATGATCACATTGGGTCACGACTATCATAGTCCTCTCGAGCCACTCGCTACTTGAAGTACTCCTAAGTACGGACTAAAAGATTTTCCATGAATGCCACATGACAAACCATGAAAATACCCAAGTCGGCATGCCATAAAGCTACCATTGGGGTAAAGAAATACACACTAAGAGGGAAGCCGCACTAATGATTCTAGTCTTGCAAAAATGAAAATTCGATCTCCCCAACTAACTACCTTGCCAACATTAAGAAAAATGGCGCATGACAAATGAACACCCAAGGGTTAAAATCTAAAGTGTCAACCAACGAAAATTATGGTCCAATTAGCCTAAGTCTGAAAGTCGCTTGGTCAAGTATTATAGGTTTACGCCACGTCATTATTTTGAGTCTAGGCCACCTCCTTGTATTCATACACGGTTTATAATCAGAAAAATTAATGAAAGTTTGAGTCTAAATCACAACTTCCAATTAAATCCCGGAAACTGGAATCTGAAAAGAAGCAAAAAAATTATTTTCGATGTAATTCTTTCGTTAAATTTCAATAAAGTAAAAACAACATTTTGAATCTACGCTATTTGCACATTTTAAAAACGACTAAATACGCTTGCAAAGTAAGACAATTTAAAGGTCCACCCTAGGCTTACTAAAATTAAAGGTCCACTATAGGCCTACCAAACGAGGCTCACTCAGTCTCGCCTCGTGACTCAAAGACCACAACCATCTACCTTTTAGCCCAAATAAAAGGGGGAGAAATCCCAAGCAAACAAAGAAAAAAGAGAAAGACAAAAGGGAGAGAGAAAAGAGCGAGCCATGAAATACTTAGCCCGTACCTCCCAAAGTGCGAAATTTACCCAAGTAAACGAAGGAAAAGAATTGAGTCAACCAATCCAAATCATACCACAAAAAATACATAAAGTTCTACGATCTTCTACCCTTTCCAATCCTCATGCTTGACTAATACCTATACAAATTATCCTATCTCATTCAACCCATCTTTCAAGCCGTCTTGAGTCACGAATAAAAAAAGACAAATGAAAAGTACATTCTACGCCTAACGTAAAAAAAAAAAAATTAATTAAATAGAAACTTTGCAAAGGGCCTTTAAAGTTCGTTTAAAAAAAAAAAGCATTTAGCGCACAAAAAAGATTCGTAAATATTTGGCACAAAACGAAAAGGAGCAGCACAAAAAGGCAGCCCAGAACACTTTTTCAACGACCAGACCTGGGCGCCAAAAATAATAACGCCCAGCCCTGGGCGCCGTTCTTGCTTATCACTTTTCAACTCTCAATTCCTAAAAGTGTTTGTATATTTTCCTATATACATGCGGAAGAATAACGAACACTTGGGGGTAGAAGATCATATAAAATACGCGTGCTCCAAAATTTTCGTACACTTATTTCACCCTATTTCAAACATTACGACTCCACTCGAACGTACTTGTTTAAAATCGGCATTCTAAGAAACCATTATCTGGCTAAGAACTACACAAAACCTGATTCCAAATTAAATCTATTTAAGGCGGATACGTAGGCAATCCATGATTCGGTCCAACCAATTTGCAAAAATGTTAAAGCCTATAGAATAACAAGAATAAAAAATAGAGTCCCTTATTGAAATTTAATTACTTGCAATCGAAATCGAAAGAAAAATTTAAGTCAAAGGAAGAATCCAAGTCATCAACATGCCAAAATGAGCACACATCGAAAAATAATAAGGGCACGTACCCTTGCCAGAAGGAGCACTCACACTCCTAGGCACTTAGCCAATACTCAAAAGATTGCTTTACCTCAATTGAATGGGGGCTAGCGCGAGCGTCCATGACCTATAAAGTACTCGACTTGACCCTCCCTAAAGCAAAGTAACTCGCTTAAAGAACTTCTTTTACCACTAGACACAGTCATAATCGCCAACAACTAGTAAAGGCAGTAAGCTTGCAATAAAGAGGATTGTTCTACGGCATCGCCCCATCGTTCCTTCGAACTCAGGGCACCCGTTCATGGTAATTCAAATGCTTGCGAATCCCCTTTGAAAAAATCAGACATTGTCAATAGGACTTTGCACTTAACCAAGGCTCACCCTACTCAGACATATGACACGGGCATCTAAAATTGAAATCTGAAAGCATCATTAATGAGAAGACATAATAGCAGCTGGGGGCTAAAAATTGAAATGAAAGAACTAGGGAAAGAACTAAGTATACCTTGACCTTTTGTGCAGACATACACCAAGTAAATCTATGTCAATTTGAAAGTGGTTTATATTTCCGCAATTCTGGAAATGATGGCCCTAAAAGCCTAAAGCATGTGCCACACGGGCACAAGTAATATCTTGACCCCTGCACCCTGGCTTCCAGCAAATCCTTAGACAGCATTCCGAAAATCGTAACAGTATTTTGATTCACTCATGTAATCCTGTACGAACCCTTCTATAAGTCAACTTACTTAGGACACCTCGAATCGTACACAGTAGGACTCGGATTTCAAATAATTTTCAAAGAATTCTTCGAACATAATAAAGTATCGTTGGTTTAAGCTAAGTATGCGTTTATCTCGATGTTGCAAGTGAGTCAAAAAGATTTCTAAATATGATTATGGGTAAAGAAAGGCACCTAGCTTTTGGTCAAGGCACACTTCAACATGTGACTACCTTGACCATGGCAATGTCGCACAATACGACATTTACAAGAGAAGTAGCAAATCACTACTCGAACGTACCTCGCACTAAACGAGTTTGGTTCAAACTATTCATGATCCATGTCACCATGAATGCATAAAAACGGTTACCAAGCATTATAGCACCAAGCCAATCCCGTAGCTACAATTGGGGGCATGAGAAAAACACTCTAAAAATGCTCGAAATGATGATTTTATCGCAAATTCTCGACGCTAATGCTATACACACGTCCTAGGGGCACAATCCTAAGGGTTGATCGTGTAAAACGAACCTTAGAATGGCTACAATCCCTCCCAAATTCTAAGCGCTACTTAGAATATATAAAGTCACCCCACTAACAAGGATAACTGAAAATCGCGAGTCACCAAAACTCCGATCAAACTACTGCACATAACGCTCGCCCTACAAGCGCCCGTTACACAGTCTACGTCGTTCCAAAGCAAAAGCGAAAGAAAAATCTAGGATAAAAAAAAGAAAGAAACATCTATGAATCCTCGCATCGAACGAAGTAATAAGCCGTGCACACCCACGCAGAAGGTGCTACACTTGTTCGAGCACCTGAACGAGGCGTGATGAAGTACTCCAATGCAAAAAATAATAATGATATCCCAACACCTGGAGGAATGTTCTAAGACACGCTGTTAGGCCACACAAGCCTACGTCGCACCATAAGTTCAACCATCCCACGGTACAAGTCTAAAAAAAAAGAGTAAGGCATATTGCACTAATGCGGGCACGACCAAGAGTATGAGGCAAAGACTACTTATCGCCCAAATTCAAAATACAAGCCACACGACTTCTACATTAAGGATTAAAGGTAGCAAAATATTACCTACCACAGAAGGGATAGCTCGCACCTACACGAGCGGGACCCCAAGGCATCTTTCTCGAAAGAACCTACAAAAATCGTATGCCAAAAGGAAGCATCCCAACATGCATATTTGGGGGCTCCAAGGTATGAAACGACCGTAGCAAAATAAAAAATATATACGCGATCAAAGTCTTACGCTTCAAGGTATGTTCCTCGGGCTATATAGACTCTCCCAACTATTGCAATAACTGTACGCCTTAAGAGCGACAGTTCCTTTAAATAATCGCCCCAAAGCGACAAACACCGTAGTCCACCAATCGGCTACGGCTTCTCGAGAAATCATCAAGATCACTCAACTCATTGTGATCTCTAATAAAATTCTACGTTCCATAAATAAAGAAAAACAAAAGAGAAGAGAATACGTAGAATTTCCAAGTGAAATAAACGAATGAACAAGAGGCCAACTGTGTCATCAAAAGACCTGCCCAAACAATATTTTCAACGCCCCACTTGGGCGTGAATTATTTCTAACGCCCAGGCCTGGGCGCCGAAAATGAGCCCAGGCCCAAAAGAAGCCCTGACTTCTATACGGCCTTGCCGTATCCATTCGACTCGAAAATTGCCGATTTTTTTGCTGAAAGTCGCACCTCACGGCTTTGTTAAGAGTAGCACACCACTACAAAGATCGCTCGCACTTACAAGCACGATCCCAAACACGATCAAGGACATTACAAAATGCGTATCCCCAAGGAACCTCTTTGACAAGAAATGACCGTCAAGCACGAGTGCTTGGGGGCTCGAAAGAAAATATATATTTCAAAAGAGAGTATGCAAAGTTAAAACAATATTCCCAGACTACGCTGTACGAAGTCCCGTGTTTGGATAATCTCAAAAGATAAAACTGGATTACGACCTCAAGACAAAGGTCGCCGTTAATACTTATACATAGTCCCCTAATCAAGGACCCAGGTAGTGGCAAAATTGAGCCGTAAAGACTAGCTCAAAACCATGAAAGATGATGACCACGAGACAATGGTCCGTCTAAGCACGTTGTCAACCCACATTCAGGTTGCAACTAAATCCGAGCATCCCTCGAAAGAATTCGCTCTTACAAGAATGAATAAAAAGAAATTCTCAAAAGAAATCACAAGAAAAAATGAAATAGGGACTTGCCCACCTCAATCGGGCAAGATCGCGGCACGTACCACGCGAGTCCCAAATCGAAAAGACGAATTCAGGTTCGCTCACCTCCAGCGGGCGGGGCATCCACCCTTAGCGGACAGGGCTCGCCCACCTTCAGCGGGCGGGGTCTACGTCACTAACCGCGCAGGTCCTTAGTTTTCGAAAATGAAAAGAAAATAAAATCTTCAAAACAAAAACAGGCTCGCCCACCTTTAGCGGGCGGGGTCTACGTCACAAACCGCGTAGGTCCTTATTTTCAAAACATCAAAACAGATTCGTCCACTTCTATCGGACGGGGTGTCCACCCTCAGCAGACAGGCTCGCCCACCTTCAGCGGGCGGGGTCTACGTCACAAACCGCGTAGGTCCTTATTTTTAAAACATCAAAACATATTCTTCCACTTCTATCGGACGGGGTGTCAACCCTCAGCAGACAGGCTCGCCCACCTTCAGCGGGCGGGGTCTACGTCACTAACCACGCAGGTCCTTAGTCGCTGCAGCGATAACTTTTCCTGGTTTATCCTTTTCCAAAAATCAAAGGATGGTTTCCCTTTTCCAAAAATCAAAGGATGGTTTCCCTTTTCCAAAAATCAAAGGATGGTTTCCCTTTTCCAAAAATCAAAGGATGGTTTCCCTTTTCCAAAAATCAAAGGATGGTTTCCCTTTTCCAAAAATCAAAGGATGGTTTCCCTTTTCCAAAAATCAAAGGATGGTTTCCCTTTTCCAAAAATCAAAGGATTGGTTTTCCTCTTTTCCAAAAAAGTGCGATGTGCTGGATTTTTTCTTCGTTTTACAACGGGGTTTTCTCGTTTAGCTAACCCTGAAAATGAGAATCCTTAAAACGTTTTATCTCGTGATTGGGCTTGGCCAGGCCTAGTTACAATTTATAGCTTTGATTTCGAAAACATCTTTAGACACTTCCAATGACAAAGTGAGGGAATTTCTATACTATCAGTTAACAAATTCCAATGACGCATGAGGAATGTGTTAACACTTCAAGTGATGACCCTTAAATCAAATGTTATCACTCGGGAGCTCGTGAGACCCTCGCAAAACAGGTCACATACACCATGGCTTGTATGACGTACTCCGTCTAGTTCTTTGAACATCGTCTCATCTCGAGACTCAGTCAAAGTGGGGGCTAACTGTAGACACCTACTTTGTCCCCATTCCCGAAAGGGAAGGTTCGATGAGAACATAAATCTCTACTTGGCAACGCATCTCCTATAAAATAACGGATCTCAATCACCCTTTTCATTTCAGCCAAAGCTGCTATTTATAGAAACCTGCTAAGAATAGTAACTATCGTAAGAGGTAGTTGTTAAAAGTGGCAAAATCATAAAAGATAGAAACCTGTCAGAATTAGGTGTTGCACTCCAACATAAATCCTAAAAGAGATAGAATTTGCATTCCTGGTATAATTCGAAAATAAGAGTTACGTATTAATTAAATTCCTAACGAACCTAGAGTTCGTAATGGGTCCAGACGCATTCCGTCATAAGTTAATACGCACTAAAAGACTCGGATAAATCTCAAAAGCTCCGTGTTCTAAGAGTCCAAATCTGACAAAGAACTCGGCCCAGATCCCATTTTCAACGCCTGAATCTGGGCGCTGAAAGTGCCTAGGGCCGTTTTATCTCCGGATCCTTTTTGGATTCGTATCTTAATATCTATCTTTCCACACACTCCTTTCCTATAAATATAGCCTAAAAGCGACGTGAAAATAACACACACAATTCCATAATCTGAGTATTGACTCTAGCCTTAAGCCTAAGCCTCACGCTGCGAAATTGATCCGGCGTTCTGTCGCAATCGACCCAAAAGTCGAACAGAACGCATCCTGCCCCTTGTAGCTTGATGAATTAAGCCTAAATACTGGAACATAGCTTGGAAACCCGAGATTCGTCAAATAAAAGGAGAAATAGCAAAGGCAAGTGGTTAGTTTTCTGAGAACCACAACGCACCTCTCAAGGGTGCGTTGTAATGTGTCCCTCATATGATTTAATCGCTTTCATCACCCTTTTATAAAATTGTCAAACTATTAATTTGATTGATCTATCACGCCTAATAAGATAATACCTTGGACAATTGAATTATCATGCTAGGTACCTTAAATCAATCTAAATAAGATAATCACGATCGATTTAGTATTATGTGTTGCATATTGCTAAAATCAATTCAGAATAGTTTAACAGTTTAACACATGTCCCTTCAATTATTTATGCTGAGCTAGTAAGGATAACCTGCCTCTGGTGTATTATCGATGAGCACTCCTCTCGGTAGTTACAGTCCCCCGAACTCTCAATCTCTGCCCTGCGGGTGTACGTTGAGCGATCCCCACACCAGGGATCACAAGGGAACCAATGGCCGTCGTGGTCAAACATAATGGCACTCCCTTTATGTCACGATAACCGGGTTTTGTCAGTTTTTCTCATTGTCGTTAAAAACTGAATGACGACTCCTATATTACTAGTCGAGTGGGTGTAAACTCACAGGAAATCCAATTACACTTGATCTGACAATGTCACGCCCACGAGGGACGAGGTCACGCATTAGCCTCGTGCTTTTTCGACCCCCTCACCACCAACATGCTTGATTCCCATTACTGTAGTGTGCGAGTTGTGATTTTCTTGCGGCTGAGGTTTAGTTAATGGATCTGAGATGTTATCTTCAGTTCTAATCTTTCTTATCTCGACTTCTTTACTCTCCAAGAATTCTCGAAGAAGGTGAAATCTACAAAGTACATGTTTTTCTCTCTGGTGGTGTCTAGGCTCCTTTTCTTGTGTAATAGCTCTGTTCTTGGCACAATATAAGTTATTGGTCCTTTAATGGAGGGGACTACACCAAGTTCACCTATGAACTTCCTTAGCCAAATAGCTTCCTTTGCTGCTTCATGTGCAACAATGTACTCCGCTTCAGTTGTAGAATCCGTAATAGTGCTCTGTTTAGCACCTTTCCAGCTTACTGTACCTCCGCTGAGGCAGAAGGCAAACCCTGAGAATGATATGAAATCATCTTTGTGGGTTTGGAAACTTACGTCCGTATAGCCTTTAAAAATTAATTCATCATCTCCACCTTAGACCAGGAAATCATCTTTGTGTATTTTAAGGTACTTCAAAATGTTCTTGGTAGCTGTCCAATGTGCATCTCCTGGGTCTGACTGGTATCTACTCGTAGCATACATTATTGAACCAATCAATGTTGCATACGGAATCCCACTCATTCGTCTTCGCTCATCTAGTGTTTTTGGGCATTGAGTCTTGCTTAGAGTCATTCCATGGTACATGGGTAGGTAGCCTCGCTCGGAGTCAACCATTTACCTATCAAGCACCTTATTGATATAAGTGCTTTGACTAAGTCCAATCATCTTCTTAGGTCTATCTCTCTAGATCTTGATGCCTAATATATATTGTGCTTCCCCTAGATCCTTCATCAAAAAACATTTCCCAAGCCAAATCTTGACAAGGTTCAACATAGGAATGTCATTTTCGATAAGTAATACGTCATCGACATACAATTCCAGGAAAGAAACTTTGCTCCCAGTGACTTTCTTGTTTACACAAGATTCGTTTGCGTTCTTGATGAAGCCAAAGTCACTGACTGCTTCATCAAAACGTATATTCCAGCTCCTTGATACTTGCTTTAATTCATAAATGAATTTCTTATGGTTGCATACCTTTTTAGCATTCTTTGGATCCTCAAAACCGTCAGGTTGTGTCATAAACACAGTTTTTGTTAAAACGCCGTTTAAGAAAGCGGTTTTGACATCCATCTGCCATATTTTGGTAATCGTAATATACATCGATTGCTAACATTATCCGAATAGACTTTAGCATTGCAACTAGTGAAAAGGTTTCATCATAATCCACACCGTGAACTTGCCTGTATTCTTTCGCAACCAATATAGCTTTGAAAACTTCTAGTTTCCCGTCCTTGTCCTTTTTCAACTTGAAAACCCATTTGCTTCCTAGGTAGAAATCTGGAAAATCAACCAAATCCCAAACTTGGTTTTCAGACATGGAGTCTAATTCAGATTGCATGGCTTCTTGCCATTGCTTGGAGCTAGGGCTCGTCATAGCTTGTTTGCAAGTCGCAAGCTCATCGCTTTCCAGCAATAGAACTTCATGGCTCTCATTCATCAAAATACCAACGTATCTTTCTGGTTGAGATCTATATCTCTGCGATCTACGCGGGGTTACATTTCTAGTTGGTTCTTGATTCTCACCAGATACTTCTAAAGATCTCTGAGTTTCAACCTGAATGTCATCTTGATCATTCTCTAGAGTTTGTTGTTCGACTCGAATTTCTTTGTGGTCTACTTTTCTCCCACTTGTCATTCTGGAAATGTGATTTCTTTCAAAAAAGATACCATCTCGAGCAAAAAACACCTTGTTCTCATATGTATTGTAGAGGTAATACCCCTTTGTTTCCTTTGGGTAGCCCACAAGGATACATTTGTCAGATTTCGGTTGAAGTATATCTGAAATTAATCGTTTGACGTATAATTCACAACCCCAAATCTTAAGAAATGATACTTTTGGAGGCTTTCCAAACCATAACTCATATGGAGTCTTTTCGACAGCTTTAGACGGAGCTCTATTTAGTGTGAGAGCAGCTGTGTTTAGTGCATGTCCCCAAAAATTCTATTGAAAGTCCGGCCTGACCCATCATTGATCGAACCATATCTAGCAAGGTCTTGTTCCTCCGTTACGACACACCGTTCCATTGAGGTGTTCTAGGAGGAGTCAATTCTAACAAGATTCCACAATCATTCAGATGGTCATCAAAGTCATAGCTCAGATATTGACCGCCTCTATCAGACCACAGTGCTTTAATCTTCTTGCCTAGTTGATTCTCTACTTCACTGTGAAATTCCTTGAATTCGTAAAAGGACTCAGACTTATGCTTCATTAGGTAAACATAACCATATCTACTGAAGTCATCAGTGAAAGTGATAAAGTAGCTGAAACCACCTCTAGCATTTGAACTCATTGGTCAGCATACATCTGTATAGATTAATCCCAATATATCA
Organism: Spinacia oleracea; assembly: GCF_020520425.1. Lineage (NCBI taxonomy): Eukaryota > Viridiplantae > Streptophyta > Magnoliopsida > Caryophyllales > Amaranthaceae > Spinacia > Spinacia oleracea. The sequence continues at coordinate 44,747,385 of NC_079487.1, read as the reverse complement.
TTTGCTCTTTCTCCAACTTTAGAGAAAGGTTGCTTTGTCATTTTTCTAAGTAAGCATGATTCGCATTTACCAAAATCCTCTAAGTTAAATGGTTCTAGAATTCCTTCTTTCTGAAGCTTTTCCATGCTTTTCATATTAATATGGCCTAATCGACAATGCCACATATAGGTGAGATCTGAATCATTCATTTTGGCCTTTTTGGTATTTATGTTATAAACTTGTTTAGTTAATGGATCTGAGATGTTGTCATCAGTTCCAATCTTTCTTATCTCGACTTCTTTTCTTTCAACGAACTCTCGTAGAAGGTGAAATCTACGAAGTACATGCTTGACTCTTTGGTAGTGTCTAGGCTCCTTTGCCTGTGCAATAGCTCCATTATTATCACAATACAGAGCTATTGGTCCTTTAATGGAGGGGACTACACCAAGTTCACCTATGAACTTCCTTAGCCATATAGCTTCCTTTGCAGCTTCATGTGCAGCAATGTACTCCGCTTCAGTTGTAGAATCCGCAATGGTGCTTTGCTTAGCACTTTTCCAGCTTACTGCTCCTCCGTTGAGGCAGAAGACAAAATCAGACTGTGATCTGAAATCATCTTTGTCAGTTTAGAAACTTGCGTCCGTATAGCCTTTAAGAATTAATTCATCATCTCCACCATAGACCAGGAAATCATCTTTGTGCCTTTTCAGGTACTTCAGAATGTTATTGTCAGCAGTCCAATGTGCCTCTCCTGGGTCTGACTGGTATCTACTCGTAGCACTGAGTGCATACACAACATCCGGGCGGGTACATATCATAGCATACATTATTGAACCAATCAATGATGCATATGGAATCTCATTCATTCGTCTACTCTCATCAAGTGTTTTTGGGCACTGAGTCTTGCTTAGAGTCATTCCATGAGACATGGGTAGGTAGCCTCGCTTGGAGTCTTCCATTTTGAACCTTTCAAGCACCTTATTGATATAAGTGCTTTGACTAAGTCCAATCATCTTCTTGGATCTATCTCTGTAAATCTTGATGCCCAGTATGTACTGTGCTTCTCCTAAATCTTTCATTGAAAAACATTTCCCAAGCCAAATCTTGACAGAGTTCAACATAGGAATGTCATTTCAGATAAGTAATATGTCGTCGAAATATAATACTAGAAAAGAAATTTTGCTCCCAGTGACCTTCTTGTATACACAAGATTCGTCTGCGTTCTTTATGAAACCAAAGTCAATGACTGCTTCATCAAAACGTATATTCCAGCTCCTTGATGCTTGCTTCAATCCGAAGATTGATTTCTTAAGGTTGCATACCTTTTTAGCATTCTTTGGATCCTCAAACTCTCAGGCTGTTTTATAAACACAGTTTCTGTTAAAACGCCGTTTAAGAAAGCGGTTTTGACATCCATCTGCCATATTTCGTAATCGTAATATGCAGCGATTGCTAACATTATCCGAATAGACTTTAGCATTGCAACTGGTGAAAAGGTTTCATCGTAATCCACATCGTGGACTTGCGTGTAACCTTTTGAAACCAATCTAGCTTTGAAAACTTCAAGTTTCCCATCCTTGTCCTTTTTCAGTTTGAAAACCCATTTGCTTCCTATGGCTTGGTAGCCATCTGGCAAATCGACCAAATCCCAAAATTGGTTTTCTGACATGGAGTCTAATTCAGATTGCATGGCTTCATGCCATTGCTTGGAGCTAGGGCTCGTCATAGCTTGTTTGTAAGTCGCAGGTTCATCATTTTTAAGTAATAGAACGTCATAGCTCTCCTTCGTCAAAATACCTAAGTACCTTTCCGGTTGAGATCTATATCTCTGCGATCTACACGGGGTTACATTTCTAGATGGTCCTTGATCCTCACCAGATACTTCTAAAGATCTCTGAGTTTCATCCTGAATGTCATCTTGAGCATTCTCTAGATTTTGTTGTTCGACTCGAATTTCTTCGAGGTCTACTTTTCTCCCACTTGTCATTTTGGAAATGTGATCCTTTTCCAAAAAGATACCATCTCGAGCAACAAACACCTTGTTCTCAGATGTATTGTAGAAGTAATACCCCTTTGTTTCCTTTCGGTAGCCCACAAGGATACATTTGTCAGATTTTGGATGAAGTTTGTCTGAAATTAATCGTTTGACGTATACTTCAAATCCCCAAATCTTAAGAAAATACTTTTTTGGAGGCTTTCCAAACCATAGCTCATATGGAGTCTTTTCAACATCTTTAGACGGAGCTCTATTTATAGTGAGTGCAGCTGTATTTAGTGCATGTCCCCAAAATTCTATTGGAAGTACGACCTGACCCATCATTGATCTAACCATGTCTAGCAAGGTTATGTTCCTCCGTTCCGACACACCGTTCCATTGTGGTGTTCCAGGAAGAGTCAATTCTGATAGAATTCCACATTCCTTTAGATGGTCATCAATTTCATAGCTCAGATATTCACCGCCTCTGTCAGACCGCAGTGCTTTAATCTTCTTGCCTAATTGATTCTCTACTTCACTCTTTCCTTGAATTTGTCAAAGGATTCAGACTTATGCTTCATTAGGTAGACATAACCATATCTACTGAAGTCATCAGTGAAAGTGATAAAGTAGGTTAAACCACCTCTAGCATTTGTACTCATTGGTCCACATACATCTGTATGGACTAAACCCAATAGTTCAGTTGCTCTTTCTCCAACTTTAGCGAAAGATTGCTTTGTCATTTTACCAAGTAAACATGATTCACACTTACCATAATCCTCTAAGTCAAATGGTTCTAGAATTCCTTCCTTTTGAAGTCTTTCTATGCATTTCAAGTTAATATGGCCTAATCGACAATGCCACAGATAGGTGAGATCTGAAACATCCTTTTTGGCCTTTTTGGTATTTATGTTATAAACTTGTTTGTCGTGATCTAATAAATAAAGTCCATGGACTAATCTAGCAGATCCATAAAACATCTCTTTAAAATAAAACGAATAACTATTGTAAAAAGGAAAATCCCTTAGCATCTAAGCAAGAAACAGAAATGATGTTTTTAGTAAGACTTGGAACATGGAAACAGTCTTCCAGTTCCAAAACTAGCCCAGAGGGCAACGACAAATAATAAGTTCCTACAGCTAATGCAGCAATCCGTGCTCCATTTCCCACTCGTAGGTTTACTTCACCCTTGCTTAACCTTCTACTTCTTCTTAGTCCCTGTGAATTGGAACATAAGTGTGAGCCACAACCTGTATCTAATACCCAAGAAGTTGAATTAGCAAGTATAAAGTCTATAACGAAAATACCTGAAGATGGAACGACTGTTCCGTACTTCTGATCTTCCTTTAGCTTTGGACATTCTCTTTTGTAATGGCCTATTCCATCACAATGAAGACAGCTTGATGTGGACTTGTCCTGCTTTGTTTTAGCATTGCCCTTGGACTTTCCACCTTTCTTGAAGGGTCTCCCTTTAGCCTTGAGTAAATCCTTGGCTTCACAGTCGAGTATTATCTCAGCCTTTCTGACAAGGTGAACAAACTCTGCAACTGTTTCTTCTCTTGGTTCACTTAGGTATAGTTGCTTGAAGCGACCAAACCCACTGTGCAGTGAATTGAGCAAGATAGAGACTGCCATCCTTTCCCTTATTGGTGTTCCTAGCAGACTTAGGCGATCGAAATACGAAAGCATAAGCTCCACATGGAACCTCAGTGGGACGCCTACCCTTTGTTTAGTGCGAAGGAGCTGAACATGTTTTTCTTGGACCTCCATCCTATAACACCTGTTGGGAGAACTAACCTTTAGACCAGACATTGATTCAATCAACTCATGGACTTTTAGGTCCCTGTCCTCCGTGCTTCCACGACAGATATCCCTCAGATTCTTGATGAGCGTAAAAGGTTCGTAAGCTACAAACCTTCTAGCCCATTCATCAGGGATATTAATCAGCATGAGACTCATAACGTTTTTGAGATCCGCATCCCAGGCGGCAAATCTTTCAGGGGTCATGTCTCTGGCATAGTAGCTTGGCATGGGATGTAACAGTACATACTCAAGTCCATTGAGTCTGGCTATTTCAACTAGCTTAGCTTCCCATTCAAGAAAATTTGTTAGGTTCAGCTTGACCATAAGCTCAGAACCCATGATGATGTTTTGATTGTTGTTTGCCATAGTAAAACTACAATAGAAAAGAATAAACAAATAAATAATGATTCACAATTTCTCTTAATAAACTCAAATTCTAGCATACATGCATAATTTAATGCTCATTAAGCATTTTATTCAAGTTATATGTTCCGGCAGGTGTGAATAAAATGATTCCAAGACCCTAAAAACCATTGAAGAATTAAGCACATTATGTATTTAGACTCAATTCTAAAATCTTTTAGGTAAGCAAAAGCCTTTTTCTAATAGTCTAGAAACTACTCTTGGTTGATAGGTACGTCTAAGAACTTATTAGGTAAACCTATCGAATTTGCCACGACATAAAAGGACTCCTTACTTATATCGTTGAGTTTCACCAAAACTAACATGTACTCACAATTATTTGTGTACCTTACCCCTTTAGTATCGATAAGTAACACCTCGTTATGGCGGAAAACTATAACTAAGATCGATGAAAAAAGGATATCCAAGTAAATGTTATTTTGGCATGGCACCTTTTAACTCAATTTTTAAGTTTGGAACTTAAGGCTCTTACTATGTTGGTTAGATTTTAAGTGAACTAAAATCCTTAATCATGCAACATAATCAAGCCATAATCTCATGCATAATTAAGACATATTTAAGAGCAATAAATAACTTAAAGCATGCATAAGATAAATGTGATCTAGTATGGCCCGACTTCATCTTGAAGCTTCAACTTCAAAGTCCGTCTTGAAAATGGATTGGAAACTCTGTCTTGAATTTCACCATGGAAGGCGCCATTTTCTTCAAATAAGATCAGCTATAATTAAACTAATTACAACTATTTGATGGTACTATAGACACCTACTTTTGTCCCATTCCCGAAAGGGAAGGTTCGATGATGAGAACATAAATCTCCACTTGGCAACGCATCTCCTATAAAAATAACGGATCTCAATCACCCTTTCATTTCAGCCAAAGCTGCTATTTATAGAAACCTGCTATGAATAGTAACTGTCGTAAAAGTTAGTTGTTAAAAGTGGCAAAATCATAAAAGATAGAAACCTGTCAGAATTAGGTGTTGCACTCCAACATAAATCCTAAAAGAGATAGAATTTGCATTCTTGGTATAATTCGAAAATAAGAGTTACGTATTAATTAAATTCCTAACGAACCTAGAGTTTGTAATGGGCCCGGGCGCATTCTGTCATGAGTTAATACGCACTAAAAGAATCGGATAAATCTCAAAAGCTCTGCGTTCTAAGAGTCCAAATCTGACAAAGAACTCGGCCCAGATCCCATTTTCAACGCCTGGATCTGGGCGCCGAAATCTTCGGCGCCCAGCCCTGGCGCTGAAAGTGCCTGGGGCCGTTTTATCTCTGGATTCTTTTTGGATACGTATCTTAAAATCTATCTTTCCACACACTCTTTACCTATAAATACAGCCTAAAATCGACGTGAAAATAACACACGATTCCATAATCTGAGTATTGACTCTAGCCTTAAGCCTAAGCCTCATGCTGTGAAATTGATCCAGCGTTCTGTCGTAATCGACCCAAAAGTCGAACAGAACGCATCCTGCCCCTTGTAGCTTGATGAATTCAGCCTAAATACTGGAACATTGCTTGGAAACTCGAGATTCGTTAAATAAAAGCAGAAATAGCAAAGCCAAGTGGTTAGTTTTCTGAGAACCACAACGCACCTCTCAAGGGTGCGTTGTAATGTGTCCCTCATATGATTTAATCGCTTTCATCACCCTTTTATAAAATTGTCAAACTATTAATTTGATTGATCTATCACGCCTAATAAGATAATACCTTGGACAATTGAATTATCATGCTAGGTACCTTAAATCAATCTAAATAAGATAATCACGATCGATTTAGTATTATGTGTTGCATATTGTTAAAATCAATTTAGAATAGTTTAATAGTTTAACGCATGTCCCTTCAATTATTTATGCTGAGCTAGTAAGGATAACCTGCCTCTGGAGTATTATCGATGAGCACTCCTCTCGGTAGTTACAGTCCCTCGAACTCTCAATCTCTGCCCTGCGGGTGTACGTTGAACGATCCCCACACCAGGGATCACAAGGGAACCTATGGCTGTCGTGGTCGAACATAATGGCACTCCCTTTATGTCACGATAACCGGGTTTTGTCAGTTTTTCTCATTGTCGTTAAAAACTGAATGACGACTCCGGGAGTTGGGAATAAGGATACCCATCGCCACCCCGGGGGTGCATACGCTTCGAATGTTTTCCACTCGGCACTTTCGCTAGTAGTACACCTATCCCAAACCAAATCGCTCGCCCACTAGGTCCCTCTCATTGGTGCATGCCCCCTTGGCTTACATCGTGATTGGCCTCTTGGGACGAAATTCGCTCATGAATGCACTGGCCTACTGGTCAGGTCCAGCACCTTTGGTGCCCGCGCATAAAAAAAAATTTGAATAATGAGCGACAAATCTGTTGCAAGGACGTATTGGAAAAAGGGCACTCAACTTTGAAACACGACTCATAAACTAAACAACTCATTGTGTCGTCACTAGGCCTCCTATGACGACTATGTTCGGCACTAAACCGAGCACGCTGATTAAATGACCTTGAATGTCACATGCGCAAAGTATTCAAAAAATGATGTTCAAATAAAGTTTTCAAGGAAAAATAATGTTCGAATAAAAAATAAATAAATCCGAGTCTAGACTAAGCTATTCCAAAGTACAATCTAAATCCTAAGTCTTAGTTGTCTTACACATAGAATCGGTCCTAATGCTTGGTGTCGTTCTGCAAGTTAAAAGGTTAAACCATATTGAGTCTCCCTTCCTAACATTTAAAAGAAATCAATAAGCACCCATATGTAATTGTCATCCCTTGCTAAGAATCCACGGCCTCAATACTCTCTCTCACCAATAAAAAGAATATATTATGTAATTCAAGTATTTGTAAAATGGAAACAGTCATATTCTGAAAATCATTCCTCCATAGTCGCACAACCCCCAAAGTGAGCCTAAGGTGTCAATACCATTGGCAAAAAAAAAATTAATGGCCTCAAGGCTTATGATCACATTGGGTCACGACAATCATAGTTCTCTTGAGCCACTCGCTCCTTGAAATACTCCTAAGTACGGACTAAAAGATTTTCCATGAATGCAACATGACGAACCATGAAAATACCCAAGTCGGCATTCCATAAGGCTACCATTGGGGTAAAGCAATACACACTAAGAGGGAAGCCGCACTAATGATTCTAGTCTTGCAAAAATGAAAATTCGATCTCCCCAACTAACTACCTTGCCAACATTAAGCAAAATGGAGCATGACAAATGAACACCCAAGGGTTAAAATCTAAAGTGTCAACCAACGAAAATTATGGTCCAATTAGCCTAAGTCTGAAAGTCGCTTGGTCAAGTATTATAGGCTTACGCCACGTCATTATTTTGAGTCTAAGCCACCTCCTTGTATTCATACACGGTTTATAATCAGAAAAATTAATGAAAGTTCGAGTCTAAATCACAACTTCCAATTAAATCCCGGAAACTGGAATCTGAAAAGAAGCAAAAAAATTATTTTCGATGTAATTCTTTCGTTAAATTTCAATAAAGTAAAAACAACATTTTGAATCTACGCTATTTGCACATTTTAAGAAACGACTAAATACGCTTGCAAAGTAAGACAATTTAAAGGTCCACCCTAGGCCTCCTAAAATTAAAGGTCCACTATAGGCCTACCAAACGAGGCTCACTCAGTCTCGCCTCGTGACTCAAAGACCACAACCATCTACCTTTTAGCTCAAATAAAAAGGGGGAGAAATCCCAAGCAAAAAAGAAAAAAGAGAAAGAGAAAAGGGAGAGCGAAAAGAGCGAGCCATGAAATACTTAGCCCGTACATCCCAAAGTGCGAAATTTACCCAAGTAAACGAAGGAAAAGAATTGAGTCAACAAACCCAAATCATACCACAAAAACTACATAAAGTTCTACGATCTTCTACCCTTTCCAATCCTCATGCTTGACTAATACCTATACAAATTATCCTATCTCATTCAACCCATCTTTCAAGCCGTCTTGAGTCACAAATAAAAAAAGACAAATGAAAAGTACATTCTACGCTTAACGTAAAAAAAAAATTAATAAAAAAGAAACTTTGCAAAGCGCCTTTAAAGTTCGTCTAAAAAAAAGCATTTAGCGCACAAAAAAGATTCGCAAATATTTGGCACAAAACGAAAAGGAGCAGCACAAAAAGGCAGCCCAGAACACGTTTTCAACGACCAGACCTGGGCGCCAAAAATAATAACTCCCAGCCCTGGGCGCCATTCTTGCTTATCACTTTTCAACTCCCAATTCCTACAAGTGTTCGTATATTTTCCTATATACATGCGGAAGAATAACGAACACTTGGGGGTAGAAGATCATATATAATACGCAAAATACGCGCGCTCCAAAATTTTCGTACACTTATTTCACCCTATTTCAAGCATTACGATTCCACTCGAACGTACTTGTTTAAAATCGACATTCTAAGAAACCATTTTCTGGCTAAGAACTACGCAAGACCTGATTCCAAATTAAATCTATTTAAGGCGGATACGTAAGCAATCCATGATTCGGTCCAACCAATTTGCAAAAATGATAAAGCCTATAGAATAACAAGAATAAAAAATAGAGTCCCTTATTGAATTTTAATTACTTGCAATCCAAATCGAAAGAAAAATTTAAGTCAAAGGAAGAATCCAAGTTATCAAGATGCCAAAATGAGCACACATCGAAAAATAGTAAGGGTATGTACCCTTGCCAGAAGGAGCACTCACACTCATAGGCACTTAGCCAATACTCAAAAGATCGCTTTGCCTCAATTGAATGGGGGCTAGCGCGAGCGTCCATGACCTCTAAAGTACTCGACTTGACCCTCCCTAAAGCAAAGTAACTCACTTAAAGACCTTCTTTCACCACTAGACACAGTCATAATCGCCAACAAGTAGTAAAGGCAGTAAGCTTGCAATAAAGATGATTGTTCTACGGCATCGCCCCATTGTTCCTTCGAACTCAGGACACCCGTTCATGGTAATTCAAATCCTTGCGAATCCCCTTTGAAAAAATCAGACATTGTCAATAGGACTTGGCACTTAACCAAGGCTCACTCTACTCAGACATATGACACGGGCATCTAAAATCGAAATCTGAAAGCATCATTAATGAGAAGACATAATAGCAACTGGGGGCTAAAAATTGAAATGAAAGAACTAGGGAAAGAACTAGGTATACCTTGACCTTTTGTGCAGACATACACCAAGTAAATCCAAGTCAATTTGAAAGCGGTTTCTATTCCCGCAATTCTGGAAATGATGGCCCTAAAAGCCTAAAGCATGTGCCACATGGGCACAAGTAATATCTTTACTCCTGCACCCTGGCTTCCAGCAAATCCTTAGACAGCATTCCAAAAATCGTAACAATATTTTGATTCACTCATGTAATCCTGTACGAACCCTTCTATAAGTCAACTTACTTAGGACACCTCGGATTGTACACAGTAGGACTCGGATTTCAAATAATTTTCAAAGACTTCTTCGACCATAATAAAGTGTCGTTGGTTTAAGCTAAGTATGCGTTAATGACAAAGTGAGGGAGTTTTTATACTATCAGTTAACAAATTCCAATGACGCGTGAGGAATGTGTTAACACTTCAAGTGATGACCCTTAAGTCAAATGTTATCACTCGGGGGCTCGTGAGACCCTCGCAAAATAGGTCACATACGCCATGGCTTGTATGACGCACTCCGTCTAGTACTTTGACCATCGTCTCATCTCGAGACTCAGTCAAAGTGGGGGCTAACTATAGACACCTACTTTTGTCCCATTCCCGAAAGGGAAGGTTCGATGATGAGAACATAAATCTCCACTTGGCAACGCATCTCCTATAAAAATAAACGGATCTCAATCACCCTTTGATTTCAGCCAAAACTGCTATTTATAGAAACCTGCTAAGAATAGTAACTGCCGTAAAAGGTAGTTGTTAAAAGTGGCAAAGTCATAAAAGATAGAAACCTGTCAGAATTAGGTGTTGCACTCCAACATAAATCCTAAAAGAGATAGAATTTTAATTCTTGGTATAATTCGAAAATAAGAGTTACGTATTAATTAAATTCCTAACGAACCTAGAGTTCGTAATGGGCCCAGACGCATTCCGTCATGAGTTAATACGCACTAAAAGACTCGGATAAATCTCAAAAGCTCCGCGTTCTAAGAGTCCAAATCTGACAAAGAACTCGGCCCAGATCCCATTTTCAACGCCTGGATCTGGGCGCCGAAATCTTCGGCGCCCAGCCCTGGGCGCTGAAAGTGCCTGGGGCCGTTTTATCTCCGGATTCTTTTTGGATTCGTATCTTAAAATCTATCTTTCCACACACTATTTTCCTATAAACACAACCTAAAACCGACGTGAAAATAACACACAATTCCATAATATGAGTATTGACTCTAGCCTTAAGCCTAAGCCTTATGCTGCGAAATTGATCCAGCGTTCTGTCGCAATCGACCCAAAAGTCGAACAGAACGCATCCTGCCCCTTGTAGCTTGATGAATTCAGCCTAAATACTGGAACATTGCTTGGAAACCAGAGATTCGTTAAATAAAAGGAGAAATAGCAAAGCCAAGTAGTTAGTTTTCTGAGAACCACAACGCACCTCTCAAGGGTGCGTTGTAATGTGTCCCTCATATGATTTAATCGCTTTCATCACCCTTTTATAAAATTGTCAAACTATTAATTTGATTGATCTATCACGCCTAATAAGATAATACCTTGGACAATTGAATTATCATGCTAGGTACCTTAAATCAATCTAAATAAGATAATCACGATCGATTTAGTATTATGTGTTGCATATTGTTAAAATCAATTCAGAATAGTTTAATAGTTTAACGCATGTCCCTTCAATTATTTATGCTGAGCTAGTAAGGATAACCTGCTTCTGGAGTATTATCGATGAGCACTCCTCTCGGTAGTTACAATCCCCCGAACTCTCAATCTCTGCCCTGCGGGTGTACATTGAGCGATCCCCACACCAGGGATCACAAGGGAACCTATGGCCGTCGTGGTCGAACATAGTGGCACTCTCTTTATGTCACTCATGGACTTTTAGGTCCCTGTCCTCCGTGCTTCCACGACAGATATCCCTCAGATTCTTGATGAGCGTAAAAGGTTCGTAAGCTACAAACCTTCTAGCCCATTCATCAGGGATATTGTTCAGCATGAGACTCATAACCTTTTTGAGATCCGCATCCCAGGCGGCAAATCTTTCAGGGGTCATGTCTTTGGCATAGTAGCTTGGCATGGGATGTAACAGTACATACTCAAGTCCATTGAGTCTGGCTATTTCAACTAGCTTAGCTTCCCATTCAAGAAAATTTGTTAGGTTCAGCTTGACCATAAGCTCAGAACCCATGATGATGTTTTGATTGTTGTTTGCCATAGTAAAACTACAATAGAAAAGAATAAACAAATAAATAATCATTCACAATTTCTCTTAATAAACTCAAATTCTAGCATACATGCATAATTTAATGCTCATTAAGCATTTTATTCAAGTTATATGTTCCGGCAGGTGTGAATAAAATGATTCCAAGACCCTAAAAACCATTGAAGAATTAAGCACATTATGTATTTAGACTCAATTCTAAAATCTTTTAGGTAAGCAAAAGCCTTTTGCTAATAGTCTAGAAACTACTCTTGGTTGATAGGTACGTCTAAGAACTTATTAGGTAAACCTATCGAATTTGCCACGACATAAAAGGACTCCTTACTTATATCGTTGAGTTTCACCAAAACTAACATGTAGTCACAATTATTTGTGTACCTTACCCCTTTAGTATCGATAAGTAACACCTCGTTATGGCGGAAAACTATTACTAAGATCGATGAAAAAGGATATCCAAGTAAATGTTATTTTGGCATGGCACCTTTTAACTCAATTTTTAAGTTTGGAACTTAAGGCTCTTACTATGTTGGTTAGATTTTAAGTGAACTAAAATCCTTAATCATGCAACATAATCAAGCCATAATCGCATGCATAATTAAGACATATTTAAGAGCAATAAATAACTTAAAGCATGCATAAGATAAATGTGATCTAGTATGGCCCGACTTCATCTTGAAGCTTCAACTTCAAAGTCCGTCTTGAAAATGGATTGGAAACTCTGTCTTGAATTTCACCATGGAAGGCGCCATTTTCTTCAAATAGGATCACCTATAATTAAACTAATTACAACTATTTGATGGTACTATAGACACCTACTTTTGTCCCATTCCCGAAAGGGAAGGTTCGATGATGAGAACATAAATCTCCACTTGGCAACGCATCTCCTATAAAAATAACGGATCTCAATCACCCTTTCATTTCAGCCAAAGCTGCTATTTATAGAAACCTGCTAAGAATAGTAACTGTCGTAAAAGTTAGTTGTTAAAAGTGGCAAAGTCATAAAAGATAGAAACCTGTCAGAATTAGGTGTTGCACTCCAACATAAATCCTAAAAGAGATAGAATTTGCATTCTTGGTTTAATTCGAAAATAAGAGTTACGTATTAATTAAATTCCTAACGAACCTAGAGTTTGTAATGGGCCCGGGCGCATTCCGTCATGAGTTAATACGCACTAAAAGAATCGGATAAATCTCAAAAGCTCTGCGTTCTAAGAGTCCAAATCTGACAAAGAACTCGGCCCAGATCCCATTTTCAACGCCTGGATCTGGGCGCCGAAATCTTCGGCGCCCAGCCCTGGCGCTGAAAGTGCCTGGGGCCGTTTTATCTCTGGATTCTTTTTGGATTCGTATCTTAAAATCTATCTTTCCACACACTCTTTTCCTATAAATACAGCCTAAAATCGACGTGAAAATAACACACGATTCCATAATCTGAGTATTGACTCTAGCCTTAAGCCTAAGCCTCATGCTGTGAAATTGATCCAGCGTTCTGTCGTAATCGACCCAAAAGTCGAACAGAACGCATCCTTCCCCTTGTAGCTTGATGAATTCAGCCTAAATACTGGAACATTGCTTGGAAACTCGAGATTCGTTAAATAAAAGCAGAAATAGCAAAGCCAAGTGGTTAGTTTTCTGAGAACCACAACGCCCCTCTCAAGGGTGCGTTGTAATGTGTCCCTCATATGATTTAATCGCTTTCATCACCCTTTTATAAAATTGTCAAACTATTAATTTGATTGATCTATCACGCCTAATAAGATAATACCTTGGACAATTGAATTATCATGCTAGGTACCTTAAATCAATCTAAATAAGATAATCACGATCGATTTAGTATTATGTGTTGCATATTGTTAAAATCAATTTAGAATAGTTTAATAGTTTAACGCATGTCCCTTCAATTATTTATGCTGAGCTAGTAAGGATAACCTGCCTCTGGAGTATTATCGATGAGCACTCCTCTCGGTAGTTACAGTCCCTCGAACTCTTAATCTCTGCCCTGCGGGTGTACGTTGAACGATCCCCACACCAGGGATCACAAGGGAACCTATGGCTGTCGTGGTCGAACATAATGGCACTCCCTTTATGTCACGATAACCGGGTTTTGTCAGTTTTTCTCATTGTCGTTAAAAACTGAATGACGACTCCGGGAGTTGGGAATAAGGATACCCATCGCCACCCCGGGGGTGCATACGCTTCGAATGTTTTCCACTCGGCACTTTCGCTAGTAGTACACCTATCCCAAACCAAATCGCTCGCCCACTAGGTCCCTCTCATTGGTGCATGCCCCCTTGGCTTACATCGTGATTGGCCTCTTGGGACGAAATTCGCTCATGAATGCACTTCCCCGACGGGGCATGTGTTGGATCGACGATAGAGGAGGTACGAAGCCGACGCAGATATTACCCATAAAAGGCTATCATAAACTACGTGACATATTATTTTGCTTCATGTTGTAATGTTAGTTGTGTGTAGCGAATTATGTGATTGTGTGTAATAATACTAGAAACCAACGACCCTAAACATTGCCCAAACATTCATAAACACAAAATTGGCCAAAGAGTTGTACCAAAATACGTGTTCCGTAGCCCCGGGCGATCGCCATAAAAATAAGCGACGCCCAGGACATCATGTAAAGGATCCCACAACGTCGCACAACGGGTAAAGGACGTTATTAGGCAAGCACGCAAAATCAAGTTGTATATACGAAAAAAGGATACGCGAACAGAATACGAGTACCTGTCAGGGACGCATTTTCAACGCCCCTGGCTGGGCGCCAATCATTTTCCACGCCCAGCCTAGGCGCCGAAGTTGCTGCCTGGCCTACTGGTCAGGCCCAGCACCTTTGGTGCCCGCGCATAAAAAAAAAATTTGAATAATGAGCGACAAATCTGTTGCAAGGACGTATTGGAAAAAAGGCACTCAACTTTGAAACACGACTCATAAACTAAACAACTCATTGTGTCGTCACTAGGCCTCCTATGACGACTATGTTCGGCACTAAACCGAGCACGCTGATTAAATGACCTTGAATGTCACATGGGCAAAGTATTCAAAAAATGATGTTCAAATAAAGTTTTCAAGGAAAAATAATGTTCGAATAAAAAATAAATAAATCCGAGTCTAGACTAGGCTATTCCAAAGTACAATCTAAATCCTAAGTCTTAGTTGTCTTACACATAGAATCGGTCCTAATGCTTGGTGTCGTTCTGCAAGTTAAAAGGTTAAACCATATTGAGTCTCCCTTCCTAACATTTAAAAGAAATCAATAAGCACCCATATGTAATTGTCATCCCTTGCTAAGACTCTACGGCCTCAATACTCTCTCTCACCAATAAAAAGAATATATTATGTAATTCAAGTATTTGTAAAATGGAAACAGTCACATTCTGAAAATCATTCCTCCATAGTCGCACAACCCCCAAAGTGAGCCTAAGGTGTCAATACCATTGGCAAAAAAAAAATTAATGGCCTCAAGGCTTATGATCACATTGGTTCACGACAATCATAGTTCTCTTGAGCCACTCGCTCCTTGAAATACTCCTAAGTACGGACTAAAAGATTTTCCATGAATGCAACATGACGAACCATGAAAATACCCAAGTCGGCATTCCATAAGGCTACCATTGGGGTAAAGCAATACACACTAAGAGGGAAGTCGCACTAATGATTCTAGTCTTGCAAAAATGAAAATTCGATCTCCCCAACTAACTACCTTGCCAACATTAAGCAAAATGGAGCATGACAAATGAACACCCAAGGGTTAAAATCTAAAGTGTCAACCAACGAAAATTATGGTCCAATTAGCCTAAGTCTGAAAGTCGCTTGGTCAAGTATTATAGGCTTACGCCACGTCATTATTTTGAGTCTAAGCCACCTCCTTGTATTCATACACGGTTTATAATCAGAAAAATTAATGAAAGTTCGAGTCTAAATCACAACTTCCAATTAAATCCCGGAAACTGGAATCTGAAAAGAAGCAAAAAAATTATTTTCGATGTAATTCTTTCGTTAAATTTCAATAAAGTAAAAACAACATTTTGAATCTACGCTATTTGCACATTTTAAGAAACGACTAAATACGCTTGCAAAGTAAGACAATTTAAAGGTCCACCCTAGGCCTCCTAAAATTAAAGGTCCACTATAGGCCTACCAAACGAGGCTCACTCAGTCTCGCCTCGTGACTCAAAGACCACAACCATCTACCTTTTAGCTCAAATAAAAAGGGGGAGAAATCCCAAGCAAAAAAGAAAAAAGAGAAAGAGAAAAGGGAGAGCGAAAAGAGCGAGCCATGAAATACTTAGCCCGTACATCCCAAAGTGCGAAATTTACCCAAGTAAACGAAGGAAAAGAATTGAGTCAACAAACCCAAATCATACCACAAAAACTACATAAAGTTCTACGATCTTCTACCCTTTCCAATCCTCATGCTTGACTAATACCTATACAAATTATCCTATCTCATTCAACCCATCTTTCAAGCCGTCTTGAGTCACAAATAAAAAAAGACAAATGAAAAGTACATTCTACGCTTAACGTAAAAAAAAAATTAATAAAAAAGAAACTTTGCAAAGCGCCTTTAAAGTTCGTCTAAAAAAAAGCATTTAGCGCACAAAAAAGATTCGCAAATATTTGGCACAAAACGAAAAGGAGCAGCACAAAAAGGCAGCCCAGAACACGTTTTCAACGACCAGACCTGGGCGCCAAAAATAATAACTCCCAGCCCTGGGCGCCATTCTTGCTTATCACTTTTCAACTCCCAATTCCTACAAGTGTTCGTATATTTTCCTATATACATGCGGAAGAATAACGAACACTTGGGGGTAGAAGATCATATATAATACGCAAAATACGCGCGCTCCAAAATTTTCGTACACTTATTTCACCCTATTTCAAGCATTACGATTCCACTCGAACGTACTTGTTTAAAATCGACATTCTAAGAAACCATTTTCTGGCTAAGAACTACGCAAGACCTGATTCCAAATTAAATCTATTTAAGGCGGATACGTAAGCAATCCATGATTCGGTCCAACCAATTTGCAAAAATGTTAAAGCATATAGAATAACAAGAATAAAAAATAGAGTCCCTTATTGAAATTTAATTACTTGCAATCCAAATCGAAAGAAAAATTTAAGTCAAAGGAAGAATCCAAGTTATCAAGATGCCAAAATGAGCACACATCGAAAAATAGTAAGGGCATGTACCCTTGCCAGAAGGAGCACTCACACTCATAGGCACTTAGCCAATACTCAAAAGATCGCTTTGCCTCAATTGAATGGGGGCTAGCGCGAGCGTCCATGACCTCTAAAGTACTCGACTTGACCCTCCCTAAAGCAAAGTAACTCACTTAAAGACCTTCTTTCACCACTAGACACAGTCATAATCGCCAACAAGTAGTAAAGGCAGTAAGCTTGCAATAAAGAGGATTGTTCTACGGCATCGCCCCATTGTTCCTTCGAACTCAGGGCACCCGTTCATGGTAATTCAAATGCTTGCGAATCCCCTTTGAAAAAATCAGACATTGTCAATAGGACTTGGCACTTAACCAAGGCTCACTCTACTCAGACATATGACACGGGCATCTAAAATCGAAATCTGAAAGCATCATTAATGAGAAGACATAATAGCAACTGGGGGCTAAAAATTGAAATGAAAGAACTAGGGAAAGAACTAGGTATACCTTGACCTTTTGTGCAGACATACACCAAGTAAATCCAAGTCAATTTGAAAGCGGTTTCTATTCCCGCAATTCTGGAAATGATGGCCCTAAAAGCCTAAAGCATGTGCCACATGGGCACAAGTAATATCTTTACTCCTGCACCCTGGCTTCCAGCAAATCCTTAGACAGCATTCCAAAAATCGTAACAATATTTTGATTCACTCATGTAATCCTGTACGAACCCTTCTATAAGTCAACTTACTTAGGACACCTCGGATTGTACACAGTAGGACTCGGATTTCAAATAATTTTCAAAGACTTCTTCGACCATAATAAAGTGTCGTTGGTTTAAGCTAAGTATGCGTTAATGACAAAGTGAGGGAGTTTTTATACTATCAGTTAACAAATTCCAATGACGCGTGAGGAATGTGTTAACACTTCAAGTGATGACCCTTAAGTCAAATGTTATCACTCGGGGGCTCGTGAGACCCTCGCAAAATAGGTCACATACGCCATGGCTTGTATGACGCACTCCGTCTAGTACTTTGACCATCGTCTCATCTCGAGACTCAGTCAAAGTGGGGGCTAACTATAGACACCTACTTTTGTCCCATTCCCGAAAGGGAAGGTTCGATGATGAGAACATAAATCTCCACTTGGCAACGCATCTCCTATAAAAATAAACGGATCTCAATCACCCTTTGATTTCAGCCAAAACTGCTATTTATAGAAACCTGCTAAGAATAGTAACTGCCGTAAAAGGTAGTTGTTAAAAGTGGCAAAGTCATAAAAGATAGAAACCTGTCAGAATTAGGTGTTGCACTCAAACATAAATCCTAAAAGAGATAGAATTTTAATTCTTGGTATAATTCGAAAATAAGAGTTACGTATTAATTAAATTCCTAACGAACCTAGAGTTCGTAATGGGCCCAGACGCATTCCGTCATGAGTTAATACGCACTAAAAGACTCGGATAAATCTCAAAAGCTCCGCGTTCTAAGAGTCCAAATCTGACAAAGAACTCGGCCCAGATCCCATTTTCAACGCCTGGATCTGGGCGCCGAAATCTTCGGCGCCCAGCCCTGGGCGCTGAAAGTGCCTGGGGCCGTTTTATCTCCGGATTCTTTTTGGATTCGTATCTTAAAATCTATCTTTCCACACACTCTTTTCCTATAAACACAACCTAAAACCGACGTGAAAATAACACACAATTCCATAATCTGAGTATTGACTCTAGCCTTAAGCCTAAGCCTTATGCTGCGAAATTGATCCAGCGTTCTGTCGCAATCGACCCAAAAGTCGAACAGAACGCATCCTGCCCCTTGTAGCTTGATGAATTCAGCCTAAATACTGGAACATTGCTTGGAAACCAGAGATTCGTTAAATAAAAGGAGAAATAGCAAAGCCAAGTAGTTAGTTTTCTGAGAACCACAACGCACCTCTCAAGGGTGCGTTGTAATGTGTCCCTCATATGATTTAATCGCTTTCATCACCCTTTTATAAAATTGTCAAACTATTAATTTGATTGATC
Organism: Spinacia oleracea; assembly: GCF_020520425.1. NCBI lineage: Eukaryota > Viridiplantae > Streptophyta > Magnoliopsida > Caryophyllales > Amaranthaceae > Spinacia > Spinacia oleracea. The sequence continues at coordinate 44,728,644 of NC_079487.1, read as the reverse complement.
TATCACGCCTAATAAGATAATACCTTGGACAATTGAATTATCATGCTAGGTACCTTAAATCAATCTAAATAAGATAATCACGATCGATTTAGTATTATGTGTTGCATATTGTTAAAATCAATTTAGAATAGTTTAATAGTTTAACGCATGTCCCTTCAATTATTTATGCTGAGCTAGTAAGGATAACCTGCTTCTGGAGTATTATCGATGAGCACTCCTCTCGGTAGTTACAATCCCCCGAACTCTCAATCTCTGCCCTGCGGGTGTACATTGAGCGATCCCCACACCAGGGATCACAAGGGAACCTATGGCCGTCGTGGTCGAACATAGTGGCACTCTCTTTATGTCACGATAGCCGGGTTTTGTCAGTTTTTCTCATTGTCGTTAAAAACTGAATGGCGACTCCTATATTACTAGTCAATTGGGTGTAAACTCACAGGAAATCCAATTACACTTGATCTGACAACGTCACGCCCACGAGGGACGAGGTCACGCATTAGCCTCGTGCTTTTTCGACCCCCTCACAGGTACGCAGACCATATTTAAAAGCAATAAAATTTGGTACTTTAGACCAATATTACATTCAAATTAATGGTACGCAGACCATATTTTCTATCCTATTTGGGCCATACTAGTCACTTTCAATAACCTGCAAAACAGTACGTATACTATATAGGAAAATTTGTAATTTTTAATCCAACCTTTACCCGATTTTCTTTAATTAAGCCTACCTATGCGATATTTCTAAATAATCCAACCTTTATGACCCAACTACTATTATTAAGCCTAACAAGTTACTAACCTGCTATAGGCGGTATTCACCCTTACGTGGCATATAACAAATTTTTTTTTCCCCCTTATTTTCTTTAATTGCTATTTTAATTTTCGTTCCTCTCTCCTTTGCGATTTTCTGCTTCATCTCTGCACTCCTCTCCATTATTTCTCTTCTACCTCTTCTCCACCATTGTCGATCCCTCATGCGGTCTTACCTCTTAATTCGAAGTTCATCAAAAATAATCAGCAATTGCTATGACCGGGGGTAAAGCAATTGCCTGTTGGATCTGGATCTTCTTCAAATTCAAGGTTTTTTTTTGTTTCTAAATTTTCAACAAGACCACAACAACCAACATCCCACAACATAAAAAAAACTATATTATTGCAACAGCTCGGGTTTACGAACTGACCATCAAAGAAGCCCAAATTTCAAAATTTACCAAAAAAAGGAACAAAAACGCTAAAGTTCGTAAGTTCACCTTCAATTGTACGATTTTGGAGACGAAATTTGAATGCGCGTGGATGAAGTCACCTATTTCCACAAGAAAATCGCTGATGATGTCATGAACCAGTACAATTGTGGTTGAAGAAGCAGTAATGGAGGAGAGAGGAATTGAAACACGGTACAGAGAAGAGAAGGGTTAAGGTTTTTTGAAAAAAAATTAAATCCTTGTTTAGGTGGCAAGTGCCGAACTGAAAATCTCAAATTAAAATCAAAACGTATCAATCGTCGCAAGACGAGGCACTTGGGCTTGCGCCCAAGCCTCATCGAGTGTACGAGGCAGCGTCGCCCCTCGACTGACCGCTCGGCATGCACGTGTAGCAGCAGCCACGCGCAAACGCAGCAAGCCAAGCCACGCTTGCGCGCAGCCTGCTTGCCCGCTTCGCATCGCAACAGTTCCTGGCGAGGCATCGCTCGCTGCGCGAGCCATCACTCGTTGGCGCGAGACAGCGCGCGCTGTGGCGCAGCACGCTCGCTGCCCACACGCGACTGCTCGCCCATGCATTTCCCTTTGCCCACCGCCCATCGCACAACACACACGGCCAGCTCCAATGCCTCGCGCGCGCGCCATGCTATGTTGCTCGCTGCATTCGTACCGCACGGGCGACGAGCTCCCTTGCTCATCGTCGCGTGCCCGCACTATACAACACCACTTAAGGGTAACACTTAGCGTCCATGGCTTTGTGCGTGCAACATTTATGAGTGTTTTTCATAAAATTAAAAAAAATTAATTTAAAATTAACGACAAATTAATAAATCATATTAATTTCATAATTTTAGGGCGAAAAATCGAAAATTTATTAATCAATTAATTTCCGATTAACATGGATTCAAATCTAGGTCATAAAAATTTAAAATTTATCACAAATTAACAATTTTTATGGTGGTTTTTAATCATGGATACCTAATTAAATCGTCAATTAATTATGAAAATCAAATCAAATTCTAAATTATTCGAATTTCAACAAATTAATTACAATTAAAAATTAGGTTGTATAATATAATTAACAAGCTTAGGCATTCAAATTTGTTAAACATATGCAGTAGGTCAATCAAAAATTCAAGATTTAACAACAAGAATTGCAAATATTCAATTTAACATCTTAAAATTACAAACTTTTGCGTTCGAAAAACTAAAACCTCCGAAAAGTCATAGTTAGGCTTCGAATTTGGGAATTCTGGGTTCGGCCGAAAAATAATGTTTTTGTCAAAATTTTAGAATGCCTTTTACATGCGGAATTGACACAAAAATCACTCGATTTGGTTGAGTAACGAAGAAACTGCCGAAAAACTGCGTACATATAATTAAATAAACGCAATTTGCAATTAATTAACAATTACGAAAATTAATCACCCCTTTTAATTCTTTACAAATTTGTAAAATTTAACCATGTTAAGTAATAATAGATCATGCAATTAATAAGAGGCTCGTGATACCACTGTTAGGTTATGATACATATGAACAACATAAATCATGCGGAAAAACCTTAATGCCGGGAATCATATTAATTGCACATAATCATGTAATTAGTCTAGGATGCATACACTTTGTAGCGTGCCCTCCCTAGCTGCGCCCGAACCGAACAAGAACAAGTCTTTAGGACTCCAAGTGTTGTCCCTCCGTAGAAAGTCCACAGCACGTCCGGATCCGCCTTAAGATTGACCAACTAGAATCGCCCTTAAGGTACTTAGAATTTTCGGCTAAATAGGGCAAGTGTTTGTCTGATTTTTGCTTGAAAATCTTACCTTTTAATACTTGAATACTTACCCATAAATTGTGAACCTAGGCACATATTTATAGAGTCATGGAAAGGGATTTAGAATCCTATTAGGATACTAATTAGTTTAATTAGAATCTCTTTAGAACTCTATTAAACAAATTCTATCTATTAGGATTAGGATTTAATCATAGAACGAATTCCATTAGCTTTAGGATTCGTATTGAACACAAGCGTTGCACGAGCATGAGCACGAGCCACACAGCCGCGCAAGCCTTGCGGCCCACGCGAGATGCACAGCCCGCAGCCCACGAGCTCGCGCGCGCCATGGCCTTGCTGGGACTGGCCTTGGGCTGGGCCTTGCGAGGCTTTGGCAGCGTTTGTGTTGGGCGCTTGACTTGCTAGGCGCGGGCCTGGCTTCGTGCTGGGCCTTCGTCTAGCAAGTCTCGTCCGATGCTAATTCGTACGATGCGCTTCCGATTAAATTTCCGATTCCAGAATTCATTTCCGATACGAATAATATTTAACATTTCCGATTCCGGAATTAATTTCCCATTCGAACAAATATTTAATATTTCCGTTTCCGGAATTATTTTCCGATTCCGATAATATTTCCGATTCTGACAATATTTCCGTTTCCGGCAATATTTCCGATTCCGGCAATATTTTCATTTCCGTTAATATTTCCTGATACGTACCATGTTTCCGTTTCCGGCAACATCTACGACTTGGATAATATTTATATTTCCGATACGATCCATATTTCCGTTTCCGGCAATATCATCGTTTCCGGAGTATTCATTTACTTGCTTTTGACGATCTTAGCTCCCACTGAAACCAAGATCCGTCGATTCCGAATATCCATAGATGGAGTATTTAATGCCATTAAATACTTGATCCGTTTACGTACTATTTGTGTGACCCTACGGGTTCAGTCAAGAGTAAGCTGTGGATTAATATCATTAATTCCACTTGAACTGAAGCGGCCTCTAGCTAGGCATTCATCTCACTTGATCTCACTGAATTATTAACTTGTTAATTAATACTGAACCGCATTTATTAGACTTAACATTAAATGCATACTTGGACCAAGGGAATTATTTCCTTCACTAGCACATAAAGTCTATTGACTAATTTAGCAGATCCATAAAACATCTCTTTAAAATAAAATGAGCAACTATTGTCTTTTATTTCAAAGTTAAATAGAAACGATGTTTTTAGTAAGACTTGGAACATGGAAACATTCTTCCAGTTCCAAAACTAGCCCAAAGGGCAACGATAAATAATAAGTTCCTACAACTAATGCAACAATCCTTGCTCCATTTCCCACTCGTAGGTCGACTTCACCCTTGCTTAACCTTCTACTTCTTCTTAGTCCCTGTGGATTGGAACATAAGTGTGAGCCACAACCAATATCTAATACCCAAGAAGTTGAAATAGTAAGTTTACAGTCTATAACGAAAATGCCTGAAGATGGAACGACAATTCCGTTCTTCTGGTCTTCCTTTAGCTTCAAGAAATCTCTCTTCCAATGTCCCTTCTTCTTACAGTAGAAGCATTCAGATTCAGAAGTGGGGTTGGCTTACCTTCTTCTTTTTAAAATTAGCGTTTCAAGTTTTCTTAGACGGGCTGGCTTTCTTGCCACCTTTCTTAGCATTCCTCTTCTTACCAGATTTCTTGAACTTGCCCCCGCGCATCATAAGCACATCATGCTTATCACCCTTGAGCGTCTTTTCAGCGATCTTCAGCATACCGTGAAGCTAAGTGAGCATTTTGTCCATACTATTCATGTTGTTATTCAGTTTGAACTGATCATACCCGCTATGAAGAGAGTGGAGGATGGTGTCTACACCCATTTCTTGAGAGAACTATTGATCAAGCCGACTCATATTGTCAATTAATCCAATCATCTTGAGAACATGTGGAGTTACGGGCTAGCCCTTGTTGAGCTTGGTGTCAAGAATTTTCCAATGAGTGTCGAATCTTTCGGCTCGAGCTAGATATTGGAACATGTTCTTCAACTCACTGATGATCGTGAAAGCATCTGAGTTGATGAACGTTTTCTATAGATCTGCACTCATGGTTGCAAGCATTAGACATTTTACATCCTTGTTGGCATCAATCCAACGATTGAGGGCTGCCTAAGTGACCCCATCGCCTGCGGCTTCGGGCATCGCCTCTTCTAGGACATACTCCTTTTCTTCCTACATAAGAACTATTTGCAAGTTCCTTTGCCAGTCACAGAAGTTTTTCCCGCTCAACTTCTCCTTTTCGAGAATCGATCGAATGTTGAATGAATTGTTGTTTTCCATAACTAAAACTACAATTGAAAAGAATAAACAAATAAATAAACATTCATACATACTCTTAATAAACTTAAATTCTAGTAAACATGCATAATTCAAAATTAATTAAGCATTTTATTCGCTTTTTTGTGTTCCGTCAGGTGTGAATAAAATGAAGGAAAATGCGATATTATTGGTCCCAATTATGGCCGATTTACTTTCGAAGGTCACAACTTTTGATTATCTCAGAGTGGTCCGAACTATAGAGAGTCCTTTCCAAAAATGGTCACTTAGTTAAAATTAAGTGCTATATAACTTAATCATATTTTTTAATTAAAGAAGTTAATGGAATAGTCCGATATGCGTAAATCAACTTAATTAACAATTTAATTAAGCTAATGGACCATTCTGGGAAAACACACCTCAAAGTTGAGACCTTTCTAGAATAATAAAAAATTGGGAGCTTTTAAAGTTAAGTGACCATAGTTGGGACTGTCAGTATCAATTTTTCCTAAAATGAATCCAAGATCCTCAAAATCATTGAAGAATTAAGCACATTATTTTTTTGACTTAATTCTAAAATATTTTACGTAAGCAAATCCTTTGCTAATATTCTAGAAACTACTCTTGGTTGATAGGTACATCTAACAACCTATTAGGTAAACCTATCCCATTTTCCACGACATAAAAGGACTCCTTACTTATATTGTTGAGTTCAACCAAAATCAACATGTACTCACAACTAATGTGTACCTTACCCCTTTAGGATCAACAAGCAACACCTCACTATAGCGGAAAACTATTACTAGATTGATGTAAAGGTGAGAAGTAAGTGTTATCTTGGAATGACACCTTTAAACTCAATTTTAAAGTTTTGAACTTAGGGCTCTTACTATGTTGGTTAGATTTTAAGTGAACTAAAATCCTTAATCATGCAACATAATCAAGCCACATTCTCATTCATTATATCAAGACATATTTAAAGCAATAAATATCTTAAAACATGCATAAGATTTAAATGTGATATAGTATGGCCCGACTTCATCTTGAAACTTCAACTTCAAACTCCGTCTTGAAAATGGATTGGAAACTTCATCTTTAATTTCACCACGGGAGGCGCCATTTTCTTTAAATAGGACTTTCCAATAATTTAACTAATTACAACAAATTGATGGTACACAGACCATATTTAAATAAAAACTATGGTGCATTAGACCATATTTATATTCGAATTAATAGTACGCAGACCATATTTACTATCCCATTTGGGCCATACTAGTCACTTTCCGCAACCTGCAAAATAATACATATACAATATACCATTCATCCATTCATTTATCAATGAATGGCCCACTTAACAAGTTAGCAGAAAAATTATGCATCACATAAACATTTGCAGCAACTAATCAAGGTTCCAACAATCTACAAATTATTCAACCTTATTAGTTCTAATCGAGTTGTTATAAACTTAAAGGAATAAAGACCTAATCAAGAGTTTAGAAATTATGAATAAACGCCCACTTAAACCAAGAATTTACATGCTTTACTAATTGTAAACATAAAATGTATTCCCTAGTCCAACCGGAAACTAAGTATTTGATTAAAGCTCACATAAAACAATTTTAAACCCTTTATTAATTTTTGTTGATCAAAATAATTAATCATAATTTTACCAAGATTTTAATTTTATTAAATAATTAGTATAAATTAATTATAAAAATTAAACTAACAAAATTAAATTCCGAGAAAAAATATAAGCAGGAAATTAAATTAATTAAAATCGTCTCTCAACTAAAAATTAAAACGAACCAACAGGCTAAGGCAAGGCCATAGGCATAAGCCCACACCTCACCAAAGCCTCACAGCAGTAGCGCCCATGGGTCGCGTGCACGAGTGTAGCGCCCACGGCCTGCTTGCTCGTTGGTCGTAGCATCGCATCGAGCAACAAGCAGCGCAACAACGTGGCATAAACCAGTGCGCGCTGGGCAGAGGAGCTAGGCGCAGCGCGTACGCGAGCTCCTTTCCTCAGCGTGCCGCTCGCCCTGCCTCTCACCCTCGCGTTGATGCTTTCCTCGCCCCTCGTTCACTTGCACACGCACACACTGCTTAGGCCATAGCCCTCGCGCACGCACTCGTGCCTTGCTCGCTGCCATAGCACCGCATGGGCGATGAGTTCCCTTGCTCGTCGTCGCATGCCCGCACCATTGCAACACCTTATAAGGGTAACACTTAGCTTTCCATTGTTTCGTTCATGCAAGATTGTGAACGATTTATATAAAAATCGAAATTTTCGTAATTAAATTTAACAACAAATTAATAATCCATATTAATTTCATAAATTTATGCGAAAAATCGAGAATTTATTAATCAAATAATTTTCCGATTACATGATATCTAGGGATTAAAATCTAGGTCATAAATATTTTAAAATTTCCAAACTTTAACAAATTTTATGGTGGTTTTTAATCATAGGATCCCAATGAAATTATCAATTAATTATGAAAATCAAAACAAATTCTAAAATATTTGAAATTCAACAAATTAATTATAATTAAAAATGAGGTTGCATGTGTAATTAACAAATTTAAACCTTAAAATTGTTAAACATATACAGTAGTTCAATAATAAATTCACGATTTACATACAAGATTCGCAAATATTTAATTTAACATCATAAAAATTCCAAATTTTGCATTCACCGAAAAGTCATAGTTAGGCTTCGAATTTGGGAATTCTGGGTTCGGCCACAAATCTATGATTTTTGTCAAAATTTTAAAACGTCGTTTACATTCGAAATTCACTATAAAAACATAAGATTTCGACCATTATTGACAAAAACTGCCGAAAATCCTGCGAACATATAATCAAATAATCGAACGAATTTGCAATTAATTACAATCACGAAATTAATCACCCCTTTAATTCATTGAAAATTTATAAAATGTAATTCATGTTAACAATAATTGATTATGGAATTAATTAGAGGCTATGATACCACTGTTATGTTATGAACAATATAATTAATGCGGAAAAAACATAAACACCAGGAATCCAAATTAATTGCCACATAGTCAATTCGCATAATTTAGTATACATACTATGTGATGCGTGCCTTCCCTAGCTGCTCCCGAACCGAACAAGAACAAGTAAAGGACTCCAAGTGTCATCCCTCCGTAGCAAGTCCACATCACGTCCGGATCCACCTTAGATTCAACCGACTAGAATATTCTCTAAGGTTTTTAGTGCATTCGGGAAACTCACAAATGTGATAGGCAAATATTCAATTCTCCCTTGAATTTAATGCATTGAATGTGATGTATAAATTGTGATCATGAACCACATATTATAGGGTGAGAAATAGAGAATTGAAATCCTACTAATACTTAGTATTTTAGATCTACCCTTGATATCTAATTTTAGTAGGATTAGGAAAACAGTACCTTAAGGCCCAAACTACTTGCCGCGCAAGTAGTTTGGCGCCCAAGCTTTACTTAGCGTGCAAGCAACCGACGGCCCAGCCCCTTGCAGCGTGTGGCTTGAGACCCACGTTGCGGCTCGAGGCTTGGTGTCAAGGCACACAGCACGCGGCCCACTTGTTGAGCGTTGATGCACTCTCTCGGCCCAAGTGAGCTACTCCGTGCGGGCTTGCTAGGCACTGGGCCTGGCGCTTGCGTTGGGCCTTGCGTCTCGCAAGCTCGTTCGTCGAGCATTCGCTCATCGTGCTTCCAATTCGGTTTTCGATTCCGGAATTCATTTCCGATTCGAAAAATATTCACATTTTTGTTAATATTTCCACTTCCTACAATATTTTCAGATTTCGACAATATTTCCGATTCCGGTAATATTTCCGTTTTCGGCAATATTTCCGATTCCGACAATATATTCGACTTGGATAATATTTATATTTCTATCATGAACCATATTTTCGTTTCCGGTTATATCTTCATTTCCGGTAAAACCCTTTCTTTGCCTTGTGATGATTTTAGCTCCAACTAGAACCAAGATCCATCATTTCCGAATGACCATAAATAGAGTACTTGATGAATATTATATTCACTTAAATACTTGATTTGTTTACGCACTATTTGTGTGACCCTACGGGTTTAGTCAAGAGTAAGCTGTGGATTTATATTATTAATTCCACTTGAACTGAAGTGGCCTAGCCAGGCATTCAGATCACTTGATCTCACTGAATTATAACTTGTTAATAATACTGAACCCCATTTATTAGACTTAGCATTAAATGCAAACTTGGACCAAGGGAATCATTTCCTTCACGCTCTTCACTCATTTAAAGATGTACTCGATCGCTCTCCTTCCCACAGTTTATGTGGACAATGCCCTCCCAAACTCACAACACTCGCATGTTTAAAAATACATGCACTCAACCTAATAGTCGACTCGAAATATGTCACATCATTACTTGCATTAATAGAAAACTAATTTCACATTTATATAACTCTATGCACAAAGGTCGGAAGTTGTTCAAAGCTTGTAATGTAAGGCTTAGGTAAGGGTATAGTAAATTTGGGAAAAATGTGAGCATAAAGCTTTAACATTGGGGAGCCAAAATCCTAACATAACTCGTGATCAAAGATGAATAGTGACCACAAACTCTCTCACTCAACATATGAATATGCAACAAATAAACCACACCAAACTTTTTTTTCACTTCTTCTATCCTCACAATAGTCACCTACAAGAATATAGAATTGCAACACCTTGATTGGAAACACGCCTTGAATATTTTTTTTTTCTTCTTTGAAAGTAATGAATTCTTTTCTCCTTTTTTTATTTTTCAATTTTTCCTTTTTCCCTTTTGAGGAACCTTCACTTAGAAACATTTGAACAATTGTAATTCTTCTCATTTTTGCTCATCATTTTTTTTCCTTTTCAACTCATCATACAAAAACAAGAATGTAGACACCTAAATCGTGTCTCTCCATTGGGATGATGACAATACCATTATCCTTATTAGGCGGTTGGAGAAAATCCGTGCGAAAGTTCCAATTGCTAAAAACATTTCCAAAATCCAAGAGCCAAAATCCAATCCCCGAGGCCGTTCCCATTCCGGAACTCGGTACAAAATACAAATTCCAAAAATCAATTTCAAAATCCAATTACAATCTCACCCAATGGACTATCCCATTTGTTTTACAAGGCCTTTTCCATTCAAAATGACATTAGGCAACCCAAATTCGGGCACCGGCCCACAAAACCGAGCAAGCCGGGCCTCGTCCCGTAAAACCGAATTCAAAAACCCGAAACGGCTTGTTTTTAGACGCAAACCAAGCCTTAATCATCAAGCAAACACTACGTGCCAACTTCGTACAAATCGTACAAAGGTACACCATTACAAGCCAAAAGCAAGGACGGCATCTTTCGTCCTTGTTTGGCAGCTTCTGCGCCACGTCAGCAGCGCCTGGACGCTGGCAGCTGCACTGGACGCTGGCGTGGGCTGTCGTTTAGCAGAAAATTTTCCTATTTGAACCCCTAATTCCGAGCATTATGGGGAGGCAAAATCGAAAACACAACGTCGTAATACAAAAATTGCCACTCAAATCAAAATACAAAAATCCTCCAAAATCACATACAATTTCCAAGTTCTAAGCAATTGGGAGCTCTAAAAGGAATTCTTGCCTAAACCTAACTAGGTAATTCCGAATCCCAACCCTAATCTATCATGTTTTCTTGATTTTCTCTTTCAAAAGTGATTAGTAAGTTGGCACTTTAATCCTAAAAGTGTCACTTACAACAATCATACATTTCTTACAAAATGCAAACTTTATGTGATACAAAAATGCAAACTTTCAAGATTCAATGATGTTCAAGGTTGTTTATAATCACTTCCTTGAACTAGAATCATCTTCAAAACATGGAGTAATCAAAGATGATGCCTTTCTAATGTTTAAAGTTTAATCTTTGAGATTCAAGACTCCACTTTTCAAATTTCAAGTTCAAGTTTCAAGATCCAATAATGTTTAGGGTTGTTTGTAATCACTTCCCTAAACTAGGATCATTCCAAAATAAGAGCATATCAAAGACCAAACCTTTTCAACATTAAAAGGTCTAATATTTGAGATTCAAGACTCTTAAGTTCAATATTTCAAATTCAAGTTCAATATTTCAAAGTTCAACATTTCAAGTTCAATATTTCAAGGCCAATATTTCAAGATTCAAACTTTTCAAGTTCAAGTTCTATGTTCAAAATCAAAGACACTTTAGGTCGAGGAACTTGACCTAAAGTAGAGATTTTTGCTTTGAATCCGTGTCGAGCGCACTTATTCTTAAGGAGTCTCTTGGCGTTCGGATCTCATGTGCTAAAATTCAAGTTCTATACCGCACTTTCCATTATGCAAGTTCAATACCGCACTTTCAATTATGCAATTTCAATCCCACACTTTCAATGCAATTTCATTTCCGCACTTTAAATTATGCAATTTCAATTTCCGCAACTTTACTTGCCTAGTCCTTCTAGGCAAATGTGGTTTCACCTCCTAGTCCATTTCTAGGTGGTCTTGTACTTTTCTAATTTCGCACTTATTTTCTATTGTGATGTTGTTTTACTTGTTTATTGCTTTCATCACCTCACATGCTAAATACAACAAAATACAAGGTTACACCACGCATACCAAAGATAATTTCTTGGACAAACCGATCTTAGGTTCCCTTAAATTAACTTTAAAGCAAAGTGGTCACAATACAAATTGGAAATTCTATTTGTTCTAAATTCAAACCCACATAGTCTAAACTAGGGTATTTTCGAAAATGTTGTGCCACGCATTTGAATTATTTTTAAAGCTCGCGGAATAAGCATCTCGTTCCCTTTCCCGGATCTCACCCATCCGTTTCTAAGATTCAATGCCTTATCCGAATAGAGTCACTTTTTGGTCTTTCCAAACGAGACCCTAATTAATGTTTGGTGGCGACTCCTTAAAAATACAAAGATACAAAGGTTCTAAAACCGCCCCCGTAGGAAGGGAATCAGCAACGAAAATACCCCCTACAATTCTGGCGACTCCACTGGGGAGTTCCTGATTTCAACTTCGAAAATACGAGCAGACTTTGAGCAGCAAGCCGCTGATCTGCTTAAGTTCTAGATGCCAGCACTGGCGCCAGGCGCAGGCCCCTGCGCCAAACGCCACTGCCTGCATCCAACATAGTGGCTCACAGTGGCCTGTTGCCCATGTTGCTCAAGTTTTCAAGTGGGAGTCAGTCTGTTTTTGAATGTTGAAGGACACTCCCAAACCTTGACAACGAATATCGAAAAACGAGCTTTTTAAATACAATATTCAAGTGCGATTTCAATTTTCAAATTCTAGGCATTTCATGCATATTTCAAAAACCATATTTGTGCAAAACGAATTTCTACCTTGCCCAAACGGATGTGTTCTACATTCGGGCTAGCCCCGGGGGCAACTAAATGGTGACTCTCCATACGGTTCCTGACCAAAGTGTGTGACCATTTCCGCGCCTACCGAGACTTGGAATTTGCTTGACATTCCCGATGTCAGGTATGGAGGTAGTCTGCCGACACACACGTCCCTTAGGTGGATGTGCAAGTTGTTGCCGGATCCGCCTCTTAGTCGAGTACCTTTTGATACCCAAAGCCGACCACTTGCATCATACAAAACTTAGACCGACCTTAGGTTGAGAACTTTGCATGTCGCATTCATATCCATGTTAGTGTGACAACGTGCTACTTGTGCATTGCGTGGGCGTCTTTGCACGCGTGAATGGCTAACCTCGAGTTCTAGCTTTGCCAAAACCATTAGCCTCCAAATAGGAAACCAAACCCCTAGGAGCATCATTCAAACCTCATGCATCTAAAATCGCCGATTTAAGGTCTTTTAGGAGTGCCACTCCATTTGATTCAAAACCCTTTAGCACGCCTCACGCACAAATTCCAAATTCAAAATTCAACCAACAGTGTCATAATGCCAGATTTTCTAGTCCAAATTTCGAGTTTCAATTTCAAATCCAATCCAACGGCGTTGTAATGCCGGATTTTTCTAGTCCAAATTTCAAATTCTAAATTCAAGATTCAATCCAACGGCATCATAATGCCGGATTTTTCTAGTCCAAATTTCAAATTCCAAATTCAAGATTCAATCCAACGACGTTATAATGCCGGATTTTCTAGTCCAAATTTGGAGTTTCAAATTCAAAGTTCAATCCAACGGCGTCATAATGCCGGATTTTCTAGTCCAAATTTTGAGTTTCAAATTCAAAGTTCAATCCAACGGCGTCATAATGCCGGATTTTCTAGTCCAAATTTCGAGTTTCAAATTCAAAGTTCAATCCAACGGCGTCATAACGCCGGATTTTCCAAATTCCAAATTCAAAATTCAAATCCAACGACGTCATGCCAGATTTTCTAGTTCAAGCATTCAAATCTTCAATTCCATATTTCGAACCTCAAATTCAAGTTGCCAGTTCCAATCTCAAAGTCTCAAATTCAAATGGCCAAACTCATGCCGGCGTAATGCCAACTTTTCAACTCAATCTTTCAAACTTCAAGACCAAATTCCTAAATTCAATCTTTCAAACTTCAAGTCCTATAGTCAAAATTTCAAGTTCCAAATTCATGCCGGCATAATGCCGACTTTTCCATCCCATATTTCAAACCTCAAGTTCGAAGTTCTAAATTCAATCTTCCAAATCTCAACTTTCCAATTCCAAATCCATGATGGCGTAGTGCCGAATTTTCGTCATTCAATTTCAAATTCAAAATTCCATGACCAAACACTTCCAAAATTCCAAGTCCACGGCGGCATGATGCCGGACTTTCAAAATTCCAAATCCAATGTCTCAAATCCACGGCGGCGTAATGTCGGGATGTTCAAAAATTCAAAACCTCATGTGCGTCTTTCCATTTCAAAGTTCAAACTCCAAGTCAAATCCAAATTTCGAATGCATCTTGAAGCTACAAAAAATCCTTGTCTTCCATTGCTCCCAAATACAAAATTCCAAATACTTCCAATGGGTTGAAAATCCCTTGAAATAGTACAAATCCAATTGTCCAACGGGTTGAAAATCCCCAGAAATAATACAAAATCCAACGGGTTGAAAATTCCTTGAAATAGTACAAATTCAAATTCCGCATTCTATCTTTGGGTTGAAATTCCCCTAAAATACTTCGAAATCCAACGGGTTGAAATTCCCCAAAATATTCCGAGTCCTATCTTCGGGTTGAAATTCCCCTAAAATATTCCAAAATCCAATGGGTTGAAATTCCCTTAAAATATTGACTGGTAGAAATTCCCTCGAAATAATACAAAATCAATTCCCTTTAAATTGGGTTGAAACTCCCTTGAAAAAATACAATATCCAATCTCCTAAAATATTTCCAATGGGTTGAAAATCCCTTGAAATAATACAAGTCCTATTTCCAAATCCTCAATGGGTTGAAATCCCACTAAAATAGTCCGAGTTCAATATTCCAAGTTCTAGTACGAGGAGGAAACCTCAACAAAAGAATGAAGCTCCTCTCAAATATTTCCAATGGGTCGCAAATCCCGAATACAAATACAAAATCCAAAATCCCGAATCTTCGGGGTGGCACTTAGAGTCAAGTCTAGGTCTCATTCCTTACATGCATATCATATCATGTGTCGGGAAGTCCAACTTCTAAAGTCATGTGGTGTGTCCTAACTAGGAGTCCAAAGATCATGTGGGTTCGCCGAAGAGGAGAAAGGTTGAAGAGAACTCCATCATCCCTAGCCTCACTCATAGCCTGCATCGAACAAGAAGCCAGTTCACCTTCTACAAATCAAACTCCTAGCCCCTTTCAAAAATCAGTTTAAATGGCCATTGTCGATCAAATCACTCAGCTCATGGCCGCCGTAGCCAACCTCAATACCAACCTGGAGAATTTGAGCAACCGCTTGGGTGTTGTGGAGCAGGCCGCACCCACGGATGACCTAACCAAGAAGATCGAAAGCCTGGTTAACAAGGTTACCAATCAAGAGAACTATTTTGATACCTCAATGGAGGACAACCTGAAGGGAAAGGCAAACCTGCAAGACAAAATCTCTGCCAATGACATTCCAAAATTCAAGTCGACTGACAATCCCAAGTATCATCTCAAGAACTTCAGAGCTACAATGGCCATTAAGGGGGTCGAACTCGAGCTATACCTCGTGGTATTCCCTATGTCCCTAGAACCAGTCTGCCAGAAGTGGTATTACTCACTCAAAGAGCATCAAACCAGTACATGGGAAGCGGTCACTCGAGCATTCATGGAGCAGTATCAACCCAATATTCAACTTCAAACTACTCTGCGAGAATTGGAGGTTTTCAGGCAAGGACCCCAAGAAGGTTTCACTAATTACCTCAACCGATGGAGAGAGATGGCTTCCCAAATGGTGACTCGACCCTCTGAGAGAGAATTGGTCAGATCTTTATTGCTGGACTTCTTCCAAAATACAATACTCACATGAAGTACCTAGGCTTGGAAAGCTTCAAGAGAACATATGACATTGGGGTCGATATGAAGGAAATATGTCCTTCACCCAAGGTGCATTAAGTCTAATACCAAGGTTCAGATTAATTGCGAACAATTAATTCAGTGAGATCAAGTGATCGGAACAGCTAGCTGGAGCAATGCTTCCGATCAGTGAGTTCTAATGGATATTGAACTCACAACTTACTCTTCACTGAACCTACAAGGTTACACCAATGACACGTAACAGATTACCGGATTAAATGAATCGGAAATTCATTTAATAGCTTTTCGGGAATTAAGTAGGAAACGTATTATACGATACGACCTTGCATCGGAATCGTATATCGTATCGGGAATATTCGTAAGCTAGGCGAGACGAATAAATCGTATCATACGACGGTGATTCGTCGTATAAGAAACGATAAATAATATATCGGAAATATATTAAAACGCGAATACGAGGAGCGGCCCACGAGCCAAGTGCACGAAGCACTCAAGGCCCATGGGCGCGCGCGCGCGCTAGGCAAGCAAGCAACACAACGCAGCAGCGAGGCCCATATGCTATGATTTGTACAAGGCCGGATGTTTCGTTCGCACTTAGTGCAACGAGCAGGTACCGGTCAGAACCAGGTGAGGCGCATTGGACTGCTGCCAAGAACATCCTAAAGTACCTGAAAAGGACCAAGGATCAGTTTCTGGTTTATGGTGGTACAGATGAGTTGATTGTTAAGGGCTATACGGACGCAAGCTTTCAAACCGACAGAGATGATTTCAGATCACAGTCTGGGTTTGTGTTCTGCCTCAACGGCGGAGCAGTAAGCTGGAAAAGTGCTAAGCAAAGCACTATTGCGGATTCTACAACTGAAGCCGAGTACATTGCTGCCTCAGAAGCAGCAAAGGAAGCTGTTTGGATTCAAAATTTCATCGAAGAACTTGGTGTTGTCCCCTCCATTAAAGGACCAGTGGCTTTGTATTGCGACAATAGCGGAGCCATTGCCCAGGCAAAGGAGCCTAGGAGCCACCGGAAGTCCAAGCACGTACGGCGGCGATTACATATACTTCGAGAGATCGTTGAAAGAAAAGAAATCGAGATTTGCAAGGTTGGAGCTGACGACAACGTCGCAGATCCATTGACTAAACCGTTTCCACAAGTGAAACACAACGCACATGTAGCAACCATGGGAATCAAGCATGGTGGAGAATGGCTTTGATTTTCTAAGTATTGTTTTAGAACATCTGTTAGATTTATGTTTAAAACAATTGGTTTAACCATTTCATATTTATGAAATTTATTATTTCATATTCATTTAATTGTGGTTTAGAATTAAATGAAAAGTCCATGTGATTCAAATCATTCAAATGGGATGTCAAGATGGATTCTTCGACAAAGAAACACCCATAAGTGAACTTGAATATTGAAGTCACAAAGGATCACTAATCCAGGTCATTGAAAGGTGGACGACCAATGACTAATGAAGATTAGATTGCAAGTAGATTAGTTAGTTCTGTTTGTTGAACTAGAGTGAATGGATGTCAGAATCTTTTGCATAGATACTTATTGGATCTTGTATCTGATTGACCATGAGAACACTTTAAGAGATTAAAGTCATGTCATAGGTAGTTCTCATTAATGTTGATTAGAAACCGTTCCTCAGAACATGAGCGATTATGTCTGCTCGTTTGAGAACTAGTTCGCTTTGATACTAGCTAAACGTCGCATTGTAAAAGGAGGCTATAAAAGCAGTTATTGGGCGTACTATGAATCAAAGTGAGTGTTCATAGATTACAAGAATAGGTTGTCCTCCTATCTTTGATAGGATATGGTGTTGTTGTGTAACAAGGCCTCTCGAAGAGTTAGATACTGTAAAATGCATGGCCGTGCTCAGAATGGTTAGGCTTAACCTTCTGCAAAAGTTTGACAGTTGAACTCTGTAATCCGAGAAACACTTCTGGACCTAATAAGGATGGATTGGATCTTACCTTATGTTCAATAAGTAACACTAAGTGACAAAGGAATGTGGATGCACACTTGTCTGAATGACAAGTGGGAGATTGAAGGAAATATGTCCTTCACCCAAGGTGCATTAAGTCTAATACCAAGGTTCAGATTAATTGCGAACAATTAATTCAGTGAGATCAAGTGATCAGAACAGCTAGCTGGAGCAATGCTTCCGATCAGTGAGTTCTAATGGATATTGAACTCACAACTTACTCTTGACTGAACCTACAAGGTCACACCAATGACACGTAACAGATCACCGAATTAAATGAATCGGAAATTCATTTAATAGCGTTTCGGGAATTAAGTAGGAAACGTATTATACAATACGACTTTGCATCGGAATCGTATATCGTATCGCGAATATTCGTAATCTAGGAGAGACGAATAAATCGTATCGTACGACGGTAATTCGTCGTATACGAAACGATAAATAATATATCGGAAATATATTAAAACGCGAATACGAGGAGCGGCCCACGAGCCGAGTGCACGAAGCACTCAAGGCCCATGGGCGCGCGCGCTAGGCAAGAAAGCAACACAACGCAGCAGCGAGGCCCATGGCCGAGGAGCTGTGCGCGTGCGGGCCGAGACCACGACACAGCAGCAGCAGCGCGGCCCACGGCCCAGCTTGCTGTGCGTGTCCGTGTGATGGTGCGCGAGGCTTGCTAGCCGGCCTTGCCTCAAGGCTTGGTCGGTTAGTAAGGTTATGTAAATAACCTTCTAAACTCTTTCCAACTAATCACAACACAATACACACAACCCTAGGAGAAAACAGAGAACCCTAATTCTCTCTGTGCCTCCAAGGTGTGTTCATCCCAAAAGCAAAGTATCTTGATCGATTGTCTAAGCTACGATAATCAAGACGGATCTGAACGTGTCGGTGGACCAAGTAGAGGAACGATAAGTGGAGTTCTTTATTCGTGTTCGTTGACAGATTATTGTGGAAAACATTCTTCGAATGTAAGTTTGCTTAATCTGTGCTTTATACATGTTTCCTGGCTTCGGGGATTGTTTCCGGACATGTTATTATGTTTAACTGTATTCCCCAACACGATATCGAGGATGACCTGATAGAAACCCTCAATAGCCCCGGTTCCACAAGCTGAAAAGTGGAAGGGTAAGAAAGCTGAAGCAACACACAAGGTCCACGAGGTCAACGCCCTAGAAGCTCCTCAAGGTCCAAAGCCGAACAATTTCAAGAATAACACCAATCAGCGCAACTTTCACGGCAAGCCACAAAGGGTCTTTACTAACCTCGGAATGTCCTACAGTGAAGCATTTGATCGACTGGTCGAAAAGCAAGTCATCACCCCAATTGGTCTTACACCCGATCCTCCAATCGACCAGAGATCCAAGAGCTGGGATCCTGCAACACATTGCAAACACCATCAGGGGAAGGGCCATGACATTGAAGACTGCTACAAGCTTAAGCATTTGATCCAGAACATGGTCGACAACAAGACCTTTCCCCTACCTCCAGGAGCCAAGCAAACTCCCTCGGTGCAAGCTATCTCCTATGATTGTGAAGACGAAGGAGAAGATTTTCCATGCAACCTAATCTCTACAATATACAAGCCAGGTTATGAGCTAATGGTACCAAGTTTCCGCCATCTTATTCCAAATGTTCAAAACTTGGTGATCCCCGAACCTAGGGTAACCACCGACATTCAAGAAAACATTTGTCCCCTTGCCACCCTGAAGGCTTTGGGATTCTCCGATTATGATCTCATGCTAACTACCTAGCAGACCGTCAAGCTCCAGGGAGTTACATACAAAATCCTGGGGGTCCTCGATTTGGTCTTTTCCTTCGACACCTACTACAACAGTGCTGAATTTCTAGTCATCCATGTGCCTGCCGACTTCGATCTACTATTTGGAGAGCCTTGGTTCGAGGAGCTATTGGACGGCCCTGCCTGTCTCACCCTCAAAGGTTCAAGCTTCCATGACACTTCTATCAAGCAAAAGCCGGCCTTGCGCCAAGAAAAAGATGAATGCATCCAAGGGTACTACCACAAGTGGAGGATCTCTGCTCGTACAATCAAGCCTGAGCTGCCTGAAGGCAAAATGGTGAGAATGTTCCTCCTAAGGCTCAATACCTCATGCAAAGGCTGCTTCGCGGCATTTCCCTACAGCACGTGGGACCAAGTCTGGCGTCAACTCCTACAGATCTGTGGATGTAGCCCCGCCTATGATGATGATGCCGATGGCGTGGACGTTTGGGAATACCCCGAGAACTATCTTTACAATTAGTGTCTTTGTTCAAGTCCAGAGTTTGTCTTTTAATTTTCGAGTCTAGTAATGAGTGTAAGAGTCTAAGGGCTAGAGTCTTGCATCAATCAAGAGCCTCTAAAGGCCAAGCTTCAAGTCAAAACTGTCGATGTAATGATTGCCAATTTCAATAACACTTCAATTTCCTCCTACTCTTCGAGTCCAAATTCAAAACACACTTCTAATCCAAACAACTTTGCTTCACAAGAAACTGACCTTGAAATACTAAACGCTATTGAAAATCATGAAAACAGGACGCCCATAATTGAGGAAACAGAAAAAGTTAACAGTAGTGATTCAAAAGTAGTTCAGATTGGTCTAACTCCATCTCAAGCAGAGCGGGATGATCTTATCAAGCTATTTTCAGAGTACATAGACGTCTTCGCATGGTCCTATCATGATATGCCAGGGGTTGATCCAAGCATCGGTCAACATACAATTCCCCTCATTGCAGGTTCAAAACCCATCAAGCAGAAACCCCGTCGCATGAAACTCAACGTTTCCCTCAAAATTCAAGAAGAGGTCTCTAAGCAGCTAGAGGCCGGGTTTATTCGAGAATCCAAGTATCCAAAATGGATTGCAAATGTCGTCCCAGTCCCAATTAAAGACGGCAAAGTACGAATGTGTGTGGACTACAGAGATATTAACAGGGCCAGCCCTAAAGACGGTTTTCCATTGCCTCACATCGACATCTTGGTCGACAACATCGCAAATCATGCCTTACTCTCTTTTATGGACGGGTATGCAGGCTACAATAAGATTCCCATGGCAGAGGAGGACATGGAGAAGACAACCTTCATCACTCAGTGGGGTACATATTGCTATACAGTTATGTCGTTCAGACTGAAGAACGCGGGGGCTACGTATCAAAGAACAGCCACAACCTTCATGAGCGATATGATTCACAGGGAAATTGAGGTATACGTTGACGACATGATTGTCAAGTCCAAAGAGCGACATGAGCATACCTTAGTACTTCGAAAGTTCTTAAATAGGCTCGGGCAATACAACATGAGGCTCAATCCTCAAAAATGTGCATTCAGGGTAATGTTAGGCAAGTTGCTCGGATATGTCATCAACTCTCGATGCCCCGAGGCTAATCCTTCAAAAATCAAGGCCATCCTAGGCATAAAGCCGCAGGCAAATGAGAAAGAGATTCGGGGTTTCCTGGGCAGACTACAATACATCAGTAGGTTCATTTCAAAGCTCACTATGATCTGTGAACCGGTATTTTGAAAGCTCCGAAAGAGCGAGCCCAAGGTGTGGGATGAAGACTGTCAGCATGCGTTTGACACTATCAAAAGCTACCTTTCCAACCCACCAGTGCTAAAACCAGCCATGCCAGGGTTTCCCCTCAGGCTCTACCTTACAACAACAGATTCAGAAGTTGGGGAATGCTCGGCAAAGAAATTGAAGGCAAGGAGAACGCCGTATATTACATAAGCAAAAAGTTGATCGAGTACGAGACCAGATACACTCAGCTCGAGAAACTCAGCATCGTCTTGGTTTGGGCCACAAAGAAACTACGGCACTCCATGCTCTCCTATACAGTGTATGTAATCAGCAAAGCGGATCCTCTCAAGTATCTATTTGAAAAACCAGCTCTCAACGGACGGTTGTCCAGATGGTTGGTCATGCTAGCAAAATTCGATCTCAAATACATTCCTCAAAAATCCATCAAGGGTTCAGCAGTCTCAAACTTCCTAGCCGACTGTCCTATCGAAGCAGAAGAGGAGGATTACGCCTTACCAGACGAACAAATCTTAATGATAAGTGATGATAGTTGGTCGATGCATTTTGACGGTGCTTCAAATCAGAACGGATGTGGTGTTGGAGTAATTCTAGTAGCCCCGGCCCGGACGGCACCCACATTCCTATATCAGCAAAACTGCAATTCAACGTCACAAACAATGCGGCGGAATATGAAGCATGCATTATGGGCCTGGAAGCCGCCTTAGCATTGGGTGTCCAGAAACTTCGAGTGTACGAGGATTCCTCCCTGATCATCAATCAAATTTCCGGCAAATGGAAAGTAAGAAGTGAAAGCTTGGCCCCATACCAATCCTATCTTAAGAAGCTGTCTGAGCAAGTAGAAGAGCTTCACTATACATACCTCCCGAGAGAGGAGAATTAATTCGCCGATGCACTAGCAAAGATGGCCTCGATGATCAACATTTCAAATGGCACGGCTGAAATGCCACTTACAATTGAAACGCGTCAAGAAGAAGCATATGTCCATGCTATTTACGACATCGAGCCAGACAGAGACGAGCCCTGGTTTACAGACATTCAAAGGTATTTACAACATTCTGAGTATCCCCCACACTTCTCAAGCAAGAGTCAGAGGGCTTTACGACTACAATCAGCCAATTTCGTCATAGAAGGCGGCATTCTGTACAAGAGGTCCCCTAACGGCCCCAATCTTCTATGTGTTGACAAGCACGAAGCTCAAAGAGTCATGGACGCCGTACATGCCGGAGTCTGTGGCACCCACATAAATGGGAAGATGTTGGCCCTCAAGATCATCAGGGCTCGATATTACTGGACTACCCTAGAACGGGATTGCTACTTCTTTGTCAAGAAATGTCCTACCTGCCAAAAGTGTGCGAATCTAAAGCACATTCCCCTATCATTGCTATATTCTTAATCATCGCCATGGCCATTCTCAGCTTGGAGTATCGACGTCATTGGAAAAATCACTCCAACAGGCACCGGGGGTCATGAGTTCATACTGGTTGCCATCGACTATTTCACTAAATGGGTCGAAGCCAGATCATTCAAAGTGTTGGGTTCCAAGCAAGTGGCCCAGCATACAAGATAACATCATATGCAGATATGGAGTTCCTCGCGAGTTCAATGGTGACCAGGGAACCCATTTTCAAGGAGAGTGTGAAGATCTATTCACCGAGTACAAAATCCAACATCATCATTCTTCGCCTTATCGCCCGCAAACTAATGGGGCAGTCGAAGCAGCCAACAAGAATGTCAAAACCATCATCATGAAAATGACAACAATTACAAAGACTGGCCCCAGAAGCTGCACTTCGCATTGTGGGGGTATTGAACTTCAATCCGTACTTCAACTGGTGCAACCCCATTTTCATTGGTCTATGGAATGGAAGCAGTACAACCTATCGAGCTGGAGATACCTTCTCTAACAATAGTCCTCGAAAGCAAAATCCCAGAAGCTGCATGGCTACAAGCAAGGTATGATGAGCTAATCATGCTTGATGAGCATCGGCTTCAAGCCGCTCACCACGTACAAGTCTATCAACGTGGTGGCCAGACATTTCAACAAGAGGGTCAGAACCCCAAACATCATGGAAGACGAGCTTATCATGAAAGCCCTTCGCAAAAGCGTCATGGACCCAAGGGGAAAATTCAAAGCCAACTGGGCAGGACCATACACTGTCAAGAAAATCCTCTCCGGGGGAGCAGTCGAATTAACAGATGTCGATGGAACAGAATTCCGATCTCTGACAAACCTCGATCAACTCAAGAAGTTCTATGTCTAAGTTTTTTGTTCAAATTCAAAATCCAATTCAAAAAAGTTCTGTAAGGTTAGAACTACGTTACGCCTGATTCCATAACGGGACAAGTAGACAATCTCATTCCGAGCCCCGGCCAATTTAATACAAAAAAATTCAAATTTTCCTCAATTAAGGGCATCCTAAAAATCAAAACTCAATTGTTGTTGTCTTTATTCCAAATGTGCCAATTCAGAGCAAAGCATGTTCAAGCGGAATTTACCACAATAACTATTTATTTGGCTCTAAGGCCTTCAAAGCTAATTCAAAAACAAGGTTGGAATCAAGTGAAGCAAAGTTCAAAGCCGTTTCACTTCCACTAAACACACTTCCTAAACACATTTTCTAAACACATTTTTAAACACCATTCCTTCTAGTACAACTTCAAACACAATTAGCCTACAAAGATCTACGGTCAGGCGACTATGCTCTTGAGTCTTGGCACCTTGAGTACTATCCCCTAGCTCCTCCCGCAATCATTCATCAATCTTCCCTTTGCCCAAGAGGCGGGAGAAGGAACTTGCTAGTCTTCCAAGACGGGAGGATGACGAACCTCCTTTGGACTCAAAACGGTCAAGCACCGGACGACCACACTCCCATCACATTCCTCGTAATCAGTTGATGTAGGGCGTCCAACTCTAGACCCTCAGACTCTAGCTGGTCAGGAGAGAGAAGTGTCCCTCTGACTTGGGCCGTTCATCCATACAATGTACCCCGCAGGCAGAGTATCAGGCTTAGGCGGGTATTGAACACTCAAGAATGGTTTGGCGACCCAATACCGCCTTCACACTTCAAGTCGATTTGCATTCAGCGCAACAGGTTTCGGGTTCTATTCAGCACAGTCCGGGATTTCCTGTTTCAAGCCATATTGTCTCATCACTCGAGTAGGCGACTAGAAGACCAACATTGTGAAGCTTGGCACCCTCAAAGCAGTAGAACCTGGGGCATGTCTCATAGCAGCAATTCCCCACCAAGGAACTACCCACCTTATACAAGATTCAACCCGGGAGAGTGCGCATCGCCACTCATCCAATGAAAGCCGGCCATACACCATGGGCCGCACAGTGAACCCTTTTCTATTATAGCTTTCCTTGTTCTCCGGTGGTGCCACCAGCATGAGCCTCTCCATAAGCCAGACCTTGGGGAGTATACAAAAAATGAGCAAATTCAAAATCCAACCTTCAAGATACAATATACAAGAAAGCTCCAGATCCTTACTTGGAGTAATACCGGGCTTCCCGACGGCAAAGAAGAGGGGTCCGACTTCAACATATCAAGGCCCATCAATGTTTCGCCAATCACGAGCGGCATTGGATCCTGGCTACTAGCAAATTGCTCTACAATCTCTATTAGGGAGGCATCACCATTACCAAACCCCTGTTTCGAAAAGAGGAAGTGAGCAAAGATACAAAAACTCAAGGCCCTCAAGCGGAAAGCCTTCGGGACATCAAGCCCAGCAAAATAGGTGACAAGGAGGGACAAATCCACCCCTCTACCATATACAACAGCACTCAAAAGTGGGGGCTTCAAGCCCAAATATCTTTCAAAACCCAAGAAAAAGTGTTCTGCAACACTAGGAATGCATGGCTCCGGTATAATGGGCCACCCCAATATGGCACTGAACTCTTCAGGGAGGGGACATACCTCATTATTTCCAAAGCGGAAGAAATGATGATTCGGATCTCAAGCCTCCAAAGCAGCAAGAATGAAGTGCACATCAAGCTTTACAAACCGGAAGGAGGCGAGCACCCCAAGATGCATGCCATCGAGCTCTCTTTTCTCTAATTTGCCTAGCGAACCGAGCCAAGAGGTCAAGGCATTTTCAAAAGACATGGCCATTTTTTTCGTGAGGAAGCAGTATGCAAAGGAAAGCAGGGAAGGATTGATGCAAAGTATAATCCGGAAAGCTCCCTATTTATGCAAAAATCGGCCCTCATGACAGTACACCGGCGCCAGGCGCCGAGGCCTGCGCCAAGCGCAAGGGGCCTGCAACGAGGACGAGTCCACCATCCCCTTTATGATTCCAAGTACGCACTCTTTAGTGCTTCGGACAGCAGAGTACAGCCTCAATCATTCAAGTTTACAAAGTCGCAAGCCGCGCAATTTCAAGCAGTCCAAGTCAGTGCCTCGGGCCGATTTCGGGTCAATCTGTTCAAAATTCAAGCATTCTAGTCCTAGATCGGCGTCCAAAGTCGAGTCTGCATATGCATCAACAAAAGTTGAATATACTTTGACTTGCGCTTTTCCTAACCAAAAAACCTCAATCAAAGTGGGGGCTTATAGTGGGTATGTACCTCCAAAAACAATGTGCAAATTTTTGCAAAATTTTTCATGCATGCATATAGCTACAAATTTCAAAAGCACACACAACGCATACAAAATTCAATTTTCAACCGTACAAAAACCAATATTCAGCCATACAAGATCCGAAAATTCCAAACCAGACAAAATCCATGCAAAGATAATCCATACAAAAATCAATCAAGGTAAGCTGGAACTCGCTACCATGCAGGGTCAGTCTGAGTCATCATCAGCCGTAATGTCAACCGCAGGCTCCTTGTTCCTGTTTCGGCTCCTATTGCGCTCCAAATCCCGATCCAGCTCTGTCCCAGGGGTACCAGGCTCCTGCTCCGAAATATAAAGAGCACCGGGAGAATGATAAGTTCCCTGCTGAGGGGAGGGTTACTGATAAAGTTGCGGCATCGCCATGAACTGGCCCTGCGCCTCAAAAATCTGGGCCTGACGCATCCTCTCCATCTCCTGCCAGTAAGTCCAAGGATCTACACCCCAAGGCTGAAAGCCGCTCGCTCCGAAGTAATAGCCGGGAGGAGGTACAAAAGGCCTCGAACTGCTCGCACCCCCAAAAGAATGCCTGGTAGGATCAACATATACAAAGGGGACAGCTCCCTTGTCAGCATCAGAATGCCTCTGATAAGTACCAGCACCGGACCCCTGTCCCAGATCCAAGCTCGGTCCTTCCTGCCCTCTCGAAATCTCCACCTGGGGCTCCCTGTCAACAGAACCTCTGCGACCTCGATGGCGCTCCTATACAAAATACAAATTTCAAGAATCAGATATCCAAGTTTGAATTTCTAGAGTACAAAATTTCACAGTCAATGAAAGCACCTCTCTGTCCCGGCCAGAAAGCTTTTGGGTCAGCTTGGCACAATGCCTCTTCAAAGAATCAATTAGAAGCATCTAGCGACGCACTCTCACCTGAGGCGCCTGCATACAAAATTCAAGATCAATTTCCAGATACAAGATTACAATCAGTTTCAAGCAAATACAACAGTACTTACAACTGCATAATGCTCTGGTACAACATCATACGACCTCCGGTGCGGAGGAGAAGCTACAGGGACGGTCACCTCCACCTGCTCCCCATCCGAGTTCTCATAGCGGACAACCCTGTGAGCATAGGGAATATCCTCGGGGTCGACCTCCTCCTCCTACAAACATTCATACAATGATTCAATTATACAAGGCTACAAGAATACAATTATACAAGAGTACAAGAATCCATGATACAAAATTCAAAAGCTCACCGGCAGTACTAAGCGTACAGGTGGAGCAAGCCTCTTCCAAAGGTCCTCATAATGGCCCCTCCTATCTACAAAGTTCTCCCAAGGGAGACAAACAGCATCGCCCCTAGCATTCAAATAGAGCTGGGCAAGTTCTTCGTCTAGCGCTAACATGGACTCCGGTGGGTCCTTAGGGACAAGCCTGCCCCCCCGTACTATGCTGAATGGACACTCGCTCCCCGAAGTACCACGTATGGCGTATTATCCTGCAAAGTCGTCACGAAGCCAACATGCACCCGACTGTTCCTGCTCGGGCCCATCACTCTACTCATCAGAGCCAAGAGGAAGAGCCGAACCCTCTGCTCCGCATATATGTTCACGTTACGGATCGCAGCCATGATCACCGTCATAGAAGCGTGGGTGTCATCATCCGCCAAGTCGACAACAGGGCCAAGCAAGTCCCTGACACCACTCGAGTGCCACGTCAGTTCAGAACCAAAAATCATGTTCCTCTCAGAGAAGGGAAGACATGTGATCATAGCAAACTCGAAAGGGGTGATAGTGATCTCCCCCCATGCCATATGAAAGGTGTTGGTGGTATCCCACCACCGCTCCAGCAAGGCCTTTAACCGGGGTTTGATGCCCGTTCTCCTCTGAGTATCTCCCATGGCACGCCAGAAATCGACCAGGCTCGTCTGCAACCAGGTCTCAATAGCCTCCGCGTCAGCACGGACAGCCGGAAAAACTTTGTGACGGTCACCTCCACCTGCTCCCCATCCGAGTTCTCATAGAGGACAACCCTGTGAGCATAGGGAATGTCCTCGGGGTCGACCTCCTCCTCCTACAAACATTCATACCAAAAAGTGCGTAACGGATCTCCATCAGCCGATCAGTTCAAAACCTATACAAGTTCAAAAAAAGACAAAGCACAGTACAAGACTCACCAAACCAGCGCGAGGCCGCTGACAAATGAAACTCCGGTCGGAACACTAGATCGGAGGGACTCGAGCCAGTGCCAACGAAGGTGGATACTCTCCGGGGTACCATGCCCGCCTCCGGCACGTCAGTCACAGCCGCTTCATCATCCGAAGCATCCTCCATGGCGGCTCGAACCACCGAACGTTCGGCAAGCTTTCTCCGAGTGTGACGAGGCATACTAAATCATGCAGAATACGAAATATCAAGATCCTAAACTGGGGACTATCATATACTAGCTCGTACAAAAGTCAAGATTCAAAAATCCCCAGTGGCGGTACAAATTCAGCCAGGGACTTCAACATACAAGTTCTACAACAACGCCTAGGATATCCATGCCAAAGAAGGTATACGAACACACCAACGCCTATGCTATCCATGCCGAAGCCAATATTCAAAGTTCTACAAGCAACATCTGGGTCGCCAGTGAGACCATTATCTACGAATGCCATGTACAAAGTTCAAGAAACATTTCAAAATTAAAAAATTCAAATCTACAAGTTCCAACAGTTCAAGTTCAAGTGGCTATCAAACAATTTTCTACAAGATTAAAGAAGCCTGATATCATACAAGCATCATTTCAAAGTACAAAAATATCAAAGCTACATGCAATCCTATATATTATTTCATAAGCAAAACATAAAATACTTACATGGGCAAGGCAAGAACAAGATCAAGGGGAGAGTATTCGACCTTTGAGAGAGAAAAAGCAAGAGAATGAAAGTGCTTGCTCTTCAAATGGCACGGCAAGGGGGCTTTTATAGCGCAACCCCGCGCCAAACGTCGAGCTCAGCGATGGGCGCTGACCTGCTGCATGCGCAGGAATCTTCAGCGCACGGTCCTCCGTGCTGATTGCACGTCCTTTGCTGCTACGGTTTTCTCCACCAGGCATCAAACATCAAATCATGCTATCCTCCTAAAATACGGGTGTAGACACATAATTTGTGTCTCCCCTCTGGGATGATGACGATACCATTATCCTTACTAAGCGGTTAGAATAACTCCAGGAGGAAATCCCAATTGCTATGAACATTTCCAAAATTCAAAATCCAAAATCCAATTCCCGAGGCCGTTCCCCTTTCGGTTCTCGGTACAAAACACAACTTTTAAAATCCAATTTCAAAATCCAAGTACAATCACATCTAGTAGACCATCCCATTGGTTTTACTAGGCCTTTTCCACTCAAAATCATATAAGGCAAGTCAAATTCGGGAGCCGACCCACAAAATCGAGCATGCCGGGCCCCGTCCCGTAAAACCGGAATTCAAAACCCGAGAAAGGCTTGTTTTTAGACGCAAAATAATGCCTTAACCTCCAAGCAAACACAAAACGCCAAGCCTAGTACTATTCGTACAAAGGTACAACACTACAAGACGAAACAAGGACGGAGCCCGCGTCCTTGCTTTGGCGGCATTCACGCCACGTCACCAGCGCCCAACGCTGCCTCGGCGTGCTAAGCTGGCGTGTGATGGCGTCTTGCACCCATTCCTCCTATAAATACCCCTCATTTTTAGCATCAAAAGAGGAGAACAACGAAATACAACGTCGTAATACTGACATTACGCCTCAAAATACAAATTAAAAACCCTTCAAAACACATACAAAATTTCTAATTCTAAGCAATTGGGAGCTCTAAAAGGAATTCTTGCCTAAACCTAAATAGGTAATTCCGAATCCCACCATATTCAATCATGTTGTTTTGATTTCCAAATGATTAGGAAGTTGGAATTTTTATTATTAAAAATGTCACTTGCAACAATCATACATTTTTTCAAAATCAAAACTTTTCAAAATACAAAAATGCAAACTTTCAAGATTCAAGGATGTTCAAAGTTGTTTGCAATCACCTCTTCGAACTAGAATCACCTTCAATTATGGAGTAATCAAAGATGACACCTTTTTAACTCTTAAAGGTTTAGTCTTTTGAGATCCAAAACTCCATTTTTTCAATATACAAGTTCAAGTTTTCAAATTTCGAGATCCCACCATGTTTAGGGTTGCTCATGACTACTTCCCTAAACTAGGATCCTTTCAACTGAGAGCCTATCAAAGGTCTAACCTTTTCAACATTAAAAGGGCCGACCTTTGAGATTCAAGTCTCTTAATTTCAAGTATTTCAAGTTCAATATTTCAATATTCAAGCTTACAAGTTCAAGTTCAATATGCAAAGTCTAGGATATTTGGGTTGAGCAAACTCTCCCAAGTTGAGATTTTTTGCTTTGAATTCGTGTCGGGAGCACTTATTTTTAAGGAGCCGCTTGGCGTTCGAATCTCATGTGCCCTAGTACAAGTTTCAATTATGCACCTTTCAATATTGCAATTTCAATTCCGCAATTTCAATACCGCAATTTCAATACCGCACTTTAAATATCGCACTTTCAATTCCGTAATTTCAATTCCGCACTTTCAATTCCGCATCTTTACTTGCCTAGTCCATTTCTAGGCAATGTGGACCTACTCCCTAGTCCATTTCTAGGGGGTCTTGTATTTACTAATTCTGCACTTTATTTAGTATTGTGATGTTGCTTTATTTGCTTTATTGCTTTCATCACCGCACATGCTAAATACAACAAAATACAAGGTTACATCACGCTTAACAAAGATAATTTCTTGGACAAACCGGCCTTAGGTTCCTTTAAATCAATCTTTAAAGCAAAGTGACCACCATACAAAGTAGAGATTCTATTTGCTCTAAATTCAAACCCACATAGTCTAATCTAGGGTATATTTTCGAAAATGTTGTGCCAACGTACTTGAATATTTCTAAAGCTCGCGGAATAAGCATTTCGTTCCTGTGCCCGGATCTCACCCATCCGTTTCGAGGATTCAAAGCCTTATCCAAAAAAGAGTCACTTGCGGTCTTTCCAAACGAGACTTTAAACAATTTTTGGCGGCGACTCCTTCGAGGTACAAAAATACAATGGTTTTCTAAAGAACCGCCCCTCTTGTAGAACGGGAAACAAATTTCACAAAAATAACCCCCTACAATTCTGGCGACTCCACTGGGGACTTTCTAATTTCAATTTCGAAAATGCGAGCAGATTTCGAGCAGCAAGCCACTGATCTGCTTAAATACTGGATGCCACCACTGGCGCCAGGCGCAGCCCCTGCGCCCAACGCCGCTGCCTGCATCCAGGACAGTGGCTCACAGTGGCTTGTTGCCCAATTTTGCTCAACTTTTCGTGTTGGGAGTTAGTCTATTTTTGAATTTGGAAGGACGCCCCAAACCTCGTGAACGAGTGCCGAAAAACGAGCTTTATAAATACAAATTCAAGTACGATTTCAATTTCAATTTCTAGGCATTTCATGCATTTTTCGAAAACCATATTTGTGCAAAATGAATTTCTACCTTTGCCCAAACTGATGTGTTCTACATTCGGGCTAGCCCCGGGGGCAACGAAATGGTGACTCTCCATACGGTTCCGGACCAAAGTGTGTGACCATTTCCGCGCCTACCGAAACTTGGCATTTACTTGACATTCCCGATGTCAAGTATGGAGGTCGTCCGTCGACACACACTTCCCTTAGGCGGATGTGCAAGTTTGTCGCCGGATCCGTCTCTTAGTCGAGTACCTTTTGACACCCTAAGCCGACCACTTGCATCATACAAAACTTAGACCGACCTTAGGTTGAGAACTTTGCATGTCGAATTCATATTCATGACTAGTGTGACAAAGTGCTACTTGTGCATTGTGTGGGCGTCTTTGCACGCGTGAATGGCTAACCTCGAGTTCTAGCTTGCCAAAAGCCATTAGCCTCCAACTAGGAAACCAAACCCCTATATCATCATTCAAACCTCATGCATCTAAATCGCCGATTTTAGGGTCTTTAGGAGTGTCACTCCATTTGATTCAAAACCCTTAAACACGCCTCACGCACAAATGCCAAATTCAAAATTCAATCCAACGGCGTCATAATGCC
Source organism: Spinacia oleracea (assembly GCF_020520425.1). NCBI lineage: Eukaryota > Viridiplantae > Streptophyta > Magnoliopsida > Caryophyllales > Amaranthaceae > Spinacia > Spinacia oleracea. The sequence continues at coordinate 44,696,704 of NC_079487.1, read as the reverse complement.
GGATTTTCGAGTCCAAATTCCAAATTCCGAGTTGAAAATTCAATCCAACGGCGTCATAATGCCGGATTCTCAAGTCCAAATTCCAAATTCAAGACTTAATCCAACGGCGTCATAATGCCGGATTTTCTAGTCAAAATTTCAAAGTTCAAAATTCAATCCAACGGCGTCATAATGCCGGATTTTCTAGTCAAAATTTCAAAGTTCAAAATTCAATCCAACGGCGTCATAATGCCGGATTTTCAAATCCAAACCTCAAGTTTCCAAGTCAAAGTTCAAATCCAACGACGTCATAATGCCGGATTTTCTAGTCCAAATTTCGAGTTTCAAGTTCAAATTCAAATTTTCTAGTCCAAAACCTCAATTTTCAAGTCCAAATCCAACGACGCCATAATGCCGGATTTTCTAGTTAAATTTCGAGTTTCAAGTTCCAAATTCAAGACTTAATCCAACAGCGTCATAATGCCGGATTTTCTAGTCAAATTTCAAGTTCAAACTCAAATCCAACGGCGTCATAATGCCGGATTTTCTAGTCAAATTTCAAGTTCAAAACTCAAATCCAACGGCGTAATGCCGGATTTTTCTATTTCAAACATTCAAGTCGTCAAACCTCAAACTCAAGTTGCCAATTCCAATCTCAAATTCAAATGTCCAAACCCATACCGGCATAATGCCAACTTTCCAACTCGATCTTTCAAAATTTCAAGCTTCAAGTATCAAATTCCAAATTCATGCCATCGTAATGCCGACTTTTCTATTCTAAATTTCAAACCTCAAGTTCGAAGTTCTCAATTCAATCTCAAGTCCTATACTTCAAGATTCCAAGTCCACGGCGGCATAAGGCTGGACTTTCAAATTTCCAAATTCAATCCCTCAACTCCATGGCGGCATGATGCCGGAGTTTTCAAAATACAAAGCCTCATATCCTATATACAAAAGTGCGTCTTTTCCATTTCAAAGTTCAAACTTCGAGTCAAATTCAAATTTCAAATTCATCTTCAAGTTACAAAAAACTCTTTCTTTCTATTGCTCCCCAGTACAAAGTTCAAAATACTTCCAACGGGTTGAAAATCCCCTGAAATAATACAAGTCTGATCTTCCAATGGGTTGAAAATCCCCTGAAATAATACAAATTCAAATTCCATATTCTATCTCCGGGTTGAAAATCCCCTGAAATAATACAAACCCCATTCCAAATACTTCCAACGGGTTGAAAATCCCCTAAAATTATACAAGTCCAATTTTCCAACAGGTTTAAACTCCCCAGAAATAATACAAGTTCAAAATTCCATTCAACAGGTTGAAATTCCCCTCAAATATTACAAGATCCAATGGTTTAAAACTCCCCTAAAATATTGACGGGTTGGAATTCCCTTGAAATAATACAAAATCAATTCCCTTTCAATCGGGTTGAAATTCCCTTCAAATACTTCAAGTCCAACGGGTTGAAATCCCCTAAAATATTGACGGGATGAAATTCCATTGAAATAATACAAAATTCAATTTCCTAGTACGAGTCCAATTTCCAAAATTCTCGAACGAGTTGAAATTCCCTTTAAAATAGTCCCATTTCCAATAGGTCGAAATATACATTTTTCGATATTCCAAGTTCTAGTACAAAGAGTCAACTTCCACAAAAGAATGAAGGCTCCTCTCAAACATTTCCAACGGGTTGCAAATCCCGGATACAAGTACAAAAATCCAAAATCCCGAATCTTCGGAGTGGCACTTAGAGTTAAGTCTAGGTCTCATTCATTTCATGCATATCATACCATGTGTCGGGAAGTTCAAATTCTAAAGTTCAAAATCATGTCCTAAATAGATGCTCAGACTCCTCCTCTCAAAGTCTTATTCAAGATGACTTCACTAGCAGCAGCTGTAGCAGAGCTCTATGAACGTGTTGAGGAAGCGGAGGCTCGCATAAGGGCTCTCGAGGACAATCAAGAAACTCTTTTCCATGCTGTGGGCCCTTTCTAGGTAGAGGAAATATTTCACAACCAAAGGCCTGTGCCACACCTTGTGTAGCCAAGTGAAAACTCAGAATTTGGGTTACCTCAAGGAGACATTTGTGGGATCTGGGCCAGCGATGATGAAGACACATATCAGGACCCTCCTATTGAAAACATCTCTGACGATGAATGCCGAGAAATCGTGAGCGCCGACTGGTACTTGGACCCTAAGGCAGAAAACAGTGTTCAAGTCATGACTAGGTCTGGTCGAATTCAAGAGCCAGCCAACAGAACGGCACCGACAACTAATGTTCCTCTACCCACCGAGGAGAACCCTCTAATCAAGCAATTGAAGCGCACTAAGGCAAAGGTTAATATCTGGCAACTCATGGCTTCCTCTGTGGAGCACCGCACTGCTCTTATCAATGCTCTTGTCAAGTTGAATGTCACCCCAGAAGTCACTCCTGACGAGTTGATCGGGTTACTTACAAATCTGGAAGAAGGAATCACCTTTACTAATGAAGACCTCCCACCTGAGGGGGCAGGCCATCACAAGGCTCTCTATTTGACTGTTGAATACAAAGAAAAGATCATCCCCATGACTCTAGTGGACAATGGATCTAGCTATAAATGTGTGTCCTCTCCGCACTGCTGAAAATTTGGGTTTCACCCCTAATTACTTTTCTAGTTCCTCCCAAGGTGTTCGTGCCTATGACAACACTCGCCGGGAAGCAATGGGAACTCTCACTCTACTACTCCGCACAGGGCCGATCGAGCGGAAAGTAAGCTTTCAAGTGCTCAACATCAAAGCAAGTTTCAATCTCCTATTGGGAAGACCTTGGATCCATGACCTCAAAGCAGTGTCATCCTCACTCCACCAAAAAGTCCGAATGGAGGTCCAAGGAAATGTCATTACCCTGCATGCCTCCCATCCAAGAACCAAAATAGCCGACAAGGCTCTGATATTAATCGAACATGATGACAACGACGAAGACCTTTGGGGATTCAGTGCTGAAGTTGGAGCCATCGAATCCAGAATGAATCCCATGGCAAAGCGCATGATGATCAAGCGTGGGCGCTTCTTGGGCACTACTCTGTCACCGCCCACCGAATCTCCTTTCAAGGCCCAAGGACAGACTAACTGTTGCGGACTGGGATACAAGCCAAGTAAGTTCGATGACAAGCAGCAAAAGGCTAAGCTAAAAGCCCGTCGAGCTGGCAAAGATCAATTCAAAATACCTCATCATCAACTCACATTCAATGGGAAATTCGTGAAAGAAGGAGAGGATGACTTATACTTTGACTTCCCAGAACCTTTCTATGACTCTTCAAAGGGGATCCTCTACCCTAGGTTCGAGATTTTTCAAGACTGTCACTTTCTAGAGGATGCTCCTCCGATACAAGACAAGGCTACCCCTGAATGCCTTGATTCATCAGATTTCGGTCTACTGTTTGGCCAGGAAATAACCCCAATCATTTCCGAAGACACCATGGTTCAAATGATCACTCAAATCGAAGATTTCGACCCATCTAAGCTAATTACTCCAAGTGAGAAGATGGTCAAGGGCTAGAGGAAGTCTCTCAAGATATCTGCTCCAAATGGCAAAATGTTCAAGATTACAGTGGGCGAAGGATCTATGATGAGCGAGTCCGAGTTGGAGGATGAGTCTGGATCTGAGTCTAGCAATGAGTCGAAGTGTCTAGAACTAGAGTCTTGCATCAATCAAGAGCCTCTAAAGGCCGAACTTCAAGTCAAAACAGTCGATGTAATGATTGCTGATCTCAATAACACTTCAATTTCTACTTACTCTTCGAGTTCTAATTCAAAACACAATCCTAATCCAAACAACTTTGCTTCACAAGAAACTGACTTTGAATTTCTAAAATCTATCGAAAATCATGAAAACAGGACGCCCATAATTAAGGAAACATAAAAAACCAACCTTTCTAACAACAGTGATTCAAAACTAGTTCAGATTGGTTTAACTCTTTCTCAAGCAGAGGGGGACGATCTTATCAAGCTACTTTCAGAGTATGTAGACGTCTTCGCATGGTCATATCATGATATGCCAGGGGTTTATCCAAGCATCGGTCAGCATACAATTCCCCTTATTCCAGGTTCAAAACCCATCAAGCAGAAAATCCGTCGCATGAAACCGGATGTTTCCCTCAAAATTCAAGAAGAGGTCTCCAAGCAGCTAGAGCCGGGTTTATTCGAGAAGCTAAATATCCAGAATCGATCGCAAATGTCGTCCCAGTTCCAAAGAAAGATGGCAAAGTACGAATGTGTGTGGACTACAGAGATCTTAACAGGGCCAGCCCTAAAGACGGTTTTCCATTGCCTCACATCGACATCTTCAACACCGCAAATCATGCCTTACTCTCTTTTATGGACGGGTACGCAGGCTACAATCAGATTCCCATGGCAGAGGAAGACATAGAGAAGACAACCTTCATCACTCAGTGGGGCACATATTGCTATACAGTTATGCCGTTCGGACTAAAGAACGCAGGAGCAACTTATCAAAGAACATCCACAACCATCATGAGCGATATGATTCACAGGGAAATTGAGGTATATGTCGACGACATGATTGTCAAAACCAAAGAAAGGCACGAGCATACCTCAGTACTTCGAAAGTTTTTCGACCGGCTCAGACAATACAATATGAGGCTCAATCCTCAAAAGTGTGCATTCGGGGTAACGTCAGGCAAGTTACTCGGATATGTTATCAGCTCTCGGGGCATAGAGGCTGATCCTTCGAAAATCAAAGCAATTCTCGAGATGCAACCACCAACGAATGAAAAGGAAACTCGGGGTTTTCTCGGCAGACTACAATATATCAGCAGGTTCATTTCAAGACTCACGATGATCTGTGAACCGGTATTTCAAAAGCTCTGAAAAAGCGAGCCCATAGTGTGGGATAACGACTTTCAACATGCATTCGATACAATCAAGAGCTAACTTTCCAACCCACCAGTACTAAAGCCCGCCATGCCAGGGATTCCCCTCAGGCTCTACCTCACAACAACGGATTGAAGAGTGGGGACTATGCTTGCCCAGGAAATAGAAGGCAAGGAGAATGTCGTATACTACATAAGCAAAACGTTGATCGAGTACGAGACCAAATACACTCACCTCGAGAAACTCAGTATTGCCTTGGTTTGGGCCACAAAGAAACTACGGCACTACATGCTCTCCCATACAGTACATGTGATCAGCAAAGCGGATCCTCTCAAGTATCTATTCGAAAAACCAACACTCAACGGACGGTTGTCCAGATGGTTGCTCATGCTAGCAGAATTCGACCTGAAATACATTCCACAGAAGTCTATCAAGGGTTCAGCAGGCTCAGATTTCCTAGCCAACTGTCCTGTCGAGGCAGAAGTGGAAGATTCCAACCAGAACGGATGTGGTGTTAGAGTAATCCTAGTATCCCCAGACGGCACTCACATTCCTATATCAGCAAAACTGCAATTCAACGTCACAAACAATGCGGCAGAATATAAAGCATGCATCATGGGCCTGGAAGCCGCCTTAGCACTAGGCGTCCAGAAACTTTGAGTGTACGGGGATTCCTCCCTAATTCTCTCTGTGCCTCCAATGTGAGTTCTTCCCAAAAGCAAAGTATCTTGATCAATTGTCTAAGCTACGATAATCAAGACGGATCTGAACGTGTCGGTGAACCAAGTAGAGGAACGACAAGTGGAGTTCTTTGTTCGTGTTCGTTGACATATTATTGTGGAAAACACGCTTCGAATGTAAGTTTGCTTAATCTGTGCTTTATACATGTTTCTTGGGTTTGGGGATTGTTCCGCACATGTTATTATGTTTAACTGTATTCCCCTAAAGTGATATCATGAGCCTTATGTATTCAAAGCATGAATTAGCATGATTATTATTGTTTTTGCATCTGTCGAAAAATTTGGAATTTTTGTTGATTTTTCGGAATTTTTACGAATTATTGGATGAATTGCGTAATAATGAGGTCCGAAATCAAAAATGTTCGTTTTTTCGAGTTTTAAAACCCTAATTTTATTGAAAACGATTTTCTAAGATCAACTCATGAGAAAAGAATTGCAAAAACAGGCCTCGAAGTGTGGGCGTTTTTGTTAATTTTTCATTAAAAATTAAAAGTGTCGGACAGTAATTCATTTAAAAGGTCGACCTAAACTACTCGGAATTGCTTGAAATTTTGACACAATCTTGCTGGGTATATTTTTTTATCTATGGTAAAATTTTAGATTTTTCCGATAAGTATATACCCTAATTTTTCCTTTCCCCAATTCGTAAAATTTGAAACCCTAATTGAATTTTAATTAATTTGGTTTAATAATTCGGTTAATTGGGAAAGGGGAAATAATTTCATGGGTCAGTGGCTAATTTTAAAAATTATTGGATTAATATTTTGAATGGTTTCGTTAATTTTAATCGCACTTAAACCAAATTATTAAAAATCTGAAATTTAATTGTTTATGAACGATTTAAAGCTTCGGATTTTATTAATTAAAAGTTCAAACTTTAAATGTTGATTCGTTCATTCTTAAAAGTTTGAATATTGTTAGCCCTTGATTTAATAATTTTACGAAATTGGATTGTCGTTGGAATTTATTAAATCGTTAAAATCGTTGTTTTTCGAAAATTAAAATCGTAACTTTTTGAAAAATAAAAATTAATGCAAGTTCGTGAAATTAAATTTAATTTTAATTAAGTTGGTCCGTATCACGAACCAAGCACGAACACAAGTATGGTGGACGTATGGCTCGTCGAGCCATACGGGCTGCTGTGCTTAGGCCGAGCCGCATGCGACACGGGCAGCAGCAAGTACGCTGCGTGCCTCGTGTGCGCTGGGCGAGGAAGGGGAAGGCGGTACGCTTGCGGGGATGCAACGAAGCAAGGCGCGAGCCATGCGACGTCCAGCACACACACGAACGCACAACACGCACGCAGGGGCAGCGATGCTGCGGGGACGCGCGCGCGTGAGGGGCCTGGGGTGTGCGAGCCTTGCTTGTGCGCCTCTTGGGCCTCACACAAGGCATGGGGCTGGGCGCAAGCCTAGCCCAACTACGTAATTGAACTTTTTTCGTTGAAAATTATTTATTTCGTTGGGCTTCGTATATTTGCATTAATTTGGGCTAACGGGATATTTAATTTAATATTTTATTTGCTTGGGCTAGGCCGCGAGTTTTAATTTAATATTTCATAATTAATTATCCGGAATAATTATTGGTTTGAGTGGGAGCCACTAAATGAAATTAAAATGAAATAATTATTTTAATTATTTTCGTAGGTCGCATTATTTTAATTAGAATAAAGTCTAAGGATTAATAATTTGGAAATTGATTAATCTTTTAGGACGCGTTTATGTGAACGTGAATTTTAATTAAATATGGGCCATTCGTTTTAGCACACGAATGGGTGAATGCATAGAATATATATTTTATGTAATGCAGGTACTCAAAGTGACTAGTATGGCCAAATTTAGGATAGTTAAATACGGTCTGCGTACCGGTCTATCTTTGAATGTAAAGTTTTAAATATGGTCTGCGTACCATGGAAATTTTGATGTAATTTTATTATTTTCAAGTATTTCTAAGTTTGGAACTTTAAGTTAGCATTTGAACGAAGATTCAAGACGATGCCAAGCTAACAAGGAGGTGATGAAGATTGGATGCTTCAAGACAAGAAGTTTTGGGCCATAATAGATCACCATTTATTTATGCAATTTAATATATATATATATATATATATATATATATATATATATATATATATATATATATATATATATATATATATATATATATATATATATATATATATATATATATATATATATATATATATTATGCGTGAATGTATGAATGTATGTATGTTTTGCATGAACAGGTTGTTTCCTATGAATCGATTAGTTTTAAGTTCACTAAATAATCGAACCAACATAGAAACAACTAGGTCCAAGTAATATTGAGTTTAAAAATTGCCTTCCAAATCAACACTTACAAAAATCTAGGGATATAAGATAGTAGGTTTACGCTAAAGCGAGGTGCTATTTTAGTTGACTTAGGTGGTAAGGCGTCCTAAGTCACGTGCTTGAATAAAGTTAGAACGTGCTTGAATAAAGTTAGAACGTGCTTGAATAAAGTTAGAACATGCTTGAATAAAGTTAATTAGAACATGCTTGAATAAATTTAGAACACTATTGAATAAATTTAGAGAATGCTTGAATAAATTTATAACATGCTTGAATAGATTTAGAACATGCTTGAATAAATTTAGAACACTGTTGAATAAAGTTATAACATGCTTGAATAAATTTAGAACATGCTTGAATAAATTTTGAAACACGGTTTAATAAAGTTAGAACACTTCTTATGGTAAGAACACTTTTACACTCTCTATGTTCTAAATTTGTTCAACCATGTTCTAAATTTATTCAACCATATTCTAAATTTGTTCAACCATGTTCTAAATTTATTCAACAATGTTCTAAATTTATTTAACCATGTTCTGAATTTATTCAACGATGTTCTAAATTTGTTTAACCATGTACTAAATTTATTCAAGCATTTTTTTAATTTTGTTCAACCATGTTCTAAATTTTTATCCTCGTGTTCTAAGCCTGTTCTAAAATTATTCAACCATGTTCTAGATTTTCAAGCTCATGTTCTAAATTTAATCAAGCATGTTCTAAATTTGTTCAACCATGTTCTAAATTTATTCAACGATGTTCTAAATTTGTTCAACCATGTTCTAAATTTATTCAAGCATGTCCTAAATTTATTGAACAATGTTCTAAATTTAGAACATGAGAACCTAGTCAACACATATACATATATACATGTTCTAAAATTTCAAACTCATATTCTAAATTAATTCAAGCATGTTCTAAAATTATTAAACATGTTATAAAAATTTTCAACCATGTTCTAAATTTATTCAAGCATGTTCTAAATTTATTCTAGAATGTTCTAAATTTATTCAAGCATGTTCTAAATTTATTCAGAGCACGTTGATTGTGGTTACAACTCAAACAACAATGGCATTAAGTTGTGGCAATGGGATAAATTATGGCATTAATTTATTAACCAAGAGTAATTTGGAGATTACTAGCAATAGGTTTTTCTTACCTAAAATCTTAAACTACTTAAGACATGCTAAAGCTGCTTAAGGATTTAGGACTTTTGGGGTCTTGGAATCGTTTCATTCATTTTGGACCATGTTTTTGCTTTTGCATGAATGAAATGTTTTAATAGCTTTAATGATTGCATGTTTTGCTTTTATTTCAAAGTTATTGAATTGTATGAATAGTTATTTATTGCAAATTCTTTTCGATTGTAGTAATCAAAATGGTCGCAAACATAACAACAATCATATCAGCTGAAATAATGGATGTCGAGTTAGACTTGACTAATTTTCTTGAATGAAAAGAGAAACTTGTCGAAGTTTTGAAAGTTAATGGCATACACTATGTCATTGAACAACCTTTCCCTAGCTATGATGCGCGAGGCATGACTCCTGAAAGGTACAGAAGTTGGGCACTTCACAAGTACCTTGTCACGGAGTTCATCCTTAAGTCTATCCCTGAGAGTTGGAGAGGGAGGTTCATTACTTTTGAGCCTCAAGCTCTCCTAAGTAGCCTCGAGGATAAGTGTGCGGGTTTTCGACCCTTGTGCCAAACTGGTGGCAATGGGGTTGACGAATTGGCTAATTCGATGGGCGATCTCAAGCTTATAACCCCACGCAAGTCGTGCCTAGAAATCGAACTTCTGGAGGCACAAAGGCGCATTTACTCTGACAAGATGGACAAGAACACATCAATTCGGTCTCATGTGGATATGATGTCTGGATTATTTTTCACAATTGAGAGACTTGGTGGTTCCATCAAAGAGTCAATAGCTATTGCACTAGTGCTGAATTCTCTTCATAAGGATTATGAGGGTTTTAAGATGCACTATCTCTTTCATCAGAAAGAGAGCACATTCTGTGAACTTGTGGAATTACTCATGAAATGCAAGAAAATCCTTAAGTTCAATCAAGACCCTTTGAATGTGAGGTGCACTAAATTCAAGAAAGTAGGCAAGGGGAAGAAAAGCAAGGCTGCATCTTCGTCCACTCCCGGAGGGCATCTGGCTCCTTCCAAGAGCAAGATGAAGAGGAATGCTTCTCCTTCTACATCGCAATGCTTCAATTGTAATGAAATTGGTCATTACAAGCGAGATTCCCCAAACTAAAGGAAGAGAAGAAGGACGGAAACGTTGCTTCTCCTTCAGGTATGTATGTTATACATTGTAATCTTGCTAATTCTACTTCTTGGGTATTAGATACTGGTTGTGGCTCACACTTATGTTCCAATTCGCAGGGACTAAGGAGAAGTAGAAAGCTTGATAAAGGCGAGATGGATCTACGCGTGGGAAATGGAGCACGGATTGCTGCATTAGCCGTAGGATCTTATTTTATTTCTTTGCCTAGTGGGTTTGTTTTAGAACTAGAAAACTGTTACTACGTTCCTAGTATCACCAGAAACATTATTTCCGTTTCAAGTTTGGATTCTAAAGGTTTTAGTTTTCAATTTAAAGACAATAGTTGTTCTTTTTCTTTGAATGGAATGTTTTATGGTTCAGCACAACAAGAAAACGGTCTATATGTGCTAGATACGAGCAAACACATTTATAACATAAATACCAAAAAGGCTAAAACTGGTGATTCGGATCTCACATTTCTTTGGCATTGTCGATTAGGCCATATAAACATAAAGCGCATGGAATTCTAGAATCATTCGACTTAGAGAAGATTGATCAATGCGAATCTTGTTTACTTGGCAAAATGACAAAGCAACCTTTCTCAAAGGTGGGAGAAAGAGCAAGCGAACTACTAGGGCTGATACATATGGACGTATGTGGGCCTATGAGTACGAAAGCTAGAGGTGAGTTCAGCTATTTCATAACGTTTACGGACGACTTTAGTAGATATGGCTATATTTACTTAATGAAGCACAAGTCTGAATCGTTTGAGAAATTCAGAGAATTTCAAAATGAAGTAGAGAATCAACATGGCAAGAAAATCAAAGCTCTAAGATCGGATCGAGGAGGTGAATATCTTAGCCACGAGTTTGATGACCATCTAAAAGAATGCGGTATTCTTTCTGAATTGACTGCTCCGGGGACACCTCGATGGAATGGAGTGTCGGAACGGAGAAACAGGACCTTACTCGATATGGTCAGGTCAATGATGGGTCAGGCCGAACTTCCTTTACAGTTCTAGGGACATGCGTTGCAAACTGCTGCACTCACAGTGAATCGTGCTCCGTCAAAAGCTGTTGAAAAGACTCCATACGAATTATGGACTGGGAAACTTCCAAAGTTGTCTTTTTTGAAGATTTGGGGTTGCGAAGCATATGTCAAGAGATTAATTTCGGACAAGCTACAACCTAAATCTGACAAATTTTTCTTCGTTGGGTATCCAAAAGAAACTATGGGGTATTATTTCTACAACAAGTCAGACAACAAGGTATTCGTTGCTCGTTACGGTGTCTTTTTGGAAAGAAATCATATTTCCAAATTGACAAGTGGGAGAATAATAGACCTAGAAGAGATTCGAGACGAACAACGAACTCAGAACTCTTTAGAAGCAGTTCAGGTTGATGAACCTCCAAGGTCTTTAGAAGAGCCAGTGGGAGTAGTTCCTCAAAACGTTGTTGCCCCTCGTAGGTCAAATAGAACTATTTTTCAGCCGGACAGATAGATAGGCGTCCTCTTGACTGAAAACTTAGACGTTCTCATATTGGATAGTGATGAACCTATGACTTACAAGAAAGCTATGACGAGCCCAAGCTCCAATAAATGGTTAGAGGCCATGCAATCTGAAATAGACTCCATGTCTGAAAATCAAGTCTGGGATTTGGTTGATTTGCCAGATGGGTTCACACCTATCGGATGCAAATGGGTCTTCAAGTTGAAGAAAGACAAAGATGGAATTGTATACATATACAAGGCTAGATTGGTAGCAACTGGTTACAGGCAAGTTCACGGCGTTGACTACGATGAAACCTTTTCTCCAGTCGCGATGCTTAAGTGTGTTCGGATAATCCTTGCGATTGCCGCGCTTCATGACTATGAAATATGGCAAATGGATGTCAAAACTGCCTTCTTGAACGGTGTTCTTGAAGAGACTGTGTTCATAACACAGCCGGAGGGTTTTGTCGATCAAAAGAACCAAGGAAAGGTATGCAAGCTTAAGAAGTCCATCTATGGACTAAAGCAGGCATCAAGGAGTTGGAATAAACGATTTGATGAAGCAGTCAATAAGTTTGGCTTCATCAAGAATCAGGACGAATCTTGTGTATACAAGAAGGTCAGTGGGAGTAAAATTGCATTCCTAGTCTTGTATGTTGACGACATACTGCTTATTGGAAACGACATTCCTATGTTGGAGTCTGTAAAGACTTGGCTCGGGAAGTGTTTCTCAATGAAGGACTTAGGAGAGGCACAGTACATATTGGGCATCAAGATCTATAGGGATAGATCTAAGAGGATGATTGGACTAAGCCAAAGCACTTACATTAACAAAGTGCTAGCTAGGTTCAATATGATGGAAGCCAAGAGAGGCCATCTACCCATGTCACATGGCATAAATCTAAGCAAGAATCAGTGTCCCAAAACATCTGATGAGCGTAGAAAGATGAGTGGAATTCCATACGCATCGGCTATTGGATCCATCATGTATGCTATGATTTGTACAAGGCCGGATGTTTCGTTCGCACTCAGTGCAACGAGCAGGTACCAGTCAGAACCAGGTGAGGCGCATTGGACTGCTGCCAAGAACATCCTAAAATACCTGAAAAGGACTAAGGATCAGTTTCTGGTTTATGGTGGAACAGATGAGTTGATTTTTAAGGGCTATACGGACGCAAGCTTTCAAGCCGACAGAGATGATTTCAGATCACAGTCTGTGATTGTGTTCTGCCTCAACGGCGGAGCAGTAAGCTGGAAAAGTGCTAAGCAAAGCACTATTGCAGATTCTACAACTGAAGCCGAGTACATTGCTGCCTCAGAAGCAGCAAAGGAAGCTGTTTGGATTCGGAAGTTCATCGAAGAACTTGGTGTTGTCCCCTCCATTAAAGGACCAGTGGCTTTGTATTGCGACAATAGCAGAGCCATTGCCCAGGCAAAGGAGCCTAGGAGCCACCAGAAGTCCAAGCACGTACTGCGGCGATTTCATATACTTCGAGAGATCGTTGAAAGAAAGGAAATCGAAATTTGCAAGGTTGGAACTGACGACAACGTCGCGGATCCATTGACTAAACCGTTGCCACAAGTGAAACACAACGCACATGTAGCAACCATGGGAATCAAGCATGTTGGAGAATGGCTTTGATTTTCTAAGTATTGTTTTAGAACATCTGTTAGATCTATGTTTAAAACAATTGGTTTAACCATTTTATATTTATGAAATTTATTTATTTCATATTCATTTAATTGTGGTTTAGAATTAAATGATAAGTCCATGTGATTCAAATCATTCAAATGGGATGTCAAGATGGATTCTTCGACAAAGAAACACCCATAAGTGAACTTGAATATTGAAGTCACAAAGGATCCCTAATCCAGGTCATTGAAAGGTGGACGACCAATGACTAATGAAGATTAGATTGCAAGTAGATTACTTAGTTCTGTTTCTTGAACTAGAGTGACTGGATGTCAGAATCTTTTGCATAGATACTTATTGGATCTTGTATCGGATTGACCATGAGAACTCTTTAAGAGATTAAAGTCATGTCATAGGTAGTTCTCATTAATGGTGATTAGAAACCGTTCCTCAGAACATGAGCAATTATGTCTGCTCGTTTGAGAATTAGTTCGCTTTGATACTAGCTAAACGTCGCACCGTAAAAGGAGGCAATAAAAGCAGTTATTGGGCGTACTATGAATCAAAGTGAGTGTTCATAGATTGCAAGAATGGATTGTCCTCATGTCTTTGATAGGATATGGTGTTGTTGTGTAACAAGGCCTCTCGGAGAGTTAGATACTGTAAAATGCATGGCCGTACTCAGAATGGTTAGGCTTAACCTTCTGCAAAAGTTTGACAGTTGAACTCTGTAATCTGAGAAACACTTCTGGACCTAATAAGGATGGATTGGATCTTACCTTATGTTCAGTAAGTAACACTAAGTGACAAAGGAATGTGGATGCACACTTGTCTGAATGACAAGTGGGAGATTAAAGGAAATGTGTCCTTTATCCAAGGTGCATTAAGTCTAATACCAAAGGTTCAGATTAATTGCGAACAATTAATTCAGTGAGATCAAGTGATCGGAACAGCTAGCTGGAGCAATGCTTCCGATCAGTGAGTTCTAATGGATATTAAACTCACAACTTACTCTTGACTGAACCTACAAGGTCACACCAATGACACGTAACGGATCACCGGATTAAATGAATCGGAAATTCATTTAATAGCTTTTCGTGAATTAGTTGGAAACGTATTATACGATATGACCTTTGTCGGAATCGTATATCGTATTGCGAATATTCGTAAGCTGGTCGACACGAATAAATCGTATCGTACGACGGTGATTCGTCGTATACGAAACGACACTAGTAGAAAAAACCCTTGTTGCAACCCCCTTGTTGCAGCGTACAAGCATTAATACGCTTCAACAACCAGTCGGTCAACGCGGGTCAAACCCTTTAAAGGGTTGTTGCAGCGTACAAATTAATTGCCCCCTGCAAAAGAGATTTTTGCAGCGTACGTAATAAAAGCCCCCTGTAATAGGCGTTTTATTTTGCAGCGTACATGGTTAAAGCCCCCTGCAATAACATGCTTGTAATTTTTTTCGCTGCAACTTTAATTCAGACCAAACATTTCTTATCTCAAACCTCATGACCAATTCGAAATTCATGTCCCACTCCCAGTACTCCCTTCTTCCTCTCTCGGCCTTCCATGCGTCTCGCCGGTGGTTCTCACCAGTGGCCGTCGCCACTGGGTCTCGCCCATCGCCAGTGGTACTCCAGCAAGAGTTTATTTCCTTGCCTCCTCGCCTCTCACCGGTGGTTCCCTGTTCGAAAACCCCTAGCAAGAGTCTATTTCAGCCTGCGCGCACCGTATACCTGGCCCTTCTTCTTCGATCTTCCCTAAGCTCTACCGGAAACACCGCAGACCTTGCCCCCTCTTCTTCTTCGATCTTCCTTGCTGGCCCCCTTCTTCTTCCCTCTGCGTTTTTCTCTCTCCTCTGCTTCTCAAATATTAGGGTTTGTGAATTAGAATTTGGGGATTTGGGAGTTAGGGCTTTTCGTATCGGTGGCAGAGCACCACTCATAACCACTCCACAGAAGCGGCGTGAGTGACTGACGACAACCTTGTTGTTGTTGTTGTTGTTGTTTTTTGTTGATGTTGTTTAAATTTATACTGACAGTGACAGATATAATGAGTTGGTTTTCAGCAGGCTATTCATCTCCTACTCAGTCGGCAATTACTGCAGAACTTGGTCTCTCTACTACTTAGGTTTGTTGATCACTTTCTGCTTCTTCTATGTTATATTTGGAACTTCAATTTTGGGAATTTTCATCTATTTTGTGAGTATTAGTCATTACAGGTAAGAGTTGAATTGTGGGTTTTTACACGATTGACAAGAATCTACAGCCGTAGTTGTGGATTAGGGTAGGTAAGGTCATGCTAGTTCTGAGTCATGTTTGATCAATTAGCTCGTTAGTTATATCATCTTTTCTGGAGTAAACATTGGGTCAGGTCATGCTAGTTGGAGTGATCTTTGATCAATCAGCTCATTAGTTATAATCGAATTTTCTGGGGCAAATTTGGGTCAGGTTAGTTTTTAACACCTCAATTAAAATAATAGTAGTTGTGGAATTCAAAGAGTTGAGTTGAAAAAGAGGATTCTGACAATTGTTTCTGAGTTGAGCGAGAACAAAAACTGTAAATTTATTTGATTTGAGACATTATGTTCTTGTTCTTTTCACGTTCCACAAACCCATTTCTTGGAAACAAGTTCCAAGCAGTTCAAAGAAGGGATACCAAGTTCAGTTTTCAACTAAATAAGTGCTAATAAGTTATATTTAGTTTGAATCAACAACTCACCATAATAATACTGAAATCGTGCACAGGAGTAAGACACCACACAGCGAAAGGTGAATGATATTTTGCATCTCAGTGTACACCATAATCACATTTCAACCATGTAAATGAGTAAAAGGTGACTCCAAAAGCCAGTGAATCAATAATAATTTGGATCATAACTGGTCACCATTATTGGTCTGCAACTGTTCACATCAGTAAGAAACCACACCAAAGGCCAACTATGTGTAGACGTGTAGTGGACACCTAGCTGTTCTTGAAACATTCTATTTACATGTTTTCATTCACTCTCCATGTCCAATTTTCGCTGTTCATTTTCTTGCAGTTTTCACTTTTCGGTTCTATACTTACTTTTGGTGCAATGATTGGAGCTATCACTAGTGGACCTATTGCAGATTTTATTGGGAGGAAATGGGTATGGAATCAAACTGAAGTTTGACTTTATGAACTAATAACTTTCACCTAGCTTAGTCTTTTGAATTCTTTGGAATGGTTAAATGTTCTGCAGGCGATGAGAGTGTATTCCGCTTTCTGTGTGGGCGGGTGGTTTTCCATATATTTTTCCAAGGTTCAGCTTCAAAGATTATTAACCTCTTTAATCCTTACTGAACTTCTGTTTCCGAGAAATAAATCATCTGTGAATTTCTCGTTAATTATTCAGGGTTCTTTAGCATTGGATATAGGAAGACTAGGAGGAGGATACGGAATGGGTGTCTTCTCCTATGTGGTATGTATGATTTGGAGTTATATGCCATCTTTATAGAGAAAACTTTGTTCAAGGACAAAAAAATTTCAGCTTGACATTGAAATTCTAGCCAACATGATATGGTAAAATCAACAGGTACCTGTTTACATTGCGGAAATAGCACCCGTAAATCTCCGAGGAGAACTTACAACATTAAACCAGGTATTTTTGTACATTAGGAAGTGAAACAGTTGTACTTCATGTTTTACTAAAATTCTTGCAGTTGCCATATCAAATTTTAGGAATGATATTAATACACTATTTTCTCCTATTACAGGTCATGATCTGTACTGGCGTCTCAGTGGCGTTTATTATAGGGAGAGTTTTATCATGGAGAACTTTAGCATTAACTGGTAAATAATTAGGGAAAAGGAGTTTATGGCTGAGTGTGATTACTTAAATTAAAAATCTTAGACATTGCAGCAAGAGACTTACTAGCCATATAATGCAGGACTTATTCCATGTGATGTTCTGCTTTTGGGTTTATTCTTCATTCCAGAATCTCCAAGATGGCTGGTAAGCATACATAATCATTTCAAAATTAAGTATACAATTCAATTGAAACAATCATATCAAATCGAAGTAAATACAGGCGAACATAGGATCTCAAAAGGAGTTTGGAGCTGCATTTCAGAAACTTCGTGGCAAGGATGCAGATATAACCCATGAGGCTGCTGAGATTCAAGTACTAGTTGTTCTAAGTTGGTTCTTTCAATTTGACTATTATTATACTCAAGCACTGAAGTGGCCTACTCATATTTACACATTATGGCTTTCAATCGACAGGATTACATAGAAGAACTCGAAAAGCTTCCCAAAGCTAATATGTTTGACTTGTTTCAAAAGAGGTATCTACGTTCTGTAACGGTAAGACTTCTACCCTTGTTATATTTTATCAGTGTCAAATTTGTGAATCCATAAGTTTTCAAACAAAATAATTGAAATTTTCTGATGTCAGATAGGAGTTGGATTGATAGTTTGCCAACAGTTTGGGGGAATTAACGGTATCTGCTTCAATGTCAGCAATATCTTTGAGACGGCTGGTAAATACTCTATTTTTAAAACTCTGTTTTAAAAAAGGAAAATACTAGTACATTTTTACTAAATGCGCAAAACCACTGTCTTCTAAAATTTGATTTATATGTACAAGATTTTCTCCAAGCATTGGTACTATAATATATGCTTTGCTTCAGGTTCGAAAAACATACTTCCTGTTGTTAGTAGGATAAGTTATCATGTGTCTGTGTTCCAACTTTAAAGAATATATCTCCACAGCGGAATTTGGTGTTTATTGGAGACCCCGTTTCTAATTTGGTATGTGGGTTCAGTCCTATGAATAGTCCTTCAGAATAGCGGATCGGGAAAATAGTGGTTGATTGAGATAATGTAGTTCTTTAGTGCGTTTATAACTGTAATGCAATATGAACTGCTAACATTAGTGCAGAAGGAGTTGAATGACTGATATTCATCATGAAGAATTTTTTTTTTTTTTATTTGGGTGCCTTGGTTGTTGGCAGTGTCTCTGAAGCCGAAAGTTTTTGAAGGGATGCATGTAAAGCCCTAGCTTTACTCTCACCTGGCCCAAAACATGGTCAACAAAAGTTAAATTCTTGACGGGTTGGGCTCAAATTGGGCTTAAAATCTGTCCCAACCCCCTCTATTTTTGGGTCGGGCTCAAGTTGATCGAGTCTAATATGAAAATGCAGTAAGCACTTTAGCAATTAGCAGTTACTAACTGTTAATCATTTTTTCCTGATCCTGTTTCAGACTGAGCTAATTGATCCAGCAGTAAAAGGAACACTGAATGTCCTTACATCCTGCGCCAGAATCCCAACCATTAAACGCGTAGTTTTCACATCATCAATGGCTGCAGTTCTGCTCACTGGTAGACCTCTAACTGCTGAAACTGTAGTTGATGAAACATGGTTTTCTGTCCCAGAAATCTGCGAGAAACAACAAATGGTTTGCACACTTACTTGCTATTAAATTCTGATCTGATTTTTTGATCTGATTTTATGGTTGGTATGACAGAAAATAACTAACTAAAACCTGGTTTATGTTATGCAGAAGTGGTATCTTTTCTCAAAGACATTGGCTGAAGAAGCTGCATGGGATTTTGTTAAAGAACATGGGCTTGATATGGTGTCGATAAACCCTGCAATTGTTATAGGCCCTTTGCTGCAGCCAACAATCAATACCAGTTCTTTTGCTGTTTTAAGCTTGGTTAATGGTATGATCATCTTGGCCTTATGTATATGTTGCTGGAATTTTATGCTCTCTAATAATATGTCATCTCATGAGACATAGAACTTCAAGTGTCTAAAGTACTCCATACCATACCTGACTTCCATTGATATTTCATGTACTAATTGTAATTTGCTTCAAATGTGCAGTCACCGTTGGTTTTTTCCAAGGGAATGAAAAAGGTGGACATGCTGACAAATGACTTGGTATGTCTTTAAATTGCTTTTTATTTACCATAATTATAATTAGCCTTATACATCATTCAAACTAGTCATCTTCTGCTTGTGAAATACCCCCTCGCAAGCACAAGTATTAAACTGATTTTATTTCTAAGACTCAATCCAATCTATTTATGCACATTTGAGACTTGTTTGGTCGTTATAGGTCATATTTAGGCTAAAATAAGGCATTTTCGCTCCCAACTTTAAACTAAGAACCTAAGGACTAATTTTAAACATTTTACATGATTAATATGATTAGTTTTAAGTTTTCAATACTTGTTCCAATCTATTTATGCACATTTAAGGATAATTGGATCGTTATAAGTCATATTTAGGCTAAAATGACATTTTCGCTCCCAACTTTGAACTAACGAACTTAAGAACTCATTTCAAACTTACTACATGATTCATATGATTAGTTTTAACTTTCCAAGACTTAATCCAATCTATTTATGCACATTTGAAGCTCATTGCATCGTTATAGGTCATATTTAGCCTAAAATGACATTTTCGCTCCCAACTTTGAACTAAATAACCTAAGGACTCATTTTAAACTTATTATATGACTAATATGCTTATTTTTAAGTTTCTAAGACTTATTCTAATCTACTTATGTACATTTAAGGCTTGTTTGGTCGTTATAGGTCATATTTAGGCTAAAATAAGGCATTTTCTAAGATGTGCTTAGTTTTAACTTTCTAAGACTTATTCCAATATATTTATGCACATTTAAGGCTTGTTTGGTCATTATAGGACATATTTAGGCTAAAATGACATTTTCGTTCCCAACTATGAACTAAATAACATAAAGACTCATTTTAAAACTTTTACATGATTAATATGCTTAGTTTTAACTTTATAATACTCATTCCAATCTATTTATGCACATTTAAGACTCATTGGGTCGTTATAGGTCATATTTAGACATTTTCGCTCCCAACTTTGAACTAAATAACCTAAGGACTCATTTTAAACTTATTATATGACTATGCTTATTTTTAAGTTTCTAAGAATTATTCTAATCTACTTATGTACATTTAAGGCTTGTTTGGTCGTTGTAGGTCATATTTAGGCTAAAATGAGGCATTTTCGCTCCCAACTTTGAACTATAGAACCTAATACTCATTTTAAACTTATTACATGTTTAATATGCATAACCTAAGGCTAGATGAGGTAATTAATTAATTTTCCTTACTCTTGATTCGTATTTTAGACTATTAGGACATTGTCATTAGTTGCTTGAATGTTAAAATGTGATATTTAATTTGCATTTAATCTGCTCTTTAATCTAATGCTCCCATCAAATTTTTGTTTTTGTAAAGGTCTATACTCCAAGGAATACGTCTTATGCTAGTGAGGAAATTGATGTGGTTCGTGAGCAATGGGTTGCAAGTATTTATTATTGGCCTAAGGGCGCTTGATCGAGTTAGTTTAGATGTTATAGAACAATATTCTATGTTAAAATGTATGCGTACGTTGAAATTGGAACATACATATATTTAAATGTATATGGTACGTGCACTTTTGTTTTGGGATATCTTCAAAACTCCATTTATTGTTTTTATATTTGTTATACAGGTTGCGATATTCTATTATTGTTGTGACAGGTTTCTATATTTGGGCACTCTAGGTATCCCTAAAACTATAATTTTACACCCTTGTTACATCGTACATATATCTGTACGCTGCGACAAGGGTGTAAATTTTGGCCAAAATCTTGACTTGTTACGGCGTACAAATAGATGTTCGCTGCAACAGGTTAGGTTTTTTGTAGCGTACACCTATTTGTACGCTGCAACAAGTCAAGATTTTGGCCAAAATTTAGACACTTGTTGCAGCGTACAGGCATATGTACGCTGCAAAAAACCACTTTTCGCAGCGAATATTGTACGCTACAACAAGTTTAGACTTGTTGCAGGCCCCCCAGTTGCAGCATACGATGTACGCTGCAACAGGGGTCAAAATGCCCGCTGCAATAAGGGTTTTTTCTACTAGTGCGATAAATAATATATCGGAAATATATTAAATCGCGAATACGAAGGGCATCGGAGTTACCGGCCCGTCGAGCCAAGCACGTAAGTGTGCCAGGCCCAACGAGCCAGCAAGCTTGCGAGCAAAGGCGAGCAAGGCCAGCCCATTGGGCGAGCACGCAACAGCACGCACAGCAAGCAACGCAGCGCGAGCGAGCAGGCCCACGACCCAGCTGCTCGGCGCGCGTGCTGTGGGCTTCGGCCTGCAGTGTGTCGCTGGGCGGGGCTGTGTGGTCCGTGTGATTGCGTGATGTGGCCGGTCAAGGCCTTTGGTTCTTGGCCGGTTACATCACTTAATACAATAGGTTAATTGTATTATTTTCCAACACACAATTCATATTACTCAAAACCCTAGACACGTAGAACCCTAATTCTCTCTGTGCCTCTAAAGTGAGTTCTTCCCAAAAGCAAAGTATCTTGATCAATTGTCTAAGCTACGATAATCAAGACGGATCTGAACGTGTCGGTGAACCAAGTAGAGGAACGACAAGTGGAGTTCTTTGTTCGTGTTCGTTGACATATTATTGTGGAAAACACGCTTCGAATGTAAGTTTGCTTAATCTGTGCTTTATACATGTTTCCTGGCTTTGGGGATTGTTCCGCACATGTTATTATGTTTAACTGTATTCCCCTACACAAGCAGTCCGGATCAACACTTCGGGCAGATTTTGGGTCATTTCTTTTCAAATTCAAGCATTCTAGTCCTAGATCGGCTTCCTCAGTCGAGTCTGCATATGCATAAGCAAGAGTTGAATATACTTTGACTTGCGCTTTTCCTAACCAAAAAACCTCAGTCAAAGTGGGGGCTTATAGTGGGTATATACACCCGAAAAAATGGGGCAAATTTTTTCAAATTTTATGCAAAATTATCATGCATGCATATAGTTACAAAATTTCAAGGCACACACAACGCATACAAGTTCAAACATTCAAACATACAAAAGCCAATCTTCAAAAAATTTCAAACCAATTCAAGTTCAAAGCCATACAACCATACAAAATTCAAGTTTCAAACCATACAAATCCATACAAATGCGATACAATCCAGCCTATACAAAATCAACCCAGACAAGCTGGAACTCGCTACCATGCAGGGTCAGTCCGAGTCGTCATCAACAGTGATATCAACCACAGGCGCCTTGTCCCTGTTACGCCTCCTAAGGCGCTCCAGATCCTAATTCAGCTCCGTCCCAAGGGGTACAAGCGCGTTGGCAAAAGGACGCCATACCACCTGCAAAGCAGACAACTCAGGCAACAATACAAATACAAATACAAGAGAGCAAAACAGTACAAAGGATTACCTCGGTAGCAGGTAGAACACTCCAAGCTCTGCGGGAGGCCGCCAGAGACACCCTAACGCGCACCGCTCCTATCCAAGAGGCAGCATACGGGTAAGCCGCATCTCTAGTACGATCTGGCGCCAAAGTCGGAAAGTGCTCATATATCCAAATCTTTCAAGAAGCAAGCAAAACATCAGTCAAGTTCAAATACAAACATAAAAGTACAACATACAAAGTACAAGGAGTCTTAAATACCTCCAGCACACTCCACAGGGCAACCATGCTCGGGTCGCTCCCCGGCGCAGTCCGGGAGGCCTGCTTCATCTCATACAAGAGGTGGCTATATGCCAAACCACCCCAGTTGTAGCTCGAAACAACACTCAAGTCCCGCATAATGGACAAGAATCTAACATGCACCCGACTGTTCCTACTCGGGGCCATCACTCTACTCACCAAAACTAGGAGGAAGAGCCTAACTCTCTGCTCCGCAGACACACCCACACTGCAGATAGCATCCACAATCACCGTCACAGAAGCATGGGTGTCGTCCTCCGACAAGTCAACAATGGGGCCAAGCAAGTCCCTTGCAGCGGCAGAGCGCCACGTCAACTCCGGATCAAAGGTCACATTCCTCTCAGAAAAAGGAAGACCCGTGATCATAGCAAACTCAAAGGGGGTAATGGTGATCTCCCCCCATGCCATGTGGAAAGTGTTGGTGGTATCCCACCATCGCTCCAACAAAGCCCACAGCGGGGGTTTGATCCCCGTTCTCCTCGAAGTACCTCCCATGGCACGCCAGAAATCAGCCAGGCCCGTCTATGAACAAGTCTCCATGGCCTCCTTATCAGCACGAAGGGATTTAAAGGCCTTCTGAACCTCCACCAAGGACCAGAAAGTACGAAACGGCTTTCCATCGGCCTACAGGTGAACGAGTCAGTTCCAAACCTATACAAGTACAAGATACAAACTCAAAACACAGTACGAGACTCACCAAGCCAGCGCGAGGCCGCTGAGACAAGTGCCACTCTGGCCGAAACACCAGGTCGGAAGGGCTCCAACCAGTACCAGCAAAAGTGGGCGCCTCCCGGGGAACCATACCCCCATCTGGCGCGTTTATTGCAGCCGCTTCATCATCCGAAGCATCCTCCTCATCAGCTCAAACCACTGACGACTCGGCGAGCTTCCTCCGAGTGTGACGAGGCATACTAAATCAAGTGGAGTACAACGTGTCAAAATTCTAAACTGGGGGCTATCCTATACTAGCCTATACAAAGTCAAAAAAAAAATTCAAAACAAATCCCCAGTGGACCTCTAGTTCAAAGTACAAGCTCAACACAACGCCTAGGCTACCCACGCCGAAGCAGGTATACAAGTTCAACACCAACGCCTAGGCTACCCATGCCAAAGAGGGTATACAAGTTCAAACACCAACGCCTAGGCTACCCACGCCGAAGCAGGTATACAAGTTCAACATCAACGCCTAGGCTACCCATGCCGAAGCCAGCATTTCAAAACTCTACAAAACAACATCAAGGCATCCTAGCCTATTTCTCTACCTGAGACCCCGCTAGGTCACCAGTGAGACTACTATCTACAAATACCAGGTACGACATTCGAGAAATTTTTTTAAAAAATTCAAAACTACAAGTTCCAACAGTTCAAGTTCAAGTGGCTATCAAACAGTCTTCTACAAGATTCAAGAAGCTTAAGCATACAAGCATCATTTCAAAGTAAGAGAAAATCAAAACTACATGCAATCCTACAGTTATTTCATAAGAAAAACATGAAATACTTACATGGATAAGGAAAGAACAAGACCAAGGGAAGACAATTCGACCTTTGAGAGAGAAAGAGAACAAGAAAGCAAGAGATTGCTCCTCAAAATGGCACGGCAAGGGGCGCTTATATAGCGCAGCCCCGCGCCGTACGCCGGCCCATCGCTGCCCGCTGCATGCGCGAATCTTCAGCGCGCGCGATCTCCCGTGCTGATTGCATGTCCTTTGCTGCTACGGTCTTCCGCACCAAGCGTCATACATCGCATCAGGTATACACCTGTATCTCCAAGTACAAATAGATGAATACTCAAAACCCTAGAGACTCAGAGAACCCTAATTCTCTCTGTGCCTCCAAAGTGAGTTCTTCCCAAAAGCAAACTATCTTGATCGATTGTCTAAGCTACGATAATCAAGACGGATCTGATCGTGTCGGTGAACCAAGTAGAGGAACGACAAGTGGAGTTCTAAGTTCGTGTTCGTTGACAGATTTGTGGAAAACACGCTTCAAACGTAAGTATGCTTAATCTGTGCTTTATATATGATTCCTGGCTTTGGGGATTGTTTCCGCACATGTTATTATGTTTAACTGTATTCCCCTAGAAATTCTTGTCATTTCTTTATCCCAGGACATCCCCAACCGTATAATCACTTGCATCACACATAATCTCGAATGGGAGATCCCACTCGGGAGAACGGATGATAGAGGCAGAAATCAGCTAGTGCTTGTTTAATCTTGTCAAAAGCCTCAAGACAAGCATCAATAAACACAAATTGGGAATCCTTGAGGAGAAGTTGGGTCAGTAATTTAACAATTTTAGATAAATCCTTGATAAAGCGTCGATAAAACCCTGTATGACCAAGAAAACTTCTAACACCCTTCACATTAACTAGAGGGGTAATTGTTCAATCACTTGTACCTTAACCCGATCCACTTGAATGCCCTTATAAGATATTAAATTCCCTAAGACCACCCCTTCAGTAACCATGAAATGACATTTTTCCCAATTTAACACCAGGTTACATTCTTCACATCTTTTCAGGGATTTAGTCAGAGTAACCAAACAAGTATCAAACAAAGTACCATAGACACTAAAGTCATCAATAAACACCTTCATGATCGACTTTATAAACTCAGAAAACATGCTCATCATGCAACATTGAAATGTAGCAGGTGCATTACACATACCAAAGGGCATCCTACGATATGCAAAAGTACCATAGGGACAAGTAAAAGTGGTTTTCTCTTGGTCATCTGGATGTATACGGATATGGAAAAAACTAGAATAAACATCCAGATAACAAAAATACTTATGGCAGGCTAGTCTTTTTAACATCTGATCATTTAAGAGAAGGGGAAAGTGGTCTTTCTTAGTAGCAACATTCAGACGGCTATAGTCAATACACATACACCATCCTATAACTACCCTAGTTGTGATCACCTAATTATTTTCATTTCGCACCACAGTTGTCCCCCCCTTTCTTTGGGACTACCTGAACGGGGCTCACCCATTTAGTATTCTGCCACAACATACACAATACTCGCATCAAGTAGTTTAATAACTTTAGCTTTTACAACATCTTGCATAATGGGGTTCAGACGATGTTGGGGTTGAATACATGGTTTTTTTATTTTCATCTAAATGTATCCTATGCATGAAAAAGTCTAGGCTAATACCCTTTACATCATCAATATTATACCCAGTGGCTTTCTTGTGCTTTTTCAACATAGTTAGCGGCTTAGATAATTGGCCATCATTGAGTGTAGTACTAACAATCACATGCCAAAGCTCCTCATCATCCAGATATGCATATTTCATATTAGAGAGAAGGGGTTTAACTTTGGGTTTCTTTACCTCTTTCACATAACAAACGGTTCGAACTAACCTTTTCACCTTGGTGCTCTCTTCAAGTTCAAGCTCTTCACCTCCAAGAGCCAACTCTAGAGCATCTACCTCAGCGCTCCAAGAACTACCATCACTTGCAGAAGATTTAAAACAAAGCACTGCTCCCAAAGGATCCCTTTCAAGGGATTGGGAGACATTATCTCGCATAATAAGATCAACTACATCAATTTGATAAAAAAATTCTTCTAGAATGGGACTTTTTGAGGCACTATTCAGATTAAAAGTCACCTTATTATCCCCCCACAAATAAAGTCAATTTCCCACTTTTTACATCAATAATCGCTCCCGCCGTATGAAGCAAATGTCTACCTAGACTAATGGGAATTTGAGTATCTTCCTACATATCTAGCACAACAAAGTCCACAAGTATGTAAAATTTACCTACTCTAACGGGAACATCTTCTAAAACACCTAAGGGGTATTTTACAGAATGGTCGGCCATTTGTAGAGTGACATTGGTAACTCTCAACTCACCCATGTTCAATTTTTCACAGACAAGCAAGGGCATAACAGACACACTAGCACCTAGATCACATAAATCTTTATCTACAAAAACAATGCCAATGTGAAAAGATATGGAAAAACACCCGGAGTCTTTTAGCTTGGGCGGAGACTTATTTTGCAATAAAGCACTCTACTCCTTAGTAAAGGCTACAGTCTCAACCTCACAAAAATCACGTTTCCTGGTCAATATATCTTTCATGAATTTAGCATAGGCATGAACTTATAAAATTAACTCAGTAAAAGGAACAGTTACTTGCAAATTTTTTACCACATCCAAGACCTTACCAAACTTCTTGTCTAGCTTATTCTTGAGTTGACAGTTTGGGAAGGGGAGTACAATAGGTGGTACTTGAATTTTAGTCCCCTTTTTATTCTCAGGTGTAACCTCTTTCTCACGGGCTACCTTTTCACCTACTATCTTCTCTGTGACTACTTCTTCAGCTACTTTCTTAACCAGATCACTAGCAGACACTCTAGAATAAACAACAGGCATAGAAGGGTCTTCATACCCATGCCCACTCCGAAGTGTAATAGCATTTGCAGTCTCTTTATTATCAGGCTGTAAAGGGAGTTGCCCTTGGGTACTCCCTGCAAGACTAGTGGCTATTTGTGTCAATTGATTATCAATGATCTTGTTATTCATCAATTTTTGCATCCTTTTCCATAAGAGACTTTTGCATTTGGAGCATCATATTATGCATTTCCACTAACATAGGGTCAGACTGAGAGGCATGAGGCTGTGATGGTGGAATTTGTGCCTGTGGAGGGGTATAAGGTGGTCTAGAGAACCCAGGTGGTCCACCAGAATGTTGTTGATTATAGTTGACCCTAGATTGATATTGTTGATGTGGTGGTGGAGGATGTTGAATCTGATGTGGGTTTTGAACATTGGTACTCCTGTAGGATAGAAGGGGATTATTTTTGTACCCCTTATTGTAAGAGTTGGAGTATGGGTTGTTTTGTTTGTAGGCCTGAAATGCATTACATTGCTCAATGGAGCTTCTACACTCATGTGCATAATGGCCAGACACCCCACAACTATCACATACATTCACAGTTTGGGCATTCATGCAGCTACACTAACAGGTTGAGCAGATTGAGATGATGTAGCTTGCAAATTATCGAACTTATAATGTAAGGCAGTCATTTGAGCAGTAAGTTGTTCAATAGAATTTATCTCATGCTTACCACATGTGTTAGGAAGGCCTCTAGGATTCCCATATTGGGCATTGTGGGTGGCCATATCCTCAATCACTTCCATAGCCCTGGACAAAGGAAGTTGCATAAACCTTCTACCAGCAGCAGAATCCAGAATAAGCATAGAATCGTTACCCAGACCATTATAAAAATGTTGGATCAAGAACCACGGTTGCATACCATGGTGTGGGCACTCTCTATGAAGATCTTTGAACCTTTCCCAGACTTCAAACAAGCTCTCATCGACCTGTTGTGTGATAGCAATAATCTAGCTCCTCAAGCGAGCTATTTTCTTAGGTGGGAAATATTTCACATAGAATGCAAGAGACAAAGATTCTCAATCGATAATTTTCATTGTTGTTCGATTTAGCCCATTCATCCATAGCTTGCCTTTTCCACTCAGAGAAAATAGAAAAAGCATCTCCATAATCTGGTCTGCAGAGACATTCTTCTGCTTGATAGTAGAGCAATACTGTATAAAGGATTGAATATGAAGATTAGGGTCTTCACCCTTCTCCCTACCGAGCTGATGCCTTTCTATCATATTTATCAAAGCAGGCTCAATTTTGAAACTGTGAGCAGCAATATTAGGCATGATTGCCTTAGGTAGCACGGAAAGACTTGGCTTAGAGTAATTCGTAATCCTTGGTTCTGTTTCGTCACCCATCTCTGAACCTGTAGGAAAATGATCGCCAACAAGATGATTAGATTCAGAGTCAGAATAGTCTCCCAACTGTTTGATAAAGTTTCTTTGTCTAGGAAAGGTCCTTTCAGGTTCAGGATTGAATGGAGTAAGATCACTAGTATCTACGATCCTGTGCATAGACAACCAAAACTAACAAACAGTTATGAGATCCGGTCTCAATGAACAGGAGTCCTGAGATTGTGAGAAAATAATCTAGAACAACAATCAATAGTAGAAAATAAAACTGTTTCCCCGGCAACGGCGCCAAAATTTGATAGGCTAAAGTCTTATCACCTAATCAAAGATAACCTAAATTCTCTAACCAAATAGCAAGGGAAGTCAGGATCGACTCCGCAGGGAAACATCGTTCTTTCCACTATTAAAATAAAGGTCTAGACTATTGGTAACAAGAAAATGGTTTGGGTTGACTAATTAAACTGCGGCGATAATTATACAATGAGAAAATCAATAATAAAGGGCCTAGGGTATAGGTTCACCAATGAACAATATTCTAGGATGAAACACAATAATTCACAATAATTGAAACGATTGATCAGACTAACATGCTCTCTCGAATCGATATTAATCATAGAATTAGCAATAACAGGCTCTCGCAATTTATTAGAACTAATTCTACCTATTGAAACTAGCCTTAGCATCAAGTTGCATCTCTTGATTATTAACTCAATACTGCGTAACTATAACAACTAAACATGCGCAAATCTAATTGCATAGCAATATAATGAATCAATAAGATCGAAATCAAACAATAACACCATTAATCAACAATAATAATTCATCCCTTAATATTAATTCATGGATTCCCAAAACCCTAGATTTAATCTACTCACACATATTAAAATTAAATAACATAAAAATGATAGTTGAATGCATAATTGAAATTAAGAAAATGAAATAATTTAGACATGTCCAATGTCACTCCAACAAGGTTCTTACCATTTTATTTATGTTGAATATTCTGTTTCAACTAAATGATCTTACCAGAAGCTTCTAAAGTTCTCTAAGCATCGATCTATTCGAATGTCTAGGGACTAGACTCATTCGAGAATTAAATGGACAAAGATATTAGGTTGTTAACCATTGGTAAAGCTGAGCGTTTAAACTCAATGATTTATGATCTCAATACTACATTGTATTTTGAATTCACAAGCACCAATTGGTTTTCCATTCGACTTTGATACTCGAAAACAACCATAAAAGTCGCTAAAAGAAACGTACATTTTAAATTGCTCATTTTCTCTCATTTCCGTGAATCGTTCTTGGATTCACTACCAATCGAGGAAATTTACTGTTACCTTTCTAAAAGGATTTACTGCAGTGCAAGATATATAATTATAAACAATAATTAAAACATACATTGAAGCACGCAAAGTCTAAACATTTATCATGAGTAATAACTTGAAAATTAGAGCAATCATGCAATTTTAAACAAGTCATTTGCATTTTATTCGAATTTATTGTTTCGGCAGGTGTGAATAAAATGAATTCAAGATCCTTAAATCATTGAAGAATTAAGCACATTATGTATTTAGACTCAATTCTAAAATATTTTAGGTAAGCAAATCCTTTGCTAATAGTCTAGAAACTATTATTGGTTGATAGGTACGTCTAAGAACTTATTAGGTAAACCTATCCCGTTTGCCACGAAATAAAAGGACTCCTTACTTATATCGTTGAGTTTCACCAAAACCAACATGTACTCACAATTATTTGCGTACCTTACCCCCTTTAGGATCAATAAGTAACACCTCGATAAGGCGGAAAACTATTACTAAGATTGATGTAAAGGTTATCCAAGTAAGTGTTATTTTGGCATGGCACCTTTTAACTCAATTTTTTTTTTAAGTTTGGAACTTAAGGCTCTTACTATGTTGGTTAGATTTTAAGTGAACTAAAATCTTTAATCATGCAACATAATCAAGCCACAATCTCATGCATAATTAAGACATATTTAAAGCAATAAATAACTTAAAGCATGCATAAGATATAAATGTGATCTAGTATGGCCCGACTTCATCTTGAAGCTTCAACTTTAAACTCCGTCTTGAAAATGGATTAGAAACTCCGTCTTGAATTTCACCATGGGAGGCGCCATTTTCTTCAAATAGGATATGCTATAATTGAAACTAATTACAACTATTTGATGGTACGCAGACCATATTTAAATTAAAAACTTTGGTGCATTAGACCAATTTTACATTCAAATTAATGGTACGCATACCATATTTTCTATCCTATTTGAGCCATACTAGTCACTTTCCATAACCTGCAAAATAGTACATTTACAATATACCATTCACCCATTCATTTATCAATGAATAGCCCACATAGCTGGTTAGTAGAACATATTATGCATCACATAAATATTTGCAGCAATTAATCAAGACTTCCAATAATCTAAAAATTATTCAATCCTTATTAATTCTAATCGAGTTGTTTTAACCATAAAGGAATGTAGACCTAATCAAGAGTTTATGACTAAAACGCTCCCACTAAAACCAAGAAATTTACATGCTTTACGAATTTTAAACATAAAATTGTATTTCCTAGTCCAACCAGAAACTTACAAATTTAATTAAAATTTAAAGCTCATATAAAATATTATTTAAATCCTTTGCTTTATTTTCAGTTGATTAAATTAATTAATTTAAATTTTATCAAGGTTTTAACTTTAGTAAAATAATTAGTATAAATAAATTTATAATAATTAAATTATTCAAATTTAAATTCCGAGAAAAAATTAAATTACGAATTTAAATTTAATTAAAATCGTTTTCAACCGAAAAATTAAAATTAAAACGAACCAATCGGGCCAAGACAAGGCCATGAGCCTGCGCCCATGCCTCGTCGAGCCCATGTAGCAGCAGCTCCCCATGGGCTGCCACTCGATTGATCGTACCGCAAGACACGAGCAGCCATGCGCAGACGCAGCAAGCCGAGCAAGCCACGCCTGCGCGCAGCACGCTCCCTCGCTTGGCTGGGCAGCGCTCCCTGGTCGAGCCAGCTCTCGCTGCCCACGCGCGCAGCCATGTGTGATCGCTGCCTTGCTTCTCGCCTCTCCGCCCACGTGCACGTAGCACACAGTGCATGGCAGGGCTGCTGCCTTGCGCGCATGTGCCACGGCCTTGCTCGTTGCATCGTACCGCATGGGCGACGAGCTCCCTTGCTCGTCGTCGCATGCCCGCACTATACAACACTCCTTAAGGATAACAAGCGTCCATTGCTTCGTGCGTGCAAGATTCGTGAACGAATTTCATAAAAATTTAAAACTTTTATAATTTAAATTTATCGACAAATTAATAACTCATATTAATTTCTTAAATTTAGGCGAAAAATCGAAAATTTATTATTCAAATTAATTTCCGATTATATTTATTTTCATGGATTCAAATCTAGGGTCATATAATTTTAAAACTTTTCTATTTTAACAAATTTTATGGTGGTTTTTAATCATAGGTTCCTAATTAAATTGCTAATTAATTATGAAAATCAAATCAAATTCTGAATTATTCGAATTTCAACAAATTAATTACAATTGCAAATTAGGTTGTATAATTAACAAGATTAGGCTTTAAAATTGTTAAACATATATAGTAGGTCAATCATTGATTCAAGATTTACATACAAGATTCGCAAATATTTAATTTAACATTATAAAAATTATAAATTTTGCGTTCCAAAAACTAAAACCTCCGAAAAGTCATAGTTAGGCTTCAAATTTGGGAATTCTGGGTTCGGCGACAAATCTTTGATTTTTGTCAAAATTTTAAAACGTCGTTTACATACGTAATTCACTATAAAATTAGAAGATTCCGACCATTATTGACAAAACTGCCGAAAAATCCTGCGAACATATAATCAAATAATCGCACTAATTTGCAATTAATTACATACAATGAAATTAATCACCCCTTTAATTCATTGAAAATTTATAAAATTTATCCATGTTAACTATAATTGATTATGGAATTAATTAGAGGTTCGTGATACCACTGTTAGGTTATGACAAATATAAAACATATATTTCATGCGGAAAAACCATAAAGCCAGAAATCCAAATTAATTGCCACATAGTCAATTAGCATAATTTAGGATACATACATGTGACGCGTGCCTTCCCTAGCTGCTCCCGAACCGAACAAGAACAAGTTTAGGACTCCATGTGTCGTCCCTCCGTAGATAGTCCACAGCACGTTCGGATCCGCCTTAGATTCAATTAACTAGAATATAGTCTAAGGTTTTATGTTATTTGAACTTAATATTTGGCAAATTATTAAGCTCAGTTTAATCTTAAAACTATATGAATACTTATGAATATGTTATATAAATTTTGATTATTCATCACCTATTTATAGGGAGGATTTATCGGACTTAGATATCCACTAGGATTCAATTTACTAATTCAATTAGAATTCTACTTAAATTAGTCCTTTGTATTTTAGTGTTTAATTAAACGACTAACTCTAGTGGATTTAGGAAAACAACTAATCGGAAAAATCCAAAGCGTCTAAGGATTCGAGGCATGCACGTACACAACACACACACGCACAAGCATCCCACGAAGGGCGCCGTGCGCGCGCGGCCCAGCAGCGCTGGCACGCGGCCCATGCGAGGGCGCTGCTAGCCTGCTGCCTTGCCTTGGCTGGGCCTGGCCTTGCCTTACGCTTGGTTGGGTCTGCCTTGCTCGGCGCGGGATGCTGCTTTGTTGCTGCTCGCTTTTGGCGGGCTTCGCTAGGCGCGGGCCTTGCTTCATGTTGGGCCTTGCGTCTAGCAAGCTCGTCCGATGTTTATTTCGTACGTCACACTTCCGCTTCCGGTATTCATTTCCGATTCGAACAATATTTAATATTTCCGATTCCGAAATTAATTTCTATTTCGAACAAATATTTAATATTTCCGATTCCGGAATTTATTTCTGATTCCGATAATATTTCAAATTCCGGCAATATTTCCGATTTCGGTAATATTTCCATTTCCAATAATTTTTTTCCGATACATACCATGTTTCCGTTTCCGGCAACATCTACGACTTGGATAATATTTATATTTCCGATACGATCCATATTTCCATTTCCGGCAATATCATCGTTTCCGGAGTATTCATAATTTGCCTTTTGACGATTTCAGCTCCCACTGGAACCGAGATCCGTTGATTCCGAATATTCATAAATGGAGTATTTAATTCACTTAAATACTTGATCCGTTCACGTACTATTTGTGTGACCCTACGGGTTCAGTCAAGAGTAAGCCGTGGATTAATATTATTAATTCCACTTGAACTGAAGCGACCTCTAGCTAGGCATACAGTTCACTTGATCTCACTGAATTATTAACTTGCATAATTAATTAATACTGAACCGCATTTATTAGACTTAGCATTGAATGCATACTTGGACCAAGGGCATTATTTCCTTCATTGACAATCTTGAGTATATACGGATTATTAGATAATAGCTAAGGCCAAAATAACCAAAAAATTACAAAATGAAGTTATTCTTACATGCGACGTAGATGGGATAATTACAACCAAAATGAATACATAACTTATGTACGTCATCTGTAAGTAAAAATGAAAAGAGTATTAAGATAATGGAATAGAGAACGCAATTGAAAAAAAAAGGAACATTAGATGTAGGTATGATAAATACCGAGCACTTGACTACAAAATCCATCAAAATATGCTTTTGTTTCAA
The DNA here is from genome assembly GCF_020520425.1 of Spinacia oleracea. Lineage (NCBI taxonomy): Eukaryota > Viridiplantae > Streptophyta > Magnoliopsida > Caryophyllales > Amaranthaceae > Spinacia > Spinacia oleracea. The sequence goes on along the minus strand of NC_079487.1, from coordinate 44,662,367 downwards.
TAATGTATTAAATGGCTTATTAATTGTTTTTAAAAGCTGGATATAAATGGATGTGATAGGGCATTTTTCCGTCGTTGAAAGATCAACGCCTCAATCAAACAAAATTTATAGAACCACTAGACCAACCTGAAGGAAATATGTCCTTCACCCAAGGAGCTTAAGTCTAATACCAAGGTTCAGATTAATTGCGAACAATTAATTCAGTGAGATCAAGTGATCGGAACAGCTAGCTGGAGCAATGCTTCCGATCAGTGAGTTCTAATGGATATTGAACTCATAGCTTACTCTTGACTGAACCTACAAGGTCACACCAATGACACGTAACAGATCAACGGATTAAATGAATCGGAAATTCATTTAATAGCCTTTCGGGATTTAAGTTGGAAACGTATTATACGATACGACCTTGCATCGGAATCGTATATCGTATCGGGAATATTCGTAAGCTAGGCGAGACGAATAAATTGTATCGTACGATGGTGATTCGTCGTATACGAAACGATAAATAATATATCGAAAATATATTTAATCGCGAATACGAGGAGCGGCCCACGAGCCGAGTGCACGAAGCACTCAAGGCCCATGGGCGTGCGCACGACTAGGCGAGCAAGCAAAGAAAACGCAGCAGCAGCGAGGCCCTTATGGCGCGGAGATGTGCACGTGCGTGCGGGCCAAGACCACGACACAGCAGCAGCGCGGCCCACGGCCCACTGGCTGTGCGTGTCCGTTTGTTTGGCGTGCGGGCTTGCTAGCCGGTCTTGCCTCATGGCTTGGTCGGTTAGTAAGGTTATGTAAATAACCTTATAACCTATTTTTCCAACTTAGCACAATCATAACACAATACACACAACCCTAGGAGAAAACAGAGAACCCTAATTCTCTCTGTGCCTCCATAGTGTTTTCATCCCAAAAGAAAAAGTGTCTTGATCGATTGTCTAAGCTACGATAATCAAGACAGATCTGATCGTGTCGGTGAACCAAGTAGAGGAACGACAAGTGGATTTATTTGTTCGTGTTCGTTGACAGATTATTGTGGAAAACACGCTTCGAATGTAAGTTTGCTTAATCTGTGCTTTATACATGTTTCCTGGCTTTGGGGATTGTTTCCGCACATGTTATTACGTTTAACTGTATTCCCCTACAGTGGTATCAAGAGCCTTATGTATTCAAAGCATGAATTAACATGATTATTATTGTTTTTGCATCTGTCGAAAAATTTGGGATTTTTGTTGATTTTTCGGAATTTTTACGAATTATTGGATGAATTGCGTAATAATCAGGTCCGAAATCAAAAATGTTCGTTTTTTCGAGTTTTAAAACCCTAATTTGATTGAAAACGATTTTCTAAGATCAACTCATGAGAACGGAATTGCAAAAACAGGCCTCAAAGTGTCGTTTTTTTTGGCGTTTTTGTTAATTTTTCATTAAAAATTAAAAGTGTCGAACAGTAATTCAATTAAAAGGTCGACCTAAACTACTCGGAATTGCTTTTCCGATAAGTATAAACCCTGATTTTGCCTTTCCCCAATTCGTAAAATTTGAAACCCTAATTGCATTTTAATTAATTTTGGTTTAATAATTCGGTTAATTGGGAAAGGGGATACAATTTCATGGGTCAGTGGCTAATTTTAAAAATTATTGGATTAAAATTTTGAATGGTTTCGTTAATTTTAATCGCACTTAAACCAAATTATTAAAAATCTGAAATTTAATTGTTTATGAACGATTTAAGATTCGGATTTTATTAATTAAAAGTTCAAACTTTAATGTTGATTCGTTCGTTCTTAAAAGTTTGAATATTGTTAGCCCTTGATTTAATAATTTTACGAAATTGGATTGTCGTTGGAATTTATTAAATCGTTAAAAATCGTTGTTTTTCGAAAATAAAAAAATCGTAACTTTTTGAAAAATAAAATTAATGCAAGTTCGTGAAATTAAATTAAATTTTAATTAAGTTGGTCCGTATCACGAACCAAGGGCACGAACACAAGTATGGTGGACGTATGGCTCGTCGAGCCATACGGGCTGCTATGCTTAGGCCAAGCCGCATGCGACACGGGCAGCAGCAAGCATGCTGCGTGCCTCGTGCGCGTTGGGCGAGGAAAGGGGCGGGCGGGACGCTTGCGGGGCTGCGACGAAGCAAGACGCGAGCCATGCGACGTCCAGCACACACGAACGCACACGACGCAGCGTAGGGGCATCGATAGCTGCGGACACGCGCGTGCGCGAAGGCCTGGGGGTGTGCGAGCTTGCTCGTGCGCCTCATGGGCCACACGCAAGGGATTGGGCTGGGCGCAAGCCAAGTCCAACTACGTAATTGAACTTTTTTCGTTGAAAATTATTTATTTCGTTGGGCTTCGTATATTTGCATTAATTTGGGCTAACGGGATATTTAATTTAATATTTTATTTGCTTGGGCCAGGCCGCGAGTTTTAATTTAATATTTCATAATTAATTATCCGGAATAATTAATTGTTTGAGTGGGAGCCACTAAATAAAATTAAAATGAAATAATTATTATTAATTATTTTCGTAGGTCGCATTATTTTAATTAAATTCAATTTTAATTAGTATAAAGTCTAAGGATTAATAATTTGGAAATTGATTAATCTTTTAGGACGCGTTTATGTGAACGTGAATTTTAATTAATTCACGTAAATACTTGCATATTTACATGGGCCATTCGTTTTAGCACACGAATGGGTGAATGCATAGAATATATATTTTATGTAATGCAGGTACTCCAAGTGACTAGTATGGCCAATTTAGGATAGTTAAATAAGGTCTGCGTACCGTTCTATCTTTGAATGTAAAGTTCTAAATATGGTCTGCGTACCATGGAAATTTTGATGTAATTTATTATTTTCAAGTATTTCTAAGTTTAGAACTTTAAGTTAGCATTTGAACGAAGATTCAAGACGATGCCAAGCTAACAAGGAGGTGATGAAGATTGGATGCTTCAAGACAAGAAATTTCGGGCCATACTAGATCACCATTTATTTATGCAATTTAATATATATATATATATATATATATATATATATATATATATATATATATATATATATATATATATATATATATATATATATATATATATGTGTATATATATATTATGCGTGAATGTATGAATGTATGTATGCTTTGCATGAATAGGTTGTTTCGTATGACTCGATTAGATTAAGTTTACTAAATAATCGAACCAACATAGAAACAACTAGGTCCAAAGTAATATTGAGTTTAAAAAAATTGCCTTCCAAATCAAGCACTTACAAAAATCTAGGGATCTAAGATAGTAAGTTTACGCTAAAGCGAGGTGCTATTTTAGTTGACTTAGGTGGTAAGGCGTCCTAAAGGAGCACGTTGATTGTGGTTTCAACTCAAACAACAATGGAATTATGTTGTGGCAATGGGATAAATTATGGTATTAATTTATTAACCAAGAGTAATTTGGAAATTACTAGCAATAGGTTTTGCTTACCTAAAATCTTAAACTACTTAAGACATGCTAAAGCTGCTTAAGGATTTAGGACTTTTGGGGTCTTGGAATCGTTTCATTCATTTTGGACCATGTTTTTGCTTTTTGCATGAATGAAATGTTTAATAGCTTTGATGATTGCGTGAATGCTTTTATTTCAAGTTATTAAAGTATGATAAATGTTTTCTTTGCTATTTCATTCTGTAGAATAGTACATCTTCAACCTTATTGCGTTCGGACAATAGAACGGCGATATTTCCTCGATCGATTGGTAACTAATTTTGAGAGCGATTCTCAAAGAAAAGGAGAATGAGAGCGTATCTTGAATGCTATTTTCTTATAGTGATCTTCATGGTTGTTTTCAAACTAGAATTTTAATGGTAGACCAATTGGACCTCATATATTCAGAATACTAGGTAGTTTTGAAATAATGAAGTATTGAGTTAAAGACTCATGTATAACCAATGGTTAACAACCAATTTTCTTTTGATTCGATAATGAATTAGACTCATTGGATGTTGTCATTCAAAGTGAACAAAAGAAAGGGACTTTGTAAGCGTAACAAAGTAAGAAGATCAAGCAAAGAGTAAAATCTTTAGGACTATAAGAAAACGTGCTAGAAAGGATAGGAAAGGGGAACAAAAGAAATGAATTCAATATTCAATTTCTACCTAAAAGTTTGTGTTAAAGAGAAACGACTTAGCAAATAAACGCCTATGGTATTAGATTACCGCTTGAGGTTCTAAACTCTTGTTAAGAACTCAAATTCCGGGAGCTAAGTCTGGTTATAGACCTACAAGTAGGTAATGAAGCAAAGTTGTGCTACATTAATTGTAGGGTCATCATGTTTGTTTTAAAGTCCTTCTAAAGGCTGGAACTTAATGGTATTATGTTCCATTAATCATCATAATCAATTTCTGTTTGGACAACGGAAAGACTCACATTCAAAGTAAACAAAAACCTTTGTTAAGTGTTTATTTGACTGAAATGGTCATTTAAGGGTTGAGTAATATGATTGATTAATAAACAAACGAATCTCTTCACACTCAAACTTCATAAGGTTTAAATCAAACATTTGATTTGTGTTCCACATATCTTTGTCAATGTCATACGACCATATCAACAAGTCAACATTCTATGATTCCATGGCATGGATTTCTGAAAGTTGGTTAATTAAAGACACGTGGGTCTTGCTTGTTGAACATGAAATAGAAATGGACTATTGTTAGAAGTTTCTAGACAATGAAGTTCATGGGCCAAAGATGGATTTTATGACCTACCTATTTCACAAGAATTTTAGAAAATATGGCTATATTTACTCAAAGTGAAATGTGTGAAATGCTTCAATGCAATTCACAAAAGGGTATATAAAATCAACTTGGGAAGAATTTTGGAACATCTAGGCTGGGTCAAGGTGATGTTTGCATGAGCCAAGAAAGATTATCTAGATTGTTTATATGGCATTATAACAATCGAAGCTCCATAAGAATATGGTATGTCCAAATGGAGAAATCGGAATCTATTTCGATTAACGATAATCACGACTATTTTCCTATATAGTTTCTAAATGATACTCTCAAGTGACTTTCACACTAAAAAAAGTTATCAAAGCTAAGGATAAGATGTCATAAGGATTGAACTTTGGTTCAGTACATCTTTTCAGTACATATATATCTAGGGTTGTCAAACCCAGTGGGAGTTAGTGTTTACATCCAACAAACTCAAGGATAGATATATGTTTCTTTATGAGCGACTCATAGAAACAAAAGGTATTGATTCTACCACAAATCTGAGAACAAATGGTTGTTGCTTAAGATAATGTCTTTTAGGAAACCATCATATTTCCAAAAAGGCAAGTGGGAGAAAAATGACCTCGAATGGACTTCGAGTCAAGCAACAAACAAATGTAGGATACTTAGGAGTCTTTGGAAAAGCTCCATACTTAGAAGCCTTTGGAAGAGCTTCATGAAGACTTTAGAAGTGCTTCAAGAGAATCCTAATACTCAAAGGACTTGAGTAATGTCTTTATAGACACTAATGTTTGATGCTCAATACCTAGGTAAATCGTATAAGGAATAGAATTCAACGAAGATAGATACATAGATATCTTGAGGAATGAAAACTATGAAGACTTTGGAAAGTGCTTCAAAAACATACGACTTACAGGTTAGCTACGACGAAATAAAATTCCCAAGTATGGTTTGAGGCCATCAAAAACATAAGTATGGTTCAAGGCCATACAAAATGGTTTGAGGCCATTTCATCCAAAGTACCTTCATCTTAGAGAATCAAATTTATGATTTGGTTGATTTGCATAAAGGGTTCACTCCCATTAGTTGCAAACATGTTTTCTAAACATACAACGTTGATTTGCATTAAGGGTTTACTCCCATTGGTTGCAAACATGTTTTCAAAACATACAGAGATGATATTGTATACATATACAAAAGAGAAGCTAGATTGGTGGTTAAAGATTGTAAACAACTTCACGGCATTGATAATGTTGAAATCTTTTTCACCAAGTCGGAATGCTTGAACTATTTTGGATAAATCTAGCAATCATTGCATATGGCAATATGGCAATTGGAAAACGAAACACCTTACTCAATTGTACTTGTAGAAAGGAATTGTGTACATCACACAATGTAAAAGTTTTGGATGCTAGATAAAAGAGCAAGCTTAAGAAATCTATTCGTAGATTAAAGCATGCAAGTGGGAATTGGACCATATTTGTCTAAAAGGCTATTGAGCAATCATAGCTTTATGAAAATATGGATCATCTTATAGATGAGGAGTTTAGTGGGAGCTAAGTCAAGTTTATTGGTTCTATATATGAGATACATATCTCTCTATTGAAAATGAAATTCAAATGGTTAGATTTGAAAGTATTTGTCAATATTAGAACCATGGTGAAACTTAGAACATACTGGGTTAAAGATCTATTGGATAGGATCTAAAGCGTTGTTTGGATTCTGTAAAAGTAATTACTAAATCAAACACAATGGAGAGACTCAAAAGAGACTCTCAACCCATATGAGCAAGTCTAAGTTATTAATGCTTTAACTAAGTATAAAGCTAGGTTGTTATCACTAAAGTTAAGCATGAAGGACCTTGAAGAGGTGCCTTCACCTTATATCACATGACAATGCCAAGATTTTTGCAAGATTCAGTGTCTCTTGAAACAGAATGAAGCTAAAAGTTACATGGATGGATTTTAAAATGCGAATGGTTTTTGCATTACAATCGATCATGTATAATGTGATATACAGATCGCCAAGATAACTCGTGTACATTGGATCATGACGAGTTTATTGTTAGGTTATGATACATATGACATTACATAGATCATGCGGAAACAACCATTAACCCAGGACAACATATTATTTACACATAATCATATAGCATAATTTAGATGCATACTCTTTGTTGCGTGCCCTCCCTAGCTGCGCCCGAACCGAACAAGAACAAGTCTTTTAGGACTCCAAGTGTCGTCCCTCCGTAGATAGTCCACAGCACGTCCGGATCCGCCTTAAGATTGACCAACTAGAATCGCCCTTAAGGTACTAGAAAATTTCGGCACTTTATGAGCAAGATGTGTTTTAATTTTCTCTCAAAAAACTCACTTTTGAATACTTTGAAACTTGTGTATAAATTATGACCCCTAGGCCTTTATTTATAGAGTTATGGAAAAGGAATCGTAATCCTAGTAGGATACGAATTAATTGAAATTAGAATCCTACATGAATTCTATTTAATTAATTTATCCAATTAGGAATAGAAATTTAATCATACACTGACTCTTGCAGATTCAGGAATCACGCATGAGCACAAACTCACATACACACGGCAGCCACAAGGGCTGCCCATGCGCGTGCGAGCAGCAGCCCACGCAGCACGGCCCACGCATCCGTGGCCCTTGGCGCGCGCTGGGCCTGCCTTGCGGTAGGCCTGGGCGCTGCCTTGGCTGGGCTTGTGGCGCGCATGCTTGCTGGGCGATGGCCCCGGCTTCGTGCTGGGCCTTCGTCCGGCAAGCCTCGTCCGATGCTAATTCGTACGATACGCTTCCGATTAAATTTCCATTTCCGGAATCTATTTCCGATTACGAACAATATTTAATATTTCCGATTCCGGAATTAATTTCCGTTTCGAACAAATATTTAATATTTCCGTTTCCGGAATTATTTTCCGATTCCGGTAATATTTCCGATTCTGACAATATTTCCGTTTCCGGCAATATTTCCGATTCTGGTAATATTTCCATTTCCAATAATATTTTCCGATACGTACCATGTTTCCGTTTCCGGCAACATCTACGACTTGGATAATATTCATATTTCCGATACGATCCATATTTCCGTTTCCGGCAATATCATCGTTTCCGGAGTATTCATTTCTTGCCTGTGACGATCTTAGCTCCCACTGAAACCAAGATCCGTCGTTTCCGAATATTCATAGATGGAGTATTTAATGCCATTAAATACTTGATCCGTTTACGTACTATTTGTGTGACCCTACGGGTTCAGTCAAGAGTAAGCTGTGGATTAATATCATTAATTCCACTTGAACTGAAGCGGCCTCTAGCTAGGCATTCAGCTCACTTGATCTTACTGAATTATTAACTTGTTAATTAATACTGAACCGCATTTATTAGACTTAACATAGAATGCATACTTGGACCAAGGGCATTATTTCCTTCAGTCTCCCACTTGTCCTTAGGGACAAGTGTGCATTTCCTAATTCCTTTGTCGCTCGATGCTTGCTCTTGAACATAAGGTAAGAGTTGTCATCCTTATTATGTCCAGAGGTGTTCCTCGGTTTCAGAGTTCAACTGATCAAATAAACAGATAATCATAGCCTATGATTCATCCGAGCACGGCCATGCATTTCACAGTTTCTAGCTCTCCGAGTGGCCTTGTACAACTTTTAAGCATCTCTTCCCGATTTTTGGGAGGACAATCCCAATCTTGCGATCTTGAGATTAGACTTCGTTTGATAGGTGATTATCTGAGCGTTGCCTTTATAGCCTCCTTTTACGGTGCGACGGTTGGTCAACGTCAAAGCAACCAGTTCTCAAACAAGTAATCTCAAATCACTCAGGTATTGAGGATTTAGTGTCTAATAATTTAATGAAATTTACTTATGACAGACTTTTATCTCTTACAGTAAAGTTTCATAGGTCTTGTCCGATACTAGTCTTCCCAAAGTAAGTATCTATGCAAATGATTATGACATTGCCATGTCCACATAGTTCAAGAAACAGAACTACTAGTCATCTTGCATTCTAATCGTCTAACGTTTTCTATGCGTCCAATTTTATAGAAAACTCCGATTAGGGACCATTTTCAACCTTTGACATTCAAGTTCACTTGATAGACATTTCTTAGTCACAGGACTGGTCCTGACAGTCTATCTTGAATATATCGTCAAGTTGAAGGGACTCATCATTTAATAAACCACAAATTAAATGGAAAAAATGAATTCCTTTCATTTATTGTGAATGATTAACCAATAATGTTTTACAAAGATTTAAACTCTAAAACTTTAAAACATTAAACAGAGACATCAAAGCCATTCTCCAATATGCTTGATTCCCATAGCTGCAGTGTGCGAGTTGTGCTTCGCTTGCGGCAGAGGTTTAGTTAATGGATCTGATATGTTGTCATCAGTTCCAATTTTGCTTATCTCGACTTCTTTTCTTTCAACGAACTCTCGTAGAAGGTGAAATCTACGAAGTACATGCTTGACTCTCTGGTGGTGTCTAGGCTCTTTTGCCTGTGCAATAGCTCCGTTATTATCACAATACAGGGCTATTGGTCCTTTAATGGAGGGGACTACACCAAGTTCTCCTATGAACTTCCTTAGCCATATAGCTTCCTTTGCTGCTTCATGTGCAGCAATGTACTCCGCTTCAGTTGTAGAATCCGCAATGGTGCTTTGCTTAGCACTTTTCCAGCTTACTGCTCCTCCGTTGAGGCAGAAGACAAACCCAGACTGTGATCTTAAATCATCTTTGTCGGTTTGGAAACTTGCGTCCGTATAGCCTTTAACAATTAATTCATCATCTCCACCATAGACCAGGAAGTCATCTTTGTGCCTTTTCAGGTACTTCAGAATGTTCTTGGCAGCAGTCCAATGCGCCTCTCCTGGGTCTGACTGGTATCTGCTCGTAGCACTGAGTGCGTACGCAACATCCGGGCGTGTACATATCATAGCATACATTATTGAACCAATCAATGATGCATATGGAATCCCATTCATTCGTCTACGCTCATCAAGTGTTTTTGGGCACTGAGTCTTGCTTAGAGTCATTCCATGAGACATGGGTAGGTAGCCTCGCTTGGAGTCCGCCATCTTGAACCTATCAAGCACCTTATTGATATAAGTGCTTTGACTAAGTCCAATCATCTTTTTAGATCTATCTCTGTAAATCTTGATGCCCAATATGTACTGTGCTTCTCCTAGATCCTTCATCGAAAAACATTTCCCAAGCCAAATCTTGACAGAGTTCAACATAGGAATGTCATTTCCGATAAGCAATATGTCGTCGACATATAATACTAGGAAAGCAATTTTGCTCCCACTGACCTTCTTGTATACACAAGATTCGTCTGCGTTCTTGATGAAACCAAAGTCACTGACTGCTTCATCAAAACGTATATTCCAGCTCCTGGATGCCTGCTTCAATCCGTAGATTGACTTCTTTAGCTTGCATACCTTTTTAGCATTCTTTGGATCCTCAAAACCTTCAGGCTGTGTCATAAACACAGTTTCTGTTAAAACGCCGTTTAAGAAAGCAGTTTTGACATCCATCTGCCATATTTCGTAATCGTAATATGCAGCGATTGCTAACATTATTCGAATAGACTTTAGCATTGCAACTGGTGAAAAGGTTTCATCGTAATCCACACCGTGGACTTGCCTGTAACCTTTTGCAACCAATCTAGCTTTGAAAACTTCAAGTTTCCCATCCTTGTCCTTTTTCAGTTTGAAAACCCATTTGCTTCCAATGGCTTGGTAGCCATCTGGCAAATCGACCAAATCCCATACTTGGTTTTCAGACATGGAGTCTAATTCAGATTGCATGGCTTCTTGCCATTGCTTGGAGCTAGGGCTCGTCATAGCTTGCTTGTAAGTCGCAGGTTCATCACTTTCAAGTAATAGAACGTCATAGCTCTCGTTCGTCAAAATACCTAAGTACCTTTCCGGTTGAGATCTATATCTTTGCGATCTACGCGGGGTAACATTTCTAGATTGACCATGATTCTCACCAGATTCTTCTAAAGATCTCTGAGTTTCATCCTGAATGTCATCTTGAGCATTCTCTAGAGTTTGTTGTTCGACTCGAATTTCTTCGAGGTCTACTTTTCTCCCACTTGTCATTTTGGAAATGTGATCCTTCTCCAAAAAGACACCATCTCGAGCAACAAACACTTTGTTCTCAGATGTATTGTAGAAGTAATACCCCTTTGTTTCCTTTGGATAGCCCACAAGGATACATTTGTCAGATTTTGGATGAAGTTTGTCTGAAATTAATCGTTTGACGTAAACTTCACATCCCCAAATCTTAAGAAAAGACACATTTGGAGGCTTTCCAAACCATAATTCGTATGGAGTCTTTTCGACAGCTTTAGACGGAGCTCTATTTATAGTGAGTGCAGCTGTATTTAGTGCATGTCCCCAAAATTCTAATGGAAGTTCGGCCTGACCCATCATTGACCTGACCATGTCTAGCAAGGTTCTGTTCCTCCGTTCCGACACACCGTTCCATTGTGGTGTTCCAGGAGGAGTCAATTCTGATAGAATTCCACATTCTTTCAGATGGTCATCAAATTCATAGCTCAGATATTCACCGCCTCTATCAGACCGCAGTGCCTTAATCTTCTTGCCTAATTGATTCTCTACTTCACTCTGAAATTCCTTGAATTTGTCAAAGGATTCAGACTTATGCTTCATTAGGTAGACATAACCATACCTACTGAAGTCATCAGTGAAAGTGATAAAGTAGCTGAAACCACCTCTAGCATTTGTACTCATTGGTCCACATACATCTGTATGGATTAAACCCAATAGTTCATTTGCTCTTTCTCCAACTTTAGAGAAAGGTTGCTTCGTCATTTTGCCAAGTAAACATGATTCGCATTTACCATAATCCTCTAAGTCAAATGGTTCTAGAATTCCTTCTCTTTGAAGTCTTTCTAAGCGTTTCAAGTTTATATGGCCTAATCGACAATGCCAAAGATAGGTGAGATCTGAATCATCCTTTTTGGCCTTTTTGGTATTTATGTTATATACTTGTTTGTCGTGATCTAATAAATAAAGTCCATTGACTAATCTAGCAGATCCATAAAACATCTCTTTAAAATAAAACGAACAACTATTGTCTTTTATTATAAAGGAAAATCCCTTAGCATCTAAGCAAGAAACTGAAATGATGTTTTTAGTAAGACTTGGAACATGGAAACATTCTTCCAGTTCCAAAACTAGCCCGGAGGGCAACGACAAATAGTAAGTTCCTACGGCTAATGCAGCAATCCGTGCTCCATTTCCCACTCGTAGGTCGACTTCACCCTTGCTTAACTTTCTACTTCTTCTTAGTCCCTGTGGATTGGAACATAAGTGTGAGCCACAACCAGTATCTAATACCCAAGAAGTTGAATTAGCAAGTATACAGTCTATAACGAAAATACCTGAAGATGGAACGACTGTTCCGTTCTTCTGATCTTCCTTTAGCTTCAAGCAATCTCTCTTCCAATGCCCCTTCTTCTTGCAGTAGAAGCATTCGGATTCAGAAGTGGGTTGACTGACCTTCCTCTTTGCAGATTTGGCGCCAGTTTGCTTAGTTGGGCTGGCCTTGTTGCCACCTTTCTTAGCATTCCTCTTCTTTCCAGATTTCTTGAACTTGCCCCCACGCACCATAAGCACATCCTGCTTATCACTTTTGAGCGTCTTTTCAGCGGTCTTCAGCATACCGTGAAGCTCAGTGAGCGTTTTGTCCAGACTATTCATACTGTAGTTCAGTTTGAACTGATCATACCCGCTATGAAGAGAATGGAGGATGGTGTCTATAGCCATTTCCTGAGAAAATTGCTGATCCAGCCGACTCATATTCTCAATGAGTCCAATCATTTTGAGAACATGTGGACTTACGGGCTCGCCTTTCTTAAGCTTGGTCTCAAGAATTTGCCTATGAGTCTCGAATCTTTCGACTCGAGCCAGATCTTGGAACATGTTCTTCAACTCACTGATGATTGTGAAAGCATCTGAGTTGATGAACGTTTTCTGCAGATCCGCACTCATGGTGGCGAGCATTAGACATTTCACATCCTTGTTGGCATCAATCCAACGATTGAGGGCTGCCTGAGTGACCCCGTCGCCTGGAGCTTCGGGCATCGCCTCATCTAGGACATACTCCTTTTCTTCCTGCATAAGAACTATTTGCAAGTTCCTTTGCCAGTCAAGGAAGTTTTTCCCGTTCAACTTCTCCTTTTCGAGAATTGATCGAATGTTGAATGAATTGTTGTTAGCCATATTAAAACTACAATTGAAAAGAATAAACAAATAAATAACCATTCACAGTTTCTCTTAATAAACTTAAATTCTAGCATACATGCATAATTCAATGTTTATTAAGCATTTTATTCAAGTTATGTGTTCCGGCAGGTGTGAATAAAATGATTCCAAGATCCTAAAATCATTGAAGAACTAAGCACAGTTTGTCGACTTAATCCTAGAACATCTTAGGTAAGCAAAAGCCTTTTGCTAATAGTCTAGAAACTATTCTTGGTTGATAGGTACGTCTAAGAACTTATTAGGTAAACCTATCGAATTTGCCACGACATAAAAGGACTCCTTACTTATATCGTTGAGTTTCACCAAAACTAACATGTACTCACAATTATTTGTGTACCTTGCCCCTTTAGGACCAATAAGTAACACCTCGCTGAGCGAAAACTATTACTAGATTGATGTAAAGGATATCCAAGCAAGTGTATATTTTGGCATGGCACCTTTTAACTCAATTTTTAAGATTGGAACTTAAGGCTCTTACTATGTTGGTTAGATTTTAAGTGAACTAAAATCCTTAATCATGCAACATAATCAAGCTTTTGATCTCATGCATTTTAAGACATATTTAAAGCAATAAATAACTTAAAACATGCATAAGATATTTGTGATCTAGTATGGCCCGACTTCATCTTGAAGCTTTGACTTCAAAGTCCGTCTTGAAAATCTCCGTGGGAGGCACCATTTTCTTCAAATAGGATAAGCTATAACTAATTACAACTATTTGATGGTACGCAGACCATATTTGAATTGAAAAATAACTTTGGTGCTTTAGACCAATTACATTCAAATTAATGGTACGCAGACCATATTTTCTATCCTATTTGGGCCATACTAGTCACTTCATAACCTGCAAAACAGTACATATACAATATATACCATTCACCCATTCATTATCATGAATGGCCCACATAGCTGGTTAGTAAAACACATTATGCATCACGTAAACATTTGCAGCAATTAATCAAGGGCACCAATAATCTACCAATTATTCAGTCCTTATTAATTCTAATCGAGTTGTTTTAACCTTAAGGATTTGTAGACCTAATCAAGAGTTTATGACTAAAAAGCGCTCCCACTTAAACCAATAAATTCATATGCTTTACCAATTTTAAACATAAAAATGTATTTCTAGTCTAACCGGAAACATACAAATTTAATTAAAATTTAAAGCTCATATCAATTTATAATTGAATCCAAAAATTTAATTTAATTTCAGTCGTATTTAAATTAATTCATGATTTTAATTTTAGTAAAATAATTAGAATAAATAACATTTATTATAATTATAATATTCAAAATTAAAATTCAAGAAATTAATTCAAATTATTAATTTTAAAATTAATTAAAATTACGTGAACTGAAATTTTCAAATTAAACATTCAAAACGATCTAATCGTAACGCAAACACCCTACGCGTTGCACGCCCATGGGCCGTACGCACACAGCCATTGCTGGCCATGTGCGCGCAGCCCATGCGCTCGTCGCATAGCTGCTGTTGTCCTATCGCAAGCCTCCGCACAGCGCCCCATCGCACGCGAGCTATCGCTCGCAGTGCGCGCGCGCGAGATCGCTCGCTGGGCGCGCTGGCTCGCTCGCTGTGCGCGCGAGCCATCGCTCGCTGGGGCGCGACATCGCTCGCTGGGCGAGCGACATCGCGCGCTGTGCGCGCGAGCCATCGCTCGCTGGGGCGCGACATCGCTCGCTGGGCGAGCGACATCGCGCGCTGTGCGCGCGAGTAGTGCTGGGCGCAGCGCTCGTGGCACGCGAGCTTGCGCTCGCTGCGCGCGAGGCTGCGCGCACTTGTGCGAGGCAGCGCGCGTTGTGGCGCAGCTCGCTTGCTGCCCACACGCGACTGCCTTGGCTCGCCCCTCGCCCATGCCCATTCGTTCATTGCTCGTGGCACACGACACAAGGCAGGGCTGCTGCCTTGTGCTCGTGCACTACGCCCTTGCTCATTGCATTCGTGCCGCACGGGCGACGAGCTCCCTTGCTCGTCGTCGCATGCCCGCATTATACAACACCCCTTAAGGGTAACACGAAGCGTCCATTGCTTCGTGCGTGCAAGTTATTTGAACGAATGGCATAAAAATTTAAAATTTATTTTTAAAATTAATGACAAATTAATAAATAATATTAATTTCATAATTTTAGGGCGAAAAAATCGAAAATTTATTATCCAATTGATTTCCGATTGATATGGATTCAAGTCTAGGTCATAAAAATTTAAAATTTATCGTAAATTTATAATTTTTATGGTGGTTTTTAATCATAGGTTTCTAATTAAATTACAATTAATTATGAAAATCAAATTAATTCTAAATTATTCTAATTTTCAACAAATTAATCATAATTACAAATTAGATTGCATAATTAACAAGACTAGGCATTCAAACTTGTTAAACATATGCAGTAGGTCAATCAAAAATTCAAGATTTATCAACAAGAATCGCAAATATTTAATTTAACATCTTAAATTTACGAAATTTTGCATTCGAAAAACTAAAACCTTCGAAAAGTCATAGTTAGGCTTCGAATTTGAGAATTCTGGGTTCGGCAGAAAAATAATATTTTTGTCAAAATTTTAGAATGCCTTTTACATGCGGAATTGACACAAAAATCACTCAATTCGGATGAGTAACGAAGAAACTGCCGAAAAACTGCGTACGTATAATTAAATAAACGCAATTTGCAATTAATTAACAATTACGAAAATTAATCACCCCTTTTAATTCTTGCAAATTTGTAATATTTAACCATGTTCATGCAATTTAGATTATGAAAATAATAAGGGGCTCGTGATACCACTGTTAGGTTATGATACATATGACATTACATAGATCATGCGGAAACAACCATTAACCCAGGACAACATATTATTTACACATAATCATATAGCATAATTTAGATGCATACTCTTTGTTGCGTGCCCTCCCTAGCTGCGCCCGAACCGAACAAGAACAAGTCTTTTAGGACTCCAAGTGTCGTCCCTCCGTAGATAGTCCACAGCACGTCCGGATCCGCCTTAAGATTGACCAACTAGAATCGCCCTTAAGGTACTAGAAAATTTCGGCACTTTATGAGCAAGATGTGTTTTAATTTTCTCTCAAAAAACTCACTTTTGAATACTTTGAAACTTGTGTATAAATTATGACCCCTAGGCCTTTATTTATAGAGTTATGGAAAAGGAATCGTAATCCTAGTAGGATACGAATTAATTGAAATTAGAATCCTACATGAATTCTATTTAATTAATTTATCCAATTAGGAATAGAAATTTAATCATACACTGACTCTTGCAGATTCAGGAATCACGCATGAGCACAAACTCACATACACACGGCAGCCACAAGGGCTGCCCATGCGCGTGCGAGCAGCAGCCCACGCAGCACGGCCCACGCATCCGTGGCCCTTGGCGCGCGCTCGGCCTGCCTTGCGGTAGGCCTGGGCGCTGCCTTGGCTGGGCTTGTGGCGCGCATGCTTGCTGGGCGATGGCCCCGGCTTCGTGCTGGGCCTTCGTCCGGCAAGCCTCGTCCGATGCTAATTCGTACGATACGCTTCCGATTAAATTTCCATTTCCGGAATCTATTTCCGATTACGAACAATATTTAATATTTCCGATTCCGGAATTAATTTCCGTTTCGAACAAATATTTAATATTTCCGTTTCCGGAATTATTTTCCGATTCCGGTAATATTTCCGATTCTGACAATATTTCCGTTTCCGGCAATATTTCCGATTCTGGTAATATTTCCATTTCCAATAATATTTTCCGATACGTACCATGTTTCCGTTTCCGGCAACATCTACGACTTGGATAATATTCATATTTCCGATACGATCCATATTTCCGTTTCCGGCAATATCATCGTTTCCGGAGTATTCATTTCTTGCCTGTGACGATCTTAGCTCCCACTGAAACCAAGATCCGTCGGTTCCGAATATTCATAGATGGAGTATTTAATGCCATTAAATACTTGATCCGTTTACGTACTATTTGTGTGACCCTACGGGTTCAGTCAAGAGTAAGCTGTGGATTAATATCATTAATTCCACTTGAACTGAAGCGGCCTCTAGCTAGGCATTCAGCTCACTTGATCTTACTGAATTATTAACTTGTTAATTAATACTGAACCGCATTTATTAGACTTAACATAGAATGCATACTTGGACCAAGGGCATTATTTCCTTCATTTATACCAATCTCTATTGATCTGGATCAAAGATCATTGGAACAGTATCAAGAACATCCAATACATTTGGAGATGTAGGATGAGCACTTGATAAGAGGAAGTGAAGATAACTAAAGTTTTGATGCTACATGCATTTTCCTAAGCAAAAGTTGAATCTTGTTGTTAGGCAAACCACAAACAAACACGAGCAATTAGGCGTCGTGATTAAAAGGTGGTTACATAGGTTCTAAACCATATGTGATGCATGGGAAACTGAATCAATGATTAGTTTCCAAGTTCTCAGTTGAAAGATGTATCTCTCACATCTATGTGAACTGGTTGGAGCATTCCAAAAGGGAAGCATCATTTGAAATTCTACACAATTGAAATGGATTCATTGTTGCCTAAGAAGCAATAAAAGGGAATTGTTTTTAGTGGGAGTTCTTCAATGAACTCAGGTTGATCACAAGTCTGCTACCTGGATGATTTTCTATTTTAGATATGATTATCATTCTAAACAGCAACGAAAGACTAGATCATTCTAGAAACATATTCAAAGATCTTTTCATCTTACATCGAAAGGCTTTCGATAGAAAAGATGCTAAGGATAGCAAAGTATGATGAACTAAACCTCTGCATTGAATGAGACACAACATTCATATGCAGATATGGAATCAAGTTTGAGTTCCATGAATGTTTTAAGTATTGGGTGAAAGGCCTATATCTGTAAAACATTAAATGCTTGATTTTGGGTTTGAGGCCCACAAATTGGTAAGCATTTGGTTTAAACATTTATCATTTATGAAATTATATTTCATAGTTCATTTAATCTTGGTTTAGTATTAAATGATAAGTCCATGTGATTCAAATCATTCAAATGGGATGTCAAGATGGATTCTTCGACAAAGAAACACCCATAAGTGAACTTGAGTATTGAAGTCACAAAGGATCCCTAATCCAGGTCATTGAAAGGTGGACGACCAATGACTAATGAAGATTAGATTGCAAGTAGATTACTTAGTTCTGTTTCTTGAACTAGAGTGACTGGATGTCAGAATCTTTTGCATAGATACTTATTGGATCTTGTATCGGATTGACCATGAGAACACTTTAAGAGATTAAAGTCATGTCATAGGTAGTTCTCATTAATGGTGATTAGAAATCGTTCCTCAGAACATGAGCGATTATGTCTGCTCGTTTGAGAATTAGTTCGCTTTGATACTAGCTAAACGTCCCACCGTAAAAGGAGGCTATAAAAGCAGTTATTGGGCGTACTATGAATCAAAGTGAGTGTTCATAGATTGCAAGAATGGATTGTCCTCCTATCTTTGATAGGATATGGTGTTGTTGTGTAACAAGGCCTCTCGGAGAGTTAGATACTATAAAATGCATGGCCGTGCTCAGAATGGTTAGGCTTAACCTTCTGCCAAAGTTTGACAGTTGAACTCTGTAATCCGAGAAACACTTCTGGACCTAATAAGGATGGCTTGGATCTTACCTTATGTTCAGTAAGTAACACTAAGTGACAAAGGAATGTGGATGCACACTTGTCTGAATGACAAGTGGGAGATTGAAGAAAAATATGTCCTTCACCCAAGGTGCATTAAATCTAATACCAAGGTTCAGATTAATTGCGAACAATTAATTCAGTGAGATCAAGTGATCGGAACAGCTAGCTGGAGAAATGCTTCCGATCAGTGAGTTCTAATGGATATTGAACTCACAGCTTACTCTTGACTGAACCTACAAGGTCACACCAATGACACGTAACAGATCAACGGATTAAATGAATCGGAAATTCATTTAATAGCCTTTCGAGATTTAAGTTGGAAACGTATTATACGATACGACCTTGCATCGGAATCGTATATCGTATCGCGAATATTCGTAAGCTAGGCGAGACGAATAAATCGTATAGTACGACGGTGATTCGTCGTATACGAAACGATAAATAATATATCGTCGTATAGTCCTAAGCTAGATTAGCTTGCATATAATAGGAACTATCATTCACTTGCATGAACTAGGCTCACAATGTCTTGCCAAACCTAAATCATACATTCCAATTTAACTCAATCAACTAGCATTTGCAACTACTACTCAATTGATCATGGAAAATCCTAGCACTAAATCAATTTAATCACATCAATCATTAATCAATTAAATCATCAAATTCCCCTAATTAGGCCCCTAGATTCTCCCCTTTCCCTAACCTAAATCTACTCACTGGCCATTCTAGAAATCAAGAAATCCATTAATTCTACACTAGCAAGCATGAAATTGAAGGATTAAGAAGAGAGAATCAAAGACTAGAACAATCAATTGAACAATCAACAAGAGAATTAGAGATCAAAGTAACTAAAGTAAAATCAAGAAGAATTCAAGAATTGAAGGAATTATAGAACAATCAACAATCAAAACAAAAGCAAGAATTAAGAAATTGAATTGAATTGCACAATGTTAGAAGAAGAGTTTAGAGAATTACAAATTGATGCTTCAATGGAGGAGAGTTTCTCTCTCTAGAAAATGCTAAAAAACTAACTTTGAGAATCTAAAATTATCTACTAAAATTCTACACTTCACAAAATAATCGAAAAATCTATTTATAACTTTCCCCAAATAGAAGCCAAAATTCGAATAAGAGCAGCCCGCGCAGCCATTCGGTCGCACAGACCTTTTGTGCGACCGAACGTAAAAGAGTCATTCGAGAAACTACTGGGTCCTGTGCGAGCGAAGGCAGCAAAGAACATTTCCTTCGTCATGTGCGACCGAACGAAGAACCATGTTCGGTCGAATGGGGTTTCTTTGGCTCATAATTCCTCTGCAGCATGATTCGCTCGAACGAAAGGCCTTGTGTGGGCGCACAACTCTTGTGCGATCGAGTAGAGATCTTTATGCGGTCGCATCCCAAATTAGGGACATTCTGCCTCCAAAAACCAAACCTGTGCGACCGAACAACAGAGCACGTTCGGTCGCACAAAACCTGTGCTGTCGAATAGTAGGCTCTGCGATCGCATCCCAAATTAGGGACATTCTGCCTCCAAAAACCAAACCTGTGCGACCAAACAACAGAGCACGTTCGGTCGCACAGAACTGGATATTCCTTGTGCCCATTTCCACTCCTCTGTTCGGGCGCACAAACCATCACTCGATCGCACAAGCCCTGTTTTGGCTTGATGCTACTTGTTTTCCATCACTTTTCATCATAATCACCTATAAAGCACAAGATGGAACGAAACTTATAAAATTCACACAAAAAGTTACAAAAACTATAAAAAAAAAAGTATAAAAACTAACATAAAATCCTAAGCTAAGAGCGACATAAATGTCGCTCATCAAACTCCCCCAAGCTAAGTGTTTGCTAGTCTCTAGCAAACTAAACTCAACTAGGAAAGAATGAGCGACTAATTGAATCCTAAAAACTGACAAACACAAAAAACCAGCAAATCTAATCAAGGCAAGACTAAAAATGAAAAGCACAAACCAAGAAAAGAAAGAAAGAAAAGAAGAAGAAAAGAAAAGAGAAGAAAAGAAATTAAACTACAAAATCCAAGATAGGGCCTTTATTATGGAACGAGTATAAAAGAACACTAATATTACCAATCAAATAAATGAGTACACGCTAACTAATGTCCTAAACCGAGTGAAAGATTCAAGTGCCAAGCGAAGCGAACTAAGGGTGAATACTAATCAATTCCCGTTCAACCGAGCATACCACGTCAAATCTCTAGATCTTTTCCACCCTTAAGAGTAGCGTCTCGAGACACCGCGAAGGCGCCGGAGAAAATAAGATAGGCTACCCGACATCTTAACATGACAATCCCATTCCATAAACTTGACCAAATCCTCCCTCCACCGACAATGACTCAACTCAAAAGGGTCAAGAGGACTTTTTAGGGTGTAACGTAGGCTAAGGGTAAGGTGTGGAACAAATTTGGTAATTTGGTGCTCATACCTAAAGTGAAGCGCAATGATAGAACTCAACTCAAGCAAAACGAACCAAATAAAATAATGCCCTTGGTCCAAGTATGCATTCAATGTTAAGTCTAATAAATGCGGTTCAGTATTAATTAACAAGTTAATAATTCAGTGAGATCAAGTGAGCTGAATGCCTAGCTAGAGGCCGCTTCAGTTCAAGTGGAATTAATGATATTAATCCACAACTTACTCTTGACTGAACCCGTAGGGTCACACAAATAGTACGTAAACGGATCAAGTATTTAATGGCATTAAATACTCCATCTATGGATATTCGGAATCGACGGATCTTGGTTTCAGTGGGAGCTGAGATCGTCACAGGCAAGAAAAGAATACTCCGGAAACGATGATATTGCCGGAAACGGAAATATGGATCGTATCGGAAATATAAATATTATCCAAGTCGTAGATGTTGCCGGAAACGGAAACATGGTACGTATCGGAAAATATTATCGGAAATAGAAATATTGCCGGAATCGGAAATATTGCCGGAAACGGAAATATTGTCTGAATCGGAAATATTATCGGAATCGGAAAATAATTCCGGAAACGTAAATATTAAATATTTGTTCGAAACGGAAATTAATTCCGGAATCGGAAATGTTAAATATTGTTCGTATCGGAAATGAATTCCGGAATCGGAAAATCAATCGGAAGCGCGTCGTACGAATTAGCATCGGACGAGCTTGCTAGACGAAGGCCCAGCACGAAGCCAGGCCCACGTCCAGCAGGGGAAACGCGTGCCACAACACGCCAGCCCAAGGCTGCGCCAGGCCCACCGCAAGGCAGGCCCAGCGCGCGCCCAAGGCTGCGGCAGTCGTGGGCTGCATTGCTCGGGCTGTGCGCGCGCGCGCATGGCGCCCCTCGTGGGCTGCTGTGCGTGCGTGTGTGTTTGTGTTCACATACGAAACCTAAAACGTACAGGATTCGTTTAATGATTAAATTCCTAATCCTATTTGATAAATTAATTAAATAAGAGTTTCACTAGGATTCTAATTTAATTAATTCGTATCCTAGTAGGATTCCAATTCTCTTTCCATACCCCTATAAATATGTGGCCTGGGTTCACAATTTATAATGAGTTTTCAAGTATTCAAAGTGAGTTTTTGAGAGAAAATTCAGTCACATACCTTGCCTAAAAGTGCCGAAATTATTAGTACCTTAAGGGCGATTCTAGTTGGTCAATCTTAAGGCGGATCCGGACGTGCTGTGGACTATCTACGGAGGGACGACACTTGGAGTCCTAAAGACTTGTTCTTGTTCGGTTCGGGCGCAGCTAGGGAAGGCACGCAACAAAGAGTATGCATCTAAACTATGCTATATGATTATGTGTAAATAATATGTATTCCTGGCTAAATGGTTTTTCCGCATGATTTAT
This sequence comes from Spinacia oleracea, assembly GCF_020520425.1. NCBI lineage: Eukaryota > Viridiplantae > Streptophyta > Magnoliopsida > Caryophyllales > Amaranthaceae > Spinacia > Spinacia oleracea. Next base: position 44,639,797 of record NC_079487.1, on the reverse strand, counting down.
GAATTGTCATATGTATCATAACCTAACAGTGGTATCACGAGCCTCTTATTATTTTCATAATCTAAATTGCATGAACATGGTTAAATATTACAAATTTGCAAGAATTAAAAGGGGTGATTAATTTTCGTAATTGTTAATTAATTGCAAATTGCGTTTATTTAATTATACGTCGCAGATTTTCGGCAGTTTCTTCGTTACTCATCCAAATCGAGTGATTTTTGTTTCAATTCCGCATGTAAAAGGCATTCTAAAATTTTGACAAAAATAGTATTTTTCTGCCGAACCCAGAATTCTCAAATTCGAAGCCTAACTATGACTTTTCGAAGGTTTTAGTTTTTCGAATGCAAAATTTCGTAAATTTAAGATGTTAAATTAAATATTTGCGATTCTTGTTGATAAATCTTGAATTTTTGATTGACCTACTGTATATGTTTAACAAGTTTGAATGCCTAGCCTTGTTAATTATGCAATCTAATTTGTAATTATGATTAATTTGTTGAAAATTAGAATAATTTAGAATTAATTTGATTTTCATAATTAATTATAATTTAATTAGATACCTATGATTAAAAACCACCATAAAAATTGTAAATTTATGATAAATTTTAAATTTTTATGACCTAGACTTGAATCCATGTTAATCGGAAATCAATTGAATAATAAATTTTCGATTTTTCGCCCTAAAATTATGAAATTAATATTATTTATTAATTTGTCATTAATTTTAAATATAAATTTTTTAAATTTTATGCGATTCGCTCATATAACTTGCACGCACAAAGCAATGGACGCTACGTGTTACTCTTAAGGGGTGTTGTATAGTGCGGGCATGTGACGACGAGCAAGGGAGCTCGTCGCCCATGCGGCACGAATGCAATGAGCAAGGGCATGGTGCACGAGCACAAGGCAGCAGCCCTGCCTTGTGTCGTGGGCTATGAGCAATGGACGAATGGGCATGGGCGAAGGCAAGGCACGGCAGTCGCGTGTGGGTAGCAAGCGAGCTGCGCCACAACGCGCACTGCCTCGCGCAAGCGCGCGCAGCCTCGCGCGCAGCGAGCGCAAGCTCGCGTGCCACGAGTGCTGCGCCCAGCGTCGATGCCGCGCGCAGCGAGCCCTGGCTCGCACAAAGCGAGCGCTGGCGAGCGCGCGCAGCGAGCGCTGGCTCGCATCAAGCGAGCGCTGGCGAGCGCGCACAGCGAGCGCTGGCGAGCGCGCACAGCGAGCGCTGGCGAGCGCGCACAGCGAGCGCTGGCGAGCGCGCACAGCGAGCGCTGGCGAGCGCGCACAGCGAGCGCTGGCGAGCGCGCACAGCGAGCGCTGGCGAGCGCGCACAGCGAGCGCTGGCTAGCGCGCACAGCGAGCCCAGGCTCGCATGCAGCAAGCGCTGGCGAGCGAATGCAGCGAGCGATGGCTCGCGTGCATCAAGCGCTGGCGCGCGCGCAGCGAGCACCAGCTCGCGCGATGGCTTGCGAAGGGTAGAAGCAGCAGCTATGCGACGCAGCGCATGGGCTGCGCGCCCATGGCCAGCGATGGCTATGTGCGTGTGGCCCATGGGCGTGCGATGCGTAGGGTGTTTGCGTTGCGATTAGATCGTTTTGAATGTTTAATTTAAAATTTTCAGTTTACGTAATTTTAATTAATTTTAAAATTAATAATTTAAATTATTTTCTTGGATTTTAATTTTGAATATTGTAATTATAATAAATTTTATTTATTCTAATTATTTTACTAAAATTAAAATCATGAATTAATTTAAATACGACTGAAATTAAATTAAACTTTTGGATTCAATTATAAATTTATATGAGCTTTAAATTTTAATTAAATTTGTATGTTTCCCGTTAGACTAGAAATACATTTTTATGTTTAAAATTAGTAAAGCATATGAATTTATTGGTTTGAGTGGGAGCCCTTTTTAGTCATAAACTCTTGATTAGGTCTACAAATCCTTAAGGTTAAAACAACTTGATTATAATTAATAAGGACTGAATAATTGGTAGATTATTGGTGCCCTTGATTAATTGCTGCAAATGTTTACGTGATGCATAATGTGTTTTACTAACCAGCTATGTGGGCCATTCATGATAATGAATGGGTGAATGGTATATATTGTATATGTACTGTTTTGCAGGTTATGAAGTGACTAGTATGGCCCAAATAGGATAGAAAATATGGTCTGCGTACCATTAATTTGAATGTAATTGGTCTAAAGTACCAAAGTTGTTTTTCAATTCAAATATGGTCTGCGTACCATCAAATAGTTGTAATTAGTTTTAATTATAGCTTATCCTATTTGAAGAAAATGGTGCCTCCCACGGAGATTTTCAAGACGGACTTTGAAGTTAAAGCTTCAAGATGAAGTCGGGCCATACTAGATCACATTTATCTTATGCATGTTTTAAGTTATTTATTGCTTTTAAATATGTCTTAAAATGCATGAGATCAAAAGCTTGATTATGTTGCATGATTAAGGATTTTAGTTCACTTAAAATCTAACCAACATAGTAAGAGCCTTAAGTTCCAAACTTAAAAATTGAGTTATAAGGTGCCATGCCAAAATATACACTTGCTTGGATATCCTTTACATCAATCTAGTAATAGTTTTCGCTCAGCGAGGTGTTACTTATTGGTCCTAAAGGGGCAAGGTACACAAATAATTGTGAGTACATGTTAGTTTTGGTGAAACTCAACGATATAAGTAAGGAGTCCTTTTATGTCGTGGCAAAATCGATAGGTTTACCTAATAAGTTCTTAGACGTACCTATCAACCAAGAATAGTTTCTAGACTATTAGCAAAAGGCTTTTGCTTACCTAAGATATTTTAGGATTAAGTCGACAAACTGTGCTTAGTTCTTCAATGATTTTAGGATCTTGGAATCATTTTATTCACACCTGCCGGAACACATAATTCGAATAAAATGCTAATGACTTGTTTAAATTGCATGATTGCTTTTATTTTCAAGTTATTATTCATGATAAATGTTTAGACTTTGCATGCTTCAATGTATGTTTTAATTATTGTTTATAATTAAATATCTTGCACTGCAATAAATCCTTTTAGAAAGGTAACAGTAAATTTCCTCGATTGGTAGTGAATCCAAGAACGATTCACGGAAATGAGAGAAAGTGAGCAATTTAAAATGTACGTTTCTTATAGCGACTTTTATGGTTGTTTTCGAACATCAAAATCGAATGGCAAACCAATTGGTGCTTGTGAATTCAAAATACAATGTAGTTTTGAGATCATAAAGCATTGAGCTTAAAACGCTCAGCTTTACCAATGGTTAACAACCTAATATCTTTGTCCATTTAATTCTCGAATGAGTCTAGTCCCTAGACATTCGAATAGATCGATGCTTAGAGAACTTTAGAAGCTTCTGGTAAGATCATCTAGTTGAAACAGAATGTTCAACATAAATTAAATGGAAAGAACCTTGTTGGTGACATTGGACATGTCTAACAAAGTATAAAAGTCAACACTAAAGAATTCAATTCTTAAGACTATAAGAAAGGGTACAAGAAATAGGAAAACAAAGGAACAAATGAAAGGAATTTATAATTCCGTTTCTACCTATAAGTTTATGTTTAAAGAGAAGTGACCTAGGAATCAAACTTCCTTGGTATCATATACCGCTTGAGGTTCTTACTTCAGTAATAACTCAAATAATGGAAGCTAGGCTACACTAATGGCCTACAAGTGGGAAATGAAGCATGGCAATGCTACATTAGTTGTAGGGTCATCTAGTTTGTTTTAAGTCCTTTCAAAGGCTGGAACTTAATGGCTATTTTGTTCCATAATCAGCATACCTAAATTTCTGCTTCAAACACAGAAAGACTCACATTTAAGAAAAACAAAAACAAATGTTTGTTTGTTTATTTGAATGAAATGGTCAATTAAAGGTTGAGTCAATATGCTTGATTAAAACAAACAACTCTTTAAAGAACTTTACTAGGTTCAAATCAACCCCTTGATTTAAGTTCCACTAATCTTTGGCATTGTTGCTTAGACCATATCAACAAGTTAACATTCAAAAGCTCTATTTTGATGGACTTTTGAAAGTTGATTGATTTCTAGATCATTCAAGACAAGCTAGTCTTACTTGTTGAAAGTAACAAAAGATATGAACTATTGTTAGAACGCCTAGACAATAGAGTTCAAAGCTAAAGAAAGATTTTATGACTTTATTATTTCACATTTGAGTGAATATAGGTTTATTTACTCAAAAGTGATATAAGTTGAATCTGTTTGGCTAGTTCAAAGATTCAGAAGTATAAAATCCACTTGGCAAGAAATCATAAAGATCTAGATTAGATCATGTTGATGATTACTTGAGACCAAATATGATCATCAATGATTGTGTGTTGTAATTTCACAATCTAGGTCCATAAGATATGGCATATCTTAGTTGGAATAATCGAAGTCAATTAGTACTTGATTCGATCAATGATGGATCATAAAGACTTTTCCTATAATTTCTAAAACAAAATGCTCAACTACCACCAAACTAAACCAAATTCGTCAAAGCTATTGAAAAGTAATTTCAGAATATCTTTTCATAATATATCTAAAGAGTTCCTAAACTCAGTGGGAGCTTAGTGTTTGTTATTCAACAAACTAAGGCCCAAGTATAGATATATGTTTCATTATGATTTACAAGGGTATTGTTTCTACCACGAATTTTTGAGAACATAATGTTTGTTTGCTCGAAATAATGTCCTTTTGGAGATTCGTTTCCAAAATGACAAGTGGGAGAAAATAGACCTCGAAAGTCTTCGAGGCGAACAAAAAACATAAACGGACATTCCGGAGGCTTTTCGAAGTGCTTCAGAAAATCCGAACTTATTCTTTAAGGACTTTAGAAGTGGCTTTAAAGAATAGACATCTCTTAGAAGACTTTACAAGTGCTTCAAGGAGAATAGAATATTCAAAGGACTCTCAAAGTGCCTGTTGATATTCTATTGTTTGATGTTCTATACCCAAGTAGGCTTAGAGTTCAAGTCACTGGAACTATGAGATTCTTCTATTAGATAGTAAAGAAACATAGAGTTCTGGTCAATGAAACTATGAGATTCTTCTATTAGATAGTGAAGAAACCTACAACTTGCAGTCAAACTATTATCATGTAGATTAATGAGTTTGTGACTTGTAAGAAAGCTATGACGAAACCCAGATTCCCTAAAATGGTTAGAGGCCATATATAGACTCAAATGTTTAATGGTTAGAGGCCATAAAACATACTCAATGTTTTGATGACAAAATTAAAATTTTGTTGATTTGCAAGAATAGTTTCACACCTATTGGTTGCAAGTTTGTTTCAAGGATAAAAACCATCAAACATGAAATTGTGTTCACACACAAAGCTAGATTAGTTGCTAAAGGTTACAAGCAAATTCATGACATGGATTGTGTTGAAACCTCATGCATAATCATAATGCTCAAGTCTATATTCAAGCAATGATTGCATATTGGTACATATAGCAATTGGATGACAAAACGTATTCCTCAATCAAATGTTGGAATAAACTATGTACATGGTATGTCATAGGATTTGTGGATCCAAATAAATGCTTGAAAAGAAAAGCTAGTTTATAAAATCTAAGTACAGATTTAAGCAAGCAATTGGGAATTAGAAATGTATTTTAGTGAAACCAATAAGTATTTTAGTTTCATAAAATGTACATGATTCTTATAGATATATAAGAAGTTTAGTGGGAGTACATAAAACTTAATTGGTCCTGTGTGTATCACACACATATCTCTCTATTGTGAAATAACATTCAAATGTTAATGACTTAGATTTGAAATTATTCATCAATGATGGACCAAGGCGAAACTTAGTACATACTGGGTACTAAGATCTATTTACAAAGATCTTATAATATTGTTTTGGATTAAGTAATGGCATTTACTAAATCAAACACGAAATACTCCATTGGAGATATTCAACCCATGTGAATAAATCTAAGTAAAAGAATGTTTGAACTATGTATAAGCATTTACTAAGTTAAAACATCAAAGGATCTAAGTGAGATTCTTAACCTATATTATATGTCAAAGAATTTAGCTGGATTCAGTATCTACTGAAATTGAATGAGCTAAAGTTACATGAATACAATTCAATTGAGAATTATTCTGCAAAAGAATTTATCATGTATGATATAATATGAGGATCGCCAAAAACGTATCGTATGACTTTAGGCATGACGAACATATACCAATCTCTATTGATCTAAGTGAAGATCAACTAGATTGAGATCAAGAATACTTATGGTACTTGAAAAGGTACATAGGAATAGTTCTTGATTCAAGGAAATAAAGATATGCTAAATATTGATGCTACACGCATAAACACTGGCAAAGGATCAAGCAAAGACCCTTTGGAGTTAACCATTGACAAGGACGAGCTAAAGAGCATCGTTTTTCGAAATGGCAACATGGATTGGAGACCATGAGTTGTTGCGTGGGAAATTAAAATAATAATTTCTATGTTCTAAGATATAGTTGGAGAATCTTCCACATATCTATGAACTGCCTGGATAGGTAAATCCAAACAAAGCATCACTAGCAACCTATACAGTTGAAGTAAAAGTACTTATTGCCTAAGAAGCAATAAAATAGAGTTGTTTATATGAGTTCTTCATTGAACTTGGGAAGATCACATGTCTGTTGACTTAATGGTTCTTCATTGCAAAATGCATAGAACCACTAATGTAGCAAGAAAGACTAGATCACAAAATAAACATACTCAAAAGTTCTTATCATCATATCTCGAAGAACATTCGATGAAAAAGATATTAAGATTGGCAAAGCATGATAACTAAACCTATGCAACAAGTGAGAAGCAACACTCACGTTGTAGCACTGGAAATCAAGCATAGCTTTGAATTCCATGAATTGTTTTAGAAGATGGGTTTGAGGCCCATGGTTATAAAACATTGGGGTTGAACATTTATCATATATGAAATGTATTTTCATATTCCATTTAATCTTGGTTTAGTATTAAATGATGAGTCCCTTCAAATTTGACGATATATTCAAGATAGACTGTCAGGACCAGTCCTGTGACTAAGAAATGTCTATCAAGTGAACTTGAATGTCAAAGGTTGAAAATGGTCCCTAGTCGGAGTTTTCTATAAAATTGGACGCATAGAAAACGTTAGACGATTAGAATGCAAGATGACTAGTAGTTATGTTTCTTGAACTATGTGGACATGGCAATGTCATAATCATTTGCATAGATACTTACTTTGGGAAGACTAGTATCGGACAAGACCTATGAAACTTTACTGTAAGAGATGAAAATCTGTCATAAGTAAATTTCATTAAAATTATTAGACACTAAATCCTCAATACCAGAGTGATTTGAGATTACTTGTTTGAGAACTGGTTGCTTTGACGTTGACCAACCGTCGCACCGTAAAAGGAGGCTATAAAGGCAACGCTCAGGTAATCACCTATCAAACGAAGTCTAATCTCAAGATCGCAAGATTGGGATTGTCCTCCCATAAATCGGGATGAGATGCTTAAAAGTTGTACAAGGCCACTCGGAGAGCTAGAAACTGTGAAATGCATGGCCGTGCTCGGATGAATCATAGGCTATGATTATCTGTTTATTTGATCAGTTGAACTCTGAAACCGAGGAACACCTCTGGAAATAATAAGGATGACAACTCTTACCTTATGTTCAAGAGCAAGCATCGAGCGACAAAGGAATTAGGAAATGCACACTTGTCCCTAAGGACAAGTGGGAGACTGAAGGAAATAATGCCCTTGGTCCAAGTATGCATTCAATGTTAAGTCTAATAAATGTGGTTCAGTATTAATTAACAAGTTAATAATTCAGTGAGATCAAGTGAGCTGAATGCCTAGCTAGAGGCCGCTTCAGTTCAAGTGGAATTAATGATATTAATCCACAGCTTACTCTTGACTGAACCCGTAGGGTCACACAAATAGTACGTAAACGGATCAAGTATTTAATGGCATTAAATACTCCATCTATGGATATTCAGAATCGACGGATCTTGGTTTCAGTGGGAGCTGAGATCGTCACAGGCAAGAAAAGAATACTCCGGAAACGATGATATTGCCGGAAACGGAAATATGGATCGTATCGGAAATATAAATATTATCCAAGTCGTAGATGTTGCCGGAAACGGAAACATGGTACGTAACGGAAAATATTATCGGAAATAGAAATATTGCCGGAATCGGAAATATTGCCGAAAAACGGAAATATTGTCTGAATCAGAAATATTATCGGAATCGGAAAATAATTCCGGAAACGGAAATATTAAATATTTGTTCGAAACGGAAATTAATTCCGGAATCGGAAATGTTAAATATTGTTCGTATCGGAAATGAATTCCGGAATCGGAAAATTAATCGGAAGCGCGTCGTACGAATTAGCATCGGACGAGCTTGCTAGACGAAGGCCCAACACGAAGCCAGGCCCACGTCCAGCAGGGGAAACGCGCGCCACAACACGCCAGCCCAAGGCTGCGCCAGGCCCACCGCAAGGCAGGCCCAGCGCGCGCCCAAGGCTGCGGCAGTCGTGGGCTGCATTGCTCGGGCTGTGCGCGGGCGCGCATGGCGCCCCTCGTGGGCTGCTGTGAGTGCGTGTGTGTTTGTGTTCATATACGAAACTTAAAACGTACAGGATTCGTTTAATGATTAAATTCCTAATCCTATTTGATAAATTAATTAAATAAGAGTTTCACTAGGATTCTAATTTAATTCATTCGTATCCTAGTAGGATTCCAATTCTCTTTCCATACCCCTATAAATATGTGGCCTGGGTTCACAATTTATAACGAGTTTTCAAGTATTCAAAGTGAGTTTTTGAGAGAAAAATTCAGTCACATACCTTGCCTAAAAGTGCCGAAATTATTAGTACCTTAAGGGCGATTCTAGTTGGTCAATCTTAAGGCGGATCCGGACGTGCTGTGGACTATCTACGGAGGGACGACACTTGGAGTCCTAAAGACTTGTTCTTGTTCGGTTCGGGCGCAGCTAGGGAAGGCACGCAACAAAGAGTATGCATCTAAACTATGCTATATGATTATGTGTAAATAATATGTATTCCTGGCTAAATGGTTTTTCCGCATGATTTATGAATTGTCATATGTATCATAACCTAACACTTATTTGGGGCACCCCCAAGCTTATTCAACAACAATTCTAAACACAACTCTTTTTGCACTTTTCTTGATTTGATTTTCTCTTTTTTTTTTGCGTTTCAATTGAAACTTTTCTCATGCCTTGCTTTTCTTTATTTTTGGCTTTTTCAAAACTTTTATTTCTCATTTTTGCTTTTGCATCACTTATTCACTATACACAACATACTTCCCAAACTTTGCCATTCATACCAATAAACATCATTCCTCAAATATGCATAATCATTCAAAACTATCAAGCATCATAACACTAAGCTTCACTATCACTTCTAAGGGTGAAAACAAAACAAAGGCTATTAGGCTTATATTGTGCTCATGAGAAATGAAGGGTCAAGGCTCAAATGGCTAGCAAAGGGGGCAAATGAAAACAAAAACATAGGAGAAAAATAGAAAATAAAGTCCTAAACTAAAAAGAAAAATAGTCACCGAAAGAAATGCCTCTATCGTCCCCTAAAGTAGTTCGGTCGCGGTCTCGGGAAGGAAATAGTCAAATTCGGGAAGTAGGAAAGTCAATGCCAAGGATCCATGCCACTTAAAATATATGAATATGTGTTTGGGCTAATTTGAACATGAACCTCACAAGGGAGAAAATACCACTCTCTCCTATTTCAAATCACTAGAGAGATCGACACCATCTTACCACAAGCCAAGGGTTCAAGACGCATGCTACCCAAAGTTCTAACCAACTTCCTTAACACCAAATCCTAAATTCAACCCAAGACATTAAAAACCGTGTAAACATCTACCAATTGGGAATAAAAACATTCTAGTCTACAAGTTCTAATTTTATTTGCCCAAATCAAGAATATTGCCTGAGAAAACCTTAAAAAACTTGCCTTGACAAAAGGAAAGGAAAAAGAAGAAAAAGAAAGAAAATAAGAAAACACACCAAAAAGGAAAACAAAAAGAAACAAACAAAAGAAACGAAAAGAAAAGAAACTAAAATCAAACTAAAAACAAAGAGACTAACATATACAAGTGCACAAAATGGTATGGTTTCCAAGACATGAGCATCACAAATAGGCAACTATACAACAAAACTCCCCCCAAGCTAGAAATAGGCCATGTCCTCAAGGCCTAAAACTAAGCAAGGAGGGGCACAACTACCCATCCAACCAAATGCCCCAAATGCAAGATGCCTGTCCCACGAATGCATGTGAGATAGAAGGCTATTACCGGAAGTGTCGTGGGAGAAAGTCCCGCAAAGAACCGGTAAAAACCAAACAAACTCACCAAAGTATCGACGAACAAGGCATAGGTGGAAAATGGGAACCCACGACAACGAAACCAAACCAAAAGCATGCAAAGAAGCCACGGGGTGCCTCCCGGAAGCGCTCGTTTAACGTCATTAGCTTGACGGATCCCCCCAAAAGTCAAGGGGGGTCAAACACAACAAACCTCGCGTCAACACTAGTCAACAAACCTTTCTTGGCCTCCTTGGGCACAAACCACTTACCCAAACCACCACTTATTGAGTGGATACCAAACCAAGTCCTTTTAGGCATAGGATTGCCTTGCTTGGACTTCTTGTTCATACACTTCTTACCATTAGATGCCGGAGGGAGTGACTTTACATCATCAAGATCCATCCCGAATGTGTCGGGAATGGTAATGACGTCATCATAGGGATCTCCTTACACAAAGGAGATCTCGTGCACATCCTTCTTCACCTTCCTATCAATATCAAAATCACACTCAAGAACACAAGGATTGTTAGAAGCAATGGCACAAGAATGATTGTGCTCAACACAAGCAAGAGTGTCAACTTTCATGCAACTTTTCATTTTAGAGCAACAATGTTCATCAATTGTAAGCTTGAAACTAGCCTTGGCGTCTCCCGCTTTCAAAGTGATTAGTCCCCCTTGCACATCGATAAGAGCACCAGCGGTGGCCAAAAATGGCCTCCCCAAGATAATGGGGGTATGGGCATCCTCATCAATGTCCAAGACGACGAAATCCACAAGGAAATTAAGCTTCCCAACAACTAGGGGAACATCCTCAACCTTGCCAATAGGGTACTTGACCGAACGGTCGGCAAGTTGCAAGGTGATGTTAGTTGGGACAAGATCACCAATTTCAAGCTTGGCAAACACCGAATAAGGTAGTATACTAACGCTAGCACCCAAATCACACAAGGCATTGCTTATTTCAAGCTCCTTAATAGCACAAGGGATAGAAAAACTTCCCGTGTCTTTGAGTTTGGGTGGCGTTTTGTTAAGAATGATAGCACTACAATTTTCGGTGAGGTTCACCGTCTCCTTTACGTCAAAATCTCGCTTCCCACTCAAGATTTCCTTAAGAAATCTCGTGTAGGATGGCATTTGTTTCAACGCATCCGTAAAGGGGATAGTGACATACATTTGTAGAAGAATCACAAGAAATTTTGAGAATCGCACATCTAACTTGTGTCTATTAACTCTTTGGGGATAGGGGGGAGGAGGAGTTGGGAGAGGAGGAAGAGGAGTCTCCTTCGACTTATCACCATCACTCATGTCGTCGACATGAGACTTCTCTTCCGCATCATCACGGTCCGAGGACTCATTTCCCATAGAACTCTCACCCCTTGAGCTAGGAGCTTCAACATGTGTAGCACTATCATCTAAGGTCTTCCCACTCCTTGTCACAATTGCATACAATTGCTTAGGAGGTTGACCTTGGGGTGGGAGACTTGTATGCACTTGTTGCTCTTTGATAGTGCTAGCTAGTTGAGCAAGTTGGGTCTCAATCATCTTCAAGTGAGTGTTGGATTACTTGAATCCATCCTCAAACTCGACATTCTTCTTGGCTTGCGCCCCCACAAACGACTCCATAAGAGCCTCAAGATTAGACTTGAGAGGCGGGAGTGGTGGAGGTGCAACACCATAACCACTAAGGTTTGCTTGATATTGGTTGCCAAAGGTCTTCGGTCCATTGAATCCGGGAGGTCGCAATTGAGATGCACCATAAGGACCTCCCGGGTTCAAAGGATAACCCCCACTTGAGGCACCCCTAAATTGCCCATAAGAGTAGTTATAACCCCCCCCCCCCCACCTTGATGGTTGGGATTATAACTCCCTTGGTTGTATTGGCCTTGATTGCCAAAACCTTGAGATTGACCATAGGGCGCTTGGCTTTGATAGCCTTATGCTCTATAGCCACCTCGATTTTGGCTATCATACCCACTTCCTTGGCCATAGCCTTGGTGGGGACCATACATGGAGGGCCCTCTAGGTTTCCTAGAAAAATTAGGATTGTTAGGGTTATCATTCTTAGACCTCTCATTTATGGAATTAGCATACTCTACATCAAAATCGCCTTCATACGAAAGGCCATAATCCACAAATGACAAGTTATGAACTAAGGGGCATGCATTGGGGGAATGGCTATAGTCTTGGCAATTTTCGCAAAAGGAGGTGCCCGGAGGCATTGAGCCATAAGAACTAACCTTGCTCTTCCCCTTAGAGAGAAGAGTGGCCGAGGGAGGAGGGATTGTAGACGGTGATGGCGGTTGGCTTGGTGTGTTTTCGAGCTTCTCCAAGCGCGAAGTAAGCTTCTCTATCATCTGTGCTTTCTCTATGGCGTACACCGAACCCTTACCATCTTCACTCCTAGTTTTGAACTACATCCTCAATTATTTCCTCTATCTGATCCTCAGTTTTGTTCATGATTGGGCCTCCCGCGCCCGCATCAAGACTTGTCTTCGAACTTGGACTCGACCCCAAGTAGAATGTTTGAAGAAACAACCATTTAGGGATCCCATGGTGAGGGCATTCCCTTTGGTACTCCTTAAAACGATCCCAAGCTTCGAAGAGTGACTCATCTCTCCTTTGCTCAAAGGATTGAATCTTGTGGCGACACTCCGCCGTCTTCCCATTCGAATAGAACTTGTTTAAGAATGCACTCGTCACCTCGGTCCAAGTGCGAAGTGAGTTGGGCTTGACCTCCTTGTCAAGCCAATCACTTGCTCGCCCAAGTAGAGAGAACCGAAACAATGTCAACCTCACGTAATCCGATGTGACACCATTGTGCTTGATTGTGTCACAATGGTGCTCGAATTGTTTGAGATGTTCGTGAGGTGATTCATTACTCTTCCCACAAAAGGGGTGGCTTTGGACCAAATTGATCAAGGCGGGCTTGATCTCAAAGATGTTGGCACCCGTTGTTGGGGCTTGAATACCACATGTAGCTTCGAATGCCCCCGGTATTCCCAAGTTCTTAACCGGGAGCGCCATGTTCTCAAAAACTTGCTCACTCTCTTGTTGTTCCTCACCAACACTCAACGATTCGAATCTGTTATGGCTTGATGAGCTAGACAGTACACGCCTTAGTCTCCTAAGTGTCCTCTCCAATTCGAGGTCAAGAGGATGGAGGGTCCTTTGACGAGCACGCCCCCTAACAAGCATACAAACTCAAGAAAAACCGTGAGCAATGCCAAGGAATAAGAAAGCTAAGTCTCAACTTAAACTCAAAAACAACAACCGTTCCCTGGCAACGGCGCCATTTTGATAGGGTGTTTTTCCGTCGTTGAATAGAAAATCACCTCACCAAACAAAATTTATAAAACACCTAAACTACCGGCTATATTGACTATAGTGGCAAGTATAGGGATCGTCCCATAGGAATGGATATGCTTGACTTATCAATCTATGCGTTCACAAGCTAGTTCGGATGGAAAATGATTTGTTTTTGAATTAATCTAATGAAAACTAGAGGAACAAACAAATAAGGAAGCTCTAGAGATTTCGGGAATCGGCAATGGAAATCAAATCAAAGAAATAACAAGGTCAAGACATTCATGAATATGCAACGACATAGCAAATAGGGGAATGAAAACTAATGACGTGCTCGTCACCTCTCGGATAGAGCACGCGAAGCAACCTAGCCTATGGAAAGCTTTCGCATAGCCTTAAGCTAGATTAGCTCGCATATAATAGGAACTATCATTCACTTGCAGGGATTAGGCTCACAATGTCTTGCCAAACCTAGTCATACATTCCAATCTAATCCAATCAAATAGCATTCGCGACTACTATTCAATTAGTCATGGAAATCCTATCACTAAATCACATTTAATCACAACATCAATCATGAATTTTCCCTAAAATTCCCCAAATTCAATGCCAAGGCTTCATCCCTAACCTCTAGACTAAACTACTCAATTAGCATGATTAACATCAACATTAAACTAACATTAATCCTAATCATGAAACTAATTGAACTAATGAAGCTAATTGAAACAATAAAATTCAGAAAATTCAAACCACAAAAATTGGGGAAAAAACTAAGAATATTCAAAATATCAAACTAATTCTAGAATTCAAGCATGAAATCAAAGCATAAACGAAATTAATGAAACAATGAAAGAATTAAAGAACAAATCAAAAAGAAAATTAGAATTATACCTTGAATTGAAGAATTAGCATCAAACTTGAAGAACAAAATGAAGAACAAAGCTCAAAAGAAATAGAAAAGAAATCTGAAAATTAAAGATTGAATTGAATTTAGAATCAAGAATTTGAGGCTAAGAATCCTTAACTCTAATCAAAGCCCTAAACTAATTCTAGAGAGAGAATTCTAAGCTAAGCCTAAAATCTGAAAATTAGAAATTACGTAAATGAAAGCCTGATTACAATGCTGCGATTTTCGGGCTTTATAGTAACAGCCTCGCAGCCCCATTCTGTCGCACAAGAGGTCTTGTGTGGGCGCACAGATTCTGTGCGGTCGAACAAGACCCATCATTCGGTCACACAACAATTTTAAGACATACTTTCCACAATTTGCAGTTTTGTTTGACCACACAGGCTGTTGCACTCGATCGCACAGCAAGGATTCGAGCGCACAGGACAACACTCGATCGCACAGACTGCTACGAGCTTTGTTGCGCCCACAGCTGCGTGGCTGCTTCTGTTCTGCGTGTTGTTGTTTGCTGCACTGCTGCGCTTCTGGTATTGTTGCATTGCTTGGCTGTGTGCATTGCCTTGCTGTACTATTCTTCATGTTGCAAGGTGCTTCAAGTGAGCACTAAGGGCTGTTGTGAAGGTGCTCAAGGCTCGTGAAATTAAACCCACAGAGCTGTTGCGCTCTTGTTGTCCTGCCTGGGTCTGTGCTGCGTGTTCTGTGATGCTGCTATACCTTGGCTCTTGCAATGCTGTGCCATGTTGTGGCTGCCACTATGCTAATGTACAGCTGCTGGGTATACACTTCAAAGTAGCCATGTGAAGAGTCCACAAGCTGCTGCAAAGGTGAGTGCACAAGAGCGCTGCAAGTGTGCTCGTGCATAGCTGTGAGTGTACAGCTACTGTTCGAGCTGTTGCTATCAAGACAAGCATAAGGCTGCTGTTGGCAGTTTGCACTGTTGGTCGTATGGGCAGCAACTAAGTGCTTGCCTAGCTGCACACACACAAGAGCAAAGTAAATCGTCAAGCATGTTATTTAAAAATCGAAAACATTATTATTAATTCGTTTAACATTTTTACAAATCGTAAAACATATAACTCGTCGACAAGCATAATGACACAATATTAACACGTTAATACTCAAAACGAACCTTACGCAACGAGAATGCGCGCAAAAGGCATATTTAGAGCAAAAACGACTAAAATATGCGCAAGACGAGAAAATGTAACGATTAATGCAAAAATGCAATAAACGAACTAAAAACGATAAAACTAAGAAAAAATAATAATAAAATGCTAATAAAATGAACTAAAATCCTAAGCTAAGAGCGACATAAATGTCGCTCATCAAACTCCCCCAAGCTAACCCTTTGCTTGTCCTCAAGCAAAGCTAGAATGAGAAACGGGGAGGAGAATGAGCTTATTTATTAAAATCAAAATTACGAAAATAAGAACTACAAGAATGCACACTAACTCACTTTCGTAGGAATCACGGTTGCATTTAAGCGCATGCAACAAGCTCTTTGAACCCCACAATCGCTCATGAGGGAGAGTGGGATCTCGCAAGGGTTTCCAAAGAGAAACACCCATAACTCTTCCAAAAATTTGAATCAAGGCAAGACCAAAAAAATGAAAAACAAAGCAAGAAAAAGAAAGCAAAGAAAAGAAAAAGAAAAGAAAGGAAAAGAAAATGAAAAACGAAACTACAAAACTCAAGGTAAGGGCCTTTTTTATGGAACGAGCACAAAAGAATCCTAATATTACTAACTAAATAGACGAATGCATGCTAACCAATGTCCTAGATCGAGTGAAAGATTCAAGTGCCAAGCAAAGAGAACTAAGGGCAAACACTAGCCAATTCCCCTTCAACCGAGCATACCACGTCAAATCTCTAGATCTTATTCACCCTTGAGATTAGCGTCTCGAGACACCGCGAAGGCGCCGATAAAACATGATTAGGCTACCCGACATCTTAGCATGACAATCCCATTCCATAAACTTGACCAAATCCTCCCTCCACCGTCAATGACTCAACTCAAAAGGGTCAAGAGGACTTTTTAGGGTGAAACGTAGGCTAGGGGTAAGGTGTGGAACAAATTTGGTAATTTGGTGCTCATACCTAAAGTCAAGCGCAATGATAGGACTCAACTCAAGCATATTGAACCAAAAACAAACTCGTATCACTTATTTGGGGTACCCCCAAGCTTATTCAACAACAATTCTAAACTACAACTCTTTTTGCACTTTTCTTGATTTGATTTTCTCTTTTTTTTTTGTGTTTCAAATGAAACTTTTCTCATTCCCTTGTTTTTCTCTATTTTTGGCTTTTTCAAAACTTTTGCTTTTGCTTATTTATTCACTATATACAACATACTTCCCAAACGTTGCCATTCATACCCATCAACATCATTCCTCAACTATGCATAATCATTCAAAACCAACAAGCATCATAACACAAAGCTTCACTATCACTTCTAAGGGTGAAAACAAAACAAAGGCTATTAGGCTTGTAATGTGCTCATAAGAAATGAAGGGGAAAGGCTCAAATGGCTAGCAAGGGGGCAAATGCAAACAAAAACATATGAGAAAAATAGAAAATAAATTCCTAAACTAAAAAGAAAAATAGTCACCGAAAGAAATGGCTCTATCGTCCCCTAAAGTAGTTCGGTCGTGGTCTCGGGAAGGAAATAGTCAAATTCGGCAAGTAAGAAAGTCAATGCCAAGGATCCATGCCACTCAATATATGTAAATGTGTTTGGGATAATTTTAACATGAACCTCACATGGGAGCAAATACCACTCTCTCCGGTTTCAAGTCACTAGAGAGATCGACACCATCTTACCACAAGCCAAGGGTTCAAGACGCATGCTACCCAAAGTTCAACCAACTTTCTTAACACCTAAATCCTAGATTCGACCCAAGACATTGAAAACCGTGCAACCATCTACCAATTAGGAATAAAAGCATTCTAGACTACAAGTTCCAATTTTATTTTCCCAAATCAAGAATAATGCCTAAAAATCTAGAAAAGCTTGCCTTGACAAAGATCGAAAAGGAAAAAGAAAGAAAGAGAAAAGAGAAAGAAAATAAGGAAAAAGAAATGAAATGAAAAAGAAAATGAAAATAAAGAAAATATTCACACAATCAACGAAGCTAATCAAGAAATATGCACAAAATCCAAAATATTCACAAAATCAAGCAATCCATCACACGGAGATCAAAGTAGCAACAATAGAATCTCCCCCCAAGCTCGAATTAGGCCATGTCCTCAAGGGCTAAAACGAAACTAAGAGGGGCACAGCTACCCATCCAACCAATGCCCCGCAATAAAGATGCCCAACCCAAAGAATGCATGTGAGTTAGAAGGATATTACCGGTGATGACGTGGGAGCAAGTCCCGCAAAGAACCGTAATAACGAACGAACTCACCAAGAAGAATAGCCGGAGATGGCAAAGATGGATGCAAAGATTTCCACATCAAGATAGCTTGAGGCACAAAAACTTCAAAAATCAAGAAAAATTAGTATACATGGGCCAAGTGGCCAACACCCACGGGTTGCCTCCCGAGAAGCGCTCTTTTTACGTCATTAGCTTGACGCCTCTTGACTCTAGTAAGTACCCCGACAACGATCGCAATAGTTTGTCATATGCAATGGCAAACATATCCAATAGTAACAAGTAGGCAAGAGTCAAATGAGATGCAAGCACAAAGTAGAATGCAACTCTATGCCTACAAGGTGTGGGGTGCCAAGAGTAAGAAAAATCAAAAGGAAAAGTAAGAAAATAAGAAGAAAAATCAAAAGTAGAAGGAAAAAAAAGGGAAAAGAGAAGCCTCATGCTCCTCAACGAACTCTTTTTGGGTGGCATGAGAGCCAATTTCCTCAATACTGTTCAAACAAGGCAATGGGGAATGGATAGGAGGTGGAAAATCCTCAAGTGGTGGGGTTCGGAGGCAATAAGGAAGAGAGATGGGAAAGGAAGGATAAATCTCGAGTTTCTTGATTCGGAAAGGGGTATGAGGGAAGGGAGTGGGAACAAAAGTTTCACAAACAACATCACTCACATCACAAGGAACACAAGAAATCTCAACAAGGGATTTTTCAACCAAATTCACATCATCAACTTCAATGCAATTCTCGGAATAGGGCGTTTTTCCGTCGTTGAAAGATCAACGCCTCAATCAAACAAAATTTATAGAACCACTAGACCAACCAACTATATGAATTATAGTGGCAAGTAAAGGGATCGTCCCAAAGAAACGATGGTTCTCGAGTTTAAATGTCAAGCTAATTCGAACAAGAGGTTTGATTTGAATTATCACTAAGATGTTAAACTAACAATTAAACTAGATTGAATCAAGGAAGCTAAACGTTAGGGAGTTGGGGATAGTCTAGGGAAATCGGGGGAAATGAACTACCATATAGTAATTGTTAGGGGGGAAAATACCCTCTTGGTGACGTAGGCAAACGTGGCAAAGCATTGCATACGTGGCTGCCAGCAAGGCACATGGTGGCACCGTTCGAACTCACTCTCAACTGCTGGGATCACAATAGCCGTTGCAAGCCCTTGATGAAGCCGGCCTTCATTACGCATTTATTGTCTAATTATGTGCAATTAAGCACAAACGTTACGCTTTTGTTGTAAATGCCTATAAAATGGCTTAGTCTTGTCTATTTTACACACACGACTTCCAACCAATAAACCTATTATCATTCCATGCTATTACAACTTGCTCTCACCATTTTCAATTATCTAGCTCGAACGATTGTTAGCACCATCATCAAGGCAAGCTCGTTTCTAAAGTCGAATTTTCCCAAAACAATTTGGCGCCCACCGTGGGGCTGACAATCAAAAACAGCTTGATAATACCATTCCAATCACCATGGCCGGAAATACTAGCTCATCCGACGATATTACTCGTCGCTTCGAAGCCATGGAGAAGCGCATCAACATCCTCCAAAAGGAAAATGAAGCATTGCACTCTCAAGTTAGGTCCACCGCCTCCATAGCCACCGGATCCAGGTTCCAGTACCGGCGAGACACCTCCGGGCTAAACCGCCGCTTGGATCTTGACGCCGCTCCAGACCATCCCCTCCATGTACCTTTAGGCAAGCCTGGGGGCCCTGTCCTCGAACAGATCCGTGAGTTCAATCCGCTACCAAATCAGCCCCGCTCTAACCCGAGTTGGCTTACACCACCTCCAACTCGACCATCTTTTGCAGGAACATCGGCGACAGTCATCGCCACGACAGCTGCCCGGGTCGCCCCACCTCAGGTCGGCATGACGACATCCACCATGGTGTCGGCTCCCGCCTCTGTTTCGGCGTCTCGTCCATTGCCACCCCCAATGGTAACCATGTCGATGCCTCTGCCCGTTACACTTCCGGCACAAGGATCAGCGCCAGTGACTCAAATGCCATGGGACCAACTCTTCTCCCAGCAAGTCGTCCAACCTTTCGTCAACCTAGTGACTTCAGCGCCAGGAGCACCCCTCCAGTTGATGGCGGTTCCTTCAGCCAGCCAGGCGCCACAAGCAGCGTTTCCAAATGCCCTGATGCGCCCTGACTCTTCTCGAAACTATTCTCCATACACTCCTCTTAACAGGTCAGTCGTTCCAGTTAGTCACGGTTTCGTAACTCCTTTCCCTTATGTTGCAGGTACCTACGCTACTCAAGGAACACCCCCTTACATGCAACAAGTGGTACCGCAGTTCACTCCTCATCAACCTCATGGTGTATATCCACAAAATACCTATTATCAACATCTCCAAGCCAGCCTTCCCGAAACATTCAGCCCCCTCGTCTCGGTGCTCAACAGCATCTGTGAGAACACCAATCATCAACTCCAACAAATCATGACTATGATAAACAAAATCCCAGGCATGCCAACACCAATCAAAGAAGCCAGCCTAGACAGTTATGTCGACTCCCCATATGCCAACCCCATTGATGAAATCGACATCCCGAAGCGATTCGGCCCACCCAACATGCCCATGTATGACGGGACGACCGATCCAAGAGAGCATATCTTGACCTACAAACAACGGATGATGACCATTCCGGTCCCCAAACACATGAGAGAAGCCAGCCTTTGCAAGGGGTTCGGTTCGACACTGGTTGGGCCCGCCTTGAAGTGGTTGACCAGCCTGCCAAATGGATGCATCACCTCTTTTGCTCACCTCGACAACATGTTCAATCAGCAGTTGCTAGCAGCAGGTGCTTGGAGAAGCAAACAAGCGACCTATACCGAGTGATCAAACGCCCTGACGAACCCCTGAAGGATTATATAGCCCGGTTCATCAGGGAGAAGGTGACTGTTCCTGAATGTGATGTCCCGACAGCTATCGAAGCGTTCGGGCAAGGATTGTATGGCGAAACCGACGTCTGGAGGGATCTAATCAAATACCTCTGCAAGACGTTCGAAGATGCTCAAGCCAAAGCAATGGCCCAAGTAAGGTTGGAAGAAACTCTCCATTCCCGGAAAGGGGGTAATGACTACTCAAAGACTGAAAGACGATTTCCCTATCCCAAGAGAAGCAACGATCGCCCTGCTCCTTATTCCGGACCTCAACACGTAGCAGTGGTGGAAGATGACGACGACTCCGGATCTGCCTCCAAAAATTAACGAATATTCTTTCTGTGTTGATACTGTAGGTCTGATGAACCACCTCTCGAAGATGGGGAAAGCGGTGCAGTGGCCACCGAAGTCCAGCAAACCCGAGTCGAAGAAGGATCCCTCAAAATGGTGTGATTTCCATGCCGACATCGGTCACACCACCAACGACTGCGTTGCGTTGAGGAGAGAAGTAGCCTATCTGTTGAAAAATGGTTACCTCAAGAACGTCATGTCGGACAAAGCTCGTGGTGTTGTCAATAAAGACAACTCTAACTCTCCATCTCGACCTCCTCCACCTCCCCCTCATACTAAAACTGTGAATTTTATTGCTGGAGGTTCTGACATTTGTGGTTTAACTTATTCTGCAGCGAAGAGACACGCCCGAGAAAATGAGATAGATAGACCGGTCCGAGCAGTAGCCGCAAAATATCTAACCCCTATATCTTTTGATGAATCTGATGCAGGGGACATCTCGGATAAACATCATGACGGCTTGGTAATATCCATTCCTGTTGGGAATTGCATGATCAAGAGAGTCCTTGTCGGCAACGGTAGCTCAACTAACGTAATGATGCTCGACGCCCTCAAAGAGATGGGGCTCAACCCGGACACAGATGTCGTCAAAAAGTCCACCGTGTTAATAGGGTTCAGTGGTGAAGCAAAGACGACCTTTGGAGTAGTTACCCTACCTGTTTACGCTCAAGGAATCAACCAACAGGTAAAGTTTTATGTTATTGATTGCCCCTCATCTTAAAACATTATCTTGGGCAGGCCATGGATCCACGACATGAAGGCCATCCCTTCGACATATCACCAAACCATCAAGTTCCCAACTTGATGGGGGGTTCAGGAAATCAAAGGAGATCAGCAAGAGTCCAAAGAGTGTTACAAGGCGGCCCTAAAACCCTCAGCCAACAACAAATCCTCATTATAGCAATTACAGTCTAGTTTCGAACCAGCAAGCTACAAAGAGCCCAAGTCTGAACAACTCGACGAGGTCGTCTTAGATCCCACAAAGCCAGAACATGTTGTTTTTATTGGGTGTGGCATACCCGACGACATCTGGTCGGAACTTGTCACGTTTCTCAAAGCCAATGCAGATTGCTTCGCGTGGTCCCATGAAGATATGCCAGGCATCAGCCCAGACATCATCACTCACAAACTCAGTGTTGACCCCCGTCACAAGCCCGTCAAACAAAAACGGCGGAAGTTCACTCCAGAACGCAACCAAATTATCAACGATGAAGATACAGGAAAGATCAGGGAAGTAAAATACCCAGACTGGTTGGCCAATGTCGTCGTAGTCAGAAAGAAGAATGGGAAATGGCGAGTTTGCATAGACTTCACCGACATCAACAAGGCGTGCCCCAAAGATTCTTTTCCTTTACCCCACATCGACGCCATGGTTGATGCTATTGCGGGACATGCGATGCTCACATTCATGGATGCGTTCAGTGGGTACAACCAGATTTTGATGCACCCAGAAGACCAAGAAAAAACCGCCTTCACGGAGCGGGGAACATATTGTTACAAGGTCATGCCGTTCTTTTTGAGGAATGCAGGCGCCACCTATCAACGCCTAGTCAACAAAATGTTCAGAAAACAGCTAGGGGACACAATGGAGGTCTACATCGACGACATGTTGGTAAAATCCAAGAAAGCCTCAGATCACATCTTGCATCTCCAACAAGCCTTCGACGTACTACGGGAGTACAGCATGAAGCTCAACCCCACCAAATGTTCATTCGGAGTCTCCTCCGGGAAGTTCTTGGGTTATATGGTTACTCAAAGAGGCATCGAAGCCAGTCCTGATCAGATCCGCGCAATCATCAACCTGCAATCACCTCGAAATCAAAAGGACGTACAGAAGTTAGCAGGCAGAGTGGCCGCCCTCAACCGTTTCATCTCCAGGTCGTCCGACAAATGCAAATTGTTCTACGACATCCTTAGGAAGAACGAGAAGTTCAACTGGACCGACCGACACGAAGCCGCATTGCAGCAACTCAAGCAGTACCTGTCAAACCCTCGGCTATTGTCCAAACCAAAAAAAAATGAAGTGCTACAGGTATACCTTGCAGTTACGGAGTCGACCATCAGTGCAGTATTAGTACGAGAAGAAGACGGAAGGAAGCTACCTGTTTATTACGTCAGTAAGTCTTTACTTAGCGCCGAAATAAGGTACTCTCATCTCGAAAAACTTGTCCTTGCATTAGTCGTCGCTTCTGTTAAATTGCGCCCTTATTTTGAATGTCATCCTATCACTGTTAGAACTAACTATCCCATGAAGTCAATCATGAGGAAGCCCGAGTTGTCTGGCAGGATGTCCAAATGGGCAATACAATTGGGTTGTTATGACATCAGATACGAACCTCGCACAACCATCAAGTCGCAAGCTCTGGCTGATTTTGTGGCTGACTTCAGCCCGAGCCTCCAACACGAAGTCGATCACGAAGTCAACATATTGACCGACAGTGGATCCTCATCAACATGGACTCTACATACTGACGGTTCCTCCAACATACGGGGGACAGGCCTCGGCATCGTGCTAAAGTCGCCACAAGGGGACACCATAGTATAGTCTGTATGTTGCGAGTTCAAAGCTACCAACAACGAAGCAGAATACGAAGCCTTGATCCTGGGATTATCATTAGCACTCGACATGAATATCCACCGACTTGAGGTACGTTGTGATTCTTTATTTATTATCAGTCAGATTAACAGTTCATATGCAGCGAAGGACTCAAAGATGCAGGCCTACTTGGAAATAGCAAAAACGCTCATAAACAAGTTCGACTCATGCCCCTTACAACAAATACCAAGAGATCAAAACACCCAGGCTGACGCCTTAGCCAACCTCGGCTCAAACATCAAACCTAAACTCACCTCCATCCCCGTGGTCCACTTAATGTATCCAGCCATCACCAAAGATAACCTACCCATCACCGAACAGTCCCAACCTACCCAAACGCCTTCATGGCGCGACCCCTACATACACTGGCTCAAACACAACACCACCCCACCTGGAGTCACCCACGAAAAATCCTTCCGCATGAAAGCATCCAGATTTATCCTAATTCATGGAGTATTGTTCAGAAAATCAGTTGCAGGACCGTACCTGAGATGCCTAGACCATGACGAGATTGAGTCGACACTGCGCAATATACATGATGGAGAATGTGGAAATCACGCCGGAGAAAGGAGCTTAGCTCACAAAGCCCTCACCATGGGATATTTTTGGCCCACCATGAAGAAAGACGCAATCGCCTTTGCTAAGAAATGCGACTCTTGCCAACGGTTCGCATCTATCTCTCACCAACCTTGTGAAATGCTCCACCCCATCCTATCCCCTTGGCCCTTCATGAAGTGGGGGATGGACATAGTGGGACCCTTACCACAAGCATCCGGACAGCGCGTCTTCATGTTGGAAATGACTGATTACTTCTCCAAATGGATCGAAGCAGAAGCTTTTAAGCGAGTTCGAGATACTGAGGTCATCTCGTTCATCAAACGAAACATCCTTAGTCGGTTCGGTATCCCCTCCGAGATCGTCTGTGACAATGGCTCTCATGAAGGAAATAATGCCCTTGGTCCAAGTATGCATTCAATGTTAAGTCTAATAAATGCGGTTCAGTATTAATTAACAAGTTAATAATTCAGTGAGATCAAGTGAGCTGAATGCCTAGCTAGAGGCCGCTTCAGTTCAAGTGGAATTAATGATATTAATCCACAGCTTACTCTTGACTGAACCCGTAGGGTCACACAAATAGTACGTAAACGGATCAAGTATTTAATGGCATTAAATACTCCATCTATGGATATTCGGAATCGACGGATCTTGGTTTCAGTGGGAGCTGAGATCGTCACAGGCAAGAAAAGAATACTCCGGAAACGATGATATTGCCGGAAACGGAAATATGGATCGTATCGGAAATATAAATATTATCCAAGTCGTAGATGTTGCCGGAAACGGAAACATGGTACGTATCGGGAAATATTATCCGAAATAGAAATATTGCCGGAATCGGAAATATTGACGGAAATGGAAATATTGTCTGAATCGGAAATATTATCGGAATCGGAAAATAATTCCGGAAACGGAAATATTAAATATTTGTTCGAAACGGAAATATATTCCGGAATCGGAAATGTTAAATATTGTTCGTATCGGAAATGAATTCCGGAATCGGAAAATTAATCGGAAGCGCGTCGTACGAATTAGCATCGGACGAGCTTGCTAGACGAAGGCCCAGCACGAAGCCAGGCCCACGTCCAGCAAGGGAAACGCGCGCCACAACACGCCAGCCCAAGACTGCGCCAGGCCCACCGCAAGGCAGGCCCAGCGCGCGCCCAAGGCTGCGGCAGTCGTGGGCTGCGATGCTCAGGCTGTGCGCGCGCGCGCATGGCGCCCCTCGTGGGCTGCTGTGCGTGCGTGGGTGTTTGTGTTCACATACGAAACCTAAAACGTACAGGATTCGTTTAATGATTAAATTCCTAATCCTATTTGATAAA
This sequence comes from Spinacia oleracea, assembly GCF_020520425.1. Taxonomy (NCBI): domain Eukaryota; kingdom Viridiplantae; phylum Streptophyta; class Magnoliopsida; order Caryophyllales; family Amaranthaceae; genus Spinacia; species Spinacia oleracea. The sequence continues at coordinate 44,614,124 of NC_079487.1, read as the reverse complement.
TTAATTAAATAAGAGTTTCATTAGGATTCTAATTTAATTAATTCGTATCCTAATAGGATTCCAATTCTCTTTCCATACCCTTATAAATATGTGGCCTGGGTTCACAATTTATAACGAGTTTTTCAAGTATTCAAAGTGAGTTTTTGAGAGAAAAATTCAATCACACAATTGCCTAAAAGTGCCGAAAATAATAGTACCTTAAGGGCGATTCTAGTTGGTCAATCTTAAGGCGGATCCGGACGTGCTGTGGACTATCTACGGAGGGACGACACTTGGAGTTCTAAAGACTTGTTCTTGTTCGGTTCGGGCGCAGCTAGGCAAGGCACGCAACAAAGAGTATGCATCTAAACTATGCTAAATGATTATGTGTAAATAATATGTATTCCTGGCTAAATGGTTTTTTCGCATGATTTATGAATTGTCATATGTATAACAGTGGTATCAGAGCCTCTTATTATTTTCATAATCTAAATTGCATGAACATGGTTAAATATTACAAATTTGCAAGAATTAAAAGGGGTGATTAATTTTCGTAATTGTTAATTAATTGCAAATTGCGTTTATTTAATTATACGTACGCAGTTTTTCGGCAGTTTCTTCGTTACTCATCCAAATCGAGTGATTTTTGTGTCAATTCCGCATGTAAAAGGCCTTCTAAAATTTTGACAAAAATTATATTTTTCTGCCGAACCCAGAATTCTCAAATTCGAAGCCTAACTATGACTTTTCGAAGGTTTTAGTTTTTCGAATGCAAAATTTCGTAAATTTAAGATGTTAAATTAAATATTTGCGATTCTTGTTGATAAATCTTGAATTTTTGATTGACCTACTGTATATGTTTAACAAGTTTGAATGCCTAGCCTTGTTAATTATGCAATCTAATTTGTAATTATGATTAATTTGTTGAAAATTAGAATAATTTAGAATTAATTTGATTTTCATAATTAATTATAATTTAATTAGATACCTATGATTAAAAACCACCATAAAAATTGTAAATTTATGATAAATTTTAAATTTTTATGACCTAGGCTTGAATCCATGATAATCGGAAATCAATTGAATAATAAATTTTCGATTTTTCGCCCTAAAATTATGAAATTAATATTATTTATTAATTAGTCATTAATTTTAAATATAAATTTTAAATTTTATGCGATTCGTTCATATAACTTGCACGCACAAAGCAATGGATGCTACGTGTTACCCTTAAGGGGTGTTGTATAGTGCGGGCATGTGACGACGAGCAAGGGAGCTCGTCGCCCATGCGGCACGAATGCAATGAGCAAAGGCATGGTGCACGAGCACAAGGCAGCAGCCCTGCCTTGTGTCGTGGGCTATGAGCAATGGACGAATGGGCGTGGGCGAAAGCAAGGCACGGCAGTCGCGTGTGGGCAGCAAGCGAGCTGCGCCACAACGCGCACTGCCTCACGTAAGCGCGCGCAGCCTCGCGCGCAGCGAGCGCAAGCTGGCGTGCCACGAGTGCTGCGCCCAGCGTTGATGCCGCGCGCAGCGAGCGCTGGCTCGCACCAAGCGAGCGCTAGCGAGCGCGCACAGCATGCACTGGCGAGTGCACGAAGCGAGCGCTGGCTCGCTTGCATCGAGAGCTGGCGCGCGCGCAGCGAGCACATGCTCGCGTGCATCGAGCGCTGGCGCGCGCGCAGCGAGCACCAACTCGTGCGATGGCTTGCGAAGGGTAGAAGCAGCAGCTATGCGACGCAGCGCATGGGCTGCGCGCACATGGCCAGCGATGGTTGTGTGCGTGTGGCCCATGGGCGTGCGATGCGTAGGGTGTTTGCGTTGCGATTAGATCGTTTTGAATGTTTAATTTGAAATTTTCAGTTTACGTAATTTTAATTAATTTTAAAATTAATAATTTAAATTATTTTCTTGGATTTTAATTTTGAATATTGTAATTATAATAAATTTTATTTATTCTAATTATTTTACTAAAATTAAAATCATGAATTAATTTAAATACGACTGAAATTAAATTAAACTTTTTGGATTCAATTATAAATTTATATGAGCTTTAAATTTTAATTATATTTGTATGTTTCCGGTTAGACTAGAAATACATTTTTATGTTTAAAATTAGTAAAGCATATGAATTTATTGGTTTAAGTGGGAGCGCTTTTAGTCATAAACTCTTGATTAGGTCTACAAATCCTTAAGGTTAAAACAACTTGATTAGAATTAATAAGGACTGAATAATTGGTAGATTATTGGTGCCCTTGATTAATTGCTGCAAATGTTTACGTGATGCATAATGTGTTTTACTAACCAGCTATGTGGGCCATTCATGATAATGAATGGGTGAATGGTATATATTGTATATGTACTGTTTTGCAGGTTATGAAGTGACTAGTATGGCCCAAATAGGATAGAAAATATGGTCTGCGTACCATTAATTTGAATGTAATTGGTCTAAAGTACCAAAGTTGTTTTTCAATTCAAATATGGTCTGCGTACCATCAAATAGTTGTAATTAGTTTTAATTATAGCTTATCCTATTTGAAGAAAATGGTGCCTCCCACGGAGATTTTCAAGACGGACTTTGAAGTCAAAGCTTCAAGATGAAGTCGGGCCATACTAGATCACATTTATCTTATGCATGTTTTAAGTTATTTATTGCTTTTAAATATGTCTTAAAATGCATGAGATCAAAAGCTTGATTAGTAAGAGCCTTAAGTTCCAAACTTAAAAATTGAGTTAAAAGGTGCCATGCCAAAATATACACTTGCTTGGATATCCTTTACATCAATCTAGTAATAGTTTTCGCTCAGTGAGGTGTTACTTATTGGTCCTAAAGGGGCAAGGTACACAAATAATTGTGAGTACATGTTAGTTTTGGTGAAACTCAGCGATATAAGTAAGGAGTCCTTTTATGTCGTGGCAAAATCGATAGGTTTACCTAATAAGTTCTTAGACGTACCTATCAACCAAGAATAGTTTCTAGACTATTAGTAAAAGGCTTTTGCTTACCTAAGATGTTTTAGGATTAAGTCGACAAACTGTGCTTAGTTCTTCAATGATTTTAGGATCTTGGAATCATTTTATTCACACCTGCCGGAACACATAACTTGAATAAAATGCTTAATGAACATTGAATTATGCATGTATGCTAGAATTTAAGTTTATTAAGAGAAACTGTGAATGGTTATTTATTTGTTTATTCTTTTCAATTGTAGTTTTTAATATGGCAAACAACAATTCATTCAACATTCGATCAATTCTCGAAAAGGAGAAGTTGAACGGTAAAAACTTCCTTGACTGGCAAAGGAACTTGCAAATAGTTCTTATGCAGGAAGAAAAGGAGTATGTCCTAGAAGAGGCGATGCCCGAAGCCGCAGGCGACGGGGTCACTCAGGCAGCCCTCAATTGTTGGATTGATGCCAACAAGGATGTGAAATGTCTAATGCTCGCCACCATGAGTGCGGATCTGCAGAAAACGTTCATCAACTCAGATGCTTTCACAATCATTAGTGAGTTGAAGAACATGTTCCAAGATCTGGCTCGAGTCAAAAGATTCGAGACTCATAGGCAAATTCTTGAGACCAAGCTTAAGAAAGGCGAGCCCGTAAGTCCACATGTTCTCAAAATGATTGGACTCATTGAGAATATGAGTCGGCTGGATCAGCAATTTTCTCAGGAAATGGCTATAGACACCATCCTCCATTCTCTTCATAGCGGGTATGATCAGTTCAAACTGAAATACAGTATGAATAGTCTGGACAAAACGCTCACTGAGCTTCACGGTATGCTGAAGACCGCTGAAAAGACGCTCAAAAGTGATAAGCAGGATATGCTTATGGTGCGTGGGGGCAAGTTCAAGAAATCTGGAAAGAAGAGGAATGCTAAGAAAGGTGGCAACAAGGCCAGCCCAACTAAGCAAACTGGCGCCAAATCTGTAAAGAGGAAGGTCAGTCAACCCACTTCTGAATCCGAATGCTTCTACTGCAAGAAGAAGGGGCATTGGAAGAGAGATTGCTTGAAGCTAAAGGAAGATCAGAAGAACGGAACAGTCGTTCCATCTTCAGGTATTTTCGTTATAGACTGTATACTTGCTAATTCAACTTCTTGGGTATTAGATACAGGTTGTGGCTCACACTGATGTTCCAATCCACAGGGACTAAGAAGAAGTAGAAAGTTAAGCAAGGGTGAAGTCGACCTACGAGTGGGAAATGGTGCACGGATTGCTGCATTAGCTGTAGGAACTTACTATTTGTCGTTGCCCTCCGGGCTAGTTTTGGAACTGGAAAAATGTTTCCATGTTCCAAGTCTCACTAAAAACATCATTTCAGTTTATTGCTTAGATGCTAAGGGATTTTCCTTTTTAATAAAAGACAATAGTTGTTCGTTTTATTTTAAAGAGATGTTTTATGGATCTGCTAGATTAGTCAATGGACTTTATTTATTAGATCACGACAAACAAGTATATAACATAAATACCAAAAGGGCCAAAAAGGATGATTCAGATCTCACTTATCTGTGGCATTGTCGATTAGGCCATATAAACTTGAAACGCTTAGAAAGACTTCAAAAGGAAGGAATTCTAGAACCATTTGACTTAGAGGATTATGGTAAATGCGAATCATGTTTACTTAGCAAAATGACAAAGCAACCTTTCTCTAAAGTTGGAGAAAGAGCAAATGAACTATTGGGTTTAATCCATACAGATGTATGTGGACCAATGAGTACAAATGCTAGAGGTGGTTTCAGCTACTTTATCACTTTCACTGATGACTTCAGTAGATATGGTTATGTCTACCTAATGAAGCATAAGTCTGAATCCTTTGACAAATTCAAGGAATTCCATAGTGAAGTAGAGAATCAATTAGGCAAAAAGATTAAGGCACTGCGGTCTGATAGAGGCGGTGAATATCTGAGCTATGAATTTGATGACCATCTGAAAGAATGTGGAATTCTATCAGAATTGACTCCTCCAGGAACACCACAATGGAACGGTGTGTCAGAACGGAGGAACAGAACCTTGCTAGACATGGTCAGGTCAATGATGGGTCAGGCCAAACTTCCATTAGAATTTTGGGGACATGCACTAAATACAGCTGCACTCACTATAAATAGAGCTCCGTCTAAAGCTGTCGAAAAGACTCCATACGAATTATGGTTTGGAAAGCCTCCAAATGTGTCTTTTCTTAAGATTTGGGGATGTGAAGTATAGGTCAAACGATTAATTTCAGACAAACTTCATCCAAAATCTGACAAATGTATCCTTGTGGGCTATCCAAAGGAAACAAAGGGGTATTACTTCTACAATACATCTGAGAACAAAGTGTTTGTTGCTCGAGATGGTGTCTTTTTGGAGAAAGATCACATTTCCAAAATGACAAGTGGGAGAAAAGTAGACCTCGAAGAAATTCGAGTCGAACAACAAACTCTAGAGAATGCTCAAGATGACATTCAGGATGAAACTCAGAGATCTTTAGAAGAATCTGGTGAGAATCATGGTCAATCTAGAAATGTTACCCCGCGTAGATCGCAAAGATATAGATCTCAACCGAAAAGGTACTTAGGTATTTTGACAAACGAGAGCTATGACATTCTATTACTTGAAAGTGATGAACCTGCGACTTACAAACAAGCTATGACGAGCCCTAGCTCCAAGCAATGGCAAGAAGCCATGCAATCTGAATTAGACTCCATGTCTGAAAACCAAGTATGGGATTTGGTCGATTTGCCAGATGGCTACCAAGCCATTGGAAGCAAATGGGTTTTCAAACTGAAAAAGGACAAGGATGGGAAACTTGAAGTTTTCAAAGCTAGATTGGTTGCAAAAGGTTACAGGCAAGTCCACAGTGTGGATTACGATGAAACCTTTTCACCAGTTGCAATGCTAAAGTCTATTCGGATAATGTTAGCAATCGCTGCATATTACGATTACGAAATATGGCAGATGGATGTCAAAACTGCTTTCTTAAACGGCGTTTTAACAGAAACTGTGTTTATGACACAGCCTGAAGGTTTTGAGGATCCAAAGAATGCTAAAAAGGTATGCAAGCTAAAGAAGTCAATCTACGGATTGAAGCAGGCATCCAGGAGCTGGAATATACGTTTTGATGAAGCAGTCAGTGACTTTGGTTTCATCAAGAACGCAGACGAATCTTGTGTATACAAGAAGGTCAGTGGGAACAAAATTGCTTTCCTAGTATTATATGTCGACGACATATTACTTATCGGAAATGACATTCCTATGTTGAACTCTCTCAAGATTTGGCTTGGGAAATGTTTTTCGATGAAAGATCTAGGAGAAGCACAGTACATATTGGGCATCAAGATTTACAGAGATAGATCTAAAAAGATGATTGGACTTAGTCAAAGCACTTATATCAATAAGGTGCTTGATAGGTTCAAGATGGCGGACTCCAAGCGAGGCTACCTACCCATGTCTCATGGAATGACTCTAAGCAAGAATCAGTGCCCAAAAACACTTGATGAGCGTAGACGAATGAATGGGATTCCATATGCATCATTGATTGGTTTAATAATGTATGCTATGATATGTACACGCCCGGATGTTGCGTACGCACTCAGTGCTACGAGCAGATACCAGTCAGACCCAGGAGAGGCGCATTGGACTGCTGCCAAGAATATTCTGAAGTACCTGAAAAGGCACAAAGATGACTTCCTGATCTATGGTGGAGATGATGAATTAATTGTTAAAGGCTATACGGACGCAAGTTTCCAAACCGACAAAGATGATTTTAGATCACAGTCTGGGTTTGTCTTCTGCCTCAACGGAGGAGCAGTAAGCTGGAAAAGTGCTAAGCAAAGCACCATTGCGGATTCTACAACTGAAGCGGAGTACATTGCTGCACATGAAGCAGCAAAGGAAGCTATATGGCTAAGGAAGTTCATAGGTGAACTTGGTGTAGTCCCCTCCATTAAAGGACCAATTGCCCTGTATTGTGATAATAACGGAGCTATTGCACAGGCAAAGGAGCCTAGACACCACCAGAGAGTCAAGCATGTACTTCGTAGATTTCACCTTCTACGAGAGTTCGTTGAAAGAAAAGAAGTCGAGATAAACAAGATTGGAACTGATGACAACATATCAGATCCATTGACTAAACCTCTGCCGCAGGCGAAGCACAACTCGCACACTGCAGCTATGGGAATCAAGCATATTGGAGAATGGCTTTGATGTCTCTGTTTAATGTTTTAAAGTTTTAGAGTTTAAATCTTTGTAAAACATTATTGGTTAATCATTCAGAATAAATGAAAAGAATTCATTTTTCCATTTAATTTGTGGTTTATTAAATGATGAGTCCCTTCAATTTGACGATATATTCAAGATAGACTGTCAGGACCAGTCCTGTGACTAAGAAATGTCTATCAAGTGAACTTGAATGTCAAAGGTTGAAAATGGTCCCTAGTCGGAGTTTTCTATAAAATTGGACGCATAGAAAACGTTAGACGATTAGAATGCAAGATGACTAGTAGTTCTGTTTCTTGAACTATGTGGACATGGCAATGTCATAATCATTTGCATAGATACTTACTTTGGGAAGACTAGTATCGGACAAGACCTATGAAACTTTACTGTAAGAGATGAAAATCTGTCATAAGTAAATTTCATTAAATTATTAGACACTAAATCCTTAATACCTGAGTGATTTGAGATTACTTGTTTGAGAACTGGTTGCTTTGACGTTGACCAACCGTCGCACCGTAAAAGGAGGCTATAAAGGCAACGCTCAGGTAATCACCTATCAAACGAAGTCTAATCTCAAGATCGCAAGATTGGGATTGTCTTCCCATAAATCGGGATGAGATGCTTAAAAGTTGTACAAGGCCACTCGGAGAGCTAGAAACTGTGAAATGCATGGCCGTGCTCGGATGAATCATAGGCTATGATTATCTGTTTATTTGATCAGTTGAACTCTGAAACCGAGGAACACCTCTGGACATAATAAGGATGACAACTCTTACCTTATGTTCAAGAGCAAGCATCGAGCGACAAAGGAATTAGGAAATGCACACTTGTCCCTAAGGACAAGTGGGAGACTGAAGGAAATAATGCCCTTGGTCCAAGTATGCATTCAATGTTAAGTCTAATAAATGCGGTTCAGTATTAATTAACAAGTTAATAATTCAGTGAGATCAAGTGAGCTGAATGCCTAGCTAGAGGCCGCTTCAGTTCAAGTGGAATTAATGATATTAATCCACAACTTACTCTTGACTGAACCCGTAGGGTCACACAAATAGTACGTAAACGGATCAAGTATTTAATGGCATTAAATACTCCATCTATGGATATTCGGAATCGACGGATCTTGGTTTCAGTGGGAGCTGAGATCGTCACAGGCAAGAAAAGAATACTCCGGAAACGATGATATTGCCGGAAACGGAAATATGGATCGTATCGGAAATATAAATATTATCCAAGTCGTAGATGTTGCCGGAAACGGAAACATGGTACGTATCGGGAAATATTATCCGAAATAGAAATATTGCCGGAATCGGAAATATTGACGGAAATGGAAATATTGTCTGAATCGGAAATATTATCGGAATCGGAAAATAATTCCGGAAACGGAAATATTAAATATTTGTTCGAAACGGAAATAAATTCCGGAATCGGAAATGTTAAATATTGTTCGTATCGGAAATGAATTCCGGAATCGGAAAATTAATCGGAAGCGCGTCGTACGAATTAGCATCGGACGAGCTTGCTAGACGAAGGCCCAGCACGAAGCCAGGCCCACGTCCAGCAAGGGAAACGCGCGCCACAACACGCCAGCCCAAGACTGCGCCAGGCCCACCGCAAGGCAGGCCCAGCGCGCGCCCAAGGCTGCGGCAGTCGTGGGTTGCGATGCTCGGGCTGTGCGCGCGCGCGCATGGCGCCCCTCGTGGGCTGCTGTGCGTGCGTGGGTGTTTGTGTTCACATACGAAACCTAAAACGTACAGGATTCGTTTAATGATTAAATTCCTAATCCTATTTGATAAATTAATTAAATAAGAGTTTCATTAGGATTCTAATTTAATTAATTCGTATCCTAATAGGATTCCAATTCTCTTTCCATACCCCTCTAAATATGTGGCCTGGGTTCACAATTTATAACGAGTTTTTCAAGTATTCAAAGTGAGTTTTTGAGAGAAAAATTCAGTCACACAATTGCCTAAAAGTGCCGAAAATAATAGTACCTTAAGGGCGATTCTAGTTGGTCAATCTTAAGGCGGATCCGGACGTGCTGTGGACTATCTACGGAGGGACGACACTTGGAGTCCTAAAGACTTGTTCTTGTTCGGTTCGGGCGCAGCTAGGGAAGGCACGCAACAAAGAGTATGAATCTAAACTATGCTAAATGATTATGTGTAAATAATATGTATTCCTGGCTAAATGGTTTTTCCGCATGATTTATGAATTGTCATATGTATCATAACCTAACATCTCAGTTCATCAGCAACAAAACCAAGGAATTCTGCAGTAGATATAACATCACCTTGCATACCTCAACACCAAGATACCCTCAAGAAAATGGCCAAGCCGAGTCGAGCAACAAAATCATCATCGACAACCTCAAGAAGCGCCTTGACGACGCCAAAGGAAGATGGGCAGACGAATTACCTATGATCCTTTGGGCTGACAGGACGACACCCAAGACGGCGACCAATCACACTCCTTTCTCCTTAGTCTTCGGTTGTGAGGCAGTCATCCCTCCCGAGGTCGAGCTCCCCATAGCAAGAAGCAGTTTCATGGCTCCAGGAATGAACGACTCAGTCTTGGCTTACGACATTGATACTGTCGACAAACTCAGAGAAGCAGCATTGGTCAGGATGGCGTCCTACCAACACGCAGTTGCAAAAAGCTACAACAAGAATGTGAGGGTTCGAGTATTTCAGCAAGGAGATTGGGTTCTGCGCAAAGTTTTCCCAAACAAAAAGGATCCTCGACACGGCAAACTGGCCCCGACATGGGAAGGTCCTTATCAGATCGTGAGACGAACAGGTCATGGTGCGTACGAGTTGGTGGACAAAGATGGCACATCCATCCCAAGAAGTTGGAATGCAACACACCTAAAATTGTACCATTTCTGAACACTCAAGCCTTTTTTCTTTCTTTCTCGTTTTTCCTAACACACATGCACTCTAGCATTCGCCGTCATTATGACGACGCCCCCGAAGCAGAGTGGGCACGACGTATCACAAAACCGAAAACATCTCGGACAGTATACACTCACAAGCAACAAGAAGTTAAGTCTCTCTCCTCTATCCTTTTTTACTTTTTTTTTCTCTCTACATATTATTATCCTTACTGACTTAGGCATCGGAGGGCCGTTGGCTCCACCAACGGCCAATCTTCACGCCATCATTCTGTTTTGCAGACAATAACATGACGCCAACATAAAGTATACACTTAGAAGGAGTAACAAACATAAAGCATTCGACTAGACTTCGTCCAGTATCTCTCTTTAACCTTTTCTTTCTTTTTTCTCCTTGTCGTAATTCCCTCTCATTTTCATGTCGCTCTATACTGACTTAAGCATCGGAGGGCCGTTGGCTCCACCAACGGCCAATCCTCATGCTCTGCTATGTTGACAGTATGATGCCCACATGATGACGGATTCGACAAGAGGAGAAGAGATGAAGTGAAGTATACAACACAGCATACAGGAAAACAATATTTGAAACTGAGCACAAATGTTCAAAGAAACGAAGTAACAGGAAACGTTGTCAATTTTATTTCAAACATGATTGTATACATCACATATTACAATTTTACAAACTACAAAACACAATTTAGGCCATTACAAAAACGCTTGGTACACTACAATGTACGTTACATACACAATGGAATACAGATCTACATTTCCTACAGTATACATTTTGCAGGTTCTCCTTTGACAGGCTGGAGACGTCTCCAAAGTCGAACTCGAGGTATGTGCCCAACTTGCAAAACAAAACACTAAACCAAAGCATATTTTTTCCAAACACAAAGCAAGCAACACAAAATTTAAAACCCACAAAATATTTACATGACTTGCCCCCTTGGACAAGCCCAAAAACATCCAAAAGACTGCCTCCATCAAGGCGAAACACAACCACAAATATCTTTTCGACCTTTCTAAAGGCCGAACACACAAAATATTGTTTAAAACGAACCACTGTTTGAAACACACACCATTAAAATATTAAATTTTTGAGGAGGGGGGACAGAGCTACTCCTGAGGATCTGTTGGGCCTGCATTCTCCCCTTGTTCGCCATCGCCTGGTGCCGCCACCGTCTCGGCATTGGGGCTGGTTGCAGTTGCACCCTCCTCAACGTCTTCTTCATCGCTAACGGCACCAGGGGGGATATAGTCCTCAGGGAATGTAGTGTTGAACTGAGCAATGTCTTCGTCAGGAGTCCAGTTCACATGTTTGCCCGCCTTGAATTCCTCCATCATCTCGGCCTTCATCTTCCAAGTGTAATAACCAGCACACTCGTAAATCCTCGCCTTGACTTTGGAGAGAGACGTCTTCAGCTCGTCAACCTCAGCAACTAGCGTCTCCTTCTCGGCACTTAACTGTGCGACCTCAGTAGCCCCCTTTTCTTGCGCCACTTGCAGCGCCTCAGCTCTGGCCGTCGCCTCCTTGGCCACACCGCCAAGACGACCAGCTTCCTGCTTTGCCTTCTTCATGTCGTTTTTCAGTTTTACTATTTGATCTTCTAACATTATGACATGATGACGTGTGGCTAAAGCAGATTGCAGGGCCTATTTGAATAGGGAAAGAAAATTATTCCAAGTCACTAAAATGACGAGATGAAGATGGCATGCAGGAAAGTAAGGAGACAAAGAATAAATAAATAAAGGGAGCAAAAACATACCCTCCATGCATCCGAGACGCTCTCGACAGTTGCAGCAACTGGGGACAGGGATTCCTGGCGCTCCCGGCTTGACGGCATCCATAGACGGTCAACCTCAGGCTAAAGCTGAACCCGTGGCGCATCTGCCGACCCATAGTCGTCAGGGAACTCCACTGCGAACTTCCTCTTCCGAGTTGGAGGCGGCAATTTTTTCTTAGAAGGCATAAGCGAGTTGGTCTCCCCCGTCACCGTGGCGTCAATTGAAGCCTTTGGCGGCTTCGGCGGTGACAGCACAGTGATGGGTTTGGCTCGAGACACACTCCCCAGTGACTCCAGCCTCTTCCTCAGCAACGCGTCCGCAGATGGGGCCTTGCCAGAGCGTGTCGATGGGCCAGTTCCTGTTGACAGCATTTTTTTTTGACGACTCAGTCTCGTCACAACAGTTGTAATTTATATTTCGTTTTGAAAAGGGCAACGAACCCAAAGTTGTAAACTAACCCTAACCCATGTTTACCTGTTGACGTCGACATGTTTGCAGGCTCAGAAATTTCTTCTTCTTGAGAGGCCTCCTCACGATCGAACTTGAGGCCGATAAAAGCTCTGTCCTTTAGAGGGACCCCAACAGCACGGCAGTCTTTTCTATAGCTTCGGCACCGACTCCAACTGTGTCGAAGGACGCACCTACAAAAACAAGAAAGTGAGACAAAGTCAAATCAACAAGCCCAAAAAACACAAAAACAAACAAAAATACCTCTAGCCATCCATTCCCCCGTCAAGAAGTCGGAGTCGGGCCCTAAACTAGCCAACTCCACAAAAAAGAAATGACCCATCCACCCGCGGTCGTTCGACTTGTCCGCGCCAAGAAGAGCCTCCCTGTCATCCTTGACATGCAGCAAGTATCTACCAGCCCCATAATTCTGGACCTTGTAGGTGTAAACAAGGTCCTCAACCCGGAATTCCATATCCAGTTTGCCGGCCAAATGGTCGACCAGATGCATTACCCTCCAGACCTGCGGCATCAGTTGCGCCGGCGGCACCGCCAGTGCCCTCAGAACTCCTCGCACCAGTGGCGAGAAAGGATAAGTGTACCCAATTCTGAAGGGGTACTCATAAAAGCACACCCAACCGTCCGATACCCAATCGGCCCGTTCGTCGGGCTGTGGCAACCGAATTACCGCCGACGGAGGGAAACCACACTCCTCCTTGAGCGCCTCCACATCCTGCTTCCCCCAAGTGGCCGGCCGAGCATTCTTTCTGTCCAGAATGTGGGTAGGGCTGAAGATTGCCCCCTCAACCAGGTCGCACTCCACCACCACTCTTTTGTTCTTCGCACGGGTGGATTTCTTTCCCATTCGTTGCGACATAGAAAGAATTAAAGAAAGAAAGAAGAAAGGAAGAAGATGGAAGCCAAGCAGTTACCTGGAGAAAGGAGAGAGAAAGAGCGTCGATTGCTTTTCTGGGAAAGAGAAGAGAGAGATTGCAGAAGTGAGTACGGGTGGTTGGGTGCGCAGCCTTATTTATTGGCGCAGATGGGCGGTTGGTCTTTCCAAAGCAAAAGTCATCATTTCTCTAACGCCGTCAGCGTTAGGGAGGTTAAGAGGCGGTTTCCATTTTCCTTCCGTGAAACCCATTTTTCCTTTTTGAACTTCCCGGAATAAATTCAAAATGGGTTTGGGGACAATTTTTACGGGGGAAAATACCCTCTTGGTGACGTAGGCAAACGTGGCAAAGCATTGCATACGTGGCTGCCAACACGACACATGGTGGCACCGTTCGAACTCACTCTCAACTGCTGGGATCAAAATAGCCGTTGCAAGCCCTTGATGAAGCCGGCCTTCATTACGCATTTATTGTCTAATTATGTGCAATTAAGCACAAACGTTACGCTTTTGTTGTAAATGCCTATAAAATCGCTTAGTCTTGTCTATTTTACACACACGACTTCCAACCAATAAACCTATTATCATTCCGTGCTATTACAACTTGCTCTCACCATTTTCAATTATCTAGCTCGATCGATTGTTAGCACCATCATCAAGGCAAGCTCGTCTCTAAAGTCGAATTTGCCCAAAACAGTAATCATGAATAATGCAATGAAATAGCACATAGGGGAATGAAAACTAATGACGTACTCGCCACCTCTCGGATAGAGCACGCGAAGCAACCTAGCCTATAGAAAAGCTTTCGCATAGTCCTAAGCTAGATTGGCTTGCATATAATAGGAACTATCATTCACTTGCATGAACTAGGCTCACAATGTCTTGCCAAACCTAAATCATACATTCCAATCTAACTCAATCAACTAGCATTTGCAACTACTACTCAATTGATCATGGAAAATCCTAGCACTAAATCAATTTAATCACATCAATCATTAATCAATTAAATCATCAAATTCCCCTAATTAGGCTCCTAGATTCTCCCCTTTCCCTAACCTAAATCTACTCACTAGCCATTCTAGAAATCAAGAAATCCATTAATTCTACACTAGCAAGCATGAAATTGAAGGATTAAGAAGAGAGAATCAAAGACTAGAACAACCAATTGAACAATCAACTAGAGAATTAGAGATCAAAGTAACTAAACTAAAATCAAGAAGAATTCAAGAATTGAAGGAATTATAGAACAATCAACAATCAAAACAAAAGCAAGAATTAAGAAATTGAATTGAATTGCACAAAATTAGAAGAAGAGTTTAGAGAATTACAAATTGATGCTTCAATGGAGGAGAGTTTCTCTCTCTAGAAAATGCTGAAAAACTAACTTTGAGAATCTAAAATTATCAACTAAAATTCTACACTTCACAAAATAATCGAAAAATCTATTTATAACTTTCCCCAAATAGAAGCCAAAATTCGAATAAGTGCAGCCCGCGCAGCCATTCGGTCACACAGACCTTTTGTGCGACCGAATGTAAAAGAGTCATTCGAGCAAATACTGGGTCCTGTGCGAGCGAAGGCAGCGAAGAACATTTCCTTTGTCATGTGCGACCGAACGAAGAACCCTGTTCGGTCGAATGGGGTTTCTTTGGCTCATAATTCCTCTGCATTATGATTCGCTCGAACGAAAGGCCTTGTGTGGGCGCACAACTCTTGTGCGGTCGAGTAGAGATCTTTGTGCAGTCGCATCCCAAATTAGGGACATTCTGCCTCTAAAAACCAAACCTGTGCGACCGAACAACAAAGCACGTTCGGTCGCACAAAACCTGTGATGTCGAATAGTAGGCTCTGCGATCGCATCCCAAATTAGGGACATTCTGCCTCCAAAAACCAAACCTGTGCGACCGAACAACAGAGCACGTTCGGTCGCACAGAACTGGATATTCCTTGTGCCCATTTGCACTCCTCTGTTCGGGCGCACAAACCATCACTCGATCGCACAAGCCCTGTTTTGGCTTGATTCTACTTGTTTTCCATCACTTTTCATCATAATCACCTATAAAGCACAAGATGGAACGAAACTTATGAAATTCACACAAAAAGTTACAAAAACTATAAAAAGTATAAAAACTAACATAAAATCCTAAGCTAAGAGCGACATAAATGTCGCTCATCAAACTCCCCCAAGCTAAGCGTTTGCTAGTCTCTAGCAAACTAAACTCAACTAGGAAAGAATGAGCAACTAATTAAATCCTAAAAACTGACAAACACAAAAAACCAGCAAATCTAATCAAGGCAAGACTAAAAATGAAAAGCACAAACCAAGAAAAGAAAGAAAGAAAAGAAGAAGAAAAGAAAAGAAATTAAACTACAAAATCCAAGATAGGGCCTTTATTATGGAACGAGTATAAAAGAACACTAATATTACCAATCAAATAAATGAGTGCACGCTAACTAATGTCCTAAATCGAGTGAAAGATTCAAGTGCCAAGCGAAGCGAACTAAGGGTGAACACTAATCAATTCCCCTTCAACCGAGCATACCACGTCAAATCTCTAGATCTTTTCCACCCTTAAGAGTAGCGTCTCGAGACACCGCGAAGGCGCCGGAGAAAATAAGATAGGCTACCCGACATCTTAGCATGACAATCCCATTCCATAAACTTGACCAAATCCTCCCTCCACCGACAATGACTCAACTCAAAAGGGTCAAGAGGACTTTTTAGGGTGTAACGTAGGCTAAGGGTAAGGTGTGGAACAAATTTGGTAATTTGGTGCTCATACCTAAAGTGAAGCGTAATGATAGAACTCAACTCAAGCAAAACGAACCAAATACAAACTCATACCACTTATTTGGGGCACCCCCAAGCTTATTCAACAACATTTCTAAACTACAACTCTTTTTGCACTTTTCTTGATTTGATTTTCTCTTTTTTTTTGCGTTTCAATTGAAACTTTTCTCATGCCTTTTTTTTCTTTATTTTTGGCTTTTTCAAAACTTTTATTTCTCATTTTTGCTTTTGCATCACTTATTCACTATACACAACATACTTCCCAAACTTTGTCATTCATACCAATAAACATCATTCCTCAAATATGCATAATCATTCAAAACTATCAAGCATCATAACACTAAGCTTCACTATCACTTCTAAGGGTGAAAACAAAACAAAGGCTATTAGGCTTGTATTGTGCTCATAAAAAATGATGGGTCAAGGCTCAAATGGCTAGCAAAGGGGGCAAATTCAAACAAAAACATATGAGAAAAATAGAAAATAAAGTCCTAAACTAAAAAGAAAAATAGTCACCGAAAGAAATGCCTCTATCGTCCCCTAAAGTAGTTCGGTCGCGGTCCCGGGAAGGAAATAGTCAAATTCGGGAAGTAGGAAAGTCAATGCCAAGGATCCATGCCATTCAAAATATATGAATATGTGTTTGGGCTAATTTGAACATGAACCTCACAAGGGAGCAAATACCACTCTCTCCGGTTTCAAATCACTAGAGAGATCGACACCATCTTACCACAAGCCAAGGGTTCAAGACGCATGCTACCCAAAGTTGTAACCAACTTCCTTAACACCACATCAATTACCCAAAGTTTATGTGCCACGTATAACTCTCCTGTTACGCCACATCATCCACTCACTAAGGCTTTGTGATGTTATTGACAACCAAAAATCAATGCAACAAGATTTGAACACAAGACCTCAAGTTTGGAGAATAACTCTCATTACCATCTTAACCAACCACTAATTGTTGTTTATCCATGCACATTAATATATAAATACGTGTTAACATGAAGTCTAAAACATTAAAACCTTTAGTTACCTTTTATTTCTTGTATACTATATTGGAATAAAAATAACAAATTAAAGCATTAGGAAAACCATGAATTAAACATGATGTCTTATCATAAGTCTCATAAGCATCAACTATAAAATGTCCTGCATGTATCTAATTTTGTGTTTATTAATTTGAAGCACTTAGTTTCATTAGAAAATAAATTAAATGAATTGTAAGATGATCTAATTGAAAAATTAATTGACATGATAAATGACGCAATGTACATTTGTAGTTGATCAACTTAATGTATCTTTTCACTTTTATGGACTACACATACTTTGGTAAAATATTGAGGTGAATTGAGAAGGATATCTATATTCAATTATTTAAAGTAACAACCGGGGCATCGCCCGGGCCACACACTGGTTATTATAATTATAATTGGTAATTGATGGTATATCATTATCCACTTTTTTTTAATTCAAATGTTTAATGCACAATGCACAATGCATTGTGCATTATAATTTCTTCCAATTTGATTATATCTCCAATATATATAGATGAAGTCATCGATTACTATATTCATCTTCCTCTTCATTTTCAGCCAAATCATCATTTTACGTCTAAAAAAACATGTACCTTCTTTGTTATGAAATTATTATTTATTAAGTTACGGGTTATAAACTAAGATACTGTAATTTTACATTGGGATGAGTTGGTTAATAAAACCTAATTGTTCAAGATTATTGCAAATAATAGAACTTCGCAAGTCGTGTATCACACGACTATCATACTAGTTATGTATTATAAAGTTGAGTTCAATCTGTCTATTTGGCACATATTACTGACGCTCTATTTTTCATAAACAAATTCATCGCATGCAGTCCGGTTACTAGTGTATCCAAATCCACCAAATGTGTGTTTTGATCGTCTATTTTGAGAAGGAAAATTAAATTCTAATAATCCAACCTTTGCTCAGTAATCCATTAACAGTCCCACCTATGAGGTATTCCTAGCTGATCCAACCTTTGGTACCCATTTTCTTTTAACAAACCCTTTTAAATGGCGACTTGCTAATTCAGGTCACATGTCCTACGTGGCATTGACCATTGTGATTTTTGCAGGTTTCCTTCCTTTAAACTTCGTCTTTCTCATTTTCCTTCTCTGTTCTTCGTCTCTCATATTCAAAAAAAAAATCCACTCCTTTCCTTCTCTGCTCTTGCTCACGTGCCATTAACAACCAAAAAAACATTCTCTCTTCTTATCTCTTCTTCTCCACATCAATTAGCCCAAAAAAATAACAATTATCCACTTTCTTACGTTTTTGGAAAATTTGTAATTATTAATTCAATTTTTGCCCGATTTTCTTTAATTAAGCCTACCTATGCGATATTTCTAAATAATCCAACCTTTATGACCCAACTACTATTATTAAGCCTAACAAGTAACTAACCTGCTATAGGCGGTATTCACGCTTACGTGGCATATTACAATTATACTTTTTTTTAAAAAAAAAAAATTCCCTTATTTTCTTTAATTGCTATGGCTGGGGTAAAGCAATTGCCTGTTGGATCTGGATCTTGTTCAAATTCAAGGTATTTTTTTCTTTCTAAATTTTCAACAAGACGACAATAACCTAAATCCCTCAACAAAAAAAACTATATTATTGCAACAACTCGGGTTTTTACGAACTGACCATCAAGGAAGCCCAAAATTCAAAATTTACCAAAAAAGGAACAAAAACGCTAAGGTTCGTAAGTTCACATTCAATTGTACGATTTTGGAGACGAAATTTGAATGCGCGTGGATGAAGTCACCTATTTCCACAAGAAAATCGATGATGATGTCATGAGCCAGTACAATTGTGGTTGAAGCAGCAGTAATAGAGGAGAGAGGAATTGAAACACGGTACAGAGAAGAGAAGGGTTAAGGGTTTTTTTTAAAAAAAATGAAATCTTTGTTTAGGTGGCAAGTGATGATGACGTGTCCAATATTTTAGGAGGGAAACCAACTTTAGGTTGTCAACGTTTTTAACGTTGACTTTGTAGCAGGTAACCGGTCATCTAGGCTTAATAATAGTAGTTGGGTCATAAAGGTTGGATTATTTAGAAATATCGCATAGGTAGGCTTAATTAAAGAAAATCGGGCAAAGGTTGGATTAATAATTATAAATTTTCCTTGACTTTGTAGCAGGTAACCGGTCATCCAGGCTTAATAGTAGTAGTTGGGTCATAAAGGTTGGATTATTTAGAAATATCGCATAGGTAGGCTTAATTAAAGAATACCGGGCAAAGGTTGAATTAATAATTACAAATTTTCCTACGTTTTTCTCATCGTGAATTAGTCATGGTTGGGCCAAAGTCTCATCCATAACATTAATGGTACGATACGAAACCAATTCTTTCAGATAACTAGTCAAAACTTTGCCCCCCTAAATCAAGACCTTAACCCAATAATTAAGGGAAAAATTCTGGAAAATTTTAGCACAATGAGTGAAAGAAAACCCACAATCAACAACAAGGCTACATTGGGTCCTCTAAACGACACCGTTAGGGTTTCTACTAGCTTTGTAGAGGTGAACCAAATAGGTGAATCAGAAATGTAGAGTGATCGAAAATTGAAATCTTCGAAGACGAGTTCGAAGAGAGGGGAAGAGGAGAGAGAAAATAGGGGGTGAGTGAGGAGGAGGGAGGAGAAGTGTGGGGAAGGGAGTAGGAGAGTGCGGAAGAGGTGGGCCCAGATATCGCGTTGGAGGCCGGAGTTTAGAAGGTAGCTGCGGTCGATGGGCGGCGGAAAGAGAGGGAGGTGGGGTCGGAGGAGAGGATTTCGTCGGAGGTTAGAGTGCGGAAGAGGTGGGGTTTATGAGGTAGCCGCAGTCGATGGGGCGGCGGAGAGAGAGGGAGGTGGGGTCGGAGGAGAGGATTTCGTCGGAGGTTAGGAGTTTTTTGGAGAGAGAAAGTGGTGGTTTTGCGGTGGCGTGTAGGATTATGAGGGTTGGGTTTTGCTGTGGATATCAGATACTGAGAGGGAAAGGGAGGGAAATGCCCAGTCAACATGAAAGAACCGGTAAAAAGGGTTTGTTGGTTGACTTTTTCTTTCAGGTAACCGGTAAAAAGGGTTTGTTAAAAGAAAATGGGTACCAAATGTTGGATCATCTAAGAATACCTCATAGGTGGGACTGTTAATGGATTACCGGACAAATGTTGGATTATTAGAATTTAATTTTCCTTTTGAGAAAGCACTCGAAAAGCCAAAATGAAAGAACCGTTAAATTCCCGCCTATTCCAATTCAAATTCAAATAACAACGACTGAAAAAAGTAAAAAAAACATTCCAAAATTAAAATTCAGGAGCTTCATTTCAGACTTTCTCTCTCCTCTTTCGGCAATGGCGCCCACCTTCATCTTCCCCCCAAATCTCCACTCCCTTGAAGAAGAAAACGAAGACAACCATCTCTCCGCCCAAAAGCCAACCAACATCACTGAATTTCGCTCTTCTGACCTCGAAGAATTCGTCAAAGGTAATTTCTCTCTCCAAAAACCCCAATTTCAAAACCCTAGTTTTACGTTTCCGTCACTAAATTCTCTCAATTTTGACGTTTCAGGTGTTTCATTCGACCTATCAGATAAAGAGCTTTTCTGCATCGAAGATCAAGAGGTCTTTGATCGAGTGTATTCCTTGGTGAAGTGGTACTCTTCTCTTACTCCGCCCTGTAAATTCAACATCGTCGAAAGCCTTCGGTCGAATTTCAGTGTGCTTCTTCCGAATATCGATTCTCTCTCCAGAGTGTCGCAGTGTCCTCCAAATGACGATGATGACGGTGGTGCTGATGATGGTTCTGCTATGCTCGAGCGAGTTGCTTCGCATCGAAATGCTTTCAAAATCTACACTTTCTTTCTTGTTCATATTATTCTTGCCGAGGAGTCAAGTACGGCTTCTATCAATACCTCCAAAGTAAGTATTCACCAGAATTAGCCTTGTCTTTCCTTGCCCTCTTTCAATGTACAGTGTGCATTTTACTGGAGTATAATCAAATTTTATTAGGGAACTTGGATATATGCAGAACCTAAGGGCTAATTATACCAAACATTAATAACACTGGAGGACACATGATTTTGTCTAGTTTCATTAGGGATTTTGGTTAGATAAGCCCTTATTGATTCATGTTGGTGTAACTGGTGTTTGCTTGACACAAATTGTATACTTGGAAATCTAGATTTTCTTTTATTACTCCATATGTTTTACCCCTCTTACTCAATAATTGCATGTATTTGTTATTTTGTTAGTATAAAATTACAAATGCACTATTAAATATTAATTATCAATTTACATACCAATACAATAGACGATAATTAACGCCTTGTAAAAACTCGTGTACAGCGTTAGACAACGGTTAATGTCAAATGTTGGGAGTAGAGTGTTTGTTCTTGTTGTCTTTTCACGTTTACTGAAGAAGGTGGGATAAAACTAAAAGAATGAGGTTTATGAAATAGTGCAGTAAATGCATAAAGAGAGAGTAATTAGGACAATCATATTATTAAATCCGAATGGTGAAATGTTTGGCTAGGTTGCCAACCTTCATGTGAGAGGTTAAGAGAAAAGGATAATACATACAATAGTTTAGAGAGGAAAAGGATAAAGATAGGGTTTAGGGTAACTGTAGATAGGAGGACTATCACTCTGAAGTAACAGGAGCTTGAAAAACACTTTCCATTTTATTTACGTCATCATAAGTAAATTGAGTCACTAGAGTGTACATGATGTGGCGGAAATTGGGCAAAAGCATTCCGACAAGTCACTAGAATTAGCTATTTTCCTGTCTCTGTAATATTCTTCGAAAAGAGTCATAAATATATGCTCCTATGTTCCTAACCTGTTACTGGAAAGTCCTAATTGGGAAAATCCTAGTTATTCGAAGTTGATTATTGTCACTTTTCTTGTGTGGTTTTAGACGGCAGCTACCAGCCGGAAGAAATTGCCAATAAATGCATGGAAATGGGAAGGACAACGAGGGCGGATTCTAACCTTAATTGCCAATTCGCTTGAGATTAATCTATCAACTTTATTTGGATCCTCAGATCCTGATGAGAATTACCTTTCTTTCATTGCAAAGTAAGTTTGGTGGTGAAACTTCTATTGAGTTTTGTATTATTATTCTATGTAAACGATGACATTGTTCAATTTTTCTAGGAATGCATTTCTCATGTTTGAAAATCCTATACTGCTGAAGGATTCTGATGCAAAAGATGCTTTGTGTCGCATTATTGGGAGTTGTGCTACTAAGTACCACTATTTGGCACAAACGTCTGCCTCTATTATTCATTCGCTACACAAGTATGATTTTGTTGTCACTGCAATGGCTGATGCTGTGGCAGGGGCTGAAAAGAAGTACGCTGATGGGAGCTTGGCTACCTCTATTATTAGAGAGATTGGAAGGACAAACCCAAAGAATTATGCCAAGGATACAGTGGGTGCAGAAAACATAGGGCGCTTTCTTGTTGAGCTCTCTGAGAGATTGCCTAAGTTGGTCTCAACGAATATTGGCATTCTAGTCCCACATTTTGGTGGAGAATCTTACAAGATCAGGAATGCACTTGTGGGGGTGCTTGGAAAGTTGGTTTCTAAAGCATTTAAAGATGACGAAGGTGAGGTAAGCTCAAAATCAGTTCGTCTGCGAACTAAACAGGCTATGCTGGAAATTTTGCTAGAGCGGTGTCGTGATGTTTCAGCTTATACAAGAAGCAGGGTGCTTCAAGTTTGGTCTGAACTGTGTGAAGAACATTCCGTTTTAATTGGTCTATGGAATGAAGTGGCAACAGTGGCTGCTGGAAGATTGGAAGACAAGAGTGCTATTGTAAGAAAATCTGCTTTAAATTTACTCATTGTAATGCTTCAGCATAATCCGTTCGGGCCTCAACTTCGCATATCATCTTTTGAAGCGACACTGGACAAATACAAGAATAAGCTAAGTGCTCTTCAGCCAGAGATGAATGAAGAAAATGATATTGATGGAGCGCCATCTGATAAAGGCAACTGTAATGGGGATGGTGATGTCGATCATGTGAACACGGAAACCAGATCTGATGAGCTGCCAAATAGTGTAACTGATAGCTATTTGTCCCAGGTTGAAGAAGGGACTGTTCTGAAAGATAATTCTGTTCCTGATGTTGGCAATGTGGAGCAGACTAGGGCTCTGGTTGCTTCCCTGGAGGCTGGCCTAAGTTTTTCCAAGTGTCTATCAGCTACAATGCCAACTCTTGTTCAACTGATGGCTTCTTCCTCTGCTTCGGATGTAGAGAATACTATACTCTTGCTCATGAGATGTAGACAGTTTCAGATTGATGGATCAGAAGCCTGCCTTCGCAAGATGTTGCCTCTGGTACTGATTTAACTTTTCGAACCTTCACTACAGCATGTCTTAAGTTTGATTATGTGCTACACCCATTAGGTTATCTTTCACATATTTTGAGGAATCTAAATGTTATTGCTCCTGCTTTTCTTTTACAGGTTTTTTCTCAGGACAAAGCCATATGTGAGGCTGTAGAGAATGCTTTCATCACCATTTATATTACAAAGAACTCACTGGAAACTGCTAAGAATCTTTTGAAACTTGCGATAGATTCAAATATTGGAGATCTTGCGGCTCTGGAGTCCATAATTGGCGCTTTAGTGTTTAAAGGGGATGTATCATCTGGAACGGTAACTTAATCTTTTGTCTTCTAACTTTTTTCTTTTTTTCAAACTTGCTGGTAAAGCTCTTTATATGGAAGCTGTGTTATTAAAGTTACTGTGCTCTTAGAGCAGATTGTTATTAGGCATCCATTGAGGTTGATTTTGTGACTACATGACCTATGTCTTAGGGAGTTAATATTGCACTAACACAACTGACATTCAAGTTCTTGCACTTTGTTAGAAATTCCTAAAATGAACAAATATGTTACCTGAAGATTAAAGTGCTTGGTAAATTTTTATAAATGTTGCTTTTGGGTAATACCTTTACTCATTAGTGGTGGAAGAGGGGGTACACAGCTGCAAATGTTCAATTCTTCATTTTCATAATGACAGTATCTCATTTCATATTGCCAGCAAGTTCCCTATTACTTTAAAACTGTATCATAATTTTTACTTAACTGAATTACAGACGTGTAGCTGTTGAAGCTTTCAAATATCTGGGGTACAAAATGATTAATCCTATTGTAGTCCGTACTAACTGATTACTTAATTAACTTCTACAATTCCATATTTTTTGTCGTTTAAAATATGAATTTACTATCGATTGTCATTCTACAATAACACTGTACTCTAAATGGAAATCTACTTGAACAACTGCCTTTTCAGATTTCAGCTTTGTGGGACTTCTTTTGCTTTAATTTACCCAGAACTACAGCAGAACAGTGTCGTGGTGCCTTAACTGTTCTCTGTATGGCTGCAAAGTCATCAAGTGAAATTCTAGGTTCTCACTTACAAGACATTATTGATATCGGATTTGGCCGATGGGCTAAGGTAGATCCCTTGCTTGCAAGAACTGCCTGTACTACTCTTCAGAGGTTATCTGAAGAAGACAGAAAAAAGCTGCTGGCTAATAACGGGAGTCGTATCTTTGCCGCACTAGAGAGTATAATAACTGGTTCTTGGCTTCCAGAAAACATCTGGTACAGTGCTGCTGATAAAGCAATAGGCGCAATATATACACTTCACCCAGCTCCAGAAATTATTGCTGCCAGGGTAGTAAAAAAATCTCAGACTTTTGTATTCAATTTTGGGGATTCTGGTCCTTTGCAGCATGACAAGGAAAATGAGAATGAGACCGAGACTGTTCATGGCCCTACCACTGTTCAAGCTGGAAAACTCAGTAGATATTTGTTTGTTATAAGCCATGTTGCCATGCATCAGTTAATGTATATCGAATCTTGTGTTAGAAAGATTCAAAAACAAAAGGCAGTGAAGGAGAGGCAGACTGTTGATGGTAGCGGTTTGACTCCTGATGCTGCAAAGGTGAGTTGGCAAGTATAATGGCAAGTTTATGGCATCTTGAATGTTCTTTTAATGCATTTGTTTGCACATTACTGAATATACTGCTGGTAACTTACAGGACAGTGGTATAAATGCTGAATTAGGTGTTTCAGCCTCTGATGATGCAATGCTTGATTCACTAGCTGACAAGGCAGAGAGAGAAATTTTATCTGGTGGTTCTGATGAAAAGAACTTGCTTGGATACTGTGCAGGTTTTCTTTCGAAGCTCTGCAGAAACTTTAGTTTGATGCAGAAGGTAAGTTCCTCAATTCTGCGGTCTGTTATCACAGCTAAGATCTTTCATGGAAAACAAATCTACGCCTCATATAACAAAGAAATATGAACGACATTGTTTGGCTACTTTGGCATGTATCTGGAAGATGTTGGTCTGCCTTCCCTGATATTTGAAGCTTCAAGGAGTTAAAACACTGATGTTTAATCTTTCTCTCAAACAGTAAAAGGAAGCTTAGCTAAGTCTTTTTACGTTTTTCATTCTCATATATTTTGTTTTTCCTGTTTATAGAATCTGGAACTGCAAGCAGCTGCTATGCTTGCTCTGTGTCGTTTTATGATTGTCGATGCATCTTTTTGGTGAGAATGCCCTCTCTTCTCTCTTGGCATGGTTCATGACTGAGTTGACACTTTTAAATTAATTTCATTTTCAATGATGTTCAGTGAAGCAAATCTTCAGTTGCTGTTCACAGTTGTGGAGAGTACATCATCAGAAACTGTTCGATCAAATTGCACCATAGCTCTTGGAGACCTGGCAGTCCGATTTCCTAATTTACTTGAACCTTGGACTGAGCACATGTATGCTAGGTTGCGTGATCCATCAGTTTCTGTCAGGAAAAATGCTGTTTTGGTTCTTTCACATCTTATCTTGAATGAGATGATGAAGGTATGAATGCACAACTATTTGAATTACTTTTGTGTCCCAAATTGTGTCTGATAATGGCCAGTGCATAATCAGGTCAAGGGTTACATATATGAAATGGCTGTGAGATTGGAGGATGAAGATGATAGAATTTCAAATCTGGCAAAACTCTTCTTCACTGAATTAGCAAAGAAAGGTACAAACGATTAAAATTTACATGTGCACTTGGATAGAAATGGAATTGCTTGAAATGGAGACATCTTATATGATTTCTCTATTCCATATAAAAACAACATGAAAGAGTTCTTTGTCATTCTTCAGGATCGAATCCGATATATAATCTACTTCCTGATATTCTTGGCAAGCTTTCCCAACAGAATTTGAAGACAGAACCATTCTGCAACATTATGCAATTCTTAATTGGTTCCATTAAAAAGGTTAACGGCACCTCTTACTAAATCTTGTATTGATTTTCTTGGGTGCATCATATTTATATATTCTTCCTGTCTTCTACAGGATAAACAAATGGAAGGCTTGGTTGAGAAGCTTTGCAACCGGTTTAATGGGGTTACAGGTTGGCATGAACGTGTATAATATGTGTTCATTATGGTTTTTTATATTTACATGCTGCCCTATAGAAAATTTGCCGATTGCAGTGCGGTAATGTCATTTTTTCAGTTCTTAATGGTTAGGCAATTCTCTTTGTAAGAATGCTTGCAGTGCAGGTGTTCAGCTATTAACTGTCATATAGGAAAGCTCTATTGTTATTGTCCTGTGTTTTTTACTCTGTTTGAAAAATTCCCTGGTCATTGATATTATCTGAACAAGTGCTTTCAATTGAGCTCTTTCCAAATGATAATTTTGTGTCGGTTTCTTCTCTATAATATCGATTCATTTGGGTAAACATGTTTCTGCAGATACTTGTCACTGGGAATGCCTTGCATATTGCCTTTCTCAGTTGACATTCACCGACAAAGGAATGAAAAAGCTTATCGAGTCCTTTAAGACATATGAACATGCTTTATCTGAGGATTCTGTTTTGGGCCATTTCAGAAACATAATAAACAAGGTAATATCATTGTTGAACAATGAACCTGAATCTGCTGAGTTTCCAAATTTTACTGGTGCTATTCCAACTTTTTGTTAAATTAAATCAGGGCAAGAAGTTTGCAAAACCAGAACTGAAATCATCTATTGAGGAGTTTGAGGAAAAGCTCAACAAGTATCATTTGGAGAAGAAGGAGCAGGAAGTCACAGCACGAAATGCACAAGCCCACAAAGACAGAATTGACAACTTAGAAGGTTTCATCGTTGCTGGTAAAACCAGACAAGAAAATGAAGATGCTTCAATCACCAAAGGTAGATGTTTCCGTTCATACTCCACGTTATTTTTTTACTTGTATTTTTCTGCATTACCGTCACGTTTGGCATCTGTGTCCCTTTTGGAAAGATTACGTTGATATGAGCATAAGCCTCACTCTAGAATTGTCAACGAGGTGAGAGATAATTGTAATGCAAAATTGTACTTGTTTGGTTTTGATCAATGTGTGATCCCATAGACCGATACTTACATGGTTATGAGCCTTATAGCCTAGAAAATTCGTATCCACCTTTGGTCTATCTCATATTCTCACAGTACAAATGGTAATGTGTACTTTCTCACTTCTTTATTGAGGAGGAGAGATCATTAGGATATTGGATATGATTTTTGTTGTGTCATTTATACAACTATAACAACTTTATTCACCTGCTTCAAACAATGTGTTTGGATAGGGGTAGGGGGGGTATTGGGGTAGGGTAGGAAGAATGAGACATCCATTACCCCTTATTTGACATTGAAATTGGGGTGGGAGAAAAGAGAATGGGAGGGATCCATTTTCTATATCCGTTTAATAAAGTGATATACTTCTAGTGTTAGAAAGATTTGGAAGGAAAATGCAAGTTAATTGCTTTCCTCTCCCCTTTATGATTGATAACCAAAAACCCTGCAAAAGGACATTGGCTAAACAGATGAACAATTATCTTTCTACATCAGCTATAGCATATTAGCATCAATGACCACACAATAGATTGGATCTCAAGAAGGGTGTGTATGAGGAGGTCAAGATGTAGGCAACCTTACCCTTAACAAGTAGAAATGCTATTCACCAGGTATAACTTTGACATAAATAGTTGACCTTTGAAGTATAGATCATTATGAAAGCCTTGTTTATTTTCTGGCAACCCAGGAGGTCGGGGAGGTGGGACAAGGGAGGGGTTCAACAAACTCGAGCCATTGATTAGCTCCTCAAATATGTTCTTTAGTTAGCCCGACTTGGGAAATTTCAACAAACAAAGAGTCCAAGAGTTTAGCCCTTCTCATCAATAGCCTGTGTAGAAGGACTTTGTCTCTACTGAAACTTTTGGAGCTTTCTTAATACCTCTTTTTTTTTTACTTGCACCATTTGGATTGGGCACAAAGATTAAGAAAAATTGTAAATATCAAAATAGCCCTTATGATAACAAACAAAAAGAGAGGAAAAAGGTTAGGTAACAATGCTAAATGTGAAATGTGAGTAAGGGTAAAGTAGGTACTTAGTGTGTGAACACACCAAGAAACATGTGAAAAAATACCATAAAAGGAAATGGTGCAATTAATATGCAACTTTCATAAAAGGAAAATGGTGCAAGTGAAAAAAACGGAGGAAGTATACAAATCCACAATGCTTCTCATTTAACCAAACTGAACTAACAGTGCGCACCAGAGGCTGCAGGAACTGGGTGCTATGGAACTAACAAGACGTTGTACTGATCACACCTGCTGATTGGTCTATTCTCATTATCATCAGAATATACTGCATTGCAAATTCAGTGACAAAACATAACCACCGTATGAAACATCATCTGTAATTAATTTATAATGGAATAATGGAAATATTCCTTTTAGCCGGTATTTAGTTGATGCAGAGGAAATCAATGGACAATTACTTGGATGTGTTTGGTGTAAGGATCTATTGTTTCAAGAGCACAGTGAATTGAGAAGCTAATAAATAAATTTGTTTCAAGTGGAATAAATACCTCAGAACTACTTAATTAGAACTACTTAATTAGCAGGTGAAGGAACTTTTTAGATAGATTTAAGAAATCTACAGTGTGGTATCAGATAACTGAATTTGATGATAATGAGTAATACAGAAACATGTCTACACTAATGGTTATTAAACTGCCTATTATTAACATGACTTTCTGTTCAAATGCCATCTTTATGGGACTAGAGTTTTATAGAGAAAGGAAGTTGAGATTTGTCCTTCACCGGATGTTACAGGATCTGGAAAATTTTAGATTTGCCTTTGTGAGTTCTAAGACTTTGTTGAGGTTTGTGGTCTATAACTACACCAACCCGGCCCCACCTCTCCTGAACTAAGTCAAATGAAATGATACCATTACTAATAACTTGCCCGACATTTTTCACAGTAGAAAATGGCTACCTCGTCTGCCAAATCTATCAGCAATTTAACGAGTCACAGTAAAAAGGCTTTGGTCCATGCATGTTTCACCATTAAAACCCTTCTTTTTTTCTTGTAGATGCAATAGATGGTGAGGTGATCGACCCGTCTGCAGGGCCATGTTTGAATGATGTCGCAACATCAAATGTTGATGAGCTAGAAGAAAATTGTTCCACTATAACCAATGAAGCAACAGAGACAGAGGCTAGTGGTGAAGAAGTCCTATCGCCAATAGTTGATCAAAGAGGTAATTCTTCTTAAAGATGGTATTTTAATTCCCACCTGGTAGCTATCTAACTTTCTGTAATCTGGCAATTACACCGCATCTTTGTTGTGTACAGCTGTGTCAAATTCTAGATCCCGGAAATCGAAGCTGAAAGATCAGAAGGTTGTAAACACTGTATCTGTTAGGAGGAGTACCAGATCAAAGCAAAGGTAACTTCTTGCCTGACTGACAATCTGACATAGTTCTGGTACTCTCAAATCTTAATAAGAGAATTTGGGTCATTGTGTAATCATTGGATCATCTTAAGTAAAGTGACTTGAAAACAAATAATTTTGTTACATTCTTTCGCAAACTTAATTTTTTTCAAGTTTGTGCGAAAGCACTTACGGCCCGTTTGGTTGCCGGTAATAAACGGTGAGAATGAGAATAAATGTAAGTGTTATTTGACAAGAAAAATAACATCATAATATCCATGGAAATGAAGCTTATCCCAAACATGGTGTTTTTCTGCATAAATTTGCATTCTCATCCAATACTACTCCCCAAGTGGTAATCGATGGTAATAGAAATTTATGAAGCAAAAGAGATAATTTCGAGTGAACTATCATTACCATGAGAATGAATGTTGGTTTTCCTTACGAATTTACATACAAATTCATTCTCGTTGACACTATTTATGGCCGACTACCAAACGAGCCCTGTATGACTTGAGAACATGACCGCTCCACATTACTCCTTAAACGAGGGATATAACTATAAGGTCGAATGCAAATGAAGGACACGCCTTTCTAATTGAACTTTTAAACTATGACAGCCTTATAACTCGTAAGTGACTTTTATGTTGCTGCAGGTGAGGACGGAGAGGATTTACTGGCTTCCTTGCCAGCAAATAGGCAAATATTTCCTTTTGTATGCTCGTTTTGGTAACCTCTTTCCCAGGGTCAGTTAAAATTGCCCTGCATTTTACTGTGAATAGTTAGCTAGTAAGTTGTAACAATCTAGGATGCTCATGAGGTTGGAGTTCTCCAATAGTCCCTTATTCAATAAACGGCGATTAGGGGACTATGTTGCATCGCAGGGAAAGAGTTTGTTGTTGTATTTATGTATGTACATTGAAGTTCAACATGAAAGTAACCCAATTTTTTGGGGTTTCATAGCATTCTTACCGAGTCATCTTTAGTGACTCATGTGGATTGTGAGAAAATCACGAGTTCCTTCCAACCTGCTCGTGTTATTATTAGGCCCTGTTCTTTTTGGCTTAATTTCAGCTTCAGGACTTATTTGGCAGTTCAGTTCAGTTCAGTTCAGGAGCATTCAGTTCAGGAGCATTCAGTTCAGTTCAGTTAAGTTCAGTTAAGTTCAGTTCAGTTCAGGAGCATTCAGTTCAGTTCAGTTCAGGAGCATTCAGTTCAGTTCAGTTCAGTTCAGGAGCATTAAGTTCAGTTCAGTTTAATTCAGTTTAATTCAATTCAATTCAATTTAATTTAATTTAATTTAATTTAATAATAATAATAATATATTATTATTATTTATAACTAAATATTTATGAATAATTAATATAATTTATTATTATTTTTATTAATTAGTATTATTTGTTTATTTATATCAATTTAATATAATTTATTAATTATTTATTATTCATTATTATTATTATTATTATTATTATTTATTATTTATTATTTATTATTTATTATTTATTATTTATTATTTATTATTTATTATTTATTATTTATTATTTATTATTTATTATTTATTATTTATTATTTATTATTTATTATTTATTATTTATTATTTATATTTATTATTTATTATTTATTATTTATTATTTATTATTTATTATTTATTATTTACTCCCTCCGTCCCGGAATACTTGACCTGTTTTCCTTATCGGGTCGTCCCTTAATACTTGACCTGTTTCTAAAAATGGAAATATTCTAACAATATTATATTATTTCTCACTCCACCCCTATTAACCCACCTACCCCATATTCCATACAAATAATAATTAAAAATTCAACCCCTACTCTCCTCCAACCCCACCCCTTTACACATTTCCCACTAACTACATTAAAATAATACCTCACTATCAACTACTACATATTAAATTAAATAAGTCAATTCAAGTCCCTTAAACTCTGTGCCGGTCAAACCGGGTCGAGTATTCTGGGACGGAGGGAGTATTATTTATTATTTATTATTTATTATTTATTTCGGTAATATATTCTGTTAAGTTCAGTTAAGTTTAGTTCAGTTAAGGAGCATTCAGTTCAGTTCAGTTCAGTTCAGTTCAGTTCAGGAGTATTCAGTTCAGTTCAGTTTAGTTCAGTTCAGTTCAGTTCAGTTCAGTTCAGTTCAGCTCTAAAGAACAGGGCCTTAGTCTTCTACCTCTTTCTTTGTTATTCAAGATCCGCAGGTTAACGAAGGAGACCTTCACAGTTTTTAGTAGTGTGTTTTTTATTCGGTTTGCAAGCTTGTAAGGGTGGGATTTTTAAATGACGCTCGCATTTTCTTAAAAACGCCCACATTTAGCGTAGGAAAATAATTTTTGCCCTTTTAATATTCACTCCCTCCAATAATAATAATAATTAATAATAACAATAAAAAAACAACAATAATAATAATAAAAAATCTCGCCACTAATAATCAATAAATGGGATCAAAATTGATAAACAAAATAAGCAGAATCATCATCATCATCGTCAATCGTCATCACCATCTTCATCAAGTTCAAAGATAAACAAATTAAGCATCATCATCATCAAGTTCAAAAGATTAAGCAGCATCATCATCAGGGACGAAGCCAAAAATTCATCTTGATAGGGCCAAACAATTTCATTCTTTTTTTTTAAAATCGAAAAAAATATATATAAGTAAAATTAATAAAGAAAATAAGAAATGATTTTAAGATAGGTAGTTTTTGTAAGTAGTCTTTGTGAAAGAAATTACGAAGAAAATTAAAATTTGAAAGAAAAAAGAAAAAAAGAAAAAAAAAAGGAGAGAGAAAGAAAGAAAAGAAAAAGAAGAGGGAAGGGAAAAAATAATGCAAAGTGCAGAACTTGGGAATCGAACTTATGACCTTCTACAAGAATGTTGATGTTTAAACCTCTGCAATAAGTTACATTTCATTGTCAACAATTGACAATAATAAATATATATAAAGACTTTCTGATTTGTGCCTGGGGCCGGGGACCCTTGGGCCCCAACGTAGCCTCGTCCCTGATCATCACCAGTTCATCACCATAAATCTTAAACACTGACAAAAACGAGGGAGAGTAAACACCTTGAATTGGAAGAGGTTGGACGAACTCGTTGACGATTCGCGAACAAATTCTAACCCAGACATCCATTGTTGATGGCCTGATGTAGGTCGATGATGCTTATTTTATTTGATTTTTTACTAAATAGAACCCACCGCGCACTGCAATTGCGCCGGCGACACGGCTGTCGCGCACAGCCATTGCACCGACGACAGGGCCGCCGCGCAGGTCTTGTGCGCAACCTCCGTGTCGTCGGCGCAATGGCTGTGCGCGGCAGCCATGTCTTCGGCGTCGTTGCTGTGCGCGGTAGTTTTTTTTTTTTTTTTTTTGTGAGAATCTTGTTATTATTTTGAGATCGCATGTGTTCATCTGTTGTGAGAAAAGTGTGACAGGGATTAACATTTGTTCATCTTTGAAACAATAATTTTGGTTGAATGAGAGTTCATACTTCATACTGACAGGCTAAAGTCGTATCACCTAATCAAAAATAACCTAAGGTCCACTAGCTAGGTAGCAAGGGAAGTCAGGATCGAATCCACAGGGAAACATGCGTTCTTTCTACTATCAATTAATTAATCTAGACTATTGGGAACAGGAATTGGTTGGTGGTTTGTATGCTAAAACTACGAACGATAATTAAACGAATAAGAATCAATATATTCAGGAATCTAGAGCATAGGTTCACCAACAAATAACAATCCAGGACAATGAACAATCACGATAATCAACAAAGTAATTAATTAGACTAGCATGCTCTCTCGAATCGATACTAATCATAGACTTAGAATTAACGGGCTCTCGCTACGTATTAACTCTAATTCCACCTATAGACACAAGCCTAAACATCAAATTGCATCTCTCGAATCTTAATTTGACATTGCATAACTACCACAATTAAACCTGCGCAAATCTAATTGTATAGTGAAATAAACCAATCAATAGGAATCAATTACAATGCCAACAATCATGATTATTCAATATCCCTTCATATTATTCATGGATCCCCAAACCCTAGAAATTAGACTACTCAAGCATATTAACAATAAACAAAGCAATTAGCATGATTGAAAATATAATTAGAGCTAAATAAAGAATTGAAATAGTGAACAATACCTTAATTGAAGAACAATGGAAATAGAAATCTTGAATTTTTATTGAAATTGAAAACTAAATGTTTGCATAAATTTAGAGAGAAAACAAAGCTAAGAGAAATAAACTAAGGGGCTAATACTAGAAAAATCAAAATTGCCCAACTAAAATAACTAAGCCTAGTATTTATAGTTTGCCCATAAACATAAGGAAAAACCGGAAGAAAACCGCGGAAAAAGGGGCCTGGGTTGTCGTCGCCCGGTCGGGCAGCCTTCCGCCCGTCGGGCGACCAGCTCGTAACCCGCCCGTCGGGCGCAGGTCTGCCCGCCGGGCGGAGGGAGAAATTCTGGAAATCACCGGCACGCGCCCGGTCGGGCAGCTCCCGCCCCTCGGGCAGATGTTCGCCCGTCGGGCAGCCATTCGACCGTCGGGCAGCCATTCGCCCGTCGGGCAGCCATTCGCCCGTCGGGCGCGCGTACAAACTGCACGATCCTCTATCTTTAAAACACCGTATCTCCTTCGTTATTCGTCGGAATTAGGCGAGTGGCCACTCGTTGGAAAGCTACTGAAGTCTAGAATCCAACCAAATTGGAATCACTTCATTTGGAGTTGTAGACGTAAGTTATGATCAAAAGAGTAGACGAGTGTCAGTTTTCTAGTTCTTTCCATATCCGCTTTGCTCGAAAACTCTTCCAACACAATGTGTGTGCTCTCGAAAGTACATAATCTCTTGTATTGATTAAAATGAGTAGAAAATGCACAAAAACATTCTAATTCCTACAATGATGAACCTGAAACTACAAACACACTACAAGGAGCACATTAGTACTAAAAATCGCTCCGAAGAGCTTATTTGAGATGAAAAAGTACTAAGGGACGGGGGTAAACACACTATAAAATATGAACATATCACATACCATGAGTAGCAACTCTTTAGGTACCTGGTACTGTGAGGGGATCGAAAAAGCACGAGACTAATGCATGACCTCGTCCCTCGTGGGCGTGACGTCGTCAGATCAAGTGTAATTGGATTTCCCGTGAGTTTACACCCAATCGACTAGTAATATAGGAGTCGCCATTCAGTTTTTAACGACAATGAGAAAAACTGACAAAACCCGGTTATCGTGACATAAAGGGAGTGCAATTATGTTCGACCACGACGGCCATAGGTTCCCTTGTGATTCCTGGTGTGGGGATCGCTCAACGTACACCCGCAGGGCAGAGATTGAGAGTTCGGGGGACTGTAGCTACCGAGAGGAGTGCTCATCGATAATACTCCAGAGGCAGGCTATCCTTACTAGCTCAGCATAAATAATTGAAGGGACATGCGTTAAACTATTAAACTATTCTGAATTGATTTTAACAATATGCAACAGATAACACTAAATCGATCGTGATTATCTTATTTAGATTGACTTAAGGTACCTAGCATGATAATTCAATTGTCCAAGGTATTAGCTTATTAGGCGTGATAGATCAATCAAGTTAATAGTTTGACAATTTTATAAAATGGTGATGAAAGCAATTAAATCATATGAGGGACACATTACAACGCACCCTTGAGAGGTGCGTTGTGGTTCTCAGAAAACTAACCACTTGGCTTTGCTATTTCTCCTTTTATTTAACGAATCTCGGGTTTCTAAGCAATGTTCCAGTATTTACGCTTAATTCATCAAGCTACAAGGGGCAGGACGCGTTCTGTTCGACTTTTGGGTCGATTGCGACAGAACGCTGGATCAATTTCGCAGCGTGAGGCTTAGGCTTAAGGCTAGAGTCAATACTCAGATTATGGAATTGTGTGTTACTTTCACGTCGATTGTGAGGCTGTATTTATAGGAAAAGAGTGTGTGAAAGATAGATTTTTAAGATACGAATCCAAAAAGAATCCGGAGATAACCAGGCATTTTCAGCGCCCAGGGCTGGGCGCTGAAGATTTCGGCACCCAGATCCAGGCGTTGAAAATGGGATCTGGGCCGAGTTTCTTTATCAGATTTGGACTCTTAGAATACGGAGCTTTTGAGATTTATCCGAGTCTTTTAGTGCGTATTAACTTATGATGGAATGCGTCTGGGCCCGTTACGAACTCTAGGTTCGTTAGGAATTTAATTAATACGTAACTCTTCTTTTCGAATTATACCAGGAATGCAAATTCTATCTCTT
Organism: Spinacia oleracea; assembly: GCF_020520425.1. NCBI lineage: Eukaryota > Viridiplantae > Streptophyta > Magnoliopsida > Caryophyllales > Amaranthaceae > Spinacia > Spinacia oleracea. The sequence goes on along the minus strand of NC_079487.1, from coordinate 44,578,048 downwards.
TTAGGATTTATGTTGGAGTGCAACACCTAATTCTGACAGGTTTCTATCTTTTATGACTTGCCACTTTTAACAACTACCTTTTACGGCAGTTACTATTCTTAGCTGGTTTCCATAAATAGCGGCTTTGGCTGAAATGAGAGGGTGATTGAGATTCGTTATTTTATAGGAGATGCGTTGCCAAGTGGAGATTTATGTTGTCATCATCGAACCTTCTCTTTCGGGAACGGGGACAAAAGTAGGTGTCTACAGTTAGCCCCCACTTTGACTGAGTCTCGAGATGAGACGATGGTCAAAGTACTAGACGGAGTGCGTCCTACAAGCCATGGTGTATGTGACCTGTTTTGCGAGGGTCTCACGAGCCCCCGAGTGATAACATTTGACTTAAGGGTCATCACTTGAAGTGTTAACACATTCCTCACGCGTCATTGGAATTTGTTAACTGATAGTATAGAAACTCCCTCACTTTGTCATTGGAAGTATCTAAAGATGTTTTCGAAATCAAAGCTATAAAGTGTAACTAGGCCTGGCCAAGCCCAATCACAAGGTAATGTTAGGTTATGATACATATGACAATTCATAAATCATGCGGAAAAACCATAAAGCCAGGAAAGCATATTATTTACACATAATCATTTAGCATAGTTTAGATGCATACACTTTGTTGCGTGCCTTCCCTAGCTGCGCCCGAACCGAACAAGAACAAGTCTTTAGGACTCCAAATGTCGTCCCTCCGTAGATAGTCCACAGCACCTCCGGATCCGCCTTAAGCTTGACCAACTAGGATCGCCCTTAAGGTACTTAGAATTTTCGGCTATTGTAGGCAATTATATGACTGAATTTTTGCTCTCAAAAATCACTTTGAATACTTGAATCGTGTATACAAATAATGACCCTAGGCCCTTATTTATAGAGGTATGGAAAAGGAATTGTAATCCTACTAGGATGTGGATTTGTTAATTTAGAACTTTATTAGGACTCTAAATAACAAAGCAAATCTAATAGGATTAGGATTTTAATCTTCGCACGAATCCTAATAGGATTAGGATTTCCCGCACACGCATCGTACAAGCTGTGCACCCGTGCAGGCCTTGCGGCCCACGACAAGCGCACAGCCTATGCGCGGTGCTGCGCGCGCGCGCGCCCTTGGCTGGGCCTGGCGTTGCGCTGGGCCTGGTCGAGGCGTGCGGCTCGCTGGGCGATGGCCTGGCTTCGTGCTGGGCCTTCGTCTAGCGGGCCTCGTCCGATGCTAATTCGTACGATACGCTTCCGATTAAATTCCCGATTCCGGAATTCATTTCCGATACGAACAACATTTAATATTTCCGATTCCGGAATTAATTTCCGTTTCGAACAAATATTTAATATTTCCGTTTCCGGAATTATTTTCCGATTCCGATAATATTTCCGATTCTGACAATATTTCCGTTTCCGGCAATATTTCCGATTCCGGCAATATTTCCATTTCCGATAATATTTTCCGATACGTACCATGTTTCCATTTCCGGCAACATCTACGACTTGGATAATATTTATATTTCCGATACGATCCATATTTCCGTTTCCGGCAATATCATCGTTTCCGGAGTATTCATTTCTTGCCTGTGACGATCTCAGCTCCCACTGAAACCAAGATCCGTCGATTCCGAATATCCATAGATGGAGTATTTAATGCCATTAAATACTTGATCCGTTTACGTACTATTTGTGTGACCCTACGGGTTCAGTCAAGAGTAAGCTGTGGATTAATATAATTAATTCCACTTGAACTGAAGCGGCCTCTAGTCAGGCATTCAGCTCACTTGATCTCACTGAATTATTAACTTGTTAATTAATACTGAACCGCATTTATTAGACTTAATATTATATGCATACTTGGACCAAGGGCACTATTTCCTTCAGTCTCCCACTTGTCCTTAGGGACAAGTGTGCATTTCCTAATTCCTTTGTCGCTCGATGCTTGCTCTTGAACATAAGGTAAGAGTTGTCATCCTTATTATGTCCAGAGGTGTTCCTCGGTTTCAGAGTTCAACTGATCAAATAAACAGATAATCATAGCCTATGATTCATCCGAGCACGGCCATGCATTTCACAGTTTCTAGCTCTCCGAGTGGCCTTGTACAACTTTTAAGCATCTCATCCCGATTTATGGGAGGACAATCCCAATCTTGCGATCTTGAGATTAGACTTCGTTTGATAGGTGATTACCTGAGCGTTGCCTTTATAGCCTCCTTTTACGGTGCGACGGTTGGTCAACGTCAAAGCAACCAGTTCTCAAACAAGTAATCTCAAATCACTCAGGTATTGAGGATTTAGTGTCTAATAATTTTAATGAAATTTACTTATGACAGATTTTCATCTCTTACAGTAAAGTTTTATAGGTCTTGTCCGATACTAGTCTTCCCAAAGTAAGTATCTATCCAAATGATTATGACATTGCCATGTCCACATAGTTCAAGAAACAGAACTACTAGTCATCTTGCATTCTAATCGTTTAACGTTTTCTATGCGTCCAATTTTATAGAAAACTCCGACTAGGGACCATTTTCAACCTTTGACATTCAAGTTCACTTGATAGACATTTCTTAGTCACAGGACTGGTCCTGACAGTCTATCTTGAATATATCGTCAAATTGAAGGGACTCATCATTTAACAAACCACAAATTAAATGGAAAAATGAATTCTTTTCATTTATTGTGAATGATTAACCAATAATGTTTTACAAAGATTTAAACTCTAAAACTTTAAAACATTAAACAGGGATATCAAAGCCATTCTCCAATATGCTTGATTCCCATAGCTGCAGTGTGCGAGTTGTGCTTCGCCTGCGGCAGAGGTTTAGTCAATGGATCTGATATGTTGTCATCAGTTCCAATCTTGTTTATCTCGACTTCTTTTCTTTCAACGAACTCTCGTAGAAGGTGAAATCTACGAAGTACATGCTTGACTCTCTGGTGGTGTCTAGGCTCCTTTGCCTGTGCAATAGCTCCGTTATTATCACAATACAGGGCTATTGGTCCTTTAATGGAGGGGACTACACCAAGTTCACCTATGAACTTCCTTAGCCATATAGCTTCCTTTGCTGCTTCATGTGCAGCAATGTACTCCGCTTCAGTTGTAGAATCCGCAATGGTGCTTTGCTTAGCACTTTTCCAGCTTACTGCACCTCCGTTGAGGCAGAAGACAAACCCAGACTGTGATCTGAAATCATCTTTGTCGGTTTGGAAACTTGCGTCCGTATAGCCTTTAACAATTAATTCATCATCTCCACCATAGACCAGGAAGTCATCTTTGTGCCTTTTCAGGTACTTCAGAATATTCTTGGCAGCAGTCCAATGCGCCTCTCCTGGGTCTGACTGGTATCTGCTCGTAGCACTGAGTGCGTACGCAACATCCGGGCGTGTACATATCATAGCATACATTATTGAACCAATCAATGATGCATATGGAATCCCATTCATTCGTCTACGCTCATCAAGTGTTTTTGGGCACTGAGTCTTGCTTAGAGTTATTCCATGAGACATGGGTAGGTAGCCTCGCTTGGAGTCTGCCATCTTGAACCTATCAAGCACCTTATTGATATAAGTGCTTTGACTAAGTCCAATCATCTTTTTAGATCTATCTCTGTAAATCTTGATGCCCAATATGTACTGTGCTTCTCCTAGATCTTTCATCGAAAAACATTTCCCAAGCCAAATCTTGACAGAGTTCAACATAGGAATGTCATTTCCGATAAGTAATATGTCGTCGACATATAATACTAGGAAAGAAATTTTGCTCCCACTGACCTTCTTGTATACACAAGATTCGTCTGCGTTCTTGATGAAACCAAAGTCACAGACTGCTTCATCAAAACGTATATTCCAGCTCCTGGATGCCTGCTTCAATCCGTAGATTGACTTCTTTAGCTTGCATACCTTTTTGGCATTCTTTGGATCCTCAAAACCTTCAGGCTGTGTCATAAACACAGTTTCTGTTAAAACGCCGTTTAAGAAAGCAGTTTTGACATCCATCTGCCATATTTCGTAATCGTAATATGCAGCGATTGCTAACATTATCCGAGTAGACTTTAGCATTGCAACTGGTGAAAAGGTTTCATCGTAATCCACACCGTGGACTTGCCTGTAACCTTTTGCAACCAATCTATCTTTGAAAACTTCAAGTTTCCCATCCTTGTCCTTTTCCAGTTTGAAAACCCATTTGCTTCCAATGGCTTGGTAGCCATCTGGCAAATCGACCAAATCCCATACTTGGTTTTCAGACATGGAGTCTAATTCAGATTGCATGGCTTCTTGCCATTGCTTGGAGCTAGGGCTCGTCATAGCTTGTTTGTAAGTTGCAGGTTTATCACTTTCAAGTAATAGAACGTCATAGCTCTCGTTCGTCAAAATACCTAAGTACCTTTCCGGTTGAGATCTATATATTTGCGATCTACGCGGGGTAACATTTCTAGATTGACCATGATTCTCACAAGATTCTTCTAAAGATCTCTGAGTTTCATCCTGAATGTCATCTTGAGCATTCTCTAGAGTTTGTTGTTCGACTCGAATTTCTTCGAGGTCTACTTTTCTCCCACTTGTCATTTTGGAAATGTGATCTTTCTCCAAAAAGACACCATCTCGAGCAACAAACACCTTGTTCTCAGATGTATTGTAGAAGTAATACCCCTTTGTTTCCTTTGGATAGCCCACAAGGATACATTTGTCAGATTTTGGATGAAGTTTGTCTGAAATTAATCGTTTGACGTATACTTCACATCCCCAAATCTTAAGAAAAGACACATTTGGAGGCTTTCCAAACCATAACTCATATGAAGTCTTTTCGACAGCTTTAGACGGAGCTCTATTTATAGTGAGTGCAGCTGTATTTAGTGCATGTCCCCAAAATTCTAATGGAAGTTTGGCCTGACCCATCATTGACCTGACCATGTCTAGCAAGGTTCTGTTCCTCCGTTCCGACACACCGTTCCATTGTGGTGTTCCAGGAGGAGTCAATTCTGATAGAATTCCACATTCTTTCAGATGGTCATCAAATTCATAGCTCAGATATTCACCGCCTCTGTCAGACCGCAACGCCTTAATCTTCTTGCCTTCACTCTGAAATTCCTTGAATTTGTCAAAGGATTCAGACTTATGCTTCATTAGGTAGACATAACCATATCTACTGAAGTCATCAGTGAAAGTGATAAAGTAGCTGAAACCACCTCTAGCATTTGTACTCATTGGTCCACATACATCTGTATGGATTAAACCCAATAGTTCATTTGCTCTTTCTCCAACTTTAGAGAAAGGTTGCTTTGTCATTTTGCCAAGTAAACATGATTCGCATTTACCATAATCCTCTAAGTCAAATGGTTATAGAATTCCTTCCTTTTGAAGTCTTTCTAAGCGTTTCAAGTTTATATGGCCTAATCGACAATGCCACACATAGGTGAGATCTGAATCATCCTTTTTGGCCTTTTTGGTATTTATGTTATATACTTGTTTGTCGTGATCTAATAAATAAAGTCCATTGACTAATCTAGCAGATCCATAAAACATCTCTTTAAAATAAAACGAACAACTATTGTCTTTTATTAAAAAGGAAAATCCCTTAGCATCTAAGCAAGAAACTGAAATGATGTTTTTAGTAAGACTTGGAACATGGAAACACTCTTCCAGTTCCAAAACTAGCCCGGAGGGCAACGACAAATAATAAGTTCTACAGCTAATGCAGCAATCCGTGCTCCATTTCCCACTCGTAGGTCGACTTCTCCCTTGCTTAACTTTCTACTTCTTCTTAGTCCCTTTGGATTGGAACATAAGTGTGAGCCACAACCTGTATCTAATACCCAAGAAGTTGAATTAGCAAGTATACAGTCTATAACGAAAATACCTGAAGATGGAACGACTGTTCCGTTCTTCTGATCTTCCTTTAGCTTCAAGCAATCTCTCTTCCAATGCCCCTTCTTCTTGCAGTAGAAGCATTCGGATTCAGAAGTGGGTTGACTGACCTTCCTCTTTACAGATTTGGCGCCAGTTTGCTTAGTTGGGCTGGCCTTGTTGCCACCTTTCTTAGCATTCCTCTTCTTTCCAGATTTCTTGAACTTGCCCCCACGCACCATAAGCACATCCTGCTTATCACTTTTGAGCGTCTTTTCAGCGGTCTTGAGCATACCGTGAAGCTCAGTGAGCGTTTTGTCCAGACTATTCATACTGTAGTTCAGTTTGAACTGATCATACCCGCTATGAAGAGAATGGAGGATGGTGTCTATAGCCATTTCCTGAGAAAATTGCTGATCCAGCCGACTCATATTCTCAATGAGTCCAATCATTTTGAGAACATGTGGACTTACGGGCTCGCCTTTCTTAAGCTTGGTCTCAAGAATTTGCCTATGAGTCTCGAATCTTTCGACTCGAGCCAGATCTTGGAACATGTTCTTCAACTCACTGATGATTGTGAAAGCATCTGAGTTGATGAACGTTTTCTGCAGATCTGCACTCATGGTGGCGAGCATTAGACATTTCACATCCTTGTTGGCATCAATCCAACGATTGAGGGCTGCCTGAGTGACCCCGTCGCCTGCGGCTTCGAGCATCGCCTCTTCTAGGACATACTCCTTTTCTTCCTGCATAAGAACTATTTGCAAGTTCCTTTGCCAGTCAAGGAAGTTTTTCCCGCTCAACTTCTCCTTTTCGAGAATTGATCGAATGTTGAATGAATTGTTGTTTGCCATATTTAAAACTACATTTGAAAAGAATAAACAAATAAATAACCATTCACAGTTTCTCTTAATAAACTTAAATTCTAGCATACATGCATAATTCAATGTTCATTAAGCATTTTATTCAAGTTATGTGTTCCGGCAGGTGTGAATAAAATGATTCCAAGATCCTAAAATCATTGAAGAACTAAGCACAGTTTGTCGACTTAGTCCTAAAACATATTAGGTAAGCAAAAGCCTTTTGCTAATAGTCTAGAAACTATTCTTGGTTGATAGGTACGTCTAAGAACTTATTAGGTAAACCTATCGATTTTGCCACGACATAAAAGGACTCCTTACTTATATCGTTGAGTTTCACCAAAACTAACATGTACTCACAATTATTTGTGTACCTTGCCCCTTTAGGACCAATAAGTAACACCTCGCTGAGCGAAAACTATTACTAGATTGATGTAAAGGATATCCAAGCAAGTGTATATTTTGGCATGGCACCTTTTAACTCAATTTTTAAGTTTGGAACTTAAGGCTCTTACTATGTTGGTTAGATTTTAAGTGAACTAAAATCCTTAATCATGCAACATAATCAAGCTTTTGATCTCATGCATTTTAAGACATATTTAAAAGCAATAAATAACTTAAAACATGCATAAGATAAATGTGATCTAGTATGGCCCGACTTCATCTTGAAGCTTTAACTTCAAAGTCCGTCTTGAAAATCTCCGTGGGAGGCACCATTTTCTTCAAATAGGATAAGCTATAATTAAAACTAATTACAACTATTTGATGGTACGCAGACCATATTTGAATTGAAAAACAACTTTGGTACTTTAGACCAATTACATTCAAATTAATGGTACGCAGACCATATTTTCTATCCTATTTGGGCCATACTAGTCACTTCATAACCTGCAAAACAGTACATATACAATATATACCATTCACCCATTCATTATCATGAATGGCCCACATAGCTGGTTAGTAAAACACATTATGCATCACATAAACATTTGCAGCAATTAATCAAGGGCACCAATAATCTACAAATAATTCAGTCCTTATTAATTCTAATCAAGTTGTTTTAAAGGATTTGTAGACCTAATCAAGAGTTTATGACTAAAAAGGGCTCCCACTTAAACCAATAAATTCATATGCTTTACTAATTTTAAACATTAAAATGTATTTCTAGTCTAACCGGAAACATACAAATTTAATTAAAATTTAAAGCTCATATAAATTTATAATTGAATCCAAAAATTTAAATTTAATTTCAGTCGTATTTAAATTAATTCATGATTTTAATTTTAGTAAAATAATTAGAATAAATAAAATTTATTATAATTACAATATTCAAAATTAAAATCCAAGAAAATAATTTAAATTATTAATTTTAAAATTAATTAAAATTACGTAAACTGAAAATTTCAAATTAAAATTTCAAAACGATCTAATCGCAACGCAACAATCCCACGCAACGCACGCCCATGGGCCACACGCACACAGCCATAGCTGGCCATGTGCGCGCAGCCCATGCGCTGCATCGCATCGCTGCTGCTCACCATCGCAAGGCATCAATCGAACACGCGAGCTGGTGCTCGCTGCGCGCGCCAGCGCTTGATGCACGCGAGCCATCGCTTGCTGCGCTCGCTCGCCAGCGCTCGATCCATGCGAGCCATCGCTCGCTGCGCGCCTGCCTTACCCGCACGCGAGCTTGCGCTCATCGCACGAGGCAGCAGTATGCGAGCTGGCGCTCGCTGCGCGCGAGCCATCGACGCTGTGCGTTGCGCTCGTGGCACGCGAGCTTGCGCTCGCTGCGCGCGAGGCTCCGCATGCTTGCGCGAGGCAGTGCGCGCTGTGGTGCAGCACGCTTGCTGCCCACACGCGACTTCTCGTGCCTTGCTCTCGCCCCTGCCCACACGCTAATGGCTCACAGCCCACGACACAAGGCAGGGCTTCTGCCTTGTGCTCGTGCACCATGCCCTTGCTCGCTGCATTCGTACCGCATGGGCGACGAGCTCCCTTGCTCGTCGTCGCATGCCCGCACTATACAACACCCCTTAAGGGTAACACGTAGCGTCCATTGCTTTGTGCGTGCAAGTTATATGAGCGAGTCGCATAAAATTAAAAATTTATATTCAAAATTAATGACAAATTAATAAATAATATTAATTTCATAATTTTAGGGCGAAAAATCGAAAATTTATTATTTAATTGATTTCCGATTAACACGGATTCAAGTGTAGGTCATAAAAATTTAAAATTTAACATAAATTTACAATTTTTATGGTGGTTTTTAATCATAGGTATCTAATTAAATTATAACTAATTATGAAAATCAAATTAATTCTAAATTATTCCAATTTTCAACAAATTAATCATAATTACAAATTAGATTGCATAATTAACAAGGCTAGGCATTCAAACTTGTTAAACATATACAGTAGGTCAATCAAAAATTCAAGATTTATCAACAAGAATCGCAAATATTTAATTTAACATCTTAAATTTACGAAATTTTGCATTCGAAAAACTAAAACCTCCGAAAAGTCATAGTTAGGCTTCGAATTTGAGAATTCTGGGTTCGGCCGAAAAAGACTGTTTTTGTCAAAATTTTAGAATGCCTTTTATCATGCGGAATTGACACAAAAATCACTCGATTTGGATGAGTAACGAAGAAACTGCCGAAAAACTGCGTCCGTATAATTAAATAAACGCAATTTGCAATTAATTAACAATTATGAAACTTAATCACCCCTTTTAATTCTTGCAAATTTGTAATATTTAACCATGTTTATGCAATTTAGATTATGAAAATAATAAGAGGCTCGTGATACCACTGTTAGGTTATGATACATATGACAATTCATAAATCATGCGGAAAAACCATAAAGCCAGGAAAGCATATTATTTACACATAATCATTTAGCATAGTTTAGATACATACACTTTGTTGCGTGCCTTCCCTAGCTGCGCCCGAACCGAGCAAGAACAAGTCTTTAGGACTCCAAATGTCGTCCCTCCGTAGATAGTCCACAGCACGTCCGGATCCGCCTTAAGCTTGACCAACTAGGATCGCCCTTAAGGTACTTAGAATTTTCGGCTATTGTAGGCAATTATATGACTGAATTTTTGCTCTCAAAAATCACTTTGAATACTTGAATCGTGTATACAAATAATGACCCTAGGCCCTTATTTATAGAGGTATGGAAAAGGAATTGTAATCCTACTAGGATGTGGATTTGTTAATTTAGAACTTTATTAGGACTCTAAATAACAAAGCAAATCTAATAGGATTAGGATTTTAATCTTCGCACGAATCCTAATAGGATTAGGATTTCCCTCACACGCATCGTACAAGCCGTGCACCCGTGCAGGCCTTGCGGCCCACGACAAGCGCACAGTCTATGCGCGGTGCTGCGCGCGCGCGCGCCCTAGGCTGGGCCTAGCCTTGCGCTAGGCCTGGTCGAGGGGTGCGGCTCGCTGGGCGATGGCCTGGCTTCGTGCTGGGCCTTCGTCTAGCGGGCCTCGTCCGATGCTAATTCGTACGATACGCTTCCGATTAAATTCCCGATTCCGGAATTCATTTCCGATACGAACAACATTTAATATTTCCGATTCCGGAATTAATTTCCGTTTCGAACAAATATTTAATATTTCCGTTTCCGGAATTATTTTCCGATTCCGATAATATTTCCGATTCTGACAATATTTCCGTTTCCGGCAATATTTCCGATTCCGGCAATATTTCCATTTCCGATAATATTTTCCGATACGTACCATGTTTCCGTTTCCGGCAACATCTACGACTTGGATAATATTTATATTTCCGATACGATCCATATTTCCGTTTCCGGCAATATCATCGTTTCCGGAGTATTCATTTCTTGCCTGTGACGATCTCAGCTCCCACTGAAACCAAGATCCGTCGATTCCGAATATCCATAGATGGAGTATTTAATGCCATTAAATACTTGATCCGTTTACGTACTATTTGTGTGACCCTACGGGTTCAGTCAAGAGTAAGCTGTGGATTAATATAATTAATTCCACTTGAACTGAAGCGGCCTCTAGTCAGCCATTCAGCTCACTTGATCTCACTGAATTATTAACTTGTTAATTAATACTGAACCACATTTATTAGACTTAATATTATATGCATACTTGGACCAAGGGCACTATTTCCTTCAGGTAAAACGTTTTAAAGATTCTCATTTTCAGGGTTAGCTAAACGAGAAAACCCCCTTGTTTTTATAGGACGTAAAACGAAGGAAAATCCAGCACATCGCTCTTTTTTGGAAAAGCGGAAAACCAATCCTTTGATTTTTGGAAAAGGGAAACCATCCTTTGATTTTTGGAAAAGGGAAACCATCCTTTGATTTTTGGAAAAGGGAAACCATCCTTTGATTTTTGGAAAAGGGAAACCATCCTTTGATTTTTGGAAAAGGGAAACCATCCTTTGATTTTTGGAAAAGGGAAACCATCCTTTGATTTTTGGAAAAGGGAAACCAGGAAAAGTTATCGCTGCAGCGACTAAGGACCTGCGTGGTTAGTGACGCAGACCCCGCCCGCTGAAGGTGGGCGAGCCTGTCCGCTGAGGGTGGACACCCCGTCCGATAGAAGTGGACAAATCTGTTTTGATGTTTGAAAATAAGGACCTACGCGGTTTGTGATGAGACCCCACAGGCTGAAGATGGCGAGCATGTTTTGTTTTGAAGATTTTTATGTTCTTTTCATTTCGCCTATATATTTTTTTTTAATAAAAGGCTTTTATGATTACAACCTGTTGGTGGGTCGCAATATTTCCCAATTGGTTGTGTCCTATAAGTGGGTCCACACTATGTATGTCCCTCGTTAATAAATAACGAGATTTTTGCAATACCGTTGTTTTTCCGCGGGAAAGGAATATTAAGACAACATATAATTCTTACAAAAGAAAACTCACGCATGCCCCGACAGCGAATATTCGCTGTATGGGGAAGCACTTTCAGCGCCCAGCACTGGGCGCGAGAATGTTTAACGCCCAGAGTTGGGCGTTGAAAATGCAAGGGGAGGCTGTCTTTTAAAAGACGCGATCCGTCTCCTTCTTCCCCCATTATTTTGCCATTTTTCGTTCAAACTTCTTCCTCAACTTACTCATTTTTCACTTGTTTCTTTCATTTTTCTTCACGAATTCTACTCCAAATCACTTCCTAATTCTCCCAATGTAAGTAATTTTCAGTAATTTTCAAGCTTTTTGTCAAATTTGAGTATTTTTTGTTGAGTGTTCTTGAACTTGAAATTGATTTGGGGGTTTTTGATTTCGTGCCCCTTTCTTTCAATTAGATAGTTGAAAATGTTCTATATGACATGTTAATTAGTTTGTGCATGTCAATTTTCGCAAGTATGTTGGTTTTTGTTGAATTTGGACATATTTATACTAGCCCCCAAGTGCACCTACGGTTCTAGTGTTTTCTTGCAATATAGGTGTTCTTGGTATACTGCTTGCGTTCTTCATAATTCATGAGTGACAAATTATGGAAGAATCTCGATTTTGTTGGAGTTAATTTTATTTAGGGAGGTATTTTCTCAATTTGAACTTAGTACCATGTTTTTAGGGAACAAAATTGTATGACTCCATTTTATGAGCGGAATGCACCCTTTTGGAGATGGTGAGGGCCATCTTGTTAAAGGTATAATGCCTTATTATTGTGTCGTTGACCAGCATGTCTTGCGAGTCGTCGCCGTCCTCTGGCGACCACGCGGAGCGTGGTATGACACGTCAGTCTACCGGTGCGGGACCCTTATGGGTGGGTCCTGTGTATTACGACGGTCGGGACTTACATTACGACCTGGAGCACCACGTGACTACCCGTCTTTACGCGAGGAGGGATACTTCAGTCCGTGGTTACGGTGCGACGATGAGTGAGACCGTTTTTGGCTATATGAGTTCGGACGCCCAGGCTTTGGTGAGGGCGAGTTCGCTGTTCCCGGTAGTTGAGACTTTCTGGGAGATACTGCGACTCAACATCTCCCTATCTTTCTTGCGGTCATTTATGAGGTGGTGGTGGGACACTACCAATACCTTCCATTTTCCTTGGGGCGAGATGACGATTACTCCTGAGGACTACACCGCTTTGACGGGCTTGACCTTTACGGGGATTCCCGTTCGACTGAGGTCTGGTGGCCCGCTGCCGACTGTTGTTGAGGGTACCAGGCTCATGGCCTCGTGGCTGGGTCAGAGATTGCCTTCGTACCAGGCCCGTAGGATACCTTATGCTGATTTGATGTGGGGCCTGGAGCATGGGGTGGAGGAGTCGCCTTTGAGACAGGCCCGGTTGTTTTACCTCCACTTCATCACTTCCACTTTTCTGTCGGGTCCTACTGACACCTTTGACCCGAGGTGGATAGACCTGGTGGAGCACGTGTCTTCGCTAGGCGCGTACCGCTGGGGCGACTTGGGCTATGCGACGCTCGTAGGCCAGATGAGCTTGGCGGTGCGAGACTCGGATCCCCGTAGACATCATTTCGTCATTGCCTTGGCGGGGGCGCCGCGCTTGATTGAGGTATGTTCCTCGCCCCTTCTTTTGCTTTCTTGCCTTATTGGGCTTTTTGATGTACATTTTGTTTTACTGCCCATTCTCTTTTTTTTATAGCTTTGGGCCTTTGAGCACTTACCTTGGCTGGCTCCCCGAAAGGGGCATAGGCCTTTGGAGTACCCTGCTGGTCGTCGTTGGGGCTGGAAGAAGAAGCTGACGGCGCGTCCGCCGCCTGATACCGTGTGGGATCTCATTCAGGACGGGAACCCCGAGCATGTAAAGCACCTTTTCCTTATCTCGTTTCTTACTATATATATATATATATATATATATATATATATATATATATATATATATATATATATATATATATATATATATTTTATGTGCGAGATCTGATTGTGTTTGTATTCACAAATAGGTGGTCTGGACCCCATGGATCTCTTTCAGGGGTGCCTACGCTTCGGTCAGGGATAGTTATGCCCTGAGCCAGATGCGGATTTTATTCATTGGTCGCCGTGACCCCGTCTGGTATCTGGGGGAGCGGGTATGTATGTAGACCGTTGGAGTCTTCTCAGTGCCTCATCCTCCACCCGCGACCATGTTGGCCACCCGTTCGATAGGCGAGGCCTGGAGGGTTCATTCGAGGGAGGGCGTCCCGACGACTGAGCTGGTGATAGCGGGAGCTAGCTATCATCAGTTCATCCTGGATTCTTTTCGTCTCCCGGAGCCTGGCGTTGTAAGTCGCTCTTTTTATTTTTATTTCTTGTTGCATTCCCATGCTCGTACCCATATATTTATGTTATCGTGTTTCGTGCAGGAGCATCCTGATCCTGCGTTAGGGGGGTGGGTGCCTCCCGATGCTCGGATCTCATATATTGGGGAGGGTGGATCCGAGTTTGTGGAGATTATCCCGGAGGGCCGGGTTTTCCATGCTCCGCTCCCTGAGGGAGTACAGGCGGTATGCACCTTTCATTTATGCATCTTTCTTATTCCCTTTTTGTTTTCTCTTGTTACTGACATTCCCATTTCAGGTCCCGGCCCGTACGGCCAATGCGATGGTGGGGGTGATCAACCGGCTGAAGTCCGCGTTGGTTCGGGCCCGATCCGTACTTTCTTGCAGGAGCCCCCACTCTACTCAGGTAATGTGCCTGCTTTTTGAGATGTACATTTTCTTTGGTTGTCTCATTTCTGTCACTTACTTTTTTTCTTTTTGTTTCTACAGACGGAGACAGGGCGAGCCGGCGCCGATGACGCGGGGCCGTCGGGGTTCGGGGGACGCGACCCCGAGGAGAGGGAACGGGAACGGTACTCGCCCCTACGGCATCGCCGTTCTGACGTGGGGACGAGTACTACTGGGGAACGACCTGGGCCGGAGCGTGGGCGACGTTTCATGTCAGTGGCTCATGAGCCTAGCCCCGAGTTGCAGCCGCAGCATTGGGGAGGTTCAGCCTGGGGATCCTCGCACCATGGGGGGTGGACGGGATGGACCAGTGAGGCTTGGAGGGGTGAAGCCGAGGACGAGTCTTAGGCTTGCCTCCACCTTTGTATTCATTCTCGTATTTCGCAAGTATATATGATTTATTATTATTATTATTTTTTTTGCGAATCTTTGGTGCAAGAATGTATGAGCTTTCATTGGGCTTGCTAGGTTGACTTTATCAAATGAGGTCTCAACACATAGCATTATGACGGTACTAAACTTTCAAACCAACGACAATTTTTTGAAAAAAAAGAAAGTATTCCATATATTGTATTAAAAAAGAGTGAGTTTTTTCAAGAGTGCACATGTACTAGATTAGCCGACTACTTGAGGGGTATTACATATGTATATTTTCTCATGTCTACATTTGGGGTTTTCGTCCTTGTCAACTCGTGCCATACTCCTTTGTTGGGCTTGCACCTTCATAAATTCCTGTGGCTACCTTTTTTGTTCTATTTGGACTTTTAGCCTTACTCGTGCATGGGTCGGGGTATAGTGCCCTTGTAGTGTCTTTTCTTCTCGATGTGTTCCATGACTTTATTATTCTTTTTTTTGATCGGACCGAATCCTTGATAAGGATTGCCTACGTATCTTCGTCAGAATCAGGTCGTGCGTAGTTCTAATTATATATATTTTTTGAAAAGGGTGTTTATTACACGTCTGCTACCCCCCTAAGTGTTCGTGATTCTTTTGATAATTCGAGAAAAAAGTACGAACACTTGCAGAAGCGGGAGGACTGGTGGCAGAAGAGAATGACGCCCATGTATGGACGTTGGAAAAGATCGGCACCCAAGTCTGGGCTTGAAAAATAATGGCGCCCAGGCTGGGCGTTGAAACTAAGTTCTTGCGAGCTTTTTCGTTTTTTTTTAAATTTTAGTGAGTCTTATGCCGTTTTGTTAGAGTAGTGTGCAGAATGCTTGCTTATGAGTTTAATGCGTATTATTAAATGCCTTAACTCCGGACTGAACTTTATTAAATATAATACTTTTTCAATTGGTGTAAATTCGTGAGGTTAGCGAATTCCGCTCCATCTATGTCAGCCAGTTGGACTGCACCGCCTGGTAGGATGGTTTTTACAAAGTATGGTCCGGTCCAATTAGGCCGGAATTTTCCTCGGGGATCCGTGGTAGGTGCACGGACCTCTTTTAACACGAAATCACCTTCTTTGATATTTCGAGGTTTGACTCTTTTATTGAATTGCCTTGCGATACGCTTTTGATATACTTGCACGTGATGTAAAGCTCTCAACCTCCGTTCGTCTAAAAGGACGAGCTCGTCGTACCTAGCTTGGACCCAATCGGCCTCGGGTAGCTTGCTTTCTAAGACGATGCGGAGGGAGGGAATTTCCAATTCGATTGGTTGGACTGCTTCCATTCCGTATACCAAGGAGTAAGGTGTTACTCCAATAGAGGTGCGGATTGAGGTTCGATAACCCCATAATGCAAAGTGTAATTTGTTGGGCCAGTCCCTATAATTTTCGGCCATTTTTTCAATTATGACTTTAATGTTTTTATTGGTCGCCTCTACCGCGCCGTTCATTTGCGGCCTGTAGGGAGAGGATTTATGATGTTTGACATGATATTTTTCGAGTAGGTCTTGGACTTCGGCCCTAAAGTGGGAACCTTGGTCGCTTATGATTTCATGTGGAACCCCGTATCGACAGAATATGTTCTTTTCGAGAAAGCGAGCTACATGCTTGGCCGTTAATTTCGCGTAGGAGACTGCCTCTACCCATTTAGTGAAGTAATCAATTGCGACTAAAACGTACTCGTGTCCCCCTACACATGTGGGTGTTGCTTTGCCAATTATGTCTATACCCCAGGTAGAAAAGGGCCTTGGGGAAGTGAATGTATGTAGTTCTGAGGGAGGTAAGTGGTTAAGGTTACTGAAAATTTGGCATTTTGGGCAAGTTTTCACAAAGTGATGGCAATCGGTTTCCATGGTGGTCCAATAATATCCCGAGCGGGATATTTTTCGAGATAGCATTTTGCCGTTCATATGAGGTCCACACACGCCGTTATGGTATTCTTCCATTAGTCTTTGGGCTTGGTTTTGGTGAACACAAAGTAACTTGATTTTATTCGGCGTGTATTTGTACAATTCTCCCAAGATTATGCTATATTGTGACGCGAGGAGGCGTAGGGCCTTTTGTGCTCGCAGGGAGGTGTTTGGGGGGAATTCCCCACTTGTTTTATAACAAAGGATGTCCGTATACCATGGTTCTTCTTCGGTATTTTCAGGTTCGGAGTCTATGGCACAGCAATAAGCCGACTCTTTTCTTCGTTCGACCCGAAGGGTCATTCCGTCCCACTCACTCGGGATGTTGAGCATCGAAGCTAATTTTTCTAGTGCATCCGCGAATTGGTTGTCGTCTCTTGGTAAGTATGTATACTCGAGTTTTTCGAATTGCTCAACTATTTGGTCTAAGTGGGCTTGATATTTTGAGAGACTAGTGCTTCGGACTTTCCATCTTTTGGATATGTGGTTGATTATTAGGGAAGAATCTCCGAAGACTTGTAAATTCTTGACTCCGAGGCTAACCGCGGCCTCTAGCCCGACTATGCAGGCTTCATACTCGACGGCGTTGTTTGTGGCCTCGAAGTCAAGTTTGACGGAAATTGGTATATGGACCCCTTTGGGACTGACTAGGAGAACTCCGACGCCGCACCCCTTTTGATTGGATGCACCGTCGAAGTATAGTGTCCAATAGTCATCTCGTATCATCAGAAGTTCCTCGTCGGGGAGGAGGTAAGCTTCCGTGGTTTCCTCATTCGTAGCATGTTCGGCCAAAAATTCGGCTACCGCTCTTCCTTTGATTGTTTTTTCTGGCACGAATTTTAGATCGAATTCTGAGAGCATGACTAGCCATCTGGATAAGCGACCGTTTAGTGCGGGCTTTTCGAACATGTATTTTAAGGGGTCTAGTTGTGACACTATATGAACGGTGTGGGCTAATAGGTAATGCCTGAGTTTTTTAGGACGCCCAAACGAGGGCGAGGCAAGTTTTCTCAAGTTCTGTATATCTCGTCTCATACTGTACGAACTTCTTGCTCAAGTAGTAGATGGCTCGCTCGGATCCATGTACACACTGTGAGAGCATAGCTCCCGCTGCAGAATCCGTGACGGTTAGGTATAGACGTAAAGGAATTTCGGGCAAAGGAGGGGAAAGGACGGGTGGTTTGCTTAGGTATTCTTTGATTTTATCGAAGGTAGTTTGGCATTGTTCATCACATTCGGCTTTTTCTTCTTTTCTTAATTTTTTAAATATTGGCTCGCAAGTCATAGTAAGCTTGGAAATGAACCTACTAATGTATTGTAGCTTTCCTTGGAAGCCCCTTATGTGTTTTTCAGTTTTTGGTGGGGGCATTTTGGTAATGGCTTTAATCTTGGATGGGTCGATCTCGATTCCCCGTGTACTAACCACATATCCTAGTAATTTTCCAGAGGTTACCCCGAACACACATTTTTGTGGATTTAGTCTCATGTTATATTTTAGGATTCGGGTGAAGAATTTCCTAAGTGCCGGGAGGTGACCGTGCCGGTCTTTAGATTTGACGATCATGTCGTCTACATAGACCTCGATTTCTTTGTGTATCATGTCATGAAGTAACGTGGTGGCTGTTCCTTGATAGGTGGCCCCCGCGTTTTTCAAACCAAAAGGCATTACAGTGTAGCAATATGTACCCCAAGGGGTAATGAAGGTTGTTTTTTCCATGTCTTCTTCTGCCATAAGTATTTGGTTATATCCTGCGTACCCATCCATAAAGGAGAGAAGCGCATGTTCCGCTGTGTTGTCTACCAATATGTCAATGTGAGGTAGAGGGAAGTCATCTTTGGGTCTGGCTTTGTTGAGATCTCGAAAATCTACGCACATTCGCACTCGTCCATCTTTTTTAGCTACGGGGACAATATTGGCCACCATTCTAGGTAGTTGGAGACCTTTATGAAGCCCGCGTCTAATTGTTTAGTGACTTCTTCTTTTATTTTCAAGGCTATCTCCGGCTTAAGCCGTCGTAGCTTTTGTTTTACTGGCGTCATTTTGGGATCCAGCAGAATCCTATGCTAAGCGATTTCTCGATCTATTCCGGGCATGTCTTTGTAAGACCAAGCAAAGACACCCTCGAATTCCCGTAAAGTGGAGATTAGATCGGTTTTTTCAGTGGGAGTTAAGGTGAGGCCAATTTTAATGAATTTAGGACTTTCTTCTGTTCCAATATTTACCGCTTCTGTGTCCTCAATTATAGGGGTTTTGAGTTCTT
This sequence comes from Spinacia oleracea, assembly GCF_020520425.1. NCBI lineage: Eukaryota > Viridiplantae > Streptophyta > Magnoliopsida > Caryophyllales > Amaranthaceae > Spinacia > Spinacia oleracea. The sequence continues at coordinate 44,559,093 of NC_079487.1, read as the reverse complement.
GCTCATTTACAGCTTTTATTAATTCGGTATATTCATCTTCTGGCTCTTTTTTGTGCTCATTAGTGGCAAGGCATTCTGCATTACTACTCGGATTTTTAAGCGGCATATACTCAAAAGTTTTGTTTATCTTATTAAAGTCGTGAAGCATTACATCAAAGAGATCTCCCGGAGTAGATATTTCCAGGTCTAAACTAGTTTCGGGAGGGATTACAATTTTATTAGGTTCAGACTCGGATTCGTACTCGGATTCAGACTCGAATTCTTCACCCATTGGGCCCTCTCCCGCAGATATCTTGAACTTCATTCCACGAGCATTAGTCCATTTGAAGGTCTTGCGCCACCCTTGTTGGGTTTGGTCGACCTTTAGGGGTGATGGAGCGATCAGTTTAGTGGGATCAAATAATTCATCCTGAAGGGCCAATGCCATGATTTTTGTTTTGTTCCTTGTTCTTTTCTTTTCTAACCCAAACGATAGCCCGAAAGCATGTGCGTTGGGGGAGGCTTTTGGCATTGTGCAGTTCTTTGAGGCGAGTGGCCTTTTAGAACGTAGAGGGTCGTGTCCCAGAGCATGCATCTCTTGGTTTTGTGCGACCTTTAGGAGTAGATGTTCAGGATATGCTACTTCCATTGCGATCCTTGATGGCTATCACGGGTAGGTATTCAGGGGCCCTGTATCAACATTATGGAGTAGGAGACACATTAGTTTATTTCACGAGTTGGCCTTTTAGACACTTTATGACTACCCTTAAGTCGGACTAGTATATTTGGACTATTGTGTGTGCACTTTGAACTCTTTCATATTTTCGAAAATCTTTGCCCGTGTGACATTCAAGGTTATTTTAATCAGCATGCTTGGTTTTAGTGCCGAACATAGTCGTTATAGGAAGCCTAACAACGACACAAGGAGTTATTTATTTTATAAGTCGTTGTTAGAATCGAGTGCCTTTTTTCATACGTCCTCGTAGCAAATTTGTTACGAATTTTTTATTGCTACGTATACTTTATGCGCGGGTACCGAAGCTGCTGTGCCTGACCAAAAGGCCAGGCAGCAACTTCAGCGCCCAGCTCTGGGCGTTGAAAATGATTGGCGCCCAGCTAGGGGCGCTGAAAATGCGTCCCTGACTGGTACTCGTATTCTGTTTGCGTATCCTTTTTTCGTATATACGACTTAATTTTGCGTGCTCGCTTAATAACGTCCTTTACGCGTCGTGCAGCGTTGTGGAATCCGTCACAGGCTGTCCTGGGCGTCGCTTATTTTTGTGGCGATCGCCGGGGGCTGCGGAACACGTATTTTGGTATAACTCTTCGGCCAATTGGTGTTTATGAATGTTTGGGCAATTTTTAGGGTCGTTGGTTTTCTAGTATTATTTGTCACACACAATCACATAATTCGCTACACGTAACTAACATTACAACATGAAGCAAAATAATATGTCACGTAGTTTATGATAGGCTTCTATGGGAAATATTTGCGCCGGCTTGGTACCTCTTCTATCGTCGATCCAACACATGCCCCGGTCGGGGTAGTGCATTCACGAGCGAATTTCGTCCCAAGAGGCCAATCACGATGTAAGCTAAGGGGGCATGCACCAATGAGAGGGACCTAGTGGGTGAGCGATTGGGTTTGGGATAGGTGTACTACTAGCGAAAGTGCCAAGTGGACAACATTCGAAGCGTATGCACCCCCCGGGTGGCGATGGGTATCCTTATTACCAACTCCCGAGATGAAACATGCCAAGGGAACCAAGATTCGTTATGCGGTTCTGTCCGTTCACATTAATATGCTGATTTTCAGGTCGTCCCAACTTGATAGGGAAATAAACGCGGGGTAGGATCGTTTCACCCTTCGGCTATTTTGATTACCTACGAGCACGAGTATTTCATTAACATCCCCAGTGGAGTCGCCACTGTGAGGGGGTCGAAAAAGCACGAGGCTAATGCATGACCTCGTCCCTCGTGGGCGTGACGTCGTCAGATCAAGTGTAATTGGATTTCCTGTGAGTTTACACCCAATCGACTAGTAATATAGGAGTCGCCATTCAGTTTTTAACGACAATGAGAAAAACTGACAAAACCCGGTTATCGTGACATAAAGGGAGTGCAATTATGTTCGACCACGACGGCCATAGGTTCCCTTGTGATTTCTGGTGTGGGGATCGCTCAACGTACACCCGCAGGGTAGAGATTGAGAGTTCGGGGGACTGTAGCTACCAAGAGGAGTGCTTATCGATAATACTCCAGAGGCAGGTTATCCTTACTAGCTCAGCATAAATAATTGAAGGGACATGCGTTAAACTATTAAACTATTCTGAATTGATTTTAACAATATGCAACACATAACACTAAATCGATCGTGATTATCTTATTTAGATTGATTTAAGGTACCTAGCATGATAGTTAAATTGTCCAAGGTATTATCTTATTAGGCGTGATAGATTAATCAAGTTAATAGTTTGACAATTTTATAAAAGGGTGATGAAAGCGATTAAATCATATGAGGGATACATTACAACGCACCCTTGAGAGGTGCGTTGTGGTTCTCAGAAAACTAACCACTTGGCTTTGCTATTTCTCCTTTTATTTAACGAATCTCGGGTTTCTAAGCAATGTTCCAGCATTTAGGCTTAATTCATCAAGCTACAAGGGGCAGGACGCGTTCTGTTCGACTTTTGGGTCGATTGCGACAGAACGCTGGATCAATTTCGCAGCGTGAGGCTTAGGCTTAAGGCTAGAGTCAATACTCAGATTATGGCATTGTGTGTTACTTTAACGTCGGTTTTGAGGCTGTATTTATAGGAAAAGAGTGTGTGAAAGATAGATTTTTAAGATACGAATCCAAAAAGAATCCGGAGATAACCAGGCATTTTCAGCGCCCAGGGCTGGGCGCTGAAGATTTCGGCGCCCAGATCCAGGCGTTGAAAATGGGATCTGGGCCGAGTTTCTTTATCAGATTTGGACTCTTAGAATACGGAGCTTTTGAGATTTATCCGAGTCTTTTAGTGCGTATTAACTTATGATGGAATGCGTCTGGGCCCGTTACGAACTCTAGGTTCGTTAGGAATTTAGTTAATACGTAATTCTTATTTTCGAATTATACCAGGAATGCAAATTCTATCTCTTTTAGGATTTATGTTGGAGTGCAACACCTAATTTTGACAGGTTTCTATCTTTTATGACTTCCCATTTTTAACAACTACCTTTTACGGCAGTTACTATTCTTAGCAGGTTTCCATAAATAGCGGCTTTGGCTGAAATGAGAGGGTGATTGAGATTCGTTATTTTATAGGAGATGCGTTGCCAAGTGGAGATTTATGTTCTCATCATCGATTCTTCCCTTTCGGGAATGGGGACAAAAGTAGGTGTCTACAAGTACTAAGGAACGTGATAATTTGAAGATTCCAGAAACTCACTTAACTATACCCAATGTTGGATAGCTCAAGATATTCACAGTTATAGTAATTATTATTGTTGTTGTAATTTTATGGTTATGGTTATTGTTATTTTTATTTTTGTTAGTATTATTATTATTAATATTATTAGTGCTTTTAATTATGCGTTTACTACTTGTATTACTCCTTTTTCTCTCTCATTTTTTAGGGTTTCAGTTTTCTTTGCCGCTTAGGCCGAAAATAGTCTAATTTCTTCCAACCCATTTTTCTTGTTTTTTCATTGTTTTTCTGTATGTTTTGTCTTGTTTTGGTTTTGTTTTCCGTTGATTTGTTCCCAATTTATTCTTGGGTTGTTCCCAATTTTTTTGGGTTTTTCCTAGAGTTTTCTAGGTTCTTGATTCTCATCCATGGATGAGAATTTTTTTAGGGTTTCAATAATTGGAAAGGAGATTTGGATTCATACAGGTTTAGGGTTTATCATCAACTCGTCGACCAGAATAATTCGTGCACAGATCGCGAAGGGCTCTACTTGGAAAGATGCGAAAACATCGAAAATCACTGCTCGCATTAAGCTAGAACCGGTGGAGTACGAGATGTGCTTTAGGATGAAAAATAGTAATTGTTTTGATTTTAACAGTTATGTATTTTCTTTGAATCTGTGGTATGCAGATCTATTTTATCATTGTAGATGTCGTATGACTGATTGTTAATGAAATTGTTCTTCCCGTCAAAAAAAATATTATTATAGGAGGGTGAATATTAAAAGGGTAAAATTGTATTTTTCCTTCTTTAAATGCGGACGTTTTTAGAAAATGCGGGCGTCGAATAACGATACACTAAAAATAAATAGTTAAGTGAAAAATATCGTACAATCGATTGTACCTTATACAATTAGGTCTATTTTGAGGTACATGTGCTCACAAGATCTAAACATATGAGCATAGACATAACATTCGTTGTACTATGCTCACAAGATCAAAGTATGAGTATCGAAATAACATTAGTTGTAACTATGCTCATAGTACAATCAGTTGTATATAAGATCTGGAAGTACATGATCTGGACCGATCATTTGTATATAAGTTGTAGACATGATTTGAATAGATCGATTATGATCTTGACATGATCTGAACAAATTGGTTATAATATGGACATAATGGTTCTGATTTAGACTGCTATTGGACATGATCTCACATATCGGTTTGGATCTAGACATGATCGGTTATGATATAGACATATTGATTTTGATATGAAAATGACCGGTTCTGATCTGGACAAGACATAGACAGACCGATTATGATCTGGACATTATCTAGATTGATCGATTCTGATCTGACAAGATCTGGACAAACCGGTTATGATTTGGGAAGTGACTTGGGCATATCGGTTTTGATCTAGACATGAACTAACAAACTAGTTGTGATTCAGACATGATGTGGAAAAATCGATTCTAATATGGACAGACATGTTCAGATCTGTACATATCGGTTCTAATCAGGACATGAACTGGACAAATCGGTTATGATCAGGACATGAACTGGACAAATCGGTTATGATCAGGAAAGACCAGTGTTGATCTAGACATGATTAATTCTGATATAGATATGATATGGATAGATTCGTGCTGATTTGAACTTGAGATTGATATAATCTGGACAGATAGATGCATATCTAGACATGATTTAGATAGATTGATTTTGATCTAGACATGATCTGGACTGATTGGTGTTGATATAGACAAATCCGTTCTGAACAGGACATGATCAATGATTGTGGATACATAATTTCTGTCTCCCCTTAGGCTCGATGATGATCCTAATCGACCTAGATTCAAGTTGGAGAAACTCCGAGCGGAAGCACCAATTGCAAGATACAATGAACTTATTCCAATTGCAAAGTCCAAAAGTCCAATTCCCGAGTTCGTTCCAATCCCGGATCTTGGTTCAAAATCCAATTTCAAACACAATTTCAAAATTTGAGTACAATCTCACGAAGCGGATGCCACGATCAGTCTCCCAGGCACGTTTCTACTCAAAATCATATAAAGAATTTCAAATTCGAGTGCCGACCCACAAAACCTAACAAAATCAGCAAAACCCGAAGCCGATTTCCGTAAAATCACAATTTCCTCAAAAACGTCGCTTTCAAAGACGAAAACCAATTTCCTTAAGCACCAAACCAAACAAGGATGGAGCATTAATGCACCACCCTTGTGTCGCCAACGCACCATAGTACAACCGCAATTGTCGGTATGCGTGTAGGTGGCGCGCCTGGAGCAGGTAGAGCCTTGCGCCCAGGGAAGGTCTCGTGCCTAGCGCAAGCCCCTGCTCTCCTTATTCACAATTCTTTTATAAATACTCCCATTTTTTCACAAAATAAGAGGAGAAAAATCGAAAAATACGAGCAACGAAGTTCTGGCCAATTTGTCCCTCAAAAATACAAGTTTTCCAAATCTTTAACATCCCTTCAAAAAAATCAAACACTAATTCAAGTTTCCGAGGCTCAATCAAGGAAATCCCAACCAAGAAGATCTAGGCACATTTTCGAGGCTCTAATCTCGAATTCTAAAGCTTCTACCTTTACTTGCACTTACTTTCTTCAATCTTGCAAAGCCTGCAATGCAAGGATGTTCTTATGAGTTCATAACTCATACGAACTAGGGAAAAAGCCATAAAAGAGTAATATTTGGAGGGATTTCACCTATTCCCTTTAAATGATCTTCCATACTCTTATTTCAAGTTCAAGTTTCAATCTTTACAAAACCATTTAAATGAGATTTCACTCTTAAAAGTCCTCTTTACAACAATCACCATACAATTTTTCAAACCCTAATTTTGTAAATGTTCAAGGGTGTTTGCACTTTGAAGAAGTGCAAACACCCTTCAAACTAGAACTCATGAACTTTCGAGTTTCATGTTCAAATATTCAAAGTTCATGGATGTTTAAATGAGAGCACTCTCTTTAAACTAGAACATTTTCAACATTTGGAGCACATCAAATTAAGTTGGGATTTTTCTTACTCGAATCATCCTTTCTTTTGAATATTTAGTCTCCTAATTTCAAGATTCAATATTCAATATTCAAGTTGAATATTCAAGTTCAATATTTTATTTCAAGTTCAAAACTGATGATACCTTTTAGTGAACAACCTCATTTTAAAGTTAGATTCATACAAATTTCGGAAGTATTCAAGGGAAAATATTGAAAGAAATATGTCCTTCACCCAAGGTGCATTAGTCCAACACCAAGGTTCAGATTAATTACGAACAATTAATTCAGTGAGATAAAGTGATCGGAATAGCTAGCTGGAGCAATGCTTCCGATCAGTGAGTTCTAATCTATATTAGGCTCACAGCTTACTCTTGACTGAACCTATAAGGTCACACCATTGGCATGTAACAGATCACCGGATTAAATGAATCGGAAATTCATTTAATAGCTTTTCGGGAAATTAGTTCGGAAAACATAATTATACAATTTAACATTGGCTCGTGAAATCGTATATCGTATTGCGTATATTCCTAAGCTAGGCGAGACAAATAATCTTATCGTACGACATTGGATCGTCAAGTACAAAACGATAAATAAATTGTCGAAGGATATTTAATCGCAACACGAAAGCAACCCACGAGCCGGAGCGCATAAGCGCAAGGCCCATGGGCGCAGCGCGCATGACAATGCAGTGCTGGCGCAAAGGCCTTGCTAGGTGGAGCGCACGGATCAAAGGAGAGGGGAGCAGCCGCGGCATGCGAGCCATGGCCCAGCAGTGCGCGCCTGCTGCTTGCTTCGCATGTGGGCTTGGCCGACCAACTTGGTTGGCTTGCTCACCAAGTTGGTTGGCTTGCTTATTATGACTACTAGGTTATTCTAATAACCTTAGTACACTTTTCCAACACACACAATTCAGTTTACACATCAAACCCTAAGGAAGAGAGAGAAACCCTAATTCTCTCCTAGCCTCCATGGATGTGTTCTTCCCAAAAGCACAAACTCTTGAGTGACGTCTAAGCTACGAATCTCAAGACGAATCTGAATGTGTCGGTGAACCAAATAGAGGAACGACGATTGGAGTTCTTTGTTTGTGTTCGTGAATCATAGACTCGGGAAAACACGCTTCGAATGTAAGTTTGCTTAATCTGTGCTTTATACATGTTTCCTGGCTTTAGGGATCTTCAGCACATGTTATATGTATTTAACTGTATTCCCCTACAGTGGTATCATGAGCCTTATGTATTCAAAGCATTTTTTAGCATGACTATATGTTTTTGTATGTTGTCGAATTTTCTTATATTTTTCGTAATTTTTTCGAATGTTTCTGGATTATTGGATAGATCGCAGGAAACAGTTCTGAATTCGAAAATTGTCGAAATTTCGATTTTTCTGACCCTAATCTGATTGGAAACGATTTTCTAAGATCAACTCATGAGAACGGAATTGCAAAAACAGGCCTCGAAGTATGAGTTTTTTGGCGTTTTTGTTAATTAACGAATTAAAATTAACAAATTCGGAAGGTTTTTCAATTAATTGGTCCACCTAAACTACTCGGAATTGATTGAAATTTTTCCCTACTGTTATTGGGTATATTTTAAAATTATGGTAAAATTTTCGGCGATAAATGTTAAGTATAAACCCTAATTTCAGTTTCCCCAAATTTGTAAGTTTTAGATCGCTAATTGATTTTTTAAATAATTTAGATCTGGAAATTTGGTTAATTGGCAAAGGGAATATAATTTCATATAAAGTGGAAGTATTTAAAAATAATTGGATTAAAATTTTGATTAGATTCTTTAATTTTAATCTACACTTAAACCAAATTGGTAAAAATCTGAATTTTTGAACGATTCAAAATTTGAGATTCGATTATCAAAATGTTCAAATTTTTTGTTGACATTGTTCGTTCGTTAAAATTTGAATATTGTTAGCCTAGATTTAATATATTTTGTAAAATTGGATTGTTGTAAAAATTAATTAAATCGTAAACTTGTTATTTTTCGAAAATAAAAATTGAAAATTTTGTGAAAAATAACTAAATGCAAATATGTTTCGTGAAATTGATTTTTTTTTTAATTAGTTGGTTCGTATGGCACGAACCAAAGGCACAAACAAAGGGGTGTGAGGTGTGTGTGGCTCGGCGTAGCCATGCGCGCTGCCTCCCCGCAGCATAAGCTCAGCAACGCGGGCAGCAGCAAGTGAGCTGCGTGCCGCGCGCGCTGGCTGAGTGAGAGAGCAAGGCAGGCAAGCCTTGGCTTGCAAGCTGCGAGCAAGCAAGGGGTAAGGCTGCCTTGCCTTGCGCGCAGCGTCGAGCATCACAACAACGAGCACAAGGTGCCACGAAGCAGCGATGGGCTGCGGCAGTGTGTGCAATGGGCTTGCGGGGCATGGGCGACGAGCTCGTGGCCTCGTACGGCCACACAACACATAGCAGTGCTGGGCTGGGCGCAAGCATAGCCCGCATTGCACAATTTTGGCATTTTTCGTTTCGTTGGGCTTTAATATAATATTTGCATTAAAAATGGCTAACGGGATAATTAATTAATTATTTTATTTAACTTGGGCCGGGCCGTGAATTTAATTTAATTTTTAATATTTAATTATACGGAATGAAATATTGGTTTGAGTGGGAGCCTCTTAATGAAATTAAAATTAAATAATTATTTTAATTATTTTCGTAGGGCGCTTTATTTTAATTAAATTAAATTTTGATTAGAATAAATTCTAAGGATTAATAATTTGAAATTGATTAATATTTTAGGACGCGTTTATGTGAACGTGAATTTTAAATAATTAATCTAAATACTTGCATATTTAATTGGGCCATTCGTTTAGGATACGAATGGATGAATGCAAAAGAATATATATATATATATATATATATATATATATATATATATATATATATATATATATATATATATATATATATATATATATATATATATATATATATATATATATTTATGTAATGCAGGTACTCCAAGTGACTAGTATGGCCAATCTAGGATAGTTAAATACGGTCTGCGAACCGTTTTATCTTGGAATGTAAAGTTTTAAATATGGTCTGCGTACCATTGAAATTTTGATGTAAGTTTATTATTTCAAGTATTTCTAACTTTAAGTTAGCATTGAATGAAGATTCAAGACGATGCCAAGCTAACAAGATGATGAAGAAGATTGAATGCTTCAAGACAAGAGTTTTGGGCCATACTAGTTCACCAATTTAATTTATGCACCATATATTGTGAATGTATGAATATATTACGCATGAATGTTGTTTGTATACTCGATTAAATTTAGTTCACTAAATAATCGAACCGATATAGAAACAACTAGGTCCAAAGTAATATTGAGTTTATAATTGCCTTCCAAATCAAGCACTTACAAAAATCTAAGGACCTAAAATAGTAGGTTTCCGCCAAAGCGAGGTGCTATTTTAGTTGACTTAGGTGGTAAGGCATCCCAAAGGAGCATATTCATTGTGGTTGCAACTCAAACAGCAATGGCATATGTTGTGGCAAATGGATAAATTATGGTATTAATTTATTAACCAAGAGTAATTTGGAGATTACTAGCAATAGGTTTTTCTTACCTAGAATCTTAAAAGACTTAAGACATGCCAAAACTGCTTAAGGATTTAGGACTTTTAGGGTATTGGAATCGTTTCATTCATTATGGACCATGTTTTATTTTTTGCATGAATGAAATTTTTAATAGCTTTAATGATTGCGTGAATGCCTTTATTCAAGTTATTAAAGTATGATAAATGTTTTCTTTGCTAGTTCATTTTGTAGAATCGTAAATCTTCGACTTTATTGCATTCGGATAATGGAACTGCGATATTTCCTGGTCCGATTGGTAACTAATTTTGAGAGCGATTCTCACAGAAAAGGAGAGTGAGAGCGTATCTGAATGCTATTTTCTTATAGTGATCTTCATGGTTGTTTTCAAACTAAAATTTGAAAGGTAGACCAATTGGACCTCATATGTTCAGAATACTGGGTAGTTTTGAAATAATGAAGTATTGAGTTAAAGACTCATGTATAACCAATGGTTAACAACCAATTTTCTTTTGATTCAATAAATGAACTTGTAGCCACCTAATTTGTGTCTCCCCTCTAGGATGATGACGATACCATTATCCTTACTAGGCGGTTGGAATAACTCCAGGCGGAAATCCCAATTGCTAAGAACATTTCCAAAATTCAAGATCCAAAATCCAATTCCCGAGGCCGTTCCCCTTCCGGTTCTTGGTACAAAATACAACTTTCAAAAAACGAATTTCAAAATCCAAGTACAATCTCATCTAGTAGACCATTCCATTGGTTTTACTAGGCCTTTTCCACTCAAAATCATATAAGGCAAGTCAAATTCGGGCGCCGACCCACAAAACCGAGCATGCCGAGCCCCGTCCCGTAAAACCGGAATTCAAAATCCGAGAAAGGCTTATTTTTAGACGAAAAATAGTGCCTTAACCTCCAAGAATACACAAAATGCCAAGCCTAGTACTATTCGTACAAAGGTACATCACTACAAGACGAAACAAGGACGGAGCCCGCGTCCTTGCTTTGGCGGCATTCACGCCACGTCACCAGCGCCCAGCGCTGCTTCGGCGTGCTGCGCTGGCATGTGCTGGCGTCTTGCACCCATTCCTCCTATAAATACCCCTCATTTTCAGCATTAGGGGAAGGACATGACAAATACAACGTCGTAATACTGACATTACGCCTCAAAATACAAATAAAAAACCCTTCAAAAACACATACAAAATTTCTAATTCTAAGCAATTGGGAGCTCTAAAAGGAATTCTTGCCTAAACCTAAATAGGTAATTCCGAATCCCACCATATTCAATCATGTTTCTTTGATTTCAAAATGATTAGCAAGTTGGCATTTTTATTATTAAAAATGTCACTTGCAACAATCATACATCTTTTCAAAATCCAAAACTTTTCAAAATACAAAAATGCAAACTTTCAAGATTCAAGGATGTTCAAAGTTGCTTGCAATCACCTCTTTGAACTAGAATCACCTTCAAGTATGGAGTAATAAAAGATGACACCATTTTAACTCTTAAAGGCTTAGTCTTTTGAGATTCAAAACTCCATTTTTTCAATATACAAGTTCAAGTGTTCAAATTTCAAGATCCCACCATGTTTAGGGTTGCTCATGACTACTTCCCTAAACTAGGATCCTTTCAAGTAAGAGCATATCAAAGATCTAACCTTTTCAACATTAAAAGGCCTGATCTTTGAGATTCAAGTCTCTTAAGTTTTAAAATTTCAAGTACAAGTTCAATATTTCAAGTTCAAGTTCAAGTATTTCAAGTTCAATATTTCAATCACTAGTGGAAAAAGGGTCATTTGCATCACACTTTTAAGCACATTTGCGTCGCACATCGTGCGTGGCAAAAGATCTCGACGCAAATGACTAAAAGTCATTTGCGTCGCACATTTTTGCGACGCAAATGACCCTTATTTGCGTCGCACAATAAGCAAATGTGCGTGGCAAATAACTTTTCAGGCACCATGTTGAAAAGTCATTTGCCACGCACATTAGCTAAATGTGCGACGCAAATAAGGGTCATTTGCGTCGCACATTTAGCTAAAGTGCGTGGCAAATGACTTTTCAGGCACCATGTTGAAAAGTAATTTGCCACGCACATTAGCTAAATGTGCGACGCAAATGACTTTTAGGCGCCAAAAAAAAAGTCATTTGCCACGCACATTAGCTTAATGTGCGACGCAAATGACAATTTTAGCGCCAAAAAATTAAGTCATTTGCCTCGCAAATTGAGCTAATGTGCGTGGCAAATGACTTATTTTTTTTTAAAAAAAAATTCGTTTTTTTAATATTTTAGTTGGAAATTCCGACATGATCGTCTTTGAAATTAGACGCTTCATTCCCAATACCGGGAATACATTTATAAATAATACCTGTCACAAAAGTTTAAAACGTAATTAACATTCCCAATAAAAGGCAATTAAATTCGTCATAGATCAACCAACATGTTACAACAAACATAAAATTATTACAACAAAGGTACGTAGCTAGCTAGAGATCAAGTTCATATTACAAATTAAGCTAAAAATTCAACATTGTTCATGAAGTAATCTGCCCAAAAATCTTTCACCTCATTAATCTCCTCCGGTGAATAAGGCAATGTTCTTGAAAAATCCTAAAAAAGTGTAAATAATTCAATTTATCAACGATCGATCAATATAATAGTTTTGTGTACTTCAATTTATTATATAAAGTACGTAGTTTATGAGAACATACCTTAGTAAGATCTTGACTATTACCATGATTCATTATATGTCGTACATAAAACGCATGACGTAGTAGCCACAATCTAGTGATCCCGGTTGTTGAGCACACTAAATGCATTAAAATAAATAACACAAGTAAAATTTCTATCACATTGTATGTTATAATTTTGAAAAACTTGCTTCTTAGGTAAATAATAAACTAATTATACCTGTGCTGGAATCCATGTTAATTTAGTTCCCTTAGATTGTCCACCTAGTCTCTTGTAACTCCGAAAAGCACTACACATTCGATAAAATATGCAATTATATATACTTTGTTTACACATGTAAATGCAAAGAATATTTTACATGTAAGTGCAATTATATACTTTGTTTACACATGTAAATGCAATTATATACGTAGTAGCCACATTTAAGGCTAATTGAGTCGTTCTAGGCCATTTTTAGGCAAAAATGATGTTTTCGAACCCAACTTTGAACTAAAGAACCTAAGGAATGTTTTCAAACTTATTACACGTCTCATATGCATAGTTATAACTTTCTAAGGCTCTTTACAATCTATTATTTCACATTTAAGGCTAATTGGGTCGTTCTAGGAAATTTTTAGGCAAAAATGATGTTTTCGAACCCAACTTTGAACCAAAGAACCTAAGGAATGTTTTCAAACTTATTCTACGTTTAATATGCTTATTTACAACTTTCTAAGGCTTTTTACAATCTATTATTTCACATTTAAGGCTAATTGGGTCATTCTAGGTCATTTTTAAGCAAAAATGAAGTTTTCGAACCCAACTTTGAACTAAAGAACCTAAGGAATGTTTTCAAACTTATTACACGTCTCATATGCATAGTTATAACTTTCTAAGGCTCTTTACAATCTATTATTTCACATTTAAGGCTAATTGGGTCGTTCCAGGTCATTTTTAGGCAAAAATGATGTTTTCGAACCCAACTTTGAACTAAAGAACCTAAGGAATGTTTTCAAACTTATTACACGTCTCATATGCATAGTTATAACTTTCTAAGGCTCTTTACAATCTATTATTTCACATTTAAGGCTAATTGGGTCGTCCTAGGTCATTTTTAGGCAAACATGAAGTTTTCGAACCTAACTTTGAACTAAAGAACCTAAGGAATGTTTTCAAACTTATTACACGTCTCATATGCATAGTTATAACTTTCTAAGGCTCTTTACAATCTATTATTTCACATTTAAGGCTAATTGGGTCGTTCTAGGTCATTTTTAGGCAAAAATGAAGTTTTCAGACCCAACTTTGAACTAAAGAACCTAAGGAATGTTTTCAAACTTATTACACGTCTCATATGCATAGTTATAACTTTCTAAGGCTCTTTACAATCTATTATTTCACATTTAAGGCTAATTGGGTCGTTCTAGGTCATTTTTAGGCAAAAATAAAGTTTTCGAACCCAACTTTGAACTAAAGAACCTAAGGAATGTTTTCAAACTTATTACACATCTCATATGCATAGTTATAACTTTCTAAGGCTCTTTACAATCTATTATTTCACATTTAAGGCTAATTGGGTCGTTCTAGGTCATTTTTAGGCAAAAATGAAGTTTTCGAACCCAACTTTGAACTAAAGAACCTAAGGAATGTTTTCAAATTTATTACACGTCTCATATGCATAGTTATAACTTTCTAAGGCTCTTTACAATCTATTATTTCACATTTAAGGCTAATTGGGTCGTTCTAGGTCATTTTTAGGCAAAAATGAAGTTTTCGAACCCAACTTTGAACTAAAGAACCTAAGGAATGTTTTCAAACTTATTACACGTCTCATATGAATAGTTATAACTTTCTAAGGCTCTTTACAATCCATTATTTCACATTTAAGGCTAATTGGGTCGTTCTAGGTCATTTTTAGGCAAAAATGAAGTTTTCGAACCCAACTTTGAGCTAAAGAACCTAAGGAATGTTTTCAAACTTATTACACATCTCATATGCATAGTTATAACTTTCTAAGGCTCTTTACAATCTATTATTTCACATTTAAGGCTAATTGGGTCGTTCTAGGTCATTTTTAGGCAAAAATGATGTTTTCGAACCCAACTTTGAGCTAAAGAACCTAAGGAATGTTTTTCAAACTTATTACACCTCTCATATGCATAGTTATAACTTTCTAAGGCTCTTTACAATCTATTATTTCACATTTAAGGCTAATTGGGTCGTTCTAGGTCATTTTTAGGCAAAAATGATGTTTTCGAACCCAACTTTGAACTAAAGAACCTAAGGAATGTTTTCAAACTTATTACAAGTCTCATATGCATAGTTATAACTTTCTAAGGCTCTTTACAATCTATTATTTCACATTTAAGGCTAATTGGGTCGTTCTAGGTCATTTTTAGGCAAAAATGAAGTTTTCGAACCCAACTTTGAACTAAAGAACCTAAGGAATGTTTTCAAACTTATTACACGTCTCATATGCATAGTTATAACTTTATAAGGCTCTTTACAATCTATTATTTCACATTTAAGGCTAATTGGGTCGTTCTAGGTCATTTTTAGGCAAAAATGATGTTTTCAAACCCAACTTTGAACTAAAGAACCTAAGGAATGTTTTCAAACTTATTACAAGTCTCATATGCATAGTTATAACTTTCTAAGGCTCTTTACAATCTATTATTTCACATTTAAGGCTAATTGGGTCGTTCTAGGTCATTTTTAGGCAAAAATGATGTTTTCGAACCCAACTTTGAACTAAAGAACCTAAGGAATGTTTTCAAACTTATTACAAGTCTCATATGCATAGTTATAACTTTCTAAGGCTCTTTACAATCTATTATTTCACATTTAAGGCTAATTGGGTCGTTCTAGGTCATTTTTAGGCAAAAATGATGTTTTCGAACCCAACTTTGAGCTAAAGAACCTAAGGAATGTTTTCAAACTTATTACACATCTCATATGCATAGTTATAACTTTCTAAGGCTCTTTACAATCTATTATTTCACATTTAAGGCTAATTGGGTCGTTCTAGGTCATTTTTAGGCAAAAATGATGTTTTCGAACCCAACTTTGAACTAAAGAACCTAAGGAATGTTTTCGAACTTAATCTACGTTTAATATGCTTATTTACAACTTTCTAAGGCTCTTTACAATCTATTATTTCACATTTAAGGCTAATTGGGTCGTTCTAGGTCATTTTTAGGCAAAAATGAAGTTTTCGTACCCAACTTTGAACTAAAGAACCTAAGGAATGTTTTCAAACTTATTACACGTCTCATATGAATAGTTATAACTTTCTAAGGCTCTTTACAATCCATTATTTCACATTTAAGGCTAATTGGGTCGTTCTAGGTCATTTTTAGGCAAAAATGAAGTTTTCGAACCCAACTTTGAGCTAAAGAACCTAAGGAATGTTTTCAAACTTATTACACATCTCATATGCATAGTTATAACTTTTTAAGGCTCTTTACAATCTATTATTTCACATTTAAGGCTAATTGGGTCGTTCTAGGTCATTTTTAGGCAAAAATGATGTTTTCGAACCCAACTTTGAGCTAAAGAACCTAAGGAATGTTTTCAAACTTATTACACATTTCATATGCATAGTTATAACTTTCTAAGGCTCTTTACAATCTATTATTTCACATTTAAGGTTAATTGGGTCGTTCTAGGTCATTTTTAGGCAAAAATGATGTTTTCGAACCCAACTTTGAACTAAAGAACCTAAGGAATGTTTTCAAACTTATTACAAGTCTCATATGCATAGTTATAACTTTATAAGGCTCTTTACAATCTATTATTTCACATTTAAGGCTAATTGGGTCGTTCTAGGTCATTTTTAGGCAAAAATGATGTTTTCGAACCCAACTTTGAGCTAAAGAACCTAAGGAATGTTTTCAAATTTATTACACGTCTCATATGCATAGTTATAACTTTCTAAGGCTCTTTACAATCTATTATTTCACATTTAAGGCTAATTGGGTCGTTCTAGGTCATTTTTAGGCAAAAATGAAGTTTTCGAACCCAACTTTGAACTAAAGAACCTAAGGAATGTTTTCAAACTTATTACACGTCTCATATGAATAGTTATAACTTTCTAAGGCTCTTTACAATCCATTATTTCACATTTAAGGCTAATTGGGTCGTTCTAGGTCATTTTTAGGCAAAAATGAAGTTTTCGAACCCAACTTTGAGCTAAAGAACCTAAGGAATGTTTTCAAACTTATTACACATCTCATATGCATAATTATAACTTTCTAAGGCTCTTTACAATCTATTATTTCACATTTAAGGCTAATTGGGTCGTTCTAGGTCATTTTTAGGCAAAAATGATGTTTTCGAACCCAACTTTGAGCTAAAGAACCTAAGGAATGTTTTTCAAACTTATTACACCTCTCATATGCATAGTTATAACTTTCTAAGGCTCTTTACAATCTATTATTTCACATTTAAGGCTAATTGGGTCGTTCTAGGTCATTTTTAGGCAAAAATGATGTTTTCGAACCCAACTTTGAACTAAAGAACCTAAGGAATGTTTTCAAACTTATTACAAGTCTCATATGCATAGTTATAACTTTCTAAGGCTCTTTACAATCTATTATTTCACATTTAAGGCTAATTGGGTCGTTCTAGGTCATTTTTAGGCAAAAATGAAGTTTTCGAACCCAACTTTGAACTAAAGAACCTAAGGAATGTTTTCAAACTTATTACACGTCTCATATGCATAGTTATAACTTTATAAGGCTCTTTACAATCTATTATTTCACATTTAAGGCTAATTGGGTCGTTCTAGGTCATTTTTAGGCAAAAATGATGTTTTCAAACCCAACTTTGAACTAAAGAACCTAAGGAATGTTTTCAAACTTATTACAAGTCTCATATGCATAGTTATAACTTTCTAAGGCTCTTTACAATCTATTATTTCACATTTAAGGCTAATTGGGTCGTTCTAGGTCATTTTTAGGCAAAAATGATGTTTTCGAACCCAACTTTGAACTAAAGAACCTAAGGAATGTTTTCAAACTTATTACAAGTCTCATATGCATAGTTATAACTTTCTAAGGCTCTTTACAATCTATTATTTCACATTTAAGGCTAATTGGGTCGTTCTAGGTCATTTTTAGGCAAAAATGATGTTTTCGAACCCAACTTTGAGCTAAAGAACCTAAGGAATGTTTTCAAACTTATTACACATCTCATATGCATAGTTATAACTTTCTAAGGCTCTTTACAATCTATTATTTCACATTTAAGGCTAATTGGGTCGTTCTAGGTCATTTTTAGGCAAAAATGATGTTTTCGAACCCAACTTTGAACTAAAGAACCTAAGGAATGTTTTCAAACTTAATCTACGTTTAATATGCTTATTTACAACTTTCTAAGGCTCTTTACAATCTATTATTTCACATTTAAGGCTAATTGGGTCGTTCTAGGTCATTTTTAGGCAAAAATGAAGTTTTCGTACCCAACTTTGAACTAAAGAACCTAAGGAATGTTTTCAAACTTATTACACGTCTCATATGAATAGTTATAACTTTCTAAGGCTCTTTACAATCCATTATTTCACATTTAAGGCTAATTGGGTCGTTCTAGGTCATTTTTAGGCAAAAATGAAGTTTTCGAACCCAACTTTGAGCTAAAGAACCTAAGGAATGTTTTCAAACTTATTACACATCTCATATGCATAGTTATAACTTTCTAAGGCTCTTTACAATCTATTATTTCACATTTAAGGCTAATTGGGTCGTTCTAGGTCATTTTTAGGCAAAAATGATGTTTTCGAACCCAACTTTGAGCTAAAGAACCTAAGGAATGTTTTCAAACTTATTACACATTTCATATGCATAGTTATAACTTTCTAAGGCTCTTTACAATCTATTATTTCACATTTAAGGTTAATTGGGTCGTTCTAGGTCATTTTTAGGCAAAAATGATGTTTTCGAACCCAACTTTGAACTAAAGAACCTAAGGAATGTTTTCAAACTTATTACAAGTCTCATATGCATAGTTATAACTTTATAAGGCTCTTTACAATCTATTATTTCACATTTAAGGCTAATTGGGTCGTTCTAGGTCATTTTTAGGCACAAATGATGTTTTCGAACCCAACTTTGAGCTAAAGAACCTAAGGAATGTTTTTAAACTTATTACACATCTCATATGCATAGTTATAACTTTCTAAGGCTCTTTACAATCTATTATTTCACATTTAAGGCTAATTGGGTCGTTCTAGGTCATTTTTAGGCAAAAATGATGTTTTCGAACCCAACTTTGAACTAAAGAACCTAAGGAATGTTTTCAAACTTATTCTACGTTTAATATGCTTATTTACAACTTTCTAAGGCTCTTTACAATCTATTATTTCACATTTAAGGCTAATTGGGTCGTTCTAGGTCATTTTTAGGCAAAAATGAAGTTTTCGAACCCAACTTTGAGCTAAAGAACCTAAGGAATGTTTTTCAAACTTATTACACCTCTCATATGCATAGTTATAACTTTCTAAGGCTCTTTACAATCTATTATTTCACATTTAAGGCTAATTGGGTCGTTCTAGGTCATTTTTAGGCAAAAATGATGTTTTCGAACCCAACTTTGAACTAAAGAACCTAAGGAATGTTTTCAAACTTATTACAAGTCTCATATGCATAGTTATAACTTTCTAAGGCTCTTTACAATCTATTATTTCACATTTAAGGCTAATTGGGTCGTTCTAGGTCATTTTTAGGCAAAAATGAAGTTTTCGAACCCAACTTTGAACTAAAGAACCTAAGGAATGTTTTCAAACTTATTACACGTCTCATATGCATAGTTATAACTTTATAAGGCTCTTTACAATCTATTATTTCACATTTAAGGCTAATTGGGTCGTTCTAGGTCATTTTTAGGCAAAAATGATGTTTTCAAACCCAACTTTGAACTAAAGAACCTAAGGAATGTTTTCAAACTTATTACAAGTCTCATATGCATAGTTATAACTTTCTAAGGCTCTTTACAATCTATTATTTCACATTTAAGGCTAATTGGGTCGTTCTAGGTCATTTTTAGGCAAAAATGATGTTTTCGAACCCAACTTTGAACTAAAGAACCTAAGGAATGTTTTCAAACTTATTACAAGTCTCATATGCATAGTTATAACTTTCTAAGGCTCTTTACAATCTATTATTTCACATTTAAGGCTAATTGGGTCGTTCTAGGTCATTTTTAGGCAAAAATGATGTTTTCGAACCCAACTTTGAGCTAAAGAACCTAAGGAATGTTTTCAAACTTATTACACATCTCATATGCATAGTTATAACTTTCTAAGGCTCTTTACAATCTATTATTTCACATTTAAGGCTAATTGGGTCGTTCTAGGTCATTTTTAGGCAAAAATGATGTTTTCGAACCCAACTTTGAACTAAAGAACCTAAGGAATGTTTTCAAACTTAATCTACGTTTAATATGCTTATTTACAACTTTCTAAGGCTCTTTACAATCTATTATTTCACATTTAAGGCTAATTGGGTCGTTCTAGGTCATTTTTAGGCAAAAATGAAGTTTTCGTACCCAACTTTGAACTAAAGAACCTAAGGAATGTTTTCAAACTTATTACACGTCTCATATGAATAGTTATAACTTTCTAAGGCTCTTTACAATCCATTATTTCACATTTAAGGCTAATTGGGTCGTTCTAGGTCATTTTTAGGCAAAAATGAAGTTTTCGAACCCAACTTTGAGCTAAAGAACCTAAGGAATGTTTTCAAACTTATTACACATCTCATATGCATAGTTATAACTTTCTAAGGCTCTTTACAATCTATTATTTCACATTTAAGGCTAATTGGGTCGTTCTAGGTCATTTTTAGGCAAAAATGATGTTTTCGAACCCAACTTTGAGCTAAAGAACCTAAGGAATGTTTTCAAACTTATTACACATCTCATATGCATAGTTATAACTTTCTAAGGCTCTTTACAATCTATTATTTCACATTTAAGGCTAATTGGGTCGTTCTAGGTCATTTTTAGGCAAAAATGATGTTTTCGAACCCAACTTTGAACTAAAGAACCTAAGGAATGTTTTCAAACTTAATCTACGTTTAATATGCTTATTTACAACTTTCTAAGGCTCTTTACAATCTATTATTTCACATTTAAGGCTAATTGGGTCGTTCTAGGTCATTTTTAGGCAAAAATGAAGTTTTCGTACCCAACTTTGAACTAAAGAACCTAAGGAATGTTTTCAAACTTATTACACGTCTCATATGAATAGTTATAACTTTCTAAGGCTCTTTACAATCCATTATTTCACATTTAAGGCTAATTGGGTCGTTCTAGGTCATTTTTAGGCAAAAATGAAGTTTTCGAACCCAACTTTGAGCTAAAGAACCTAAGGAATGTTTTCAAACTTATTACACATCTCATATGCATAGTTATAACTTTCTAAGGCTCTTTACAATCTATTATTTCACATTTAAGGCTAATTGGGTCGTTCTAGGTCATTTTTAGGCAAAAATGATGTTTTCGAACCCAACTTTGAGCTAAAGAACCTAAGGAATGTTTTCAAACTTATTACACATTTCATATGCATAGTTATAACTTTCTAAGGCTCTTTACAATCTATTATTTCACATTTAAGGTTAATTGGGTCGTTCTAGGTCATTTTTAGGCAAAAATGATGTTTTCGAACCCAACTTTGAACTAAAGAACCTAAGGAATGTTTTCAAACTTATTACAAGTCTCATATGCATAGTTATAACTTTATAAGGCTCTTTACAATCTATTATTTCACATTTAAGGCTAATTGGGTCGTTCTAGGTCATTTTTAGGCACAAATGATGTTTTCGAACCCAACTTTGAGCTAAAGAACCTAAGGAATGTTTTTAAACTTATTACACATCTCATATGCATAGTTATAACTTTCTAAGGCTCTTTACAATCTATTATTTCACATTTAAGGCTAATTGGGTCGTTCTAGGTCATTTTTAGGCAAAAATGATGTTTTCGAACCCAACTTTGAACTAAAGAACCTAAGGAATGTTTTCAAACTTATTCTACGTTTAATATGCTTATTTACAACTTTCTAAGGCTCTTTACAATCTATTATTTCACATTTAAGGCTAATTGGGTCGTTCTAGGTCATTTTTAGGCAAAAATGAAGTTTTCGAACCCAACTTTGAGCTAAAGAACCTAAGGAATGTTTTTCAAACTTATTACACCTCTCATATGCATAGTTATAACTTTCTAAGGCTCTTTACAATCTATTATTTCACATTTAAGGCTAATTGGGTCGTTCTAGGTCATTTTTAGGCAAAAATGATGTTTTCGAACCCAACTTTGAACTAAAGAACCTAAGGAATGTTTTCAAACTTATTACAAGTCTCATATGCATAGTTATAACTTTCTAAGGCTCTTTACAATCTATTATTTCACATTTAAGGCTAATTGGGTCGTTCTAGGTCATTTTTAGGCAAAAATGAAGTTTTCGAACCCAACTTTGAACTAAAGAACCTAAGGAATGTTTTCAAACTTATTACACGTCTCATATGCATAGTTATAACTTTATAAGGCTCTTTACAATCTATTATTTCACATTTAAGGCTAATTGGGTCGTTCTAGGTCATTTTTAGGCAAAAATGATGTTTTCAAACCCAACTTTGAACTAAAGAACCTAAGGAATGTTTTCAAACTTATTACAAGTCTCATATGCATAGTTATAACTTTCTAAGGCTCTTTACAATCTATTATTTCACATTTAAGGCTAATTGGGTCGTTCTAGGTCATTTTTAGGCAAAAATGATGTTTTCGAACCCAACTTTGAACTAAAAACCTAAGGAATGTTTTCAAACTTATTACAAGTCTCATATGCATAGTTATAACTTTCTAAGGCTCTTTACAATCTATTATTTCACATTTAAGGCTAATTGGGTCGTTCTAGGTCATTTTTAGGCAAAAATGATGTTTTCGAACCCAACTTTGAGCTAAAGAACCTAAGGAATGTTTTCAAACTTATTACACATCTCATATGCATAGTTATAACTTTCTAAGGCTCTTTACAATCTATTATTTCACATTTAAGGCTAATTGGGTCGTTCTAGGTCATTTTTAGGCAAAAATGATGTTTTCGAACCCAACTTTGAACTAAAGAACCTAAGGAATGTTTTCAAACTTAATCTACGTTTAATATGCTTATTTACAACTTTCTAAGGCTCTTTACAATCTATTATTTCACATTTAAGGCTAATTGGGTCGTTCTAGGTCATTTTTAGGCAAAAATGAAGTTTTCGTACCCAACTTTGAACTAAAGAACCTAAGGAATGTTTTCAAACTTATTACACGTCTCATATGAATAGTTATAACTTTCTAAGGCTCTTTACAATCCATTATTTCACATTTAAGGCTAATTGGGTCGTTCTAGGTCATTTTTAGGCAAAAATGAAGTTTTCGAACCCAACTTTGAGCTAAAGAACCTAAGGAATGTTTTCAAACTTATTACACATCTCATATGCATAGTTATAACTTTCTAAGGCTCTTTACAATCTATTATTTCACATTTAAGGCTAATTGGGTCGTTCTAGGTCATTTTTAGGCAAAAATGATGTTTTCGAACCCAACTTTGAGCTAAAGAACCTAAGGAATGTTTTCAAACTTATTACACATTTCATATGCATAGTTATAACTTTCTAAGGCTCTTTACAATCTATTATTTCACATTTAAGGTTAATTGGGTCGTTCTAGGTCATTTTTAGGCAAAAATGATGTTTTCGAACCCAACTTTGAACTAAAGAACCTAAGGAATGTTTTCAAACTTATTACAAGTCTCATATGCATAGTTATAACTTTATAAGGCTCTTTACAATCTATTATTTCACATTTAAGGCTAATTGGGTCGTTCTAGGTCATTTTTAGGCACAAATGATGTTTTCGAACCCAACTTTGAGCTAAAGAACCTAAGGAATGTTTTTAAACTTATTACACATCTCATATGCATAGTTATAACTTTCTAAGGCTCTTTACAATCTATTATTTCACATTTAAGGCTAATTGGGTCGTTCTAGGTCATTTTTAGGCAAAAATGATGTTTTCGAACCCAACTTTGAACTAAAGAACCTAAGGAATGTTTTCAAACTTATTCTACGTTTAATATGCTTATTTACAACTTTCTAAGGCTCTTTACAATCTATTATTTCACATTTAAGGCTAATTGGGTCGTTCTAGGTCATTTTTAGGCAAAAATGAAGTTTTCGAACCCAACTTTGAACTAAAGAACCTAAGGAATGTTTTCAAACTTATTACACGTCTCATATGCATAGTTATAACTTTCTAAGGCTCTTTACAATCTATTATTTCACATTTAAGGCTAATTGGGTCGTTCTAGGTCATTTTTAGGCAAAAATGATGTTTTCGAACCCAACTTTGAACTAAAGAACCTAAGGAATGTTTTCAAACTTATTACACATCTCATATGCATAGTTATAACTTTCTAAGGCTCTTTACAATCTATTATTTCACATTTAAGGCTAATTGGGTCGTTCTAGGTCATTTTTAGGCAAAAATGATGTTTTCGAACCCAACTTTGAACTAAAGAACCTAAGGAATGTTTTCAAACTTATTACACGTCTCATATGCATAGTTATAACTTTCTAAGGCTCTTTACAATCTATTATTTCACATTTAAGGCTAATTGGGTCGTTCTAGGTCATTTTTAGGCAAAAATGAAGTTTTCGAACCCAACTTTGAACTAAAGAACCTAAGGAATGTTTTCAAACTTATTACACGTCTCATATGCATAGTTACAACTTTCTAAGGCTCTTTACAATCTATTATTTCACATTTAAGGCTAATTGGGTCGTTCTAGGTCATTTTTAGGCAAAAATGAAGTTTTCGAACCCAACTTTGAACTAAAGAACCTAAGGAATGTTTTCAAACTTATTCTACGTTTAATATGCTTATTTACAACTTTCTAAGGCTCTTTACAATCTATTATTTCACATTTAAGGCTAATTGGGTCGTTCTAGGTCATTTTTAGGCAAAAATGAAGTTTTCGAACCCAACTTTGAACTAAAGAACCTAAGGAATGTTTTCAAACTTATTACACGTCTCATATGAATAGTTATAACTTTCTAAGGCTCTTTACAATCCATTATTTCACATTTAAGGCTAATTGGGTCGTTCTAGGTCATTTTTAGGCAAAAATGATGTTTTCGAACCCAACTTTGAGCTAAAGAACCTAAGGAATGTTTTCAAACTTATTACACATCTCATATGCATAGTTATAACTTTCTAAGGCTCTTTACAATCTATTATTTCACATTTAAGGCTAATTGGGTCATTCTAGGTCATTTTTAGGCAAAAATGATGTTTTCGAACCCAACTTTGAACTAAAGAACCTAAGGAATGTTTTCAAACTTATTCTACGTTTAATATGCTTATTTACAACTTTCTAAGGCTCTTTACAATCTATTATTTCACATTTAAGGCTAATTGGGTCGTTCTAGGTCATTTTTAGGCAAAAATGAAGTTTTCGAACCCAACTTTGAACTAAAGAACCTAAGGAATGTTTTCAAACTTATTACACGTCTCATATGCATAGTTATAACTTTATAAGGCTCTTTACAATATATTATTTCACATTTAAGGCTAATTGGGTCGTTCTAGGTCATTTTTAGGCAAAAATGATGTTTTCGAACCCAGCTTTGAACTAAAGAACCTAAGGAATGTTTTCAAACTTATTACACGTCTCATATGCATAGTTATAACTTTCTAAGGATCTTTACAATCTATTATTTCACATTTAAGGCTAATTGGGTCGTTCTAGGTCATTTTTAGGCAAAAATGAAGTTTTCGAACCCAACTTTGAACTAAAGAACCTAAGGAATGTTTTCAAACTTATTACACGTCTCATATGCATAGTTATAACTTTCTAAGGCTCTTTACAATCTATTATTTCACATTTAAGGCTAATTGGGTCGTTCTAGGTCATTTTTAGGCAAAAATGATGTTTTCGAACCCAACTTTGAACTAAAGAACCTAAGGAATGTTTTCAAACTTATTCTACGTTTAATATGCTTATTTACAACTTTCTAAGGCTCTTTACAATCTATTATTTCACATTTAAGGCTAATTGGGTCGTTCTAGGTCATTTTTAGGCAAAAATGAAGTTTTCGAACCCAACTTTGAACTAAAGAACCTAAGGAATGTTTTCAAACTTATTACACGTGTCATATGCATAGTTATAACTTTCTAAGGCTCTTTACAATCTATTATTTCACATTTAAGGCTAATTGGGTCGTTCTAGGTCATTTTTAGGCAAAAATGATGTTTTCGAACCCAACTTTGAACTAAAGAACCTAAGGAATGTTTTCAAACTTATTACACATCTCATATGCATAGTTATAACTTTCTAAGGCTCTTTACAATCTATTATTTCACATTTAAGGCTAATTGGGTCGTTCTAGGTCATTTTTAGGCAAAAATGATGTTTTCGAACCCAACTTTGAACTAAAGAACCTAAGGAATGTTTTCAAACTTATTACACGTCTCATATGCATAGTTATAACTTTCTAAGGCTCTTTACAATCTATTATTTCACATTTAAGGCTAATTGGGTCGTTCTAGGTCATTTTTAGGCAAAAATGAAGTTTTCGAACCCAACTTTGAACTAAAGAACCTAAGGAATGTTTTCAAACTTATTACACGTCTCATATGCATAGTTACAACTTTCTAAGGCTCTTTACAATCTATTATTTCACATTTAAGGCTAATTGGGTCGTTCTAGGTCATTTTTAGGCAAAAATGAAGTTTTCGAACCCAACTTTGAACTAAAGAACCTAAGGAATGTTTTCAAACTTATTACACGTCTCATATGCATAGTTATAACTTTCTAAGGCTCTTTACAATCTATTATTTCACATTTAAGGCTAATTGGGTCGTTCTAGGTCATTTTTAGGCAAAAATGATGTTTTCGAACCCAACTTTGAACTAAAGAACCTAAGGAATGTTTTCAAACTTATTACACATCTCATATGCATAGTTATAACTTTCTAAGGCTCTTTACAATCTATTATTTCACATGTAAGGCTAATTGGGTCGTTCTAGGTCATTTTTAGGCAAAAATGAAGTTTTCGAACCCAACTTTGAACTAAAGAACCTAAGGAATTTTTTCAAATTTATTACACGTCTCATATGCATAGTTATAACTTTCTAAGGCTCTTTACAATCTATTATTTCACATTTAAGGCTAATTGGGTCGTTCTAGGTCATTTTTAGGCAAAAATGAAGTTTTCGAACCGAACTTTGAACTAAAGAACCTAAGGAATGTTTTCAAACTTATTACACGTCTCATATGCATAGTTATAACTTTCTAAGGCTCTTTACAATCTATTATTTCACATTTAAGGCTAATTGGGTCGTTCTAGGTCATTTTTAGGCAAAAATGAAGTTTTCGAACCCAACTTTGAACTAAACAACCTAAGGAATGTTTTCAAACTTATTACACGTCTCATATGCATGGTTATAACTTTCTAAGGCTCTTTACAATCTATTATTTCACATTTAAGGCTAATTGGGTCGTTCTAGGTCATTTTTAGGCAAAAATGATGTTTTCGAACCCAACTTTGAACTAAAGAACCTAAGGAATGTTTTCAAACTTATTACACGTCTCATATGCATAGTTATAACTTTCTAAGGCTCTTTACAATCTATTATTTCACATTTAAGGCTAATTGGATCGTTCTAGGTCATTTTTAGGCAAAAATGAAGTTTTCGAACCCAACTTTGAACTAAAGAACCTAAGGAATGTTTTCAAACTTATTCTACGTTGAATATGCTTATTTATAACTTTCTAAGGCTCTTTACAATCTATTATTTCACATTTAAGGCTAATTGGGTCGTTCTAGGTCATTTTTAGGCAAAAATGAAGTTTTCGAACCCAACTTTGAACTAAAGAACCTAAAGAATGTTTTCAAACTTATTACACGTCTCATATGCATAGTTATAACTTTCTAAGGCTCTTTACAATCTATTATTTCACATTTAAGGCTAATTGGGTCGTTCTAGGTTATTTTTAGGCAAAAATGATGTTTTCGAACCCAACTTTGAACTAAAGAACCTAAGGAATGTTTTCAAACTTATTACACGTCTCATATGCATAGTTATAACTTTCTAAGGTTCTTTACAATCTATTATTTCACATTTAAGGCTAATTGGGTCGTTCTAGGTCATTTTTAGGCAAAAATGAAGTTTTCGAACCCAACTTTGAATAAAGAACCTAAGGAATGTTTTCAAACTTATTCTACGTTTAATATGCTTATTTACAACTTTCTAAGGCTCTTTACAATATATTATTTCACATTTAAGGCTAATTGGGTCGTTCTAGGTCATTTTTAGGCAAAAATTTAGGCAAAAATGGCATTTTCATATGCATACTTTACTTACTTGTTTAGTGGCTCCTTAATCATCAAATTTCTCTTCTTCTGTTGAGAATCAAATATGTAGACCTCACATTTAGACAAGCAAAGAACTAAAAGTATCCAGTGACTCCTACATACAAACAATAAACGTATGTAGTTAGAAAAAAAAGTTAAATTTATAACAATCAATTAAAAACGAAGTTCAAAGTAATTTTCATACTTTTCGTAGTATGGACATAAGATGAATGTCTTAGAACTAAGTGCACTCATGGACCTCGTCATGTACAATAGAATTCGATCTGCATCGGACTTTAACATGGTGGCCGAGATCATCTCCGGGCACATGAATCCAATACTATTGGGGTGACAATCATCGTGGATGGACTTCACTAAGACTTTGCACCACAAACAGCTCAACCTTACACATCATTTCAGAACCGATCGATATCCTTTTCCTGCCAATTGTACCTTGACCCCCAAGTCTCCCATCATGTCTAGACTTTGGTACTCCGACTTCTTTCAAACGTGCCATATATTGAGAAACCCATGCAGCAACTTCCTCCGCGACGGTTCGTTGGACAATACTAGCTTCAGGTTTGGCCGGATTCATCACTCTATCTTTCAAGGTACCCATTTCCTGTTCAAAGGGATACATGTACCTCATACAAACTGGCCCACAAAGCTTAATTTCACGAACAAGATGAATAATCAAATGAGGCATCATGTCAAAGAATGATGGCGGAAAATACTTTTCAAACCGACACATGGTCTCAAGTACATCGGCCTGCAAATCATCCAGTATTGTTGGATTGATCACCTTGCTACAAATTGTGTTGAAAAAGAAACACAATCTTGTAATGGTATACCTCACTTGTGGCGGCAATATCCCTCGGATTGCAACCGGCAGCAATTGTTGCATCAACACGTGACAATCATGAGATTTCATTCCAACTAATTTCAAGTCAGACATGGACACAAGTCTACGAAAATTTGAAGAGTAACCAGCAGGGACCTTTAAGCCATGCAAAGACTCACAAAAGCTAACTTTCTCCTTTTTAGACAAGGTGAAACAAGCTGGGGGAAGGTACCAGCGTTTTCCCCTTTCTTGAGGTGCCAACTCAGAGCGACCCATAGCAGCCATATCTTGTCTAACTTTAGGCCCATCCTTCGTTTTCCCTTGCATATTCAACAATGTCCCAACAATGGCATCACAAACATTTTTCTCAATATGCATTACATCCAAACAATGCCTAACTTCCAAATCTCTCCAATATGGGAGATCCCAAAAGATAGACCTCTTCTTGTAACCACCACTTGGCTGACCTTTATAAGGCTTACCAAAATCTGTCTCAATGTCTTTAACCCGTTCATAAACCTCACACGCACATAAGGGGGCAGGAGCTTCTCTCATCTCCAATTCTCCATTAAAAGCTTCCTTCTCTTTTCGAAATGGGTGATCTTCAGGAAGATACATCCGGTAATCCATGTACACATCTTTCCCACAAAATTTTAGGCGCCTCGAGACCAAATCATCATGACAAACTGGACATGCCTTCTTTCCCTTTACAGAATACCCTGACAAATTTCCATAAGTCGGGAAATCATTTATCGTACAAAAAATCATGGCACGTAAAGTGAAATTGGTTTTGGTGTATGCATCAAACATCAACACCCTTTCATCCCACAACAATTTCAAATCTTCAATGAGTGGCTCTAGATACACATCTATGTCATTTCCGGGTTGTTTAGGC
Source organism: Spinacia oleracea (assembly GCF_020520425.1). Taxonomy (NCBI): domain Eukaryota; kingdom Viridiplantae; phylum Streptophyta; class Magnoliopsida; order Caryophyllales; family Amaranthaceae; genus Spinacia; species Spinacia oleracea. The sequence goes on along the minus strand of NC_079487.1, from coordinate 44,529,339 downwards.
CCAGAGATTAAGAGCGACAACATGATGTATCTACGCTTCATGCATAACCAAGGACGCAAATTGTATATGGTGAGAAGAACCGGCCACGTGCTGTATTGGGTACTAAGTGTCCCAAATGGGTTCATTCCATCCGTGCAAAGACCAAGCCTGAGATTCCGAACTTCTTCCCTAAAGACCTTGTACTTTTGATCAATGTTCCTCCATTGTGGAGAATCAGCAGGATGTCTCATTAACCCATCTTTCTTCCTCCCTTCGGCATGCCACCTCAAGAGTTTTGCAGTTTTTTCTTCTGAGAAAAGGCGCTTAAATCTTGGTATAATTGGAAGATACCAAAGCACCTTAGCCGGAGAAGGTTTCTTCTTAGTTGATGTTGCATCATTCTCCACGATCTTGTAACGGGACAATCCGCATTTTGGACACTCATGCAGATTTGCATACTGCTTTCGATACAACACGCAATCATTTGGACACGTGTGTATCTTCTCATAATCCATACCTAAAGGACACATAAGCTTCTGGGCCTAATAGTTAGACCTTGGAAGTTTGTTTCCTTCAGGAAGATTACAAGACGTGGCCTCCAAAAACTGTGAAAAACTCTTGTTGGTCCAATCGTTTTCCACCTTTAAGTTGAAATATTCGATGAAGGCACCAAGTACAGTTTGTGTAGAACCAGGATATAACGGTGTTGCGGAAGCTTTGAATATACTATCATACATATGGGGACGCTCAACGAAATGATGGTCTTCCACATCATGCATCATATCATCTATCCTATCTTTCTTCTCTTCTTCCTCACTTTCAACACCAATATCATCCTCAATTTCATTATCATCACCATTATCACAATGATTATGCTGACTCGAGCTCGGCATACTAGAACTTGCCCCATGATCTATGCTCTCACCATGCCATGTCCACGTGTGTAGTTACCCTTAAAACCGCGACGAACTATGTGATCAACAATATCATCAATATCCCGATACCCCCTTGAATTATTGCAATCACAACAAGAACACAGAATTAAACTTGATTCATGTTCTGATTGATGTTTCAAGGCAACCTTAATGAACTCTTGAATCCCTTGTAAGAACCTTGTAGAAAATCGTTTACTACCATACATCCAACTCCGATCCATTTTCAACCACTAAAGATAAAACAATATGACCAAATTTTGTCAAAGGTTAGAATATAAACTAGGCTATTCATATCATTATAAATCCATGGCTTCCAACAAAACCTACCATAACTAATAACAAGTTCCCATAGTACAATTCATTTCACATCACAAATTCACAAACCCGAATTTTGTAGCAAACCCAAAACATCATTTCATAACCTACACAAACCCAAAAATTCATTTCATAACCTTAATTCAATAAAACCTAAATGTAATAAACAAATAAATTCAACAAAACCAACTATTATAATAACCTATTACAATTCATCAAAAACTACAATTAAAATTCAACAAAACCAAAATCTTAAATGTGCACAATTAAAATTCAATTAAATAATATCCACAATCATAATATATTCAATCTTAAAATCAACTAAAATGTACAATTAAAATTCAATCAAAATATCCAGAATTATAATTAAAATGCACAATTAAAATTCAATTAAAATTCAATCTTAAATGTAAATAATACCTAATTAATTATTGAAGAGAGGAGAGATGTGAGAGCAACGGACGTGCAGGGGGCGGTGGTGCAGGGGGCGGTGGTAGTAGGGGAAGTGTGCAGGGGCGGCTGTGCCGCGGCGACACTGTGCAGGGGGCGACGGAAACAGCAGCCGCGGCGGTAGTACGTGACAGCGACAGAGAAGAGGGAGCAGGAGGACTTCCTTGGCCGTGGGCGGCAGTGAAGCAACGACGACGGCAGTGAAGCACCGACGACGGCAGTGAACAGGGTGAAGCCGCCGGTGAAGCAGTATTGTTGTTTGTTTCGTTTGGGTGTGAAGCAGTGTTGTTGTTAATTTGTCGAGCAAAACCTAAGTCTGAAGCTTGAAAGTAATTAAGCGTGAGCGGGAAATTGAGGGAAAAAAAAAATCAAAAACACAGTGCGTCGCAGATTAGTAAATCTGCGACGCACTGGATTGAGTAAATTGCGTCGCAGTTTAACTAATCTGCGACGCAAATGACTCTAGGGGGCATCCTAGAGTCATTTGCCTCGCAGTTTAACAAAGCTGCGACGCAAATGACTAAATTTTATGCTAAAATTTGTCATTTGCGTCACATGTTCAGAATGGCGTGGCAAATGCGGGGATGAAAATAAGCCTTTTTCCACTAGTGAATATTCAAGCTTTCAAGTTCAAGTTCAATATACAAAGTCTAGGATACTTGGGTTGAGCAACCTCTCCCAAGTTGAGATTTTTGGCTTTGAATTCGTGTCGGGCGCACTTATTTTTAAGGAGCCGCTTGGCGTTCGAATCTCATGTGCCCAAGTACAAGTTTCAATATCGCACCTTTCAATTCCGCAACTTCAATACCGCAATTTCAATACCGCACTTTCAATATCGCACTTTTAATTCCGCAATTTCAATTCCGCACTTTCAATTCCGCATCTTTACTTGCCTAGTCCTTTTCTAGGCAATGTGGACCTACTCCCTAGTCCATCTCTAGGGGGTCTTGTATTTACTAATTCCGCACTTTATTTAGTATTGTGATGTTTCTTTATTTGCTTTATTGCTTTCATCACCGCACATGCTAAATACAACCAAATACAAGGTTACATCACGCTTAACAAAGATAATTTCTTGGACAAACCGGTCTTAGGTTCCTTTAAATTAATCTTTAAAGAAAAGTGACCACATTACAAAGTAGAGATTCTATTTTGTCTAAATTCAAACCCACATAGTCTAATCTAGGGTATATTTTCGAAAATGTTGTGCCAACGTACTTGAATATTTCTAAACCTCGCGAAATAAGCATTTCGTTCCCGTGCCCGGATCTCACCCATCCGTTTCGAGGATTCAAAGCTTTATCCAAAATAGAGTCACTTGCGGTCTTTCCAAACGAGATTTTAAACAATGTTTGGTGGCGACTCCTTCGAGGTACAAAAATACAATGGTTTTCTAAAAAACCGCCCCTCTTGTAGAACGGGAAACAAATGCAAAAAAAAACCACCTACAATTATGGCGACTCCGCTGGGGACTTTCTAATTTCAATTTCGAAAATGCGAGCAGATTTCGAGTAGCAAGCCACTGATCTACTTAAGTACTGGATGCCAGCACTGGCGCCAGGCGCAGTCCCCGCCCAACGCCGTTGCCTGCATCCAGGACAGTGGCTCACAGTGGCTTGTAGCCCACTTTTTCTCAACTTTTCGTGTTGGGAGTTAGTCTATTTTTGAATCTGGAAGGACGCTCCCAAACCTCGTGAACGAGTGCCGAAAAACGAGCTTTACAAATACAAATTCAAGTACGATTTTCAATTTTCAATTTCTAGGCATTTCATGCATTTTTCGAAAACCATACATTCGGGCTAACCCCCGGGGCAACGAAATGGTGACTCTCCATATGGTTCCCGACCAAAGTGTCTGACCATTTCCGCGCCTACCGAAACTTGGCATTTACTTGACATTCCCGATGTCAAGTATGGAGGCCGTCTGCCGACACACACTTCCCTTAGGCGGATGTGTAAGATGTTGCCGGATCCGTCTCTTAGTCGAGTATCTTTTGACACCCTAAGCTGACCACTTGCATCATACAAAACTTAGACCGACCTTAGGTTGAGAACTTTGCATGTCACATTCATATTCATGACTAGTGTGACAACGTGCTACTTGTGCATTGTGTGGGCGTCTTTGCACGCGTGAATGGCTAACCTCGAGTTCTAGCTTGCCAAAACCAATTAGGCTCCAACTAGGAAACCAAACCCCTAGGAGCATCATTCAAACCTCATGCATCTAAATCGCCGATTTTAGGTTCTTTTAGGAGTGCCACTCCATTTGATTCAAAACCCTCAAACACGCCTCACGCACAAATGCCAGATTCAAAATTCAATCCAACGGCGTCATAATGCCGGATTTTCAAGTCCAAAGTCCAAATTCCAAGTTCAAAATTCAATCCAACGGCATCATAATGCCGGATTTTCGAGTCCAAAGTCCAAGTTCAAAATTCAATCCAACGGCGTCATAATGCCGGATTTTCGAGTCCAAATTCCAAGTTCCAAGTTCAAAATTCAATCCAACAGCGTCATAATGCCGGATCTTCTAGTCCAAATTTCAAGTTCCAAGGTTCAAAATGCAATCCAACGGCGTCGTAATGCCGGATTTTCTATTTTCAAAACCTCAATTTTCAAGTCCAAATCCAACGACGCCATAATGCCAGATTTCATTCCTAGTTCAAATTTCGAGTTTCAAGTTTCAAGTCAAGACTCAATCCAACGGCTTCATAATGCCGAATTTTCTAGTCAAAACTTCAAGTTCAAAACTCAAATCCAACGGCATCATGCCGGATTTCCTATTTCAAACATTCAGGTCTTCAAACCTCAAACTCAAGTTGTCAATACCAATATCAAAATCTCAAGTTCAAACGTCCAAACCCATACCGGCATAATGCCAACTTTCCAACTCGATCTTCCAAAATTTCAAGCTTCAAGTGTCAAGTTCCAAATTCATGCCGTCGTAATGCCGACTTTTCTACTCTATATTTCAAACCTCAAGTTCGAAGTTCTCAATTCAATCTCAAGTCCTATACTTCAAAATTCCAAGTCCACGGCGGCATAAGGCCGGACTTTCAAATTTCCAAATTCAATCCCTCAACTCCGTGGCGGCGTAATGCCGGAGTTTTCAAAATACAAGGCCTCATGTTCTATATACAAAAGTGCGTCTTTTCCATTTCAAAGTTCAAACTTCAAGTCAAATTCAAATTTCAAATTCATCTTCAAGTTACAAAAAACTCTTTCTTTCTATTTCTCCCCAGTACAAAATTCAAAACATTTCCAACGGGTTGAAAATCCCCTGAAATAATACAAGTCCAATACTTCCAATGGGTTGAAAATCCCCTGAAATAATACAAATTCAAATTCCATGTTCTATCTCCGGGTTGAAAATCCCCTGAAATAATACAAACCCCATTTCTAAATACTTCCAACGGGTTGAAAATCCCCTGAAATAATACAAGTCCAATTTTCCAATGGGTTGAAAATCCCCTGAAAAAATACAAGTTCAAATTCTATCTACGGGTTGAAATTCCCCCAAAATACTTCGAAATCCAATGGGTTGAAACTCCCCTAAAATATTGACGGGTTGAAACTCCCTTGAAATAATACAAAATCAATTCCCTTTCAATCGGGTTGAAATTCCCTTGAAATAATACAAAATTCAATTTCCTAGTACAAGTCCAATTTCGAAATTTCCAAAATGGGTTGAAATCCCCCCCTAAAATAGTCCAATTTCCAATAGGTCGAAATATTCTTTTTCGATATTCAAGTTATAGTACAAAGAGTCAACTTCCACAAAAGAATGAAGGCTCCTCTCAAACACTTCCAACGGGTTGCAAATCCCGGATACAAGTACAAAATTCCAAAATCCCGAATCTTCGGAGTGGCACTTAGTGACTAGGTCTCATTCGTTGCATGCATACCATATCATGTGTCGGGAAGTTCAAGTTCTAAAGTTCAAAATCATGTCCTAAATAGGTGCTCAGACTCCTCTTCTCAAGATCCTATTCAAGATGACTTCACTAGCAGCAGCTGTAGCAGAGCTCTATGAACGTGTTGAGGAAGCAGAGGCTCGCATAAGGGCTCTCGAGGAAAATCAAGAAACTCTTTTCCATGTTGTGGGCCCTTTCGAGGTAGAGGAAATATTTCACAACCAAAGGCCTGTGCAACACCTTGTGCAACCAAGTGAAAGCTCGGAATCCGGGTTACCTCAAGAAGATATTTGTGGGATCTGGGCCAGCGATGATGAAGACACATATCAGGACCCTCCTATTGAAAACATCTCTGACGATGAATGCCGAGAAATCGTGAGCGCCGACTGGTACTTGGACCCTAAGGCAGAAAACAGTGTTCAAGTCATGACTAGGTCTGGTCGAATTCAAGAGCCAACCAACAGAACGGCACCGGCAATTAATGTTCCTCTACCCACCGAGGAGAACCCTCTAATCAAGCAATTGAAGCGCACTAAGGCAGAGGTTAATATCTGGCAACTCATGGCTTCCTCTGTGGAGCACCGCACTGCTCTTATCAATGCTCTTGTCAAGTTGAATGTCACCCCAGAAGTCACTCCTGACGAGTTGATCGGGTTACTTACAAATGTAAAAGAAGGAATCACCTTTACTAATGAAGACCTCCCACCTGAGGGGGCAGGCCATCACAAGGCTCTCTATCTGACTGTTGAATACAAAGACAAGATCATCCCCATGACACTAGTGGACAATGGATCAGCTATCAATGTGTGTCCTCTCCGCACTGCTGAAAATTTGGGTTTCACCCCTAGTGACTTTTTTAGTTCCTCCCAAGGTGTTGGTGCCTACGACAACACTCGCCGGGAAGCAATGGGAACTCTCACTCTACTACTCCGCACAGGGCCGATCGAGCGGAAAGTAAGCTTTCAAGTGCTCAACATCAAAGCAAGTTTCAACCTCATATTTGGAAGACCTTGGATCCATGACCTAAAAGCAGTGCCATCTTCACTCCACCAGAAAGTCCGAATGGAGGTCCAAGGAAATGTCATTACCCTGCATGCGTCCATCCAAGGACCAAGGTAGCCGACAAGGCTCTGATATTCATCGAACATGATGACAACGACGAAGACCTTTGGGGGTTCAGTGCTGAAGTTGGAGCCATCGAATCCAGAATGAATCCCATGGCAAAGCGCATGATAATCAAGCGTGGGCGTTTCTTGGGCACTACTCTGCCACCGCCCACCGAATCTCCATTCAAGGCCCAAGGATAGACTAACTATTGTGGCCTGGGATACAAGCCGACTAAGTTCGATGACAAGCAGCAAAAGGCTAAGCTAAAGGCCCGTCGAGCTGGCACAGATCAATTCAAAATACCTCCTCATCAACTCACACTCAATGGGAAATTCGTGAAAGAAGGAGAGGATGACTTATACTTTGACTTCCCAGAACCTTTCTATGACTCTTCAAAGGGGATCCTTTACCCTGGGTTCGAGATTTTTCGAGACTGTCACTTTCTAGAGGATGCTCCTCCGATACAAGACAAGGCTACCCCTGAATGCCTTGATTCATCAGCTTTCGGTCTATTCTTTGGCCAGGAAATAACCCCAATCAATTCCGAAGACACCAAGGTTCAAATGATCACTCAAATCGAAGATTTTGACCCATCTAAGCTAATTACTCCAAGTCAAAAGATGGTCAAAGGCTGGAGAAAGTCTCTCAAGATATCTGCTCCAAATGGCAAAATGTTCAAGATTACTGTGGGCGAAGGATCTATGATGAGCGAGTCCGAGTCGGAGGATGAGTCTAGATCTGAGTCTAGCAATGAGTCTAAGTGTCTAGAACTAGAGTCTTGCATCAATCAAGAGCCTCTAAAGGCCGAGCTTCAAGTCAAAACAGTCGATGTTATGATTGCTGATTTCAATAACACTTCAATTTCTACTTACTCTTCGAGTCCTAATTCAAAACAATCCTAATCCAAACAACTTTGCTTCACAAGAAACTGACTTTGAATTTCTAAAAGCTATCGAAAATCGGGAAAACAGGACGCCCATAATTGAGGAAACAGAAAAAATCAACCTTTCTAACAACAGTGATTCAAAACTAGTTCAGATTGGTTTAACTCTTTCTCAAGCAGAGCGGGACGATCTTATCAAGCTACTTTCAGAGTATGTAGATGTCTTCGCATGGTCCTACCATGATATGCCAGGGGTTGATCCAAGCATCGGTCAGCATACAATTCCCCTTATTCCAGGTTCAAAACCCATCAAGCAGAAACTCCGTCGCATGAAACCGGATGTTTCCCTCAAAATTCAAGAAGAGGTCTCCAAGTAGCTAGAGGCCGGGTTTATTCGAGAAGAAAAGTATCCAGAATGGATCGCAAATGTCGTCCCAGTTCCAAAGAAAGATGGAAAAGTACGAATGTGTGTGGACTACAAAGATCTTAACAGGGCCAGCCCTACAGACGGTTTTCGATTGCCTCACATCGACATCTTGGTCGACAACACCGCAAATCATGCCTTACTCTCTTTTATGGACGGGTACGCAAGCGACAATGAGATTCCCATGGCAGAGGAGGACATGGAGAAGACAACCTTCATCACTCATTGGGGCACATATTGCTATACAGTTATGCCGTTCGGACTAAAGAACGTAGGAGCAACTTATCAAAGAACAACCACAACCATCATGAGCGATATGATTCACAGGGAAATTGAGGTATATGTCGACGACATGATTGTCAAATCCAAAGAGCGGCACGAGCATACCTCAATACTTCGAAAGTTTTTCAATAGGCTCAGACAATACAATATGAGGCTCAATCCTCAAAAGTGTGCATTCGGGGTAACATCAGGCAAGTTACTCGGATATGTTATCAGCTCTCGGGGCATAGAGGCTGATCCTTCGAAAATCAAGGCAATTCTAGAGATGCAACCACCAACAAATGAAAAGGAAATTCGGGGTTTTCTCGGCAGACTACAATATATCAACAGGTTCATCTCAAGACTCACAATGATCCGTGAACCGGTATTTCGAAAGCTCCAAAAAACCGAGCCCAAAGTGTGGGATGACGACTGTCAGTATGCATTCGATACAATCAAAAGCTACCTTTCCAACCCACCAGTACTAAAGCCAGCCATGCCAGGGATTCCCCTCAAGCTCTACCTCACAACAACGGATTCAGCAGTGGGGGCTATGCTTGCCCAAGAAATTGAAGGCCAGGAAAATGCCGTATACTACATAAGCAAAAAGCTGATCGAGTACGAGACCAAATACACTCAGCTCGAGAAACTCAACATCGCCTTGGTTTGGGCCACAAAGAAACTACGGCACTACATGCTCTCCCATACAGTACATGTGATCAGCAAAGCAGATCCTCTCAAGTATCTATTCGAAAAACCAGCACTCAACGGACGGTTGTCCAGATGGTTGGTCATGCTAGAAGAATTAGACCTCAAAAAAATTCCATAGAAGTCTATCAAGAGTTCAGCAGTCTCAGATTTCCTAGCCGATTGTCCTGTCGAGGCAGAAGAGGAAGATTACGACTAACCCGACGAACAAATCTTAATTACCAGTGATGACAGTTGGTCAATGCATTTTAACGGTGCTTCCAACCAGAACGGATATGGTGTTGGAGTAATCGTAGTGGCCCCAGACGGCACTCACATTCCTATATCAGCAAAACTGCAATTCAACGCCAGAAACAATGCGGCAGAATATGAAGCATGCATCATGGGCCTGGAAGCCGCCTTAGCACTAGGTGTCCAGAAACTTCGAGTGTACGGGGATTCCTCCCTAATCATCAATCAAATTTCCGGCTTGGCCCCATACCAGTCCTATCTTGAGCAGCTGTCTGAACAAATAGAAGAGCTTCGCTATACATACCTCCCAATAGAGGAGAATCAATTCGCCGATGCACTGGCAAAACTGGCTTCAATGATCAACATTCCAAGCGGCATGGCCGAAATGCCACTTACAATTGAAACACGTCAAGAAGCAGCATACGTCCATGCTATTGACGACGTCGAGCAAGACAAAGATGAACCTTGGTTTATAGACATTCAAAGGTATCTACAAAATTCCGAGTATCCCCCACACTACAATCAACCAATTTCGTCATAGAAGGCGGCATTCTATACAAAAGGTCCCTTGGCGGTCCTAACCTCCGATGTATTGACAAGAGCGAAGCTCAAAGAGTCATGGACAACATACAAGCTGGAGTCTGTGGCACCCACATGAATGGGAAAATGCTGGCCCTCAAGATCATCAGGGCTCGATACTACTAGACTACCCTCGAACGGGATTGCTACTTCTTTGTCAAGAAATGTCCTACATGTCAAAAGTGTGCGAATCTGAAGCACATTCCACCATCATTGCTATACTCTCAGTCATCACCATGGGAATTCTCAGCCTGGGGTATCGACGTCATTGGCAAAGTCACTCCAACAGGCACCGGGGGTCATGAATTCATACTGGTCGCCATCGACTATTTCACCAAATGGGTCGAGGCCAGGTCGTTCAAAGTGTTGGGTTCCAAGCAAGTGGCCCAGTTCATACAAGAAAACATTATATGCACATACGATGTTCCTCACGAGTTCATCAGTGACAAAGGAACCCACTTTCAAGGAGAGTGTGAAGACCTATTCACCGAGTACAAGATTCAACATCATCGCTCTTCACCTTATCGCCCACAAACCAATGGGGAAGTCAAAGCAGCCAATAAGAATGTCAAATCCATCATCATGAAAATGACTACCAATTACAAGGACTGGCCCCAGAAGCTGCATTTCGCATTGTGGGGATATCGAACTTCAATTCGCACTTCAACCGGTGCAACTCCGTTCTCATTGGTCTATGGAATGGAAGTAGTACAACCTATCGAGCTGGAGATACCGTCTCTAAGGATAGTCCTCGAAAGAAAAATCCCAGAAGCTGCATGGGTACAAGCAAGATATGACGAGCTAGTCATGCTCGATGAGCGTCGTCTTCAAGCCGCTCACCATGTACAAGTCTATCAGCGCCGAGTGGCTAGACATTTAAACAAAAGGGTCAGAACCCGAAACATCAAGGAAGGCGAGCTTGTCCTGAAAGCCCTTCGCAAAAGCACCATGGACCCAAGGGGAAAATTCAAACCCAACTGGGCAGGCCCATACATTGTCAAGAAGATCCTCTCTGGGGGAGAAGTCGAACTAACACACATCGATGGAACAGAATTCAGATCTCTGACCAACCTCGATCAACTCAAGATGTTCTATGTCTAAGTTCCATGTTCAAATTCAAGAATCCAATTCAAAGTCCTGTAAGGTAGTCAGAACTATGTCCGGCCTGATTCCCTAACGGGACACGTAGGCAACCTCATTTCGAGGCACGACCACTTTAATACAAAAAAATTCAAAATTTCCTCAATTAAGGGCATCCTAAAAATTAAATCAAATTTCAAAAATTGTTGTTGTCTTTATTCCAAATGTTCCAATTCAAAGCAAAGCATGTTCAAGCGGAATTTAACACAATAACTCTTTATTTGGCTCTAAGGCCTTAAAAGCTAATTCAAATACAAAGTCAGGATCAAGTGAAGCAAAGTTCAAAAGCCTTTTCACTTCCTAAACACATCTTCTAAACACATCTTCCAAATACATTCCAAAACAATTCATTCCAATACAATTTCAAACACATTTAGCCTACAAAGATCTAGGGCCGGGCGACTATGCTCTCGGAGTCTTGGCACCTTGAGTACTATCCCCTGGCTCCTGCCGCAATCAATCATCAATCTTCCCCTTGCCCAAGCGGCGGGAGAAGGAACTTGCAAGCCTTCCAAGACGGGAGGACGACGAACCTCCTTTGGATTCCGAACGATCAAGCACCGGATGGGCCACACTCCCGTCACCTTCCTCATAGTCAGTTGATGCAGGACGTCTAGCTCTAGAACCTCGGACTCTAGCTGGTCCGGAGAGAGAAATGTCCCTCTGGCTTAGACCTTTCATCCATACAATGTACCCCGCAGACAGAGTAACCGGCTCAGGTGGGAACTGAATACTCAAGAATGGTTTGGCGACTCAATACCGCCTCTAAACTTCAAGACAATTTGAATTCAGCGCAACAGGTTTCGGGTTCTCTTCAGTGCAGTCCGGGATCTTCTATTTCAGGCCATATTGTCTCATCACTCGAGTAGGCGAGTAGAAGACCAGCATTGAGAGGCTTGGCACCCTCAAAGCAGTAGAACCAGGGGCATGTCTCATAGCAGCAATCCCCCACCAAGGAACTACCCACCTTATACAAGATTCAATCCCAGAGAGTGCGCATCGCCACTCATCCAATGAAAGCCGACCATACAACATTGGCCGCACAGTGAATCCCTTTCTGTTATAGCTCTCCATGTTCTCCGGTGGTGCCACCAGCATGAGCCTCTCTATAAGCCAAACCTTGGGGAGTATACAAGAAGTGCATTTCAAAATTCAACATTCAAAATTCAAATACAAGTACAAATTCAACATACAAGAAGGCTCTAGATCCTTACTTGGAGTAATACCGGACTTCCCGACGGCAGAGAAGAGGGGTCCGACTTCAGCATGTCAAGGCCCATCAATGTGTCGCCAACCACGAGCGGCATTGGGTCCCGACCATTAGCAAACTTCTCTACAATATCTATTAGGGAGGTGTAGGGAGGTTTTCCTACAATGGGGGAGTGTTTGGCACGCGGCGGTTCGTTTAGAGAACCGTTGAATTGTTTTTACACCTCGAAGGAGTCGCCACCAAACTTATTTTAGGTCTCGTTTGGGAAGACCGCACAATGACTCTATTTTTGGATAAGGCCTTGAATCCTTGAAACGGATGGGTGAGATCCGGGCTAGGGAACGAAAATGCTTATTCGGCGAGCTTTAGAAATATTCAAGTACGTTGGCACAACATTGTTTAGAAATAAACCCTAAGATTAGAATATGTGGGTTTGCAAATTAGAACAAAATAGAATTTCTAATTGTACGGTGGTCACTTTGCTTTAAAGATTGATTTAAGGAACCTAAGGCCGGTTTGTCCAAAAATATCTTCGTTAAGCGTGATGTAACATTTGTATTTTGTTGTATTTAGCATGTTGGTGATGAAAGCAATAAAGCACATAAAGAAACATCACAATACTAAATAAAGTGCGGAATTAGTAAATACAAGACCAACTAGAAAAGGACTAGGGAGTAGGTCCACATTGCCTAGAAATGGACTAGGCAAGTAAAAGTGCGATATTGAAATTGCGGTATTGAAATTGCGGTATTGAAATTGTGGTATTGAAATTGCAGTATTGAAAGTGCGATATTGAAAGTGCGATATTGAAATTGCAATATTGAAATTTGTACTTGGGCACATGAGATTCGAACGCCAAGCGGCTCCTTAAAAATAAGTGCGCCCGACACGAATTTAAAGCCAAAAATCTCAACTTGGGAGAGGTTGCTCAACCCAAATGTCCTAGATTTTGCATATTGAACTTGAAATTGAAAGATTGAATATTGAAAGGTTTGAACTTGAAAAGATTAAATCTTGAACTTGAAATGATTGAAATTCGAAAACTTGAACTTGTATATTGAAATTTGAAGACTTGAAGTTGTATATTGAAAAATGGAGTTTTGAATCTCAAAAGATTAAACCTTTAAATGCTAAAAGGTGTCATCTTTGATTACTCCACACTTGAAGGTGATTCTAGTCCAAAGAGATGAATGCAAACAACTTTGAACATCCTTGAATCTTGAAAATTTGTATTTTGTATTTTGAAAAAGTTTGTATTTTTGAAAAAGCATGTATGATTGTTGTAAGTGGTGTTTTTTATGACAAAAAACACCAACTTGCTAATCATTTGATATCAAAATAGCATAATTGATTGAAATGGGATTTTGATTTACGTAGTTAGGCTTAGGCACGAGCTCCCAATTGCTCCTGAATTTTGGAATTTTTGTATGTGTTTTGAAGAGTTTTGAAGTTTGTATTGTGAGGAGTAATGTCGAAATTACGACGTTGTATGTGTTGTGCTCTCCTTTTTTTCGAAGGAAATGAGGGGTATTTATAGGAGGGAAATGGTGCAAAACGCCAGCACACGCCAGCGCCTGGCGCCAGCCCAGCCCTGGGCGCTGCTGACGTGGGCTGAATGCCGCCAAAAAGGACGGAAAGATGCCGTCCTTGATTTGTCTTGTATGGGTGTACCTTCGTACGAATAGTACGATGTTTGGCACGTAGTGTTTGCTTGGAGGTTAAGGCTTGAATTTGCGTCTAAAAACAAACCTTTCTCGGGATTTTGAATTCCGGTTTTACGGGGCGGAGCCCGGCATGCTCGGTTTTGTGGGTCGGCGCCTGAATTTGACTTGCCTTATATGATTTTGAGTGAAAAAGGCCTAGTAAGACCAATGGGATGGTCCACTAGTTGAGATTGTACTTGGATCTTGAAATTGGATTTTGGAAGTTGTATTTTGTACCGAGTTCCGGGAGGGGAACGGTCTCGGGGATTGAATTTTGGACCTTGGATTTCGGAGGTATTCTTAGCAATTGGGATTTCCGCCTGGAGTTACTCCAATCGCCTAACAAGGATAATGGTATCGTCATCATCCCAAAGGGGAGACACAAATTAGGTGTCTACAGAAGCCCCCACTTTGACTGAGCGTTCGGTTAGTAAAGCGCAAGTCAAAGTATTTCGAAAGGGACGGAGAATGGTCAAGATGTTCTGCAATCGAGACCACTCTTTGTACACCGGTACCTGCACAAAACAGGCGTTAGAAAAAGGATAGAGTCTACCTCGGTGCGGTTGGTGATGACTCCGATTTGTACTTGTACTTTTCCGCCTTCAGTTCAGGACGGAGCTTGGCATCGAAAATTTGAATTTTTGAATTTTGAATTTTGAACTTTGACACCCGGGGTTAATCCGTTGGGATGTGCTTTGCTGGGGATAAGAGCTTTTTACTGGCCCTTAAAATTTCGAATTTCGACTGACTTTCCCGTAGCTTGGTTCCGTTGGGAGTTGGACGCCTGATTCGTTGTATTTTTTGGACTTTGTATTCTTGAAATATTCATCTGTTTGCACTTGGAGCTACAGGTGTATACCCGTATTTTTGATGGATGGTTCGATGCGACGTTTGATGCTTGGTGCGGAAGACCGTAGCAGTAAAGGACGTGCAATTAGCACGGGAGATCGCGCGCGCTGCAGACCTGGGCATGCAGCAGGTCAGCGTTGGGCGCTGGTGCGGTGCCTGGCGCTGGGCTGCACTATATAAGTGCCCCCTTGCCGTGCCATTTTGAGGCACATTCACTTGAAACTCTTGCTTCTTTTCTCTCAAAGGTCGATTAGCTTCTCCCCTTGGTCTTGTTCTTGCCTTGTCCATGTAAGTTTTTCATGTTTTTTCTTATGAAATAACTCTAGGATTGCACGTATTTTTGATTTTCTCGTACTTTGAAATCATGCTTGTATGCCTAAGTTTCTTGAATTTTGTAGAAAACTGTTTGATAGCCACTTGAACTTGAACTGTTGGAACTTGTACTTTTGAATTTTCAAACTTGTATCTGCTTCGGTACGGATAGCCTAGGCGCTGGTGTAGAAATTTGAATACCTGCTTCGGCATGGGTAGCCTAGGCGTTGGTGTAGAACTTGTACCTTGAATTAGAGGTCCACTGGGGATTTTGTTTTGAATTTTTTTTTTACTTTGTTTAGGCTAGTATAGGACATCCCCCAGTTTAGAATTTTGACTCTTTGTATGCTACTTGATTTAGTATGCCTCGTCACCCTCGGAGAAAGCTCGCTGAATCATCCGTGGTTCGAGCTGCTGAGGAAGACGCTTCGGAAGATGAAGCGACTGCAATATATGCGCTAGGTGGGGGTATGGTTCCCCGAGATACGCCTGCTTTCCCTGGTGCTGGTTGGACTCCTTCCGACCTGGTGTTTCGGCCGGATTGGCACTTGTCTCAGCGGCCTCGCGCTGGCATGGTGAGTCTTGTACTGTGTTTCGAATTTGTACTTTGTACTTGTATAGGTCTTGAGCTAACTCGTTCACCTGTAGGCTGACGGGAAGCCGTTCCGTACTTACTGGTCCTTGGTGGAAGTTCAGAGGGCCTTTAAAGCTCTCCGTGCTGATGAGGAGTCTATGGGGATTTGGTCGCAGATGGGCCTGGCCGATTTCTGGCGCACCATGGGCGGTTCCTCGAGGAGAACGGGGATTAAGAACCGTTTGTGGGCTTTGTTAGAGCTGTGGTAGGATACCACCAACACTTTCCGATGGCATGGGGGGAGATTACTATTACCCCTCTTGAGTTTGCTATGATTACAGGTCTTTCTTTTTCTGAGAGGAATGTGACCTTTGACTCTGAGCTGACGTGGCGCTCGGCCGCTGCTAGGGACTTGCTCGGCCTTGTTGTTGATTTGTAAGAGGACGACTCTCACGCTTCTGTGACGGTGCTTGTGGATGCTATCTGCGGTGAGGGTGTGTCCGCGGAGCAGAGGGTTAGGCTATTCCTCCTTGTCTTGGTTAGTAGAGTGATTGCCCCGAGTAGGAACAGTCGGGTGCATATTAGCTTCTTGTCCGCTCTGAGGGACTTGCGAGCTGTTCCGAGTTATAACTGGGGTGGTTTGTCCTATAGACACATCATGTATGAAATGGGGCGGGCCTCCCGGACTGCACTGGGGAGTGACCCGAGCATGGCTGCTCTGTGGAGCGTGCTGAAGGTATTCGAGACTCCTTGTACTTTTTACTTTGTATTTGTATGCTTGTATCTTGAACTTGACTGATGTTTTGTTTGTTCCTTGAAAGATTTGGATCTATGAGCACTTTCCGACTTTGGCGCCGGAGCGTACTAGAAATGCGGCTTACCCGTATGCTGCCTCTTGGATAGGAACGGTGCGCGTCGGTGCGTCCCTGGCGGCTTCTCGCAGAGCTTGGAGAGTTTTGCCTGCTGATAGGGTACTCTTTTGTACTGTTTTTCTTTCTTGTATTTGTATTTGTACTGTTGCTTGAGTTGTGTGCTTTGTAGGTGGTATGACGTCCTTTTGCCAACGCGGTTGTACCTGCCTCAGCTGCTCTTGCCCAAATCCTGTCTGAGCGGCGGGTTTTGCTTCCAGGGCTGTACCGCCATATGTGGTATCTGGGGGGAGCGAGTGTCCCTTCAACACAATTCAGGGGATAGACTTGTCCCCAAGGATCCGCCGGAGTCCATGCTGGCGTTGGATGAAGAGTTGGCCCGGCTTTATGCGGAGGCTAGGGGCGAGGCTGTTTGCCGCTCTTGGAGGGAGTTTGTACACAGGAAGGGGAGCTATGACGACTTCCTGAGGAGGATGGCTCCACCAGTACGCTTCGTACTGCCGGTGAGCTTTTGAACCTTGTATTCTTGTATTCTTGTATTCTTGTATTGATTGAATGATTGTATGATTGTATGATTGTATGATTGTATGATTGTATGTAGGAGAAGGAGGTTGATCCTGAGGACATTCCTCATGCTGATAGGATCCTCCGCTATGAGAACTCGGACGGGGAAGAGGTGGTGGAGACCATTCCTTGGGCTTCTCCTCCGCACCGGAAATCATATGATGCTGTACCCGAGCATTACGCCCCTGTAAGTACTGTTGCATTTTTGAAACTGTTAGTAACTTGTATTTGGAAATTGATCTTGAATTTTGTATGCAGGCGCCTCGGGTGAGAGTGCGTCGCTGGATGCTCTTGCTTGATTCTTGGAAGAGGCAGTGCGCCAAGCTGACCCGGAAGCTTTCTGGCCGGAACAAAGAGGTACCTCACTTGATTTTGAAACTTGTATACTGGAAATTCCAACTGGAAAATTGATTCTAGAAATTGTATCTTGTATAGGAGCGCCGTCGGGACCATAGAGACACTGTTGACAGGGAGCCTCAGGCGGAGACGTCCTCGAGACAGGAGGGACCGAGCTTGGAGCTGGGATAGGGGTCCGGTGCTGGTCTCATCAGAGGCATTCTGATTCTGAGTGGGGATCTTCCCCTTTTATACATGTTGACCCCACCAGGCATTCATTCGGAGGTGCTAGCGGTTTACGGCCCTTTGTTCCTCCTTCCGGCTATTACTTCGGAGGAAGTGGTCCTCAGCCTTGGGGTGCAGGTTCATGGACTTGCTACGCGGAGATGGATAGGATGCGCCAGGCTCAGATGTATGGGTCGTATCCGTATATGCCGATGCCGCCACCGTATCAGTATTCCTCCCCTCAGCAGGGAGTTCATCCTACCACTGGCACACTTCGCATCTTAGAGAAGGATCCTAGTACCCCTGGGACGGAGCTGGATCAGGAGCTAGAGCGCTTTAGGAGGCGTAACATACTTAGGACCGCTGATGATGACTCAGACTGACCCTGCATGGTAGCGAGTTCCAGCTTGCCTGGGTTGATTTTGTATAGGCTAGTTGTATTGTGTTTGTATGGCTCGAAACTTGAATTTTTGTGTGGTTTGTGAAATTTGAAGATTGGCTTTTGTATGTTTTAATGCTTGAAATTGTATGCGTAGTGTGTGCCTTAAAATTTTGTAGCTATATGCATGCATGACAATTTTGCGAAAAATTTTGAAAAAATTTGCCCATTTTTTCGGGTGTATGTACCCACTATAAGCCCCCACTTTGACTGAGGTTTTTTGGTTAGGAAAAGCGTAAGTCAAAGTATATTCAACTCTTGCTAATGCATATGCAGACTCGACTTAGAACGCTGATCTAGGACTAGAATGCTTGAATTTTGAAAGAAAGAAAAAATTGATCCGAAATCTGCCCGAAGCGTTGATCCGGACTGCTTGAAATTGCGCGGCTTGCGGCTTTGGAATCTCGAATAATGGAGGTTGTCCTATGCTATCCGAAACACTAAAGGGTGTGTACTCGGAGTCATAAGAGAGGACGGTGGCCTCGTCCTTAGATGCAGGCCCCTGCGCAGGCTTGGCGCCTGGCGCCTGTGAACTGTCGTGCAAGCTGATTTTTGTTTAAATAGGGAGTTTGTTGGATCATTTCTTGCATCAATCCTTCCCTACTGTCATTGCATACTGCTTCCTCTCGAAAAGAAAAGAAAATATGGCTGTGTCTTTTGAAAGTGCCTTGAACTCGTGGCTTGGTTCGCTAGGCAAGTTGGAGAAAAGGGAGCTTGATGGCATGCATCTCGAGGTGCCCGTCTCTTTCCGGTTTGTAAAATTGGATTTGCACTTGATTCTTGCTGCTCTGGAGGCTTGGGACCCGAATCATCACGTCTTCCGCTTTGGAAATAATGAGGTATGTCCTCTCCCTGAGGAATTTAGCGCCATATTGGGGTGGCCCTTGATGCTGGAGCCATGCATGCCCAGTGTTGAAGAACACTTTTTCTTGAACTTTGAAAGGTATTTGGGCCTAAAGCCCCCACTTTTGAGTGCTGTTGTATATGGCAGAGGGGTGGATTTGTCCCTCTTTGTCACCTACTTTGCTGGGCTTGATGTTCCCAAAGTTTTACGCTTGAGAGCCTTGAGTTTTTGTATATTTTCTCGCTTTCTCTTTTCGAAGCAGGGGTTTGGCAATAGTGATGCCTCCCTAATTGAGATTGTAGAGCAGTTTGCTAATGGTCGGGACCCAATGCCGCTCGTGATTGGCGAAACGTTGCTGGGCCTTGACATGCTGAAGTCGGACCCCTCTTCATTGCCGTCGGGAAGTCCGTTATTACTCCAAGTAAGGATCTGGAGCCTTCTTTGTATTGTTTAACTTGTACTTGTATTTGAATTTTGAATGTTGAATTTTGAAATGTGCTTCTTGTATACTCCCCAAGGTTTGGCTTATGGAGAGGCTCATGTTGGTGGCACCACCGGAGAACATGGCGAGCTATAATAGAAAAGGATTCACTGTGCGACCCATGGTGTATGCCCGACTTTCATTGGATGACTGGAGATGCGCACTCTCTGGGATTGAATCTTGTATAAGGTGGGTAGTTCCTTGGTGGGGAATTGCTGCTATGAAACATGCCCCTGGTTCTACTGTTTTGAGGGTGCCAAGCCTCACAATGCTGGTCTTCTACTCGCCTGCTCGAGTGATGAGGCAATATGGCTTGAAACCGGAGATCCCGGATTGCAAGGAAGAGAACCCGAGACCTGTTGCGCTAAATGCAAATCGACTTGAAGTTTGGAGTCGGTATTGGATCGCCAAACCATTCTTGAGTATCCCGTTCCCACCTGAGCCAGTTGCTCTGTCTGCGTGGTATATTGTATGGATGAGAGGCCAAAGCCAGAGGGACATTTCTCTCTCCGGATCAGCTAGAGTCCGAGGTTCTAGAGCTAGACGTCCTGCATCAACTGACTATGAGGAAGGTGACGGGAGTGTGACCCATCCGGTGCTTGACCATTCGGAATCCAAAGGAGGTTCGTCGTCCTCCCGTCTTGGAAGGCTTACAAGTTCCTTCTCCCGCCGCTTGGGCGAGGGGAAGATTGATGATTGATTGCGGGGGGAGCCAGGGGATAGTACTCAAGGTGCCGAGACTCGAGAGCATAGTCGCCCGACCCTAGATCTTTGTAGGCTAAATGTGTTTGAAATTGTATTGGAAGGAATTGTGTTTAGAATGTGTTTGGAAGATGTGTTTGAAAATGTGTTTGAAAATGTGTTTAGGAAGTGAAAAGGCTTTTGAACTTTGCTTCACTTGATCCTGACTTTGTATTTGAATTAGCTTTGAAGGCCTTAGGGCCAAATAAGGAGATATTGTGTTAAATTCCGGTTGAACATGCTTTGCTTTGAATTGGCACATTTGGAATAACAACAATTTGAGTTTTGAAATTTGATTTGATTTGATTTTTAGGATGCCCTTAATTGAGAAAATTTTGAATTTTTTTGTATTAAAGTGGCCGGGCCTCGAAATAAGGTTGCCTACGTGTCCCGTTAGGGAATCAGGCCGGACGTAGTTCTGACTACCTTACAGGACTCTGAATTGGATTCTTGAATTTGAACATGGAACTTAGACATAGAACATCTTGAGTTGATCGAGGTTGGTCAGAGATCTGAATTCTGTTTCATCGATGTCTGTTAGTTCGACTTCTCCCCCGGAGAGGATCTTCTTCACGATGTATGGGCCTGCCCAGTTGGGTTTGAATTTTTCCCTTGGGTCCATGATGCTTTTGCGAAGGGCTCTCAGGACAAGCTCGCCTTCCTTGATGTTTCGGGTTCTGACCCATTTGTTGAAATGTCTGGCCACTCGGCGCTGATAGACTTGTACATGGTGAGCGGCTTGAAGCCGTCGCTCATCGAGCATGACCAGCTCGTCATATCTTGCTTGTACCCATGCAGCTTCTGGGATTTTTCTTTCTAGGACTATCCTTAGAGAAGGTATCTCCAGTTCGATAGGTTGTACTGCTTCCATTCTATAGACCAATGAGAACAAAGTTGCACCAGTTGAAGTGCGAATTGAAGTTCGATATCCCCACAATGTGAAATGCAGCTTTTGGGGCCAGTCCTTGTAATTGGTAGTCATTTTCATGATGATGGTCTTGACATTCTTGTTGGCTGCTTCGACTGCCCCATTGGTTTGTGGGCGATAAGGTGAAGAGCGATGATGTTGAATCTTGTACTCGGTGAATAGATCTTCACACTCTCCTTAAAAATGGGTTCCCTGGTCGCTGATGAACTTGTGAGGAACGCCATATCTGCATATAATGTTTTCTTGTATGAACTGGGCTACTTGCTTGGAACCCAATACTTTGAATGACTTGGCCTCGACCCATTTGGTGAAATAGTCGATGGCGACCAGTATGAATTCATGACCCCCGGTGCCTGTTGGAGTGACTTTGCCGATGACGTCGATACCCCAGGCTGAGAATGGCCACGGTGATGAGTGATAGTATAGTAGTGATGGAGGAATGTGCTTCAGATTCGCACACTTTTGGCATGTGGGACACTTCTTGACGAAGAAGTAGCAGTCTCGTTCGAGGGTAGTCCAACAGTATCGTGCCCTGACGATCTTGAGAGCTAGCATTTTCCCATTCATGTGGGTGCCACAAACTCCTGCATGTATGTTGTCCATGACTCTTTGAGCTTCGTGCTTGTCAACACATCGGAGGTTAGGACCGTTAAGGGACCTTTTGTATAGAATGCCGCCTTCTATGACGAAATTGGCTGACTGTAGTCGTAGAGCCCTTCGATTCTTGCTTAAAAAGTGTGGGGGATATTCCGAACTTTGTAGATACCTTTGGATGTCTGTAAACCAAGGTTCATCTTCGTCTTGCTCGACGTGGTCAATAGCATGGACATATGCTGCTTCTTGACCGGTTTCAATTGTAAGTGGCATTTCAGCCATGCCGCTTGGAATGTTGATCATTGAGGCCAGTTTTGCCAGTGCATCGGCGAATTGATTCTCCTCTCTCGGGAGGTATGTATAGCGGAGCTCTTCTATTTGTTCAGACAACTGCTCAAGGTAAGACTGGTATGGAGCCAGGCTCTCGCTCTTTACTTTCCATTTGCCGGAAATTTGATTGATGATTAGGGAGGAATCCCCGTACACTCGAAGTTTCTGGACACCTAGGGCTAAGGCGGGTTCCAGTCCCATGATGCATGCTTCATATTCTGCCGCATTGTTTGTGACGTTGAATTGCAGTTTTGCTGATATAGGAATGTGCGTGCCGTCTGGGGCTACTAGAATTACTCCAACACCACATTCGTTTTGATGGGAGGCACCGTCGAAATGCATTGACCAAATGTCATCACTGGTCATTAAGATTTGCTCGTCGGGTAAGTCGTAATTTTCCTCTTCTGCCTCGACAGGACAGTCGGCTAGGAAATCTGAGACTGCTGAACCCTTGATAGATTTCTGTGGAATGTATTTGAGGTCGAATTCTGCTAGCATGACCAACCATCTGGACAAACGTCCGTTGAGTGCTGGTTTCTCGAATAGGTATTTTAGAGGATCGGCTTTGCTGATCACATGTATTGTATGGGAGAGCATATAGTGCCCTAGTTTCTTTGTGGCCCAAACCAATTAAGGCGATGCTGAGTTTCTCGAGCTGAGTGTATTTGGTCTCGTACTCGATCAGCTTTTTGCTTATGTAGTATACGGCGTTCTCCTTGCCTTCAATTTCTTGAGCAAGCATAGCCCCCACTACTGAATCTGTTGTTGTGAGGTAGAGCCTGAGGGGAATCCCTGGCATTGCTGGTTTTAGTACTGGTGGGTTGGAAAGATAGCTTTTGATTGTTTCGAATGCATGCCGACAATCGTCATCCCACACTTTGGGCTCGCTTTTTCGGAGCTTTCAAAATACTGGTTCACAGATCATTGTGAGTCTTGAAATGAACCTGCTGATGTATTGTAATCTGCCGAGAAAACCCCGAATTTCCTTTTCATTCATTGGTGGTTGCATCTCGAGAATTGCCTTGATTTTTGAAGGGTCAGCCTCTATGCCTCGAGAGCTGATGATATATCCGAGCAACTTGCCTGACGTTACCCCGAATGCGCACTTTTGAGGATTGAGCCTCATGTGTATTGTCTGAGCCTGTTGAAAAACTTTCGAAGTACTGAGGTATGCTCGTGCCGTTCTTTGGATTTGACAATCATGTCGTCGACAGATACCTCAATTTCCCTGTGAATCATATCTCTCATGATGGCTGTTGCTGTTCTTTGATAAGTTGCTCCTGCGTTCTTTAGTCCGAACGGCATAACTGTATAGCAATATGTACCCCACTGAGTGATGAAGGTTGTTTTCTCCATGTCTTCCTCTGCCATGGGAATCTGATTGTAGCCTGCGTACCCGTCCATAAAAGAGAGTAAGGCATGATTTGCGGTGTTGTCGACCAGGACTTCGATGTGAGGCAATGGAAAACCGTCTTTAGGGCTGGCCCTGTTAAGATCCCTGTAGTCCACACACATTCGTACTTTTCCGTCTTTCTTTGGAACTGGGACGACATTTGCGATCCATTCTGGATATTTTGCTTCTCGAATAAACCCGGCCTCTAACTGCTTGGAGACCTCTTCTTGAATTTTGAGGGAAACATCCAGTTTCATGCGACGGAGCTTCTGCTTGATGGGCTTTGACCCTGGAATAAGGCGAATTGTATGCTGACCGATGCTTGGAACTACCCCTGGCATATCATGATAAGACCATGCGAAGACGTCTACATAATCTGAAAGTAGCTTGATAAGATCGTCCCGCTCTGATGGAGAAAGAGTTAAACCAATCTGAACTAGTTTTGAATCACTGCTGTTAGAAAGGTTAATTTTTTCTGTTTCCTCAATTATGGGCGTCCTATTTTCATGATTTTCGATAGCTTTTAGAAATACAAAGTCAGTTTCTTGTGAAGCAAAGTTGTGTGGATTAGGATTTGATTTTGAATTAGGACTCGAAGAGTAAGTAGAAATTGAAGTGTTATTGAAATCAGTAATCAATACATCGACTGTTTTGACTTGAAGCTCGGCCTTTTGAGGCACTTGATTGATGCAAGACTCTAGTTTTAGACACTTAGACACATTGCTAGACTCAGATCCAGACTCATCCTCCGACTCGGACTCGCTCATCATAGATCCTTCGCCCACAGTAATCTTGAACATTTTGCCATTCGGAGCTGTTATCTTGAGAGACTTTCTCCAGCCGTTAACCATCTTCTCACTTAGAGTAATCAGCTTAGACGGGTCGAAGTCTTCGATTTGAGTGATCATTTGAACCATGGTGTCTTCAGAAATGGTAGGGGTCATCTCCTGGCCAAACAATAGACCGAAAGCTGATGAATCAAGGCATTCAGGGGAGGCCTTGTCTTGTATTGGAGGAGCATCCTCTAGAAAGTGACAGTCTTGAAAGATCTCGAATTCGGGGTAGAGAACCCCCTTTGAAGAGTCATAGAATGGTCCTGGGAAGTCGAAGTATAAGTTATCCTCTCCTTCTTTCACGAATTGCCCATTGAGTGTGAGTTTATGAGGAGGTATTTTGAATTGATCTTTGCCAGCTCGACGGGCCTTTAGCTTAGCCTTTTGCTGCTTGTCATCGAACCTAGTAGGCTTGTATCCCAGACCGCAACAGTTGGTCTGTGCTTGGGCTTTGAAAGGAGATTCGGTGGATGGTGGCAGAGTAGTGCCCAAGAAACGCCCACGCTTGATCATCATGCGCTTTGCCATGGGATTCATTCGGGATTCGATGGCCCCAACTTCAGCACTGAATCCCCAGAGGTCTTTGTCCCTGTCATCATGTTTGATTAATTTCAAAGCCTTGTCGGCTATCTTGGTCCTTGGATGAGACGCGTGCAGGGTAATGACATTTCCTTGGACCTCCATTCGGACTTTCTGGTGAAGTGAAGATGGCACTGCTTTGAGGTCATGGATCCAAGGTCTTCCCAGTAGGAGATTGAAAATTTCTTTGATGTTAAGCACTTGAAAGCTCACTTTCCGCTCGATTGGCCCGGTGCGGAGTAGTAGAGTGAGAGTTCCCATTGCTTCCCGACGAGTGTTGTCATAGGCACGAGCACCTTAGGTGGAACTAGAAAAGTCACTAGGGGTGAAACCCAGATTTTCGGCAGTGTGGAGAGGACACACATTGATGGCCGATCCATTGTCCACTAGAGTCATGGGGATGATCTTGTCTTTGTATTCAACAGTCAGATAGAGAGCCTTGTGATGGCCCGCCCCCTCGGGTGGGAGGTCTTCATTAGTAAAGGTGATTCCTTCTTCTAGATTTGTAAGCAACCCGATCAATTCGTCAGGAGTGACTTCTGGGGTGGCATTTAGTTTGACTAGAGCATTGATAAGAGCAGTGCGGTGCTCCACAGAGGAAGCCATGAGTTGCCAAATATTAACCTCTACCTCAGTGCGCTTCAATTTCTTGATTAGAGGGTTCTCCTCGGTGGATAGAGGAACATCCATTTCTGGTGCCGTTGTGTTGGCTGACTCTTGAATTCGACCAGACCTAGTCAAGACTTGAACACTGTTTTCTGCCTTAGGGTCCAAGTACCAGTCGGCGCTTACAATTTCTCGGCATTCATCGTCAGAGATGTTTTCAACAGGAGGGTCCTGATATGTGTCTTCATCATCGCTGGCCCAGATCCCGCAAATGTCTCCTTGAGGTAACCCTGATTCCGAGTTTTCACTTGGCTGCGCAAAGTGTGTTACAGACCCTTGATTATGAAATATTTCCTCTACCTCGAATGGGCCCACAACATGGAAAAGAGTTTCTTGATTGTCTTCGAGAGCCCTTATGCGAGCCTCGGCTTCCTCGACACGTTCATAGAGCTCTGCTACAGCTGCTGCTAGTGAAGTCATCTTGAGTAGGATCTTGAGAAGAGGAATCTGAGCACCTATTTTGGACATGATTTTGAACTTTAGAACTTGAACTTCCCGACTGTGAGGGGGTCGAAAAAGCACGAGGCTAATGCATGACCTCGTCCCTCGTGGGCTTGACGTTGTCAGATCAAGTGTAGTTAGATTTCCTGTGAGTTTACACCCAATCGACTAGTAATATAGGAGTCGCCATTCAGTTTTTAACGACAATGAGAAAAACTAACAAAACCCGGTTATCGTGACATAAAGGGAGTGCAATTATGTTCGACCACGACGGCCATAGGTTCCCTTGTGATCCCTGGTGTGGGGATCGCTCAACGTACACCCGCAGGGCAGAGATTGAGATTTCGGGGGACTGTAACTACCGAGAGGAGTGCTCATCGATAACTCCAGAGGTAGGTTATCCTTACTAGCTCAGCATAAATAATTGAAGGGACATGCGTTTAAACTATTAGACTACTCCGAATTGATTTTAGCAATATGCAACACATAATATTAAATCGATCGTGATTAACTTATTTAGATTGATTTAAGGTACCTAGCATGATAGTTCAATTGTCCAAGGTATTATCTTTATTAGGCGTGATAGATCAATCAAATTAATATTTTAACAATTTTATAAAAGGGTGATGAAAGCGATTAAATCATGCGAAGGGACACATTACGACGCACCCTTGAGAGGTGCGTCACGGTTCTCAGAAAACTAACCACTTGGCTTTGCTATTTCTCCTTTTATTTAACGAATCTCGGGTTGCTGAGCAGTGTTCCAGTATTTAGGCTTAATTCTTCAGCTACAAGGGACAGGATACGCTCTGTTCGACTTTTGGGTCGATTGCGACAGAACGCGGGATCAATTTCGCAGCGTGAGGCTTAGGCTTAGGGTTGGAGTCAATACTCAGATTATGAATTGTGTGTCTTTTTCCTCGATTATGAGGCTGTATTTATAGGGAAAGAGTTGATGGAAAGATAGATCTTTAGAATCCGAACCCAAAGAAAATTCGGAGACAACACGTCCCAGGTATTTTCAGCGCCCAGGGCTGGCCGCCGAAGATTTCGGCGCCCAGACCCAGGCGTTGAAAATAGGGTCTGAGCCGAGCCTTTTGTCAGATTTGGACTCTTAATCACGGAGCTTTTGAGACTTATCCGAGTTTCTTAGTGCGTATCAACTTATGACAGAATGCGTCTGGGCCCGTTACGAACTCTGGGTTCGTTAGGAATTTTAATTATTACGTAACTCTTATTTTCGAATTATAACAGGAATAGAATTCCTTTGCCAATTCTATCTCTTTTAGGACTTTATGTTGGAGTGCAATACCTAATTCTGACAGATTTCTATCTTTATGTCTTGCCCCTTTTAACAACTACTTCTTACGGCAGTTACCATTTTTAGCAGGTTTCTATAAATAGCAGGTTTGGATAAAATGAAAAGGGTGATCGAGATTCGTTATTTTATAGGAGATGCGTTGACAAGCGGAGATTTACGTTCTCATCATCGAACCTTCCCTTTCGGGAATGGGGATAAAAGTAGGTGTCTACAGTTAGCCCCCACTTTGACTGAGTTTTGGAGTAAGACGATGGTCAAAGTATCAGACGGAGTGCGTCATACAAGCCATGGTGTATGTGACCTGTTTTGCGAGGGTCTCACGAGCCCCCGAGTGATAACATTTGACTTAAGGGTCATCACTTGAAGTGTTAATATATTCCTCACGTGTCATTGGAATTTGTTAAGTATAGGAACTCCCTCACTTTGTCATTGAAAGTACCTACAGATGTATAGAAACTCCCTCACTTTGTCATTGGAAGTATCTACAGATGTTTTCGAAATCAAAGCTATAAAGTGTAACCAGGCCTGGTCAAGCCAAATCACGAGGTAAAATGTTTTTAAAGATTCTCATTTTCAGGGTTAGCTAAACGAGAAAACCCCCTTGTTTTAATAGGACGTAAAACGAAGGAAAATCCAGCACATCGCTCTTTTTGGAAAAATGGAAAATCAATCCTTTGATTTTTGGAAAAAGGGAAACTATCCTTGGATTTTTGGAAAAGGGAAACCATCTTTTGATTTTTGGAAAAAGATAAACCATCCTTTGATTTTTGGAAAAAGATAAACCATCCTTTGATTTTTGGAAAAAGATAAACCATCCTTTGATTTTTGGAAAAAGATAAACCATCCTTTGATTTTTGGAAAAGGGAAACCATCTTTTGATTTTTGGAAAAAAATAAACCATCTTTAGATTTTTGGAAAAAGATAAACCAGGAAAAGTTATCGCTGCAGCGACTAAGGACCTGCGCGGTTAGTGACGCAGACCCCGCGCGCTGAAGGTGGGCGAACCTGTCCGCTGAGGGTGGACGCCCCGTCCGATAGAAGTGGACGAATCTGTTTTGATGTTTTTGAAAATAAGGACCTACGCGGCTTGTGACGTAGACCCCGCCGGCTGAAGATGGCGAGCCTGTTTTTTTTGTTTTTGAAGAATTTATTTTCTTTTCATTTTTCGAAAACTGAGGACCTGCGCGGTTTAGTGACGCAGACCCCGCCGGCTGAAGATGGCGAGCCTGTTTTTGTTTTGTTTTGAAGAATTTTATTTTCTTTCGAGGGATGCTCGGATTTAGTTGCAACCTGAATGTGGGTTGACAACGTGCTTAGACGGACCATTGTCTCGTGGTCATCATATTTCATGGTTTTAAGCTAGTCTTTACGGCTCAATTTTGTCACTACCTGGGTCCTTGATTAGGGGACTATGTATAAGTATCAACGGCGGCCTTTGTCTTGAGGTCGTAATCCGGTTTTATCTTTTGAGATTATCCAAACACGGGGCTTCGTACAGCGTAGTCTGGGAATATTATTTTTAACTTTGTATACTCTATTTGAGCCACCAAGCACTCGTGCTTGACGGTCATTTCTTGTAAAAGAGGTTCCTTGGGGATACGCAATTTTTAATGTTCTTGATCGTGTTTGGGATCGTGCTCGTAAGTGCGAGCGATCTTTGTAGTGGTGTGCTACTCTTAACAAAGCCGTGAGGTGCGACTTTCAGTAAAGGAATCGACAATTTTGAAGTCGAATGGATACGACAGGACCCTATAGAAATCCGGGCTTCTTTTGGGCCTGGGTTCATTTTCGGCGCCCAGGCCTGGGCGATGAAATAATTCACGCCCTAGGTTGGGGGTTGAAAATGTTGTTTGGGCTGATCTTTTGATGACACAGTTGGCCTCTTGTTCGTTCGTTTATGTCTACGTATTCTCTTCTCTTTTTCTTTTTCTTTATTTTTTGGAACGTAGAATTTAGAGATCACAATGAGTTGAGTGATCGTGATGATTTCTCGAGAAGCCGTAGCCGATTGGTGGGCTACGGTGTTTGTCACTTTGGGGCGATTATTTAAAGGAACTGTTGCTCTTAAGGCGTACAGTTATTGCAATAGTCGGGCGAGTCTATATGGCCCGAGGAACATACCTTGAGGCGTAAGACTTTGATCGCTCTTTGTTGTATATATTTTTTCCTTTCGGACGTGTTCGTGAATGTTCGATGTATGTGCGAACGAGCGTTCATAGAATGGCCGTTGCGTGCGGTCCATTAATCAGTTCTCTTAAATCATCATTTTTTTTTTTGAGCAATGACTGATTGGTTAATAACTTGCTTAGAAGCTTGATAGGGTTCAGGACCATTCATGAAGTGGGATCAAGCATCGTGCCCTTTTGATCATTCACACATTTTCTTTGAGAATTATTTTTATTATGGTCGTTTCGTAGCTTGGAGCCCCCAAGCATGCATGTTGGGATGCTTCCTTTTGGCGTACGATTTTTGTAGGTTCTTTCGAGAAAGATGCCTTGGGGTTCCGCTCGTGTAGGTGCGAGCTATCCCTTCCTTGGTAGGTAATGTTTTGCTACCTTTAATCCTTAATGTAGAAGTCGTGTGGCTTGCATTTTGAATTTGGGCGATAAGTAGTCTTTGCCTCATACTCTTGGTCATGCCCGCATTAGCGCAATATGCCTTATTCTCTTTGTTTTTAGACTTGTACTGTGGGATGTTTTTATGGTGCGACGTAGGCTTGTGTGGCCCAACAACGTGTCTTAGAACATTCCTCCAGGTGTTGGGATATATCATCATTATATTGGAGTATTTCATCACGCCTTGTTCAGGTGTTCGAACAAGTGTAGCACCTTCTACGTGGGTGTGCATGGCTTATTACTTCGTTCGATGCGAGGATTCATAGATGTTTCTTTTTTTTATTTTCTTATCCTTGATTTTTCTTTCGCTTTTGCTTCGGAACGACGTAGACTGTGTAACGGGCGCTTGTAGGGCGAGCGTTATGTGCAGTAGTTTGATCGGAGTTTTGGTGACTCGCGATTTTCAGTTACCCTTGTTAGTGGGGTGACTTTATATATTCTAAGTAGTGCTTAGAATTTGGGAGGGGTTGTAGCCATTCTAAGGTTCGTTTTACACGATTAAACCTTAGGATTGTGCCCCTATGACGTGTGTATAGCATTAGCGTCGAGAATTTGCGATAAAATCGTCATTTCGAGCCTTTTTAGAGTGTTTTTCTCAAGCCCCCAATTGTAGCTACGGGATTGGCTTGGTGCTATAATTCTTGGCATACGTTTTTATGCATTCATGGTGACATGGATCATGAATAGTTTGAACCAGACTCGTTTAGTGCGAGGTACGTTCAAGTAGTGATTTGCTACTTTTCTTGTAAATGTCGTATTGTGCGACATTGCCATGGTCAAGGTAGTCACATGTTGAAGTGTGCCTTGACCAAAAGCTAGGTACCTTTATTTACCCATAATCATATTTAGAAATCTTTTTGACTCGCTTGCAACATCGAGATAACGCATACTTAGCTTAAACCAACGACACTTTATTATGTTCGAAGAAGTCTTTAAAAATTATATGAAATCCGAGTCCTACTGTGTACAATCCGAGGTGTCCTAAGTAAGTTTGACTTATAGAAAGGTTCTTACAGGATTACATGAGTGAATCAAAACACTGCTACGATTTTCGGAATGATGTCTAAGGATTTGCTGGAGGCCAGGGTGCAGGCGTCAAGATATTACTTGTGCCCGTGTGGCACATGCTTTGGGCTTTTAGGGCCATCTTTTCCAGAATTGCGGGAATATAAACCGTTTTCAAATTGACTTAGATTTACTTGGTGTATGTCTGCACAAAAGGTCAAGGTATACTTAGTTCTTTCCCTAGCTCTTTCATTTCAATTTTTAGCCCCCAGTTTTTATTATGTCTTCTCATTAATGATGCTTTCAGATTTCGATTTTAGATGTCCGTGTCATATGTCTGAGTAGGGTGAGCCTTGGTTAAGTGCCAAGTCCTATTGACAATGTCTGATTTTTTTTTCAAAGGGGATTCGCAAGCATTTGAATTACCATGAACGGGTGCCCTGAGTTCAAAGGAACGATGGGGCGATGCCGTAGAACAATCCTCTTTTTTGCAAGCTTACTTCCTTTACTACTTGTTGGCGATTATGACTGTGTCTAGTGGTGAAAGAAGGTCTTTAAGTGAGTTAGTTCGTTTTAGGGAGGGTCAAGTCGAGTATTTTAGAGGTCATGGACGCTCACGCTAGCCCCCATTCAATTGAGGCAAAGCGATCTTTTGAGTATTGGCTAAGTTCCTAGGGGTGTGAGTGCTCCTTGTGGCAAGGGTACGTGCCCTTATTATTTTTCGATGTGTGCTCATTTTGGCATCTTGATGACTTGGATTCTTCCTTTGACTTAAATTTTTCTTTCGACTTGGATTGCAAGTAATTAAATTTCAATAAGGGACTCTATTTTTTATTCTTATTATTCTATAGGTTTTAACATTTTTGCAAATTGGTTGGACCGAATCATGGATTGCCTACGTATCCGCCTTAAATAGATTTAATTTGGAATCAAGTCTTGCGTAGTTCTTAGCCAGAAAATGGTTTCTTAGAATGCCGATTTCAAACAAGTACGTTCGAGTGGAATCGTAATGTTTGAAATAGGATGAGATAAGTGAAGTTCATTATTATTTTAATCTGCTGCTTTGCCGTAGGCCAAAAATTTGTTTCATTTTTTAAGTACATGTATTAGCACAAATCTTTTCATGTATTTTTTTTTGTATGTATATCTGAATACGTGTTGTACCCCCCAAGTGTTTCGTTATTTTTCCGTGTATGTGCGGATAATATGACGAGCACTTCTGGACAAAATTTGGCAAGCAGAGAGATTCAGCGCCCAGGCTGGGGCGTTAAAGATTCCGACGCCCGGCTCTGGGCGTTGAAAATGATTCCTTCTTTTCGTTTTGTGCCAAATATTTGCGAATCTTTTTTGTGCGCTAAATGCTCTTTTTATTTTTTTAGACGAACTTTTAAAGGTGCTTTGCAAAGTTTCTTTTTTACTATTTATTTTTGTATTTTTTTTTACGTGAAGCGTAGAATGTACTTTTCATTTGTCCTTTTTTTTATTCGTGACTCAAGACGGCTTGAAAGATGGGTTGAATGAGATAGGATAATTTGTATAGATATTAGTCAAGCATGAGCATTGGGAAGGGTAGAAGATCGTAGAACTTTATGTAGTTTTTGTGGTATGATTTGGGTTGGTTGACTCAATTCTTTTCCTTCGTTTACTTGGGTAAATTTCGCACTTTGGGAGGTACGGGCTAAGTATTTCATGGCTCGCTCTTTTCGTTTTCCCTTTTCTCTTTCTCTTTTTTCTTTTTTGGCTTTGGGATTTCCCCCCTTTTTATTTGGGCTAAAAGGTAGATGGTTGTGGTCTTTGAGTCACGAGGCGAGACTGAGTGAGCCTCGTTTGGTAGGCCTATAGTGGACCTTTAATTTTAGTAGGCCTAGGGTGGACCTTTATATTGTCTTACTTTGCAAGCGTTTTTAGTCGTTTCTTAAAATGTGCAAATAGCGTAGATTCAAAATATTGTTTTTACTTTATTGAAATTTAACGAAAGAATTACATCGAAAATAATCTTTTTTTTTTTGCTTCTTTTCAGATTCCAGTTTCCGGGTTTTAATTGGAAGTTGTGATTTAGACTCGAACTTTCATTAATTTTTCTGATTATAACCCGTGTGTGAATACAAGGAGGTGGCCTAGACTCAAAATAATGACGTGGCGTAAACCTATAATACTTGACCAAGCGACTCTCAGACTTAGGCTAATTGGACCATAACTTTCGTTGGTTGACACTTTAGATTTTAACCCTTGGGTGTTCATTTGTCATGCGCCATTTTGCTTAATGTTGGCAAGGTAGTTAGTTGGGGAGATCGAATTTCATTTTTGCAAGACTAGAATCATTAGTGCGGCTTCCCTCTTAGTGTGTATTGCTTTACCCCGATGGTAGCCTTATGGCATGCCGAGTTGGGTATTTTCATGGTTCGTCATGTTGCATTCATGGAAAATCTTTTAGTCCGTACCTAGGAGTACTTCAAGGAGCGAGTGGCTCGAGAGGACTATGATGGTCGTGACCCAATGTGATCATAAGCCTTTAGGCCATTTTTTTTTTTTGCCAATGGTATTGACACCTTAGGTTCACTTTGGGAGTTGTGCGACTATGGAGGAATGATTTTCAGAATGTGACTATTTCCATTTTGCAAATACTTGAATTACATAACATATTTTTTGTTGGTGAGAGAGAGTATTGAGGCCGTAGATTCTTAGCAAGGGATGACAATTACATACGGGTGCTTATTGATTTCTTTTAAATGTTAGGAAGGGAGTCTCAATATGGTTTAACCTTTTAACTTGCAGGACGACACCAAGCATTAGGACCGATTATAAGACAACTAAGACTTAGGATTTAGATTGTACTTTGGCATAGCCTAGTCTAGACTCGGATTTATTTATTTTTTATTCGAACATTATTTTTCCTTGAAAACTTTATTTGAACATTATTTTTTGAATACTTTGCCCATGTGACATTCAAGGTCTTTTAATTAGCGTGCTCGGTTTTGGTGCCGAACATTCCCGTCATAGGAGGCCTAATGACGATACAAAGAGTCGTTTATTTTATAAGTCGTTCTTAGAATCGAGTGCTTTTTCATACGTCCTCGTAGCAAATTTGTTACGAATTTTTTAATTGCTACGTATATTTTGTGCGCGGGCACCTAGGCTGCGGTGCCTGGCCAAAAGGCCAAGCAGCAACTTTAGCGCCCAGCGCAGGGCATGAAAATGTTTGGCGCCCAGCCAGGGGCGCTGAAAATGCGTCCCTGACTGGTACTCGTATTCTGTTCGCGTATTTTTTTTGTACATGCGACTTAATTTTGCGTGCTTGCCTAATAACGTCCTTTACGCGTTGTGCAGCGTTGTGGGATCCGTTACAGGCTATCTTAGGCGTCGCTTATTTTTGTGGCGATCGCCCGGGGTTGCGGAACACGTATTTTGGTATAACTCTTTGGCCAATCGGTGTTTATGAATGTTTGGGAAACTTTTAAGGTCGTTGGTTTTCTAGCGTTATTTGTCACACACAATCACAACATAATCACATAATTTGCTACACATAACTAACATTACAACATGAAGCAAAAAATTTTATGTCACGTAGTTTATGATAGGCTTCTATGGGTAATGTTCGCTCCTGGCTTGGTACCGCTTCTATCGTAGATCCAACACATGCCCCGGTCAAGGTAGTGCATTCAACAGACGAATTTCGTCCCAAGAGGCCAATCACGATGTAAGCCAAGGGGGCATGCGCCAATGAGAGGGACCTTAGTGGGCGAGCGATTGGGTTTGGGACGAGTTTACTACTAGCGACAAGTGCCGAGTGGACAACATTCGAAGCGTATGCACCCCCCGGTTGGCGATGGGTATCCTTAGTCCCAACTCCCGAGATGAAACATGCCAAGGGAGCCGAGATTTGTTATGCGGTTATGTCCGTTCACATTAATATGCAGATTTTCAGGTCGTCCCAACTTGATAAGGAAATAAACGCGGAGTAGGATCGTTTCACCCTTCGGCTATTTTGATTACCTACGAGCACGAGTATTTCATTAACTTTCCCTAGTGGAGTCGCCATTGTGAGGGGGTCGAAAAAGCACGAGGCTAATGCATGACCTCGTCCCTCGTGGGCGTGACGTTGTCAGATCAAGTGTAGTTATATTTCCTGTGAGTTTACTCCCAATCGACTAGTAATATAGGAGTCGCCATTCAGTTTTTAACGACAATGAGAAAAACTGACAAAACCCGGTTATCGTGGCATAAAGGGAGTGCAATTATGTTCGACCACGACGGCCATAGGTTCCCTTGTGATCCCTGGTGTGGGGATCGCTCAACGTACACCCGCAGGGCAGAGATTGAGAGTTTGGGGGACTGTAACTACCGAGAGCAGTTCTCATCGATAACTCTAGGGGCAGGTTATCCTTACTAGCTCAGCATAAATAATTGAAGGGACATGCGTTTAAACTATTAGACTACTCTGAATTGATTTTAGCAATATGCAACACATAATACTAAATCGATCGTGATTATCTTATTTAAATTGATTTAAGGTACCTAGCATGATAGTTCAATTGTCCAAGGTATTATCTTTATTAGGCGTGATAGATCAATCAAATTAATAGTTTAACAATTTTATAAAAGGGTGATGAAAGCGATTAAATCATGCGAAGGGACACATTACGACGCACCCTTGAGAGGTGCGTCACGGTTCTCAGAAAACTAACCACTTGGCTTTGCTATTTCTCCTTTTATTTAACGAATCTCGGGTTTCTGAGCAGTGTTCCAGTATTTAGGCTTAATTTTTCAGCTACAAGGGACATTATACGTTCTGTTCGACTTTTGGGTCGATTGTGACAGAACGCGGGATCAATTTCGCAGCGTGAGGCTTAGGCTTAGGGTTGGAGTCAATACTCAGATTATGAATTGTGTGTCTTTTTCGTCGATTATGAGGCTATATTTCTAGGGAAAGAGTTGGTGGAAAGATAGATCTTTAGAATCCGAACCCAAAGAGAATTCAGAGACAACACATCCCAGGTATTTTCAGCGCCTAGGGCTGGGCGCCGAAGATTTGGGCGCCCAGACCCAGGCGTTGAAAATAAGGTGTGAGCCGAGCCTTTTGTCAGATTTGGACTCTTAATCACGGAGCTTTTGAGACTTATCCGAGTTTCTTAGTGCGTATCAACTTATGACGGAATGCGTCTGGGCCCGTTACGAACTCTGGGTTCGTTAGGAATTTTAATTAATACGTAACTCTTATTTTCGAATTATAACAGGAATA
Organism: Spinacia oleracea; assembly: GCF_020520425.1. Taxonomy (NCBI): domain Eukaryota; kingdom Viridiplantae; phylum Streptophyta; class Magnoliopsida; order Caryophyllales; family Amaranthaceae; genus Spinacia; species Spinacia oleracea. Next base: position 44,493,323 of record NC_079487.1, on the reverse strand, counting down.
GAATTCCTTTGCCAATTCTATCTCTTTGAGGACTTTATGTTGGAGTGCAACACCTAATTCTGACAGATTTCTATCTTTATGTCTTGCCACTTTTAACAACTACTTCTTACGGCAGTTACCATTTTTAGCAGGTTTCTATAAATAGCAGGTTTGCCTAAAATGAAAAGGGTGATCGAGATTCGTTATTTTATAGGAGATGCGTTGCCAAGCGGAGATTTACGTTCTCATCATTGAACCTTCCATTTCGGGAATGGGGACAAAAGTAGGTGTCTGTGAGGGGGTCGAAAAAGCGCGAGGCTAATGCGTGACCTTGTCCCTCGTGGGTGTGACGATTCTTTTTATTCAATCAAGTGTAATTGGATTTCCTGTGAGTATACACCCAATTGACTAGTAATATAGGAGTCGCCATTCAGTTTTTAACGACAATGAGAAAAATTGACAAAACCCGGTTATCGTGACATAAAGGGAGTGCAATTATGTTTGACCACGATGGCCGTAGGTTCCCTTGTGATCCCTGGTGTGGGGATCTCTCAATATACACCCGCAAGGTAGAGATTGAGGGTTCGGGGGATTGTAACTACCGAGAGGAGTAATTCGCTCGTCGATAACTCCAGAGGCAGGATATCCTTACTAGCTCAGCATAAATAATTGAAGGGACATGCGTTAACTATTAAACTAATCTGAGTTGATTTTAGCAATATGCAACATATAATACTAATTCGATCGTGATTATCTGATTTAAATAGCATTAAGGGACCTAGCATGATAATCCGATTTCCCAAAAATATTATATTTGTTAGGCGTGATAGAACAATCAGATTAGGTTAGTTTAACAGTTCATAAAAAGGGCGAGGAAAGCAGTTAAATCATCGAAAAGGGACACATTACGACGTACCCTTGAGAGGTGCGTCACGGTTCTCAGAAAACTAACCACTTTGACTTTGCTATTTCTCCTTTTTATTTAACGAATCTCAATTATGGGACTGGATACGTTCTGTTCGATTTATGGATCGATTGCGACAGAACGCGTGAACAGTTTCGCAGCGAGAGGTTTAGGCTAAGGGTTGGAGTCAATACTCAGAATATAATTGTGTGTTGTTGTATGTTGTTTCACGTCGAAACTAGGGGCCTATTTATAGGGAAGAGTTCGTGGAAAGATAGAATTGCAGAGTTCTAATCCACAAAGAATTAGGAAAAGAGACGTACCCAGGTATTTTCAGCGCCCAGGCCTGGGCGCCGAAGATTTCGGCGCCCAGAGCCAGGCGTTGAAAATAGGGTCTGGGCAGTTTTGTTTAGTCAGATTCGGATTCCTAAAATCCGTAGAGTTTGAGATTAATTCGAGTCTTTTAGCGCGTATCAATTTTATGACGGAATGCGTCTGGGCCCGTTACGAACTCTAGGCTCGTTAGGATTTTAATTAATACGTAACTCTTATTTCTGAATCATATTAGGAATAGGATTCTTGCAGTTTTCTATCTCATTTAGGATTTATGTTGGAATGCAACACCTAATTCTGACAGGTTTCTATCTTTTATGATTTGCCACTTTTAGAAGCTACCTTTTACGGCAGTCACTATTTTTAGCAGGTTTCCATAAATAGCAGGTTTCGGGTGAAATGAAATGGGGAATCGAGATTCGTTTATTTTATAGGAGATGCGTTGTCAAGTGGAGTTTTTATGCTTTCATCATCGAACCTTTCCCTTGCGGGAACGGGGACAAAAGTAGGTGTCTACAGTTAGCCCCCACTTTGACTAAGTCTTGGAGTAAGACGATGGTCAAAGTATTAGACGGAGTGCGTCACACAAGCCATGGTGTATGTGACCTGTTTTGCGAGGGTCTCACGAGCCCCCGAGTGATAACATTTGACTTAAGGGTCATCACTTGAAGTGTCGTCATATCCCTCACGTGTCATTGGGATTTGTCAACTGATAGTATAGAAACTTCCTTACTTTGTCATTGGAAGGATCTAAAGGTGCGTAGAAAACTCCCTCACTTTGTCATTGGGAGTAGCTACAGATGTTTTTGAAATTAAAGCTGTAAAGTGTAATTGGGCCTGGCCAAGCCCAATCACGAGGTAAAACGTTTTTAAAGATTCTCATTTTCAGGGCTAGCTAAACGAGAAAACGAAGGAAAATCCAGCACATCGTTCTTTTTTGGAAAAAAGGAAAACCAATCCTTTAATTTTTGGAAAAAAGGGAAAACCAATCCTTTAATTTTTGGAAAAAGGGAAAACCAATCCTTTAATCTTTGGAAAAAGGGAAAACCAATCCTTGAATTTTTGGAAAAAGGGAAAACCGAAAAAGGTTATCGCTGCAGCGACTAAGGACCTGGGCGGTTAGTGATGCAGACCCCGCCCGCTGAAGGTGGGCGAGCCTGTCCGCTGAGGGTGGACGCCCCTTCCGATAGAAGTGGACGAATCTGTTTTGATGTTTTGAAAATAAGGACCTACGCGGTTTGTGACGTAGACCCCGCCGGCTGAAGATGGCGAACCTTGTCCGCTGAGGGTGGACGCCCCGTCCGATAGAAGTGGACGAATCTATTTTGAAATTTATTTTGCTTTTTTTGAAAATAAGGACCTACTTGGTTTGCGCCGTAGACCCCGCCGGCTGAAGATGGCGAGCCTATTTTGAAGATTTTATTTCTTTTGAAAACTGAGGACCTGCGCGGCTAGTGACGCAGACCCCGCCCGCTGAAGGTGAGCGAACCTGAATTCGTCTTTTCGATTTGGGATTCGTGTGCCGCGATCTTGCCCGATTGAGGTGGGCAAGTCCCTATTTTTCTTGTGATTTCTTTTGAGAATTTCTTTTTATTCATTCTTATAGGAGCGAATTCTTCCGAGGGATGCTCGGATTTAGTTGCAACCTGAATGTGGGTTGACAATGTGTTTAGACGGACCATTGTCTTGTGGTCATCATCTTTCATGGTTTGAGCTAGTCTTTATGGCTCAATCTTGCCACTACCTAGGTCCTTGATTAGGGGACTATGTATAAGTATCAACGGCGACCTTTGTCTTGAGGTCGTAATCCGGTTTTATCTTTTGAGGTTATCCAAACACGGGATTTCGTACAGTGTAGTTTGGGAATACCGTTTTAACTTTGCACACTTTCTTTTGAAATATATATTTTCTTTCGAGCCCCCAAGAACTCGTGTTTGACGGTCATTTTTTGTCAAAGAGGTTCCTACGCATTTTGTAATGTCTTTGATCGTGTTTGGAATCGTGCTCGTAAGCGCGAGCGATCTTTGTAGTGGTGTGCTACTTTGACAAAGTCGTGAGGTGCGACTTTCGCCAATTTTCAAGTCGAATGAGTATGGCAGGGCCCAATAGAAGTTAGGGCCTTTTTTTAGCCTGGGTTCATTTTCGGCGCCCAGGCCTGGGCGCTGAAATAATTCACGCTCAGGTGGGGCGTTGAAAGTGTTGTTTGGGCTGGTCTTTTGATGACACAGTTGGCCTCTTGTTCATTCGTTTATTTCACTTGAAAGTTCTATGTATTCTCTTTTCTTTTGTTTTTTCTTTGTTTTTAGAACGTGATGATTTTCTTGAGAAGACGTAGCCGATTGGTGGACTACGGTGCTTGTCTCTTTGGGGCGATTATTTTAAGGAACTGTTGCTCTTAAGGCGTACAGTTATTGTGATAGTTGGGCGAGTCTATATGGCCCGAGGAACATACCTTGAGGCGTAAGACTTTGACCGCTCTTGTTGTTGTATATTTTTCCTTTTGAACGCGTTCGTGAATGTTCGATACTTAGAATGATTATATGTATGTACGAACGAGCGTTCATAGAATGGTCGTTGTGTGCGGTCCATTAATCAGTTTGCTTGAATCATTTTTTTTGAGCAATGACTGATTTTGAATAGTTTGCTTAGAAGCTTGATAAGGTTCAGACCCGTTCATGAAGTGGGCTCAAACATCGTGCCCTTTCGATTGTTCAAACATTTGCTTCGAGATTTTTTTTTTATTTTGCTATGGTTGTTTCGTAGCTTGGAGCTCCCAAGTATGCATGTTGGGATGCTTCCTTTTGGCGTACGATTTTTGTAGGTTCTTTCGAAAAAGATGCCTTGGGGTTCCGCTCGTGTAGGTGCGAGCTATCCCTTTCGTGGTAGGTAATATTTTGCTACCTTTAATCCTTAATGTAGAAGTCATAGGGCTTGCATTTTGAATTTGGGCGATAAGTAGTCTTTGCCTCTTTTACACGTGCTCTTGGTCGTGCCTACATTAGTGCAATACGCCTTACTCTTCTTTTAGACTTGTACCGTGGGACGGTTGAACTTATGGTGCGACGTAGGCTTGTGTGGCCTAACGGCGTGTCTTAAAACATTCCTCCAGGTGTTGGGATATTATTATTTTTTGCATTGGAGTACTTCATCATGCCTCGTTCAGGTGTTCGAACAAGTGTAGCACCTTCTGCATGGGTTTGCACGGCTTATTACTTCGTTCGATGCGAGGATTCATAGGTGTTTCTTTCTTATTTTTATATCTGGGTAAAACTTGGCTAGCAGAAAGATTCAGCGCCCAGGCTAAGGCGTTAAAGATATCGGCGCCCAGCTCTGGGCGTTGGAAATGATTTCTGGGTATATTTTGACAGTTCTTATCCTTGATTTTTTTCTTTCGCTTTTACTTTGGAACGGGGTAGACTGTGTAACGGGCGCTTGTAGGGCGAGCGTTATGTGTAGTAGTTTGATTGGAGTTTTGGTGACTCGCGATTTTCAGTTACCCTTGATAGTGGGGTGACTTTATATATTCTAAGTAGTGCTTAGAATTTGAGAGGGGTTGTAGCCATTCTAAGGTTTGTTTTTCACAATTTAAAGTTTAGGATTGTGCCCCTATGACGTGTGTGTAGCATTAGTGTCGAGAACTTGCGATAAAATCATCATTTTGAGCATTTTTAGAATGTTTTTCTCAAGCCCCCAATTGTAGCTACAGGATTGGCTTGGTGCTATAATGCTTGGCATACGTTTTTGTGCATTCATGGTGACATGGATCATGAATAGTTTGAACCAGACTCGTTTAGTGCGAGGTACGTTCGAGTAGTGATTGTGCTACTTTTCTTGTAAATGTCGTATTGTGCGACGTTGCCGTTGTCAAGGTAGTCACATGTTGAAGTGTGCCTTTGACCAAAAGCTAGGTGCCTTTCTTTACCTATAATCATATTTAGAAATCTTTTGACTCACTTGCAATATTGAGATAAACGCATATTTAGCTTAAAACAACGACATTTTATTATGTTCGAAAAAGTCTTTGAAAATCATTTGAAAATTATTTAAAATCCGAGTCCTACTGTGTACAATCCGAGGTGTCATAAGTAGGTTGACTTTATAGAAGGGTTCGTACAGGATTACATGAGTGAATCAAAATACTGTTACGATTTTTGGAATGCTGTCTAAGGATTTGTTGGACGCCAGGGTGCAGGCGTCAAGATATACTTGTGCCCGTGTGGCACATGCTTTGGGCTTTTAGGGCCATCTTTTCCAGAATTGCGGGAATATAAACCGTTTTCAAATTGACTTAGATTTACTTGGTGTATGTCTGTACAAAAGGTCAAGGTATACTTAGTTCTTTCCCTAGCTCTTTCATTTCAATTTTTAGCCCCTAGTTGCTGTTATGTCTTCCCATTAATGATGCTTTTAGATTTCGATTTTAGATGCCCGTGTCATATGTCTGAGTAGGGTGAGCCTTGGTTAAGTGCCAAGTCCTATTGACAATGTCTTATATTTTTTTTTTCAAAGGGGATTAGCAAGCATTTGAATTACCATGGACGGGTGCCCTGAGTTCGAAGGAATGACGGGGCAACGCCGTAGAACAATCCTCTTTAATTCAAGCTTACTGCCTTTATTACTTGTTGGCGATTATGACTGTGTCTAGTGGTGAAAGAAGGTCTTTAAGCGAACGACTATGTCTAGTTGTGAAAGAAAGTCTTTAAGTGAGTTAGTTCGCTTTAGGGAGGGTCAAGTCGAGTACTTTAGAGGTCATGGACGCTTGCGTTAGCCCCCATTCAATTGAGGCAGAGTGATCTTTTGAGTCTTGGCTAAGTGCCTAGGAGTGTGAGTGCTCCTTCTAGAAAGGGTACGTGCCCTTATTATTTTTCGATGTGTGCTCATTAATTTTGCATCTTGGTGACTTGGATTCTTCCTTTGACTTAAATTTTTCTTTCGACTTGGGTTGCAAGTAATTAAATTTCAATAAGGGACTTCTATTTTTATTCTTGTTATTCTATAGGTTTTAATATTTTTGCAAATTGGTTGGACCGAATCATGGATTGCCTACGTATCCGCCTTAAATAGATTTAATTTGGAATCAGGTCTTGCGTAGTTCTTAGCCTAGAAAATGGTTTCATAGAATGCCGATTTTAAACAAGTATGTTCTGAGGTGGAAACATATTATTTGAAACGGTAGAATAAGTGAAGTTTATTATTATTTAAATCTGCTGCCTTGCCGTAAGCCAAAAAATTTGTTTTATATTTTTGAGTACATGTATTTTCTTTTCATGTTTTTTTTTTTTTTGGTACGTATACCTGAATACGTGTTGTACCCCTCCAAGTGTTCGTTATTTTTCCGTGCATGTGCGGATAAAATGACGAGCACTTGTGGACAAATTTTTCAGCAAGCAGAGAGATTCGGCGCCCAGGCTTGGGCGCTAAAGATTTCGGCGCCCAGCTCTGGGCGCCGAAAATGGTTTCTGGGCCGATATTTTTTGGTGCGCTAAATGCTTCTTTGTTTCTCTTTTTAGACTAACTTTAGAGGCGCTTTTGCAAAGTTTCTTTTTTATTATTCACATTTTATTATTTTTTTTTGCACTTTTCATTTGTTTCCTTTTTTTTTTTTTGTGACTCAAGACGGCTTGAAAGATGGGTTGAATGAGATAGGAGAATTTGTATAGGTGTTGGTCAAGCATGAGGATAATATCTGCTAGGGCTCACAATTTGCAGCTTCGTGCTAGTGTCACGAGTTTACATCAAACAAGGCCAATGAGCAGCATGGGGACGGCTCAAGGGTATATCAACAGGATGTATCCACACAAGTTATATGGTCATTATGCTAATGGTGGTATAAGAGCAGGTTTTGGAAATAAGGGGTATGACGCACGTGTCAATGGCCGTGCGTGGTTTGCGGTTGACAACGAGTTCAAGAACAAGAGTCGAGGTAATGGTTTATTGGGTCATGGCAATGAGAACATGGATAGGTTAAAATGAGCTGAACAGGGACCCCAGAGCGAAGGCGTCTAAGAGCATAAGGATTGGAAAGGGCAGACATCGTAGAATTTTATGATTTGGATTGGTTGCCTCAATTCTTTTCATTCGTTTACTTAGGTAAATGTTGCACTACAGGATAAGTATTCCCTGGCTTGCTCTTTTCGCTCTCCCTTTTCTCTTTCTATTTTTTTCTTTCTTTTTTCCTTGGGATTCCTCCCCAACATAAATTCTTCAATTTTTAATTTGGGCTAAAAGGTAGATGGTTGTGGTCTTTGAGTCACGAGGCGAGACTGAGTGAGCCTCGTTTGGTAGGCCTATAGTGGACCTTTAATTTTAGTAGGCCTAGGGTGGACCTTTAAATTGTCTTACTTTGCAAGCGTATTTAGTCGTTTCTTAAAATGTACAAATAGCGTAGATTCAAAATGTTGTTTTTACCTTATTGAAATTTAACGAAAGAATTACATCGAAAATAATTTTTTACAGTTTCCGGGATTTAATTGGAAGTTGTGATTTAGACTCAAACTTTCATTAATCTTTCTGATTATAACCCGTGTATGAATACAAAGAGGTGGCCTAGACTCAAAATAATGACGTGGCGTAAGCCTATAATACTTGAACAAGCGACTCTCAGATTTAGGCTAATTGGACCATAACTTTCGTTGGTTGACACTTAAGATTTTAACCCTTGGGTGTTCATTTGTCATGCGCCATTTTGCTTAATGTTGGCAAGGTAGTTAATTGGGGAGATCGAATTTTTATTTTTGCAAGACTAGAATCATTAGTGCGGCTTCTCTCTTAGTGTGTATTGCTTTACCCCAATGGTAGCCTTATGGTATGCCGATTTGGGTATTTTCATGGTTGGTCATGTTGCATTCATGGAAAATCTTTTAGTCCGTACTTAATAGTATTTCAAGGAGTGAGTGACTCGAGAGGACTATGATAGTCGTGACCCAATGTGATTATAAGCCTTGGGGCCATTAATTTTTTCTTTGCCAATGGTATTAACACCTTAGGTTCACTTTGGGGGTTGTGCGACTATGGGGGAATGATTTCCAGAATGTGACCATTTCCATTTTGCAAATACTATAGTATATTCTTTTTATTGGTGAGAGAGTATTGAGGCCGTGGATTCCTAGCAAGGGATGACAATCACGTATGCAGTCGTTGTCATTCTGCAAACCCGTGCTCATTTGAATTAATGCTGAGAAAATTTGTTTATTTTTAGCACTGATATGATGAGAAAGAATGTTCTATTGGATTTTCACATTTGATTTACTTTGGAATTTGTAAAGTTATGTCTTCCCATTAATGATGCTTTTAGATTTCGATTTTAGATGCCCGTGTCATATGTCTGAGTAGGGTGAGCCTTGGTTAAGTGCCAAGTCCTATTGACAATGTCTTATATTTTTTTTTCAAAGGGGATTAGCAAGCATTTGAATTACCATGGACGGGTGCCCTGAGTTCGAAGGAATGACGGGGCAACGCCGTAGAACAATCCTCTTTAATTCAAGCTTACTGCCTTTATTACTTGTTGGCGATTATGACTGTGTCTAGTGGTGAAAGAAGGTCTTTAAGCGAACGACTATGTCTAATTGTGAAAGAAAGTCTTTAAGTGAGTTAGTTCGCTTTAGGGAGGGTTAAGTCGAGTACTTTAGAGGTCATGGACGCTTGCGTTAGCCCCCATTCAATTGAGGCAGAGTGATCTTTTGAGTCTTGGCTAAGTGCCTAGGAGTGTGAGTGCTCCTTCTGGCAAGGGTACGTGCCCTTATTATTTTTCGATGTGTGCTCATTAATTTTGCATCTTGGTGACTTGGATTCTTCCTTTGACTTAAATTTTTCTTTCGACTTGGGTTGCAAGTAATTAAATTTCAATAAGGGACTTCTATTTTTATTCTTGTTATTCTATAGGTTTTAATATTTTTGTAAATTGGTTGGACCGAATCATGGATTGCCTACGTATCCGCCTTAAATAGATTTAATTTGGAATCAGGTCTTGCGTAGTTCTTAGCCTAGAAAATGGTTTCATAGAATGCCGATTTTAAACAAGTATGTTCTGAGGTGGAAACATATTATTTGAAACGGTAGAATAAGTGAAGTTTATTATTATTTAAATCTGCTGCCTTGCCGTAAGCCAAAAAATTTGTTTTATATTTTTGAGTACATGTATTTTCTTTTCATGTGTTTTTTTTTTGGTACGTATACCTGAATACGTGTTGTACCCCTCCAAGTGTTCGTTATTTTTCCGTGCATGTGCGGATAAAATGACGAGCACTTGTGGACAAATTTTTCAGCAAGCAGAGAGATTCGGCGCCCAGGCTTGGGCGCTAAAGATTTCGGCGCCCAGCTCTGGGCGCTGAAAATGGTTTCTGGGCGGATATTTTTTGGTGCGCTAAATGCTTCTTTGTTTCTCTTTTTAGACTAACTTTAGAGGCGCTTTTGCAAAGTTTCTTTTTTATTATTCACATTTTATTATTTTTTTTTGCACTTTTCATTTGTTTCCTTTTTTTTTTGTTTGTGACTCAAGACGGATTGAAAGATGGGTTGAATGAGATAGGAGAATTTGTATAGGTGTTGGTCAAGGATGAGGATAATATCTGCTAGGGCTCACAATTGGCAGCTTCGTGCTAGTGTCACGAGTTTACATCAAACAAGGCCAATGAGCAGCATGGGGACGGCTCAAGGGTATATCAACAGGATGTATCCACACAAGTTATATAGTCATTATGCTAATGGTGGTATAAGAGCAGGTTTTGGAAATAAGGGGTATGACGCAAGTGTCAATGGCCGTGCGTGGTTTGCGGTTGACAACGAGTTCAAGAACATGGATAGGTTAAAATGAGCTGAACAGGGACCCCAGAGCGAAGGCGTCTAAGAGCATAAGGATTGGAAAGGGTAGACATCGTAGAATTTTATGATTTGGATTGGTTGCCTCAATTCTTTTCATTCGTTTACTTAGGTAAATGTTGCACTACAGGATAAGTATTCCCTGGCTTGCTCTTTTCGCTCTCCCTTTTCTCTTTCTATTTTTTTCTTTCTTTTTTCCTTGGGATTCCTCCCCAACATAAATTCTTCAATTTTTAATTTGGGCTAAAAGGTAGATGGTTGTGGTCTTTGAGTCACGAGGCGAGACTGAGTGAGCCTCGTTTGGTAGGCCTATAGTGGACCTTTAATTTTAGTAGGCCTAGGGTGGACCTTTAAATTGTCTTACTTTGCAAGCGTATTTAGTCGTTTCTTAAAATGTACAAATAGCGTAGATTCAAAATGTTGTTTTTACCTTATTGAAATTTAACGAAAGAATTACATCGAAAATAATTTTTTACAGTTTCCGGGATTTAATTGGAAGTTGTGATTTAGACTCAAACTTTCATTAATCTTTCTGATTATAACCCGTGTATGAATACAAGGAGGTGGCCTAGACTCAAAATAATGACGTGGCGTAAGCCTATAATACTTGAACAAGCGACTCTCAGATTTAGGCTAATTGGACCATAACTTTCGTTGGTTGACACTTAAGATTTTAACCCTTGGGTGTTCATTTGTCATGCGCCATTTTGCTTAATGTTGGCAAGGTAGTTAATTGGGGAGATCGAATTTTTATTTTTGCAAGACTAGAATCATTAGTGCGGCTTCTCTCTTAGTGTGTATTGCTTAACCCCAATGGTAGCCTTATGGTATGCCGATTTGGGTATTTTCATGGTTGGTCATGTTGCATTCATGGAAAATCTTTTAGTCCGTACTTAATAGTATTTCAAGGAGTGAGTGACTCGAGAGGACTATGATAGTCGTGACCCAATGTGATTATAAGCCTTGGGGCCATTAATTTTTTCTTTGCCAATGGTATTAACACCTTAGGTTCACTTTGGGGGTTGTGCGACTATGGGGGAATGATTTCCAGAATGTGACCATTTCCATTTTGCAAATACTATAGTATATTCTTTTTATTGGTGAGAGAGTATTGAGGCCGTGGATTCCTAGCAAGGGATGACAATCACGTATGGGTGCTCATTGATTTAAATGTTAGGGAAGGGAGACTCAAATATGGTTTAACCTTTTAACTTGCAGAACGACACCAAGAATTAGGACCGATTCTATGGATAAGACAACTAAGACTTAGGATTTACATTGTACTTTGGCATAGCCTAGTCTAGACTCGGATTTACTTATTTTTCATTTGAACATTATTTTTCTTTTAGGACTCTATTCGAACATAATTTTTTGAATACTTTGCCCATGTGACATTCAAGGTCGTTTAATTAGCATGCTCGGTTTTGGGTGCCGAGCATCGTCGTCGTAGGAGGCCTAACAACGACACAAAGAGTTATTTATTTTTTACAAGCCGCTTTTAGAATCGAGTGCTTTTTCATACGCCCTCGTAGCAATTGTTTTTACGAAAAGTTTTTTTTTTTGCTACGTATTTTCTTCATGCGTGGGCACCGAGGCTGCTGTGCCTGACCAAAAGGCCAGGCAGCAACATCAGCGCCCAGCAGTGGGCGTGAGAAATATTGGCGCCCAGCCAGGGGCGCTGAAAATGCGTCCCTGACTGGTAATCGTTTTCTGTTCGCGTATATTCTTTTGTTTTATGCGACTTAATTTTGCGTGCTTGCCTAATAACGTCCTTTACGCGTTGTGCAGCGTTTGTGGGATTCGTTACAGGCCATCCCGAGCGTCGCTTGTTTTTGTGGCGATCGTTCGGACTTGCGGAACACGTATTTTGGTATAACTCTTTGGCAAATTAGTCTATGAATGTTTGGGCAATTTTTAAGGTCGTTGGTTTTCTAGCATTATTTGTCTAGCATTATTCGTACACACAATCATAACATAGTCACATAGTTCGCTACACATAACTACATTACAAACATGGATTCGAAAATTAAATATGTCACGTAGTTTATGATAAGCTTCTATGGGTAGTTTATTTGCGCCTAGCTTGGTACCGCTTTTATCGTAGATCCAACACATGCCCCGGTCGAGGTAGTGTCTTCAACAGACGAATTTCGCTCAAGAGGCCAACCCGCAAGTGCAAGCCAAGAGGGCATGCAGGCGAGAGGGACCTAATGGGCGAGCGATTGGGTTCGGGATAGGTGTACTACCTGCACAAGTACCGAGTGGGAAACATGCGCGGCGTATGCGCCCCCCTATTGGCGAAAAAAGGTATCCTTAGTCCCAACTCCCGAGGGAGCCGAGATTCGTTATGATGTTCTGTCCGTTCACATTAATATGCTGATTTTCAGGTCGTCCCAACTTGATGCGGAAATAAACGCGGGGTAGGATCGTTTCACCCTTCGGCTATTTTGATTACCTACAAGCACGAGTATTTCCTTCACTATCCCCAGTGGAGTCGCCACTGTGAGGGGGTCGAAAAAGCGCGAGGCTAATGCGTGACCTTGTCCCTCGTGGGTGTGACGATTCTTTTTATTCAATCAAGTGTAATTGGATTTCCTGTGAGTATACACCCAATTGACTAGTAATATAGGAGTCGCTATTCAATTTTTAACGACAATGCGAAAAACTGACAAAACCCGGTTATCGTGACATAAAGGAAGTGCAATTATGTTTGACCACGATGGCCGTAGGTTCCCTTGTGATCCCTGGTGTGGGGATCTCTCAATATACACCCGCAAGGTAGAGATTGAGGGTTCGGGGGACTGTAACTACCGAGAGGAGTAATTCGCTCGTCGATAACTCCAGAGGCAGGATATCCTTACTAGCTCAGCATAAATAATTGAAGGGAATTGCGTTAACTATTAAACTAATCTGAGTTGATTTTAGCAATATGCAACATATAATACTAATTCGTTCGTGTTTATCTGATTTAAATAGCATTAAGGGACCTAGCATGATAATCCGATTTCCCAAAAATATTATATTTGTTAGGCGTGATAGAACAATCAGATTAGGTTAGTTTAACAGTTCATAAAAAGGGCGAGGAAAGCAGTTAAATCATCGAAAAGGGACACATTACGACGCACCCTTGAGAGGTGCGTCACGGTTCTCAGAAAACTAACCACTTTGACTTTGCTATTTCTCCTTTTTATTTAACGAATCTCAATTATGGGACAGGGCTGGGCGCCGAAGATTTCGGCGCCCAGAGCCAGGCGTTGAAAATAGGGTCTGGGCAGTTTTGTTTAGTCAGATTCGGATTCCTAAAATCCGTAGAGTTTGAGATTAATTCGAGTCTTTTAGCGCTTATCAATTTTATGACGAAATGCGTCTGGGCCCGTTACGAACTCTAGGCTCGGTAGGATTTTAATTAATACGTAACTCTTATTTCTGAATAATTTTAGGAATAGGATTCTTGCAGTTTTCTATCTCATTTAGGATTTATGTTGGAATGCAACACCTAATTCTGACAGGTTTCTATCTTTTATGATTTTCCACTTTTAGAAGCTACCTTTTACGGCAGTCACTATTTTTAGCAGGTTTCCATAAATAGAAGGTTTCGGGTGAAATGAAATGGGGAATCGAGATTCGTTTATTTTATAGGAGATGCGTTGTCAAGTGGAGTTTTTATGCTTTCATCATCGAACCTTTCCCTTGTGGGAACGGGGACAAAAGTAGGTGTCTACAGTGTCTACACCGACACATTATATGATATGCATGCAATGAATGAGACCTAGACTTGACTCTAAGTGTCACTCCGAAGATTCGGGATTTTGGATTTTGTACTTGTATTCGGGATTCGCAACCCGTTGGAAATGTTTGAGAGGAGCCTTCATTCTTTTGTGAAAGTTGGCTATTTGTACTAGAATTTAGGAAATCGAAAAGGAATATTTCGACCTATTGGAAATTGGACTTATTTGAAGGGGATTTCAACCCGCTCTAGGATTTGGAAATTGGACTTGTACTAGGAAATTGAATTTTTCAAGGGAATTTCGACCCATTGGACTTGGAATATTTGAAGGGAATTTCAACCCGATTGAAAGAGAACTGGTTTTGTATTATTTAAAGGGAATTTCAACCCGATTAAACAATTGGACTCGTATTATTTATGGGGATTTTGAACCCGTTGGAAATGTTTGGAATGGGGTTTGTATTATTTTAGGGGATTTTCAACCCGTCAATATTTTAGGGGAATTTCAACCCATTGGAATTGGAGTATTTGAAGGGAATTTCAACCCATTGGAATTGGAGTATTTGAAGGGAATTTCAACCCAATTGAAATTTGTACTATTTCAGGGGATTTTCAACCCGTAGATGGAATCTTGAACTTGTATTATTTCTGGGGAGTTTCAACCCGTCGAATTTGAACTTGTATTATTTCAGGGGATTTTCAACCCGTGGATTTGAACTTGTATTATTTCAGGGGATTTTCAACCCGATTGAAATTGGAGTTTGACTCAAAGTTTGAATTTTGAAATGGAAAGGGATGCATTTTGTATGTAGAACATGAAGCTTTGTATTTGGAAAATCCGGCATTATGTCGCCGTGGATTTGAGATATTTGAATTTGAGAACTTGAAAGCCCGACATTACACCGCCGTGGACTTGGAGTGTAGGCTTCGAGATTTGAAGGTTTGGAATTTTTGAACTTCGAGCTTGAGGTTTGAAATGCGGAATGGAAAATCGGCATTACGACGGCATGTATTTGGAATTTGAAGTTTTGAGCATAGGACTTGAAATTCGAAAGATTGACATGGAATTTGAGGTTTGAAAAATGGAGTTGAAAAGTTGGCGTTACGCCGGTCATGAACTTTGGCATTTGAACTTTGAGGTTTGGAATTGGCAACTCGACTTCGATGCTTGAAGACTTGAATATTTGAAATAGGAAATCCGGCATGACGCCGTTGGATTTGTGGTTTTTGACTTTGAAGTTTGAAGTTTGAAATTTGGACTAGAAAATCCGGCATTAAGGCGCCGTTGGATTAGGTCTTGACTTGGAACTTGAAACTGGAAATTTGGACTAGAAGACCCGGCATTATGGCGCCGTTGGGTTGTGTTTGAAAATTGATGTTTTGGACTAGAAAGTTTGAATTTGAACTTGAAGCTTGAGGACTAGGAAATCCGGCATTATGACACCGTTGGATTTGGACTTGAAAATTGAGATTTTGGACTAGAAAATTCGGATTGCACTTTGAAACTTGGAATTTGGACTAGAAAATCCGGCATTATGACGCCATTGGATTTGGACTTGACTTGGAGATTTGAGGTTTTGAAAATAGAAAATCTGGCATTATGACGCCGTTGGATTGCATTTTGAACTCGGAACTTGGATTTTTAACTCGAAAATCCGGCATTATGACGCCGTTGGATTAAATTTGAACTTGAAAATTGGAATTCGAAATGGAAAATCCGGCATTATGACGCCGTTGGATTGTATTTTTGAATTTGAAAGTTGGAATTTTGACTCGAAAATCCGGCATCATGACGCCGTTGGATTGAACTTGAATTTGGCATTTGTGCGTGAGGCGTGTTTAAGGGTTTTGAATCAAATGGAGTGACCCTCCTAAAGACCCTAAAATCGGCGATTTAGATGCATGAGGTTTGAATGATGCTCCTAGGGGTTTGGTTTCCTAGTTGGAGGGTAATTGGTTTTGGCAAGCTAGAACTCGAGGTTAGCTATTCACGCGTGCAAAGACGCCGACACAATGCACAAGAAGCACGTTGTCACACTAATCATGAATATGAGTGCGACATGCAAAGTTCTCAACCTAAGGTCGGTCTAAGTTTTTGTATGATGCAAGTGGTCGGCTTTGGGTGTCAAAAACGTACTCGGCTAAGAGACGGATCCGACGACAAGCTTTCACGTTCCGCCTAAGGGAAGTGTGTGTCGGCAGACGGCCTCCATACTTGACATCGGGAATGTCAAGCAAATGCCTAGTTTCGGTAGGCGCAAAAATGGACACACACTTTGGTCGGGGACCGTATGGAGAGTCACCATCTCGTAGCCCCCGGGGCTAGCCCAAATATAGAACACATCCATTTGGGCAAGGGTAGAAATTCATTTTGCACAATATGGTTTTCGAAAAATGCATGAAATGCCTAGAAATTGAAATTGAAATCGTACTTGAATTTGTATTTGTAAAGCCCGTTTTTAGGCACTGGTTCACGAGGCTTGGGAGCGTCCTTCCAGATGCAAAAACAAGCTAACTCCCAACACGAAAAGTTGAGCAAAAGTGGGCGATAAGCCACTGTGAGCCACTGTCCTGGATGCAGGCAGCGGCGTTGGGCGCAGGGGCTGCGCCTGGCGCCAATGCTGGCATCCAGTACTTCGGCAGATCAGTGGCTGGTTGCTCCAAATCTGCTCTCATTTTCAAAATTGAAATTAGAAAAGTCCCCAACGGAGTCGCCAATTACTGTAGGGGGGTTTTTCCCCGCTTCCTACAATGGGGGGGGGGTGTTTGGCACGCGGCGGTTCGTTTAGAGAACTGTTGAATCGTTTTTGCACCTCGAAGGAGTCGCCACCAAACTTATTTTAGGTCTCGTTTGGGAAGACCGCACAATGACTCTATTTTTGGATAAGGCCTTGAATCCTTGAAACGGATGGGTGAGATCCGGGCTCGGGAACGAAAAAGGCTTATTCGGCGAGCTTTAGAAATATTCAAGTACGTTGGCACAACATTGTTTCGAAAATAAACCCTAAGATTAGACTATGTGGGTTTGCAAATTAGAACAAAATAGAATTTCTAACTGTACGGTGGTCACTTTGCTTTAAATAGTGATTTAAGGAACCTATGGCCGGTTGTTGAGCGTGATGTAACCTTTGTATTTTGTTGTATTTAGCATGTTGGTGATGAAAGCAATAAAGCACATAAAGCAACATCACAATTTTAAATAAAATGCGGAATTAGTAAATACAAGACCCCCTAGAAAAGGACTAGGGAGTAGGTCCACATGGCCTAGAAATGGACTAGGCAAGTAAAGGTGCGAAATTGAAAGTGCGATATTGAAATTGCGGTATTGAAATTTCGGTATTGAAAGTGCGATATTGAAAGTGCGATATTGAAAGTGCGATATTGAAATTGCGATATTGAAATTTGTACTTGGGCACATGAGATTCGAACGTTAAGCGGCTCCTTAAAAATAAGTGCGCCCGACACGAATTCAAAGCCAAAAATCTCAACTTGGGAGAGGTTGCTCAACCCAAATGTCCTAGATTTTGCATATTGAACTTGAAATTAAAAGCTTGAATATTGAAAGGTTTGAACTTGAAAAGATTGAATCTTGAACTTGAAATGATTGAAATTCGAAAACTTGAACTTGTATATTGAAATTTAAAGACTTGAACTTGTATATTGAAAAATAGAGTTTTGAATCTCAAAAGATTAAACCTATAAATGCTAAAAGGTGTCATCTTTGATTACTCCACACTTGAAGGTGATTCTAGTCCAAAGAGATGAATGCAAACAACTTTGAACATCCTTGAATCTTGAAAATTTGTTTGTTGTATTTTGAAAAAGTTTGTATTTTTGAAAAAGCATGTATGATTGTTGCAAGTGGTGATTTTTATGACAAAAAACACCAACTTGCTAATCATTTGAAATCAAAATAGCTTAATTGATTGAAATGGGATTCGGATTTACCTAGTTAGGCTTAGGCACGAGCTCCCAATTGCTCTTGAATTTTGGAATTTTTGTATGTGTTTTGAAGAGTTTTGAAGTTTGTATTGTGAGGAGTGATGTCCAAATTACGACGTTGTATGTGTTGTGCTCTCCTTTTTTTCGAAGGAAATGAGGGGTATTTATAGGAGGCCGGGAAATGGTGCAAAACGCCAGCACACGCCAGCGCCTGGCGCCAGGCCAGCGCTGGGCGCTGCTGACATGGGCTGAATGCCGCCAAAAAGGCCGGAAAGATGCCGTCCTTGATTTGTCTTGTATGGGTGTACCTTCGTACGAATAGTACGATGTTTGGCACTTAGTGTTTGCTTGGAGGTTAAGGCTTGAATTTGCGTCTAAAAACAAACCTTTCTCGTGATTTTGAATCCCGGTTTTACGGGGCGGGGCCCGGCATGCTCGGTTTTGTGGGTCGGCGCCCGAATTTGACTTGCCTTATATGATTTTGAGTGGAAAAAGCCTAGTAAGACCAATGGGATGGTCTACTAGTTGAGATTGTACTTGGATCTTGAAATTGGATTTTGGAAGTTGTATTTTGTACCGAGTTCCGGGAGGGGAACGGTCTCGGGGATTGAATTTTGGACCTTGGATTTCGGAGGTATTCTTAGTGTAGGGGGGTTTTTCCCCGCTTCCTACAATGGGGGGGTGTTTGGCACGCGGCGGTTCGTTTAGAGAACCGTTGAATTGTTTTTGCACCTCGAAGGAGTCGCCACCAAACTTATTTTAGGTCTCGTTTGGGAAGACCGCACAATGACTCTATTTTTGGATAAGGCCTTGAATCCTTGAAACGGATGGGTGAGATCCGGGCTCGGGAACGAAAATGCTTATTCGGCGAGCTTTAGAAATATTCAAATACGTTGGCACAACATTGTTTCAAAAATAAACCCTAAGATTAGACTATGTGGGTTTGCAAATTAGAACGAAATAGAATTTCTAATTGTACGGCGGTCACTTTGCTTTAAAGATTGATTTAAGGAACCTAAGGCCAGTTTGTCCAAAAATATCTTCGTTAAGCGTGATGTAACCTTTGTATTTTGTTGTATTTAGCATGTTGGTGATGAAAGCAATAAAGCACATAAAGCAACATCACAATACTAAATAAGGTGCGGAATTAGTAAATACAAGACCCCCTAGAAAAGGACTAGGGAGTAGGTCCACATTGCCTAGAAATGGACTAGGCAAGTAAAGGTGCGGAATTGAAAGTGCGATATTGAAATTGCAGTATTGAAATTGCGGTATTGAAATTGCGGTATTGAAATTGCGGTATTGAAATTGCGGTATTGAAAGTGCGATATTGAAAGTGCGATATTGAAATTTGTACTTGGGCACATGAGATTCGAACGCCAAGCGGCTCCTTAAAAATAAGTGCTCCCGACACGAATTCAAAGCCAAAAATCTCAACTTGGGAGAGGTTGCTCAACCCAAATGTCCTAGATTTTGCATATTGAATTTGAAATTGAAATCTTGAATATTGAAAGGTTTCAACTTGAAAAGATTGAATCTTGAATTTGAAATGATTGAAATTCGAAAACTTGAACTTGTATATAGAAATTTGAAGCCTTGAACTTGTATATTGAAAAATGGAGTTTTTTAATCTCAAAAGATTAAACCTTTAAATGCTAAAAGGTGTCATCTTTGATTAATCCACACTTGAAGGTGATTCTAGTCCAAAGAGATGAATGCAAACAACTTTGAACATCCTTGAATCGAAAATTTGTATTTTGTATTTTGAAAAAGTTTGTATTTTTTGAAAAAGCATGTATGATTGTTGCAAGTGGTGTTTTTTTATGACAAAAAACACCAACTTGCTAATCATTTGAAATCAAAATAGCATAATTGATTGAAATGGGATTCGGATTTACCTAGTTAGGCTTAGGCACGAGCTCCCAATTCCTCTTGAATTTTGGAATTTTTGTATGTGTTTTGAAGAGTTTTTGAAGTTTGTATTGTGAGGAGTAATGTCGAAATTACGACGTTGTATGTGTTGTGCTCCCCCTTTTTCCGAGGAAATGAGGGGTATTTATAGGAGGGAAATGGTGTAAAACGCCAGCGCTGGGCGGGGACCGACATGCTCGGTTTTGTGGGTCGGCTCCCGAATTTGACTTGCCTTTTATGATTTTGAGTGGAAAAGGCCTAGTAAGACTAATGGGATGGTCCACTAGTTGAGATTGTACTTGGATCTTGAAATTGGATTTTGGAAGTTGTATTTTGTACCGAGCTCCGGGAGGGGAACGGTCTCGGGGATTGGAATTTGGACCTTGGATTTCGGAGGTATTCTTAGCAATTGGGATTTCCGCCTGGAGTAGATATTGCTATACGGCATAACTGAATAGCAATATGTACCCCACTGAGTGATGAAGGTTGTTTTCTCCATGTCATCCTCTGCCATGGGAATCTGATTGTAGCATGCGTACCCGTCCATAAAAGAGAGTAAGGCATGATTTGCGGTGTTGTCGACCAGGACGTCGATGTGAGGCAATAGAAAACCGTCTTTAGGGCTGGCCCTGTTAAGATCCCTGTAGTCCACACACATTCGTACTTTTCCGTCTTTCTTTGGAACTGGGACGACATTTGCGATCCATTCTGGATACTTTTCTTCTCGAATAACCCCGGCCTCTATTTTCTTGGAGACCTCTTCTTGAATTTTGGGGGAAACATCTAGTTTCATGCGACGGAGCTTCTGCTTGATGGGCTTTGACCCTGGAATAAGGGGAATTATATGCTAACCGATGCTTGGGTCAACCCCTGGCATATCATGATAGGACCATGCGAAGACGTCTACATACTCTGAAAGTAGCTTGATAAGATCGTCCTGCTCTGATGGGGAAAGAGTTAAACCAATCTGAACTAGTTTTGAATCACTGCTGTTAGAAAGGTTGATTTTTTCTGTTTCATCAATTATGGGCGTCCTGTTTTCATGATTTTCGATAGCTTTTAGAAATTCAAAGTCAGTTTCTTGTGAAGCAAAGTTGTGTGGATTAGGATTTGATTTTGAATTATGACTCGAAGAGTAAGTAGAAATTGAAGTGTTATTGAAATCAACAATCATTACATCGACTGTTTTAACTTGAATCTCGGCCTTTAGAGGCACTTGATTGATGCAAGACTCTAGTTCTAGACACTTAGACTCATTGCTAGACTCAGATCCAGACTCATCCTCAGACTCGGACTCGCTCATCATAGATCCTTCGCCCACAGTAATCTTGAACATTTTGCCATTTGGAGCTGTTATCTTGAGAGACTTTCTCCAGCCATTGACCATCTTCTCACTTGGAGTAATCAGCTTAGATGGGTCGAAGTCTTAGATTTGAGTGATCATTTGAACCATGGTGTCTTCAGAAATGGTTGGGGTCATCTCCTGGCCAAATAGTAGACCGAAAGCTGAGGAATCAAGGCATTCAGGGGAGGCCTTGTCTTATATTGGAGGAGCATCCTCTAGAAAGTGACAGTCTTTAAAGATCTCGAATCCGGGGTAGAGAACCCCCTTTGAAGAGTCATAGAATGGTTCTGGGAAGTCGAAGTATAAGTCATCCTCTCCTTCTTTCACGAATTGCCCATTGAGTGTGAGTTGATGAGGAGGTATTTTGAATTGATCTTTGCCAGCTCGACGGGCCTTTAGCTTAGCCTTTTGCTGCTTGTCATCGGACTTAGTAGGCTTGTATCCCAGACCGCAACAGTTGGTCTGTCCTTGGGCTTTGAAAGGAGATTCGGTTGGTGGTGGCAGAGTAGCGTCCAAGAAACGCCCACACTTGATGTGCAAAATACATGTACTCAAAAAAATAAAACAAATTTTTGTTCTACGGCAAAGCAGCAGATTAAAATAATAATAAACTTCACTTATTCTACCGTTTCAAATAATATGTTTCCATCTTAGAACAAACTTATCAAATTCGGCATCCTAGAATTTATTCTAGCAAGAACTACGCGCGACCTGATTCTAAGTTAAAGTCATTTAACAAGGATACGTAGGCAATCCTATTTATGGATTCGGTCCAATCAAATAAAAAATATAATGTGCATAAGTGTTGGAAATGAGCAAATAAAAAAAAAGCGAAACGAAAACAAGAAAAATAAAATTACGCCTTTATTAATATTTAAAAATAATAAGAAGGAAAACAAAAAGTGTTAAGGAATGAAAAACAAACACAACTGAAATAAATAAAGGGCACCTACACCCTAACAAGAACTACACTACTCGAGTTCTTCAGGATCATCAAATAAAGTTTTGTAGAGGGCAATGTTCGCAGGGTCCACCTCCACAGGCTTCTGCGCTGTCCCTATATCAATCTCCATAAGAACAGGCTCCTTGACACTAACTTCCAAGGATGCCAAGGCCTCAGAAACATTTTCAGTTTGAACAGCTATAGCCCGCTCAGCCTCAAGGGCACAAACAATGGTAGGGGAAGGATTATCAACATCAATTGGATTAGGCACTGGTTCTACTAGGGGCTGAACTTCCCTAACCCATACATTATTCCGGCGACGATCTCCGCGAGAGATTGCATTTCTTTTGTGAACGGCAGGCCCCTTCATGTTAGCCACCTTTTTAGGCCTAGAACTGGAACGGGGATGAACTTCCTTTCGCTTTCGATCAGGACGAGCTTTTACAGTCTTAATACCATGGTCGCGAGGATTACCAGGATCACGGCTCTCATACTTAGCCCTACCTCGAGGTATCAAAAGCTCAGCCGACTCTTCATTTCGAGCCTTAGTTCTCACAGCCTTATCATCGGAACTCATCCACAACTTGTAATTTTCGGAAAGACCCACAAAAGCCATCTCTAGCCACGGTCCAACGCGGGAGGCCACCATAATACTTAGCCCACGCTTGAACTCGTGCTTGTGAAAAGACCGCTACTTTAGGTGGTACCGTATCGGAAAACGGGATAGTCTGCCTTAAGCCGTATTGTCGCATGACTCGGTAAGGAACGATATAAACGGGCCGAGATAGCCCCAACAAAGAAACAAAAACTAACACCTCGGAAACCCCCGTCATATTAGTCAAACCCCACCACGGTACCACCCACTTAATAGAGCATATGCCATGAGTGAAATAGGAGGCCCACTCGGCCTCGTCTTGGCCTTGGTGCAGATACTTTCGGTTACCCAAGGCTATAGGGCGATAATGTTTAGGATCGGCAGGAGCTTCTAGAAGCCTAAGTCGTTCCATGAGCCAAATCTGCAAAAAACGGGTACGATCAGAAAAATAATAATAAACGAAAGTCCTGCATGGGACGCACTTTCAACGCCCAGGACCAGGCGCCAAAAATTCCGACGACCAACTCTGGGCGCTGAAAATCAGCTCCAGGCAGGGGACTGTCGAGGCAAACAGAAAAAGAAAAGAAACAGAAAAAATATGTGCACGAATAAACGATCGATTACCTGCAACAATAGGGGGCTCCCCTTAAAAATTTCAGACTTGGCATCCTTTTTTTACTCATCCGCACTCAGTAAGGTCTCGGCAACAACCAACGGCATAATGGAATATCAACTCTCCATCTGGCTGATCAAGGGGATCAACCTTATGTCACCGAACTCGCCATTGTTATTCGATAGTAAATAGTGGTTCAACAAGCAGAATACAAGTGCTCGAATATTCAATTTTTGTTCGGTCATTTTTTTACTAGGTCTAAAGTGATGTTTTACAAGCTTTGCCAAATTAACCTTATCACCCACAACGATCTCAGCGAGCATGTTAGCATCTAGTCCTAGGAAAGCCCCTATAGTTGTTTTACCCTCTTCAACAGTGCCAGGGGTAGCAGGAGTAGCATTGGTAGGATAACCAAGGATCGCGGCAAATTCATCTGGCAAAGGGCATACTTTATTGCCCCGAAAGACAAAAACATGGTGATCAGAATCCCAAAAGTTCAGGGCCGCATACAGAAAATTATAATCAATATTAATTTGTTGTAAGCCTAAGAATGCCTCTAAGTGGTATCCTTTCAACAAAGCCTTTTCTGTGGGATTAAGGGCTCTTAGCCAGCGCCTAACAACTCGTTGGAGGGAGAAGGGAGGAATCGACATGACAAGAGCAGGGAAGAATAAAAGCTAAGCAATTGCAAAAGAGAGGAAGATTGAGAGTGGTGAAAAAGAAGGACGTACTTAACCCCTATATATACACGAAAACATCAAGTGACATCCTCATCCCATTCG
Source organism: Spinacia oleracea (assembly GCF_020520425.1). Lineage (NCBI taxonomy): Eukaryota > Viridiplantae > Streptophyta > Magnoliopsida > Caryophyllales > Amaranthaceae > Spinacia > Spinacia oleracea. The sequence continues at coordinate 44,469,432 of NC_079487.1, read as the reverse complement.
GAAACGCGTTAAGAAATCCGGGAACTGCCAAAATAGAATTTCCAGTGCCCAAGGCTGGGCGCCGAAATTTTTAGCGCCTGGCCAGGGGCGCCGGAAATATAGCCCGAGTCCCGGATCCTTCAAAACGCGGAGCAGGAAAGGACTTAAAACCGTGTTAGTAGACACGAGGCCCTGTTGTAATCAAGATCAAGCCCAAAGCACCTTTAGAGCCCGAATAGTGAAAACAAATGTTAAAGCTTGTCGAAACTTAGACTCATCTCAAGAAAAAAAATATGTGTACATTTTTCAAGGCAATATAGAAAAAATAAAAAGGTTATTCTTCGAAACACAAAAACAAAAAATCAAGTCGTTGGTTTCTCAAATTAAAAAGCGTTTATTTGTCAAAAAGATCAATCCGGGCCGAAGTAAGCTCGATGTGCTAATTATTGGAAAACAAAGCAAAACTTTGTCACCCGGAAAATGAAGTCGCACTCCACGACTTCATCAAAGTAGCATACCACTACAAAGATCGCTCGCACATACGAGCACGGTCCCAAACCCAATTAAGGACGTTATAAAATACGCACTTCTCTTGGCAAAGAACGACCACCAAGTACAAATGCTTGGGGGCTCGAAAGAAAGAAAATATGCAAAGGGATGCAAGTTGAAACAACGTTTCCAAGCTACGTCCCGTGCTTGGAAAAATTCAAAAATAAACTCGACCTCAAAACAAAAGGGTCTCCATTAACATTCACATATGGTCCCACCGGTCATTTCACAAGGACCCAAGTAATGGCATAACTAGGCCAGTTCTAAACGGTGACATACATCCTATGAGCCGTAAAGACTTGTCCAAAGCCACGAAAGGCACACGACCACGAAACGATGGTCCATTTAGACACGTTGCCAACCCACATTCAGGTTGCAGCTAAATCCGAGCATCCCTGGAAAGAATGCGCTCTTATAGGAATGAATAGAAAAGAAATTCTCAAAAGAAATCCCAAGAACAAATGAAATAGGGACTGGCCCACCTCGATCGGGCAAGATCGCGCCACGAACCATGCGGGTCCCAAATCGAAAAGACGAATTCAGGTTCGCCCACCTTCAGCAGGCGGGGTCTGCGCCACTAACCGCGCAGGTCCTCAGTGTTCGAAAATGAAAAGAAAATAAATTCTTCAAAAAACAAAAACAGGCTCGCCATCTTCAGCCGGCGGGGTCTACGTCACAAACCACGTAGGTCCTTATTTCAAAACATCAAAACAGATTCGTCCACTTCTATCGGACGGGGCGTCCACCCTCAGCGGACAGTCTCGCCATCTTCAGCCGGCGGGGTCTACGTCACAAACCGCGTAGGTCCTTCTTTTCAAAAACATCAAAACAGATACGTCCACTTCTATCGGACGGGGCGTCCACCCTCAGCGGACAGGCTCGCCCACCTTCAGCGGGCGGGGTCTGCGCCACTAACCGTGCAGGTCCTTAGTCGCTGCAGCGATAACTTTTTCCTGGTTTCCCTTTTCTAAAAATTCAAAGGATGGTTTCCCTTTTCCAAAAATCAAAGGATTGGTTTTCCGTTTTTCCAAAAAAGAGCGATGTGCTGGATTTTCCTTCGTTTTACGTCCTATAAAAGCAATGGGGTTTTCTCGTTTAGCTAACCTTGAAAATGAGAATTGTTAAAACATTTTACCTCGTGATTGGGCTTGGCCAGGCCTAGTTACACTTTATAGCTTTGATTTCGAAAACATCTTTAGACACTTCCAATGACAAAGAGGGAGTTTCTATACTATCAGTTAACAAATTCCAATGACGCGTGAGGAATGTGTTAACACTTCAAGTGATGACCCTTAAGTCAAATGTTATCACTGGGGGGCTCGTGAGACCCTCGCAAAACAGGTCACATACACCATGGCTTGTATGACGCACTCCGTCTAGTACTTTGACCATCGTCTCATCTCGAGACTCAGTCAAAGTGGGGGCTAACTGTAGACACCTACTTTTGTCCCCATTCCCGAAAGGGAAGGTTCGATGATGAGAACATAAATCTCCACTTGGCAACGCATCTCCTATAAAATAACGAATCTCAATCACCCTTTCATTTCACCCAAAGCTGCTATTTATAGAAACCTGCTAGGAATACTAACTGCCGTAAAAAGTAGTTGTTAAAAGTGGCAAAGTCATAAAAGATAGAAACCTGTCAGAATTAGGTGTTGCACTCCAACATAAATCCTAAAAGAGATAGAATTTGCATTCCTGGTATAATTCGAAAATAAGAGTTACGTATTAATTAAATTCCTAACGAACCTAGAGTTCGTAACGGGCCCAGACGCATTCCGTCATAAGTTAATACGCACTAAAAGACTCGGATAAATCTCAAAAGCTCCGTATTCTAAGAGTCCAAATCTGACAAAGAACTCGGCCCAGATCCCATTTTTAACGCCTGGATCTGGGCGCCGAAATCTTCGGCGCCCAGCCCTGAGCGCTGAAAGTGCCTAGGGTCGTTTTATCTCCGGATTCTTTTTGGATTCGTATCTTAAAATCTATCTTTCCACACACTCTTTTCCTATAAATACAGCCTAAAATCGACGTGAAAATAACAGACAATTCCTTAATCTGAGTATTGACTCTAGCCTTAAGCCTAAGCCTCACGCTGCGAAATTGATCCGGCGTTCTGTCGCAATCGACCCAAAAGTCGAACAGAACGCATCATGCCCGTTGTAGCTTGATTAATTAAGCCTAAATACTGGAACATTTCTTGGAAACCCGAGATTCGTTAAATAAAAGGAGAAATAGCAAAGCCAAGTGGTTAGTTTTCTAAGAATCACAACGCACCTCTCAAGGGTGCGTTGTAATGTGTCCCTCGTATGATTTAATCGCTTTCATCACCCTTATATAAAATTGTCAAACTATTAATTTGATTGATCTATCACGCATAATAAGATAATACCTTGGACAATAGAATTATCATGCTAGGTACCTTAAATCAATCTAAATAAGATAATCACAATCGATTTAGTATTATGTGTTGCATATTGTTAAAATCAATTCAGAATAGTTTAATAGTTTAACGCATGTCCCTTCAATTATTTATGCTGAGCTAGTAAGGATAAACTGCCTCTGGAGTATTATCGATGAGCACTCCTCTCGGTAGTTATAGTCCCCCGAACTCTCAATCTCTGCCCTGCGGGTGTACATTGAGCGATCCCCACACCAGGGATCACAAGGGAACCTATGGCCGTCGTGGTCGAACATAATGGCACTCCCTTTACGTCACGATAACCGAGTTTTCTCAGTTTTTCTCATTGTCGTTAAAAACTAAATGGCGACTCCTATATTACTAGTCGATTGGGTGTAAACTCACATGACATCTAATTACACTTGATCTGACAACGTCACGCCCACGAGGAACTTGGTCACGCATTAGCCTCGTGCTTTTTTGACCCCCTCATAGATGACGTATCCGAGCAACTTGCCTGACGTTACCTCGAATGCGCACTTTTGAGGATTGTGCCTCATATTGTATTGTCTGAGCATGTTGAAAAACTTTTGAAGTACTGAGGTATGGTCGTGCCGTTCTTTGGATTTGACAATCATGTCGTCGACATATACCTCGATTTCCCTGTGAATCATATCACTCATGATAGCTGTTGTTGTTCTTTTATAAGTTGCTCCTGCGTTCTTTAGTCCGAACAGCATAACTGTATAGCAATATGTACCCCACTGAGTGATGAAGGTTGTTTTCTCCATGTCTTCCTCTGCCATGGGAATCTGATTGTAGCCTGCGTACCCGTCCATAAAAGAGAGTAAGGCATGATTTGCGGTGTTATCGACCAGGACGTCGATGTGAGGCAATGGCCCTGTTAAGATCCCTATAGTCCACACACATTCGTACTTTGCCGTCTTTCTTTGGAACTGGGACGACATTTGCGATCCATTCTGGATACTTTTCTTCTCGAATAAACCCGGCCTCTAATTGCTTGGAGACCTCTTCTTGAATTTTGAGGGAAACATCCAGTTTCATGCGACGGAGCTTCTGCTTGATGGGCTTTGACCCTGGAATAAGGGGAATTGTATGTTGACCGATGCTTGGATCAACCCCTGGTATATCATGATAGGACCATGCGAAAAAGTCTACATATTCTGAAAGTAGCTTGATAAGATCGTCCCGCTCTGATGGGGAAAGAGTTAAACCAATCTGAACTAGTTTTGAATCACTGCTGTTAGAAAGGTTGATTTTTTCTGTTTCCTCAATTATGGGCGTCCTGTTTTCATGATTTTCGATAGCTTTTAGAAATTCAAAGTCATTATCTTGTAAAGAAAAGTTGTGTGGATTAGGATTTGATTTTGAATTAGGACTCGAAGAGTAAGTAGAAATTGAAGTGTTATTGAAATCAGCAATCATTACATCGACTGTTTTAACTTGAATCTCGGCCTTTAGAGGCACTTGATTGATGCAAGACTCTAGTTCTAGACACTTAGACTCATTGCTAGACTCAGATCCAGACTCATCCTCAGACTCGGACTCGCTCATCATAGATCCTTCGCCCACAGTAATCTTGAACATTTTGCCATTTGGAGCTGTTATCTTGAGAGACTTTTTCCAGCCATTGACCATCTTCTCACTTGGAGTAATCAGCTTAGATGGGTCGAAGTCTTCGATTTGAGTGATCATTTGAACCATGGTGTCTTCAGAAATGGTTGGGGTCATCTCCTGGCCAAATAGTAGACCGAAAGCTGAGTAATCAAGGCATTCAGGGGAGGCCTTGTCTTGTATTGGAGGAGCATCCTCTAGAAAGTGACAGTCTTGAAAGATCTCGAATCCGGGGTAGAGAACCCCCTTTGAAGAGTCATAGAATGGTTCTGGGAAATCGAAGTATAAGTCATCCTCTCCTTCTTTCACGAATTGCCCATTGAGTGTGAGTTGATGAGGAGGAATTTTGAATTGATCTTTGCCGGCTCGACGGGCCTTTAGCTTAGCCTTTTGCTGCTTTAATCGAACTTGGTAGGCTTGTATCCCAGACCGCAACAGTTGGTTTGTCCTTGGGCTTTGAAAGGAGATTCGGTTGGTGGTGGCAGAGTAGTGCCCAAGAAACGCCCACGCTTGATGTGAAAAATACATGTACTCAAAAAAATAAAACAAAATTTTTGTTCTACGGCAAAGCAGCAGACTAAAATAATAATAAACTTCACTTATTCTATCGTTTCAAATAATATGTTTGCATCTCAGAACATACTTATCAAATTCGGCATCCTAGAATTTATTCTAGCTAGAACTACGCGCGACCTGATTCTAAGTTAAAGTCATTTAACAAGGATACGTAGGCAATCCTATTTATGGATTCGGTCCAATCAAATAAAAAATATAATGTGCATAAGTGTTGGAAATGAGCAAATAAATAAATAAATAAAAAGCAAAACGAAAACAAGAAAAATAAAATTACGCCTTTATTAATATTTAAAAATAATAAGAAGGAACACAAAAAGTTCTAAGGAATAAAAAACAAACACAACTGAAATAAATAAAGGGCACCTACACCCTAACAAGAACTACACTACTCGAGTTCTTCAGGATCATCAAATAAAATTTTGTAGAGGGCAATGTTCGCAGGTTCCACCTCCACAGGCTTCTGCGCTGCCCCTATATCAATCTCCATAAGAACAGGCTCCTTGACACTAACTTCCAAGGATGCCAAGGCCTCAGAAACATTTTCAGTTTGAACAGCTATAGCCCGCTCAGCCTCAAAGGCACAAACAATGGTAGGGGAAGGATTATCAACATCAAATGGATTAGCCACTAGTTCTACTAGGGGCTGAACTTTCCTAACCCATACATTATTCCGGCGACGATCTCCTTGAGAGCTTGCACTTCTTTTGTGAACGGCAGACCCCTTCATGTTAGGAACCTTTTTAGGCCTAGAACTGGAACGGGGAGGAACTTCCTTTCGCTTTCGATCAGGACGAGCTTTTACAGTCTTAATACCATGGTCGCGAGGATTAGCAGGATCACGGCTCTCATACTTAGCCGTACCTCGAGGTATCAAAAGCTCAGCCGGCTCTTCATTTCGAGCCTTAGTTCTCACATCCTTATCATCGGAACTCATCCACAACTTGTAGTTTTCGAAAAGACCCACAAAAGCCATCTCTAGCCACGGTCCAACGCGGGAGGCCACCATAATACTTAGCCCACGCTTGAACTCGTGCTTGTGAAAAGACCGCTACTTTAGGTGGTACCGTATCGGAAAACGGGATAGTCTGCCTTAAGCCGTATTGTCGCATGACTCGGTAAGGAACGATATAAACGGGCCGAGATAGCCCCAACAAAGAAACAAAAACTAACACCTCGGAACTGAAGGAAATAATGCCCTTGGTCCAAGTATGCATTCTATGTTAAGTCTAATAAATGCGGTTCAGTATTAATTAACAAGTTAATAATTCAGTGAGATCAAGTGAGCTGAATGCCTAGCTAGAGGCCGCTTCAGTTCAAGTGGAATTAATGATATTAATCCACAGCTTACTCTTGACTGAACCCGTAGGGTCACACAAATAGTACGTAAACGGATCAAGTATTTAATGGCATTAAATACTCCATCTATGAATATTCGGAACCGACGGATCTTGGTTTCAGTGGGAGCTAAGATCGTCACAGGCAAGAAATGAATACTCCGGAAACGATGATATTGCCGGAAACGGAAATATGGATCGTATCGGAAATATAAATATTATCCAAGTCGTAGATGTTGCCAGAAACGGAAACACGGTACGTATCGGAAAATATTATCGGAAATGGAAATATTGCCAGAATCGGAAATATTGCCGGAAACGGAAATATTGTCAGAATCGGAAATATTACCGGAATCGGAAAATAATTCCGGAAACGGAAATATTAAATATTTGTTCGAAACGGAAATTAATTCCGGAATCGGAAATATTAAATATTGTTCGTATCGGAAATGAATTCCGGAATCGGAAAATTTAATCGGAAGCGCATCGTACGAATAAGCATCGGACGAGGCCTGCCGGACGAGGCCCAGCACGAAGCCAGGCCATCGCCCAGCAAGCCAAGCGCGCTGCACAAACAGCCACGCCAGGCCCAGCGCAAGGCCAGGCCCAGCAGGCTGCGCAGCGCGCACAGCGCGCGCGGGCGCTGCGTGGGCTGCTGCTCGCGCGCACGCATGGGGGCCCATCGTGGCTGCCGTGCGTGTGTGTGCAAGTGTTTGTGTTCGTGCACGTTTCCTAAAACATGCAGAGTTCGGTTAATGATTAAATTCCTAATTCTATTTGATAAATTAATTAAATTAGAGTTCTTGTAGGATTCTAGGTTTAATTAATTTGTATCTGAATAGGATTTCGATTCCCTTTCCATACCCCTATAAATATGAGGCTAGGGCTCACAATTTATAACAAGTTTCAAAGTATTCAAAAGTGAGTTTTTTGAGAGAAAATTAAAACACACATCTTGCTCATAAAAGTGCCGAAATTTTCTAGTACCTTAAGGGCGATTCTAGTTGGTCAATCTTAAGGCGGATCCGGACGTGCTGTGGACTATCTACGGAGGGACGACACTTGGAGTCCTAAAGACTTGTTCTTGTTCGGTTCGGGCGCAGCTAGGGAGGGCACGCAACAAAGAGTATGCATCTAAATTATGCTATATGATTATGTGTAAATAATATGTTGTCCTGGGTTAATGGTTGTTTCCGCATGATCTATGTAATGTCATATGTATCATAACCTAACAGTGGTATCACGAGCCCCTTATTATTTTCATAATATAAATTGCATGAACATGGTTAAATATTACAAATTTGCAAGAATTAAAAGGGGTGATTAATTTTCGTAATTGTTAATTAATTGCAAATTGCGTTTATTTAATTATACGTACGCAGTTTTTCGGCAGTTTCTTCGTTACTCATCCGAATTGAGTGATTTATGTGTCAATTCCGCATGTAAAAGGCATTCTAAAATTTTGACAAAAATAATGTTTTTCTGCCGAACCCAGAATTCTCAAATTCGAAGCCTAACTATGACTTTTCGAAGGTTTTAGTTTTTCGAATGCAAAATTTCGTAAATTTAAGATGTTAAATTAAATATTTGCGATTCTTGTTGATAAATCTTGAATTTTTGATTGACCTACTGCATATGTTTAACAAGTTTGAATGCCTAGTCTTGTTAATTATGCAATCTAATTTGTAATTATGATTAATTTGTTGAAAATTAGAATAATTTAGAATTAATTTGATTTTCATAATTAATTGTAATTTAATTAGAAACCTATGATTAAAAACCACCATAAAAATTGTAAATTTATGATAAATTTTAAATTTTTATGACCTAGACTTGAATCCATAACAATCGGAAATCAATTGGATAATAAATTTTCGATTTTTTCGCCCTAAAATTATGAAATTAATATTATTTATTAATTTGTCATTAATTTTAAATATAAATTTTAAATTTTATGCGATTCGTTCATAAAACTTGCACGCACGAAGCAATGGACGCTTCGTGTTACCCTTAAGGGGTGTTGTATAATGCGGGCATGCGACGACGAGCAAGGGAGCTCGTCGCCCGTGCGGCACGAATGCAATGAGCAAGGGCGTAGTGCACGAGCACAAGGCAGCAGCCCTGCCTTGTGTCGTGTGCCACGAGCAATGGACGAATGGGCATGGGCGAAGGGCGAGCCAAGGCAGTCGCGTGTGGGCAGCAAGCGAGCTGCGCCACAACGCGCGCTGCCTCGCACAAGAGCGCGCAGCCTCGCGCGCAGCGAGCGCAAGCTCGCGTGCCACGAGCGCTGCGCCCAGCATTGCTCGCGCGCACAGCGAGCGATGTCGCCCGCCCAGCGAGCGATGTCGCGCGCCCAGCGAGCGATGGCTCGCGCGCCCAGCGAGCGATGTCGCGCGCCCAGCGAGCGATGTCGCGCGCGCACTGCGAGCGATAGCTCGCGTGCGATGAGCGCTGGCGCGCGCAGCGAGCACCAATGCGTGCGGAGGCTTGCGATGGGGATGCAGCAGCTATGCGACGAGCGCATGGGCTGCGCGCACATGGCCAGCAATGGCTGTGTGCGTGCGGCCCATGGGCGTGCAACGCGTAGGGTGTTTGCGTTACGATTAAAGATCGTTTTGAATGTTTAATTTGAAAATTTCAGTTCACGTAATTTTAATTAATTTTAAAATTAATAATTTAAATTATTTTCTTGGATTTTAATTTTGAATATTATAATTATAATAAATATTATTTATTCTAATTATTTTACTAAAATTAAAATCATGAATTAATTTAAATACGACTGAAATTAAATTAAACTTTTGGATTCAATTATAAATTGATATGAGCTTTAAATTTTAATTAAATTTGTATGTTTCCGGTTGGACTAGAAATACATTTTTATGTTTAAAATTAGTAAAGCATATAAATTTATTGGTTTAAGTGGGAGCGCTTTTTAGTCATAAACTCTTGATTAGGTCTACAAATCCGTAAGGTTAAAACAACTTGATTAGAATTAATAAGGACTGAATAATTGGTAGATTATTGGTGCCCTTGATTAATTGCTGCAAATGTTTACGTGATGCATAATGTGTTTTACTAACCAGCTATGTGGGCCATTCATGATAATGAATGGGTGAATGGTATATATTGTATATGTACTGTTTTGCAGGTTATGAAGTGACTAGTATGGCCCAAATAGGATAGAAAATATGGTCTGCGTACCATTAATTTGAATGTAATTGGTCTAAAGTACCAAAGTTGTTTTTCAATTCAAATATGGTCTGTGAACCATCAAATAGTTGTAATTAGTTATAACTGATCCTATTTGAAGAAAATGGTGCCTCCCACGGAGATTTTCAAGACGGACTTTGAAGTCAAAGCTTCAAGATGAAGTCGGGCCATACTAGATCACATTTATCTTATGCATGTTTTAAGTTATTTATTGTTTTAAATATGTCTTAAAATGCATGAGATCAAAAGCTTGATTATGTTGCATGATTAAGGATTTTAGTTCACTTAAAATCTAACCAACATAGTAAGAGCCTTAAGTTCCAAACTTAAAAATTGAGTTAAAAGGTGCCATGCCAAAATATACACTTGCTTGGATATCCTTTACATCAATCTAGTAATAGTTTTCGCTCAGCGAGGTGTTACTTATTGGTCCTAAAGGGGCAAGGTACACAAATAATTGTGAGTACATGTTAGTTTTGGTGAAACTCAACGATATAAGTAAGGAGTCCTTTTATGTCGTGGCAAATTCGATAGGTTTACCTAATAAGTTCTTAGACGTGCCTATCAACCAAGAATAGTTTCTAGACTATTAGCAAAAGGCTTTTGCTTACCTAAGATGTTCTAGGATTAAGTCGACAAACTGTGCTTAGTTCTTCAATGATTTGAGGATCTTGGAATCATTTTATTCACACCTGCCGGAACACATAATTTGAATAAAATGCTTAATAAACATTGAATTATGCATGTATGCTAGAATTTAAGTTTATTAAGAGAAACTGTGAATGGTTATTTATTTGTTTATTCTTTTCAATTGTAGTATTAATATGGCAAACAACAATCAAAACATCATCATGGGTTCTGAGCTTATGGTCAAGCTGAACCTGACAAATTTTCTTGAATGGGAAGCTAAGCTAGTTGAAATAGTCAAACTCAATGGACTTGAGTATGTACTGTCACATCCCATGCCAAGCTACTATGCCAGAGACATGACCCCTGAGAGATTTTACGCCTGGGATGCGGATCTCAAAAAGGTTATGAGTCTCATGCTGAACAATATCCCTGATGATTGGGCTAAAAGGTTTGTAGCCTATGAACCTTTTACGCTCATCAAGAATCTGAGGGATATCTGTCGTGGAAGTACGGAGGACAGGGACCTGAACGTCCATGAGTTGATTGAATCAATGTCTGGTCTAAAGGTTAGTTCTCCGAACAGGTGTTATAGGATGGAGGTCCAAGAAACACATGTTCAGCTCCTTCGCACTAAACAGAGGGTAGGCGTCCCACTGAGGTTCCATGTGGATCTTATGTGTTCATATTTTGATCGCCTAAGTCTACTAGGAACACCAATAAGCGAAAGGATGGCAGTCTCTATCTTGCTCAATTCACTACACAGTGGGTTTGGTCGCTTCAAGCAACTATACCTAAGTGAACCAAGAGAAGAAACAGTTGCAGAATTTATTCACCTTGTCAGAAAGGCTGAAATAGTACTGGACTGTGAAGCCAAAGATTTACTCAAGGCTAGAAAGAGACCATTCAAGAAAGGTGGAAAGTCCAAGGGCAATGCTAAATCAAAGCAGGACAAGTCCACATCAGGCTGTCTTTATTGTGATGGAATAGGCCATTACAAAAGAGAATGTCCAAAGCTAAAGGAAGATCAGAAGAACGGAACAGTCGTTCCATCTTCAGGTATTTTCGTTATAGACTGTATACTTGCTAATTCAACTTCTTGGGTATTAGATACAGGTTGTGGCTCACACTTATGTTCCAATCCACAGGGACTAAGAAGAAGTAGAAAGTTAAGCAAGGGTGAAGTCGACCTACGAGTGGGAAATGGAGCACGGATTGCTGCATTAGCTGTAGGAACTTACTATTTGTCGTTGCCCTCCGGGCTAGTTTTGGAACTGGAAGAATGTTTCCATGTTCCAAGTCTTACTAAAAACATCATTTCAGTTTCTTGCTTAGATGCTAAGGGATTTTCCTTTTTAATAAAAGACAATAGTTGTTCGTTTTATTTTAAAGAGATGTTTATGGATCTGCTAGATTAGTCAATGGACTTTATTTATTAGATCACGACAAACAAGTATATAACATAAATACCAAAAAGGCCAAAAAGGATGATTCAGATCTCACCTATCTGTGGCATTGTCGATTAGGCCATATAAACTTGAAACGCTTAGAAAGACTTCAAAGGGAAGGAATTCTAGAACCATTTGACTTAGAGGATTATGGTAAATGCGAATCATGTTTACTTGGCAAAATGACAAAGCAACCTTTCTCTAAAGTTGGAGAAAGAGCAAATGAACTATTGGGTTTAATCCATACAGATGTATGTGGACCAATGAGTACAAATGCTAGAGGTGGTTTCAGCTACTTTATCACTTTCACTGATGACTTCAGTAGGTATGGTTATGTCTACCTAATGAAGCATAAGTCTGAATCCTTTGACAAATTCAAGGAATTTCAGAGTGAAGTAGAGAATCAATTAGGCAAGAAGATTAAGGCACTGCGGTCTGATAGAGGCGGTGAATATCTGAGCTATGAATTTGATGACCATCTGAAAGAATGTGGAATTCTATCAGAATTGACTCCTCCTGGAACACCACAATGGAACGGTGTGTCAGAACGGAGGAACAGAACCTTGCTAGACATGGTCAGGTCAATGATGGGTCAGGCCGAACTTCCATTAGAATTTTGGGGACATGCACTAAATACAGCTGCACTCACTATAAATAGAGCTCCGTCTAAAGCTGTCGAAAAGACTCCATACGAATTATGGTTTGGAAAGCCTCGAAATGTGTCTTTTCTTAAGATTTGGGGATGTGAAGTATACGTCAAACGATTAATTTCAGACAAACTTCATCCAAAATCTGACAAATGTATCCTTGTGGGCTATCCAAAGGAAACAAAGGGGTATTACTTCTACAATACATCTGAGAACAAAGTGTTTGTTGCTCGAGATGGTGTCTTTTTGGAGAAGGATCACATTTCCAAAATGACAAGTGGGAGAAAAGTAGACCTCGAAGAAATTCGAGTCGAACAACAAACTCTAGAGAATGCTCAAGATGACATTCAGGATGAAACTCAGAGATCTTTAGAAGAATCTGGTGAGAATCATGGTCAATCTAGAAATGTTACCCCGCGTAGATCGCAAAGATATAGATCTCAACCGGAAAGATACTTAGGTATTTTGACGAACGAGAGCTATGACGTTCTATTACTTGAAAGTGATGAACCTGCGACTTACAAGCAAGCTATGACGAGCCCTAGCTCCAAGCAGTGGCAAGAAGCCATGCAATCTGAATTAGACTCCATGTCTGAAAACCAAGTATGGGATTTGGTCGATTTGCCAGATGGCTACCAAGCCATTGGAAGCAAATGGGTTTTCAAACTGAAAAAGGACAAGGATGGGAAACTTGAAGTTTTCAAAGCTAGATTGGTCGCAAAAGGTTACAGGCAAGTCCACGGTGTGGATTACGATGAAACCTTTTCACCAGTTGCAATGCTAAAGTCTATTCGAATAATGTTAGCAATCGCTGCATATTACGATTACGAAATATGGCAGATGGATGTCAAAACTGCTTTCTTAAACGGCGTTTTAACAGAAACTGTGTTTATGACACAGCCTGAAGGTTTTGAGGATCCAAAGAATGCTAAAAAGGTATGCAAGCTAAAGAAGTCAATCTACGGATTGAAGCAGGCATCCAGGAGCTGGAATATACGTTTTGATGAAGCAGTCAGTGACTTTGGTTTCATCAAGAACGCAGACGAATCTTGTGTATACAAGAAGGTCAGTGGGAGCAAAATTGCTTTCCTAGTATTATATGTCGACGACATATTGCTTATCGGAAATGACATTCCTATGTTGAACTCTGTCAAGATTTGGCTTGGGAAATGTTTTTCGATGAAGGATCTAGGAGAAGCACAGTACATATTGGGCATCAAGATTTACAGAGATAGATCTAAAAAGATGATTGGACTTAGTCAAAGCACTTATATCAATAAGGTGCTTGATAGGTTCAAGATGGCGGACTCCAAGCGAGGCTACCTACCCATGTCTCATGGAATGACTCTAAGCAAGACTCAGTGCCCAAAAACACTTGATGAGCGTAGACGAATGAATGGGATTCCATATGCATCATTGATTGGTTCAATAATGTATGCTATGATATGTACACGCCCGGATGTTGCGTACGCACTCAGTGCTACGAGAAGATACCAGTCAGACCCAGGAGAGGCGCATTGGACTGCTGCCAAGAACATTCTGAAGTACCTGAAAAGGCACAAAGATGACTTCCTGGTCTATGGTGGAGATGATGAATTAATTGTTAAAGGCTATACGGACGCAAGTTTCCAAACCGACAAAGATGATTTTAGATCACAGTCTGGGTTTGTCTTCTGCCTCAACGGAGGAGCAGTAAGCTGGAAAAGTGCTAAGCAAAGCACCATTGCGGATTCTACAACTGAAGCGGAGTACATTGCTGCACATGAAGCAGCAAAGGAAGCTATATGGCTAAGGAAGTTCATAGGAGAACTTGGTGTAGTCCCCTCCATTAAAGGACCAATAGCCCTGTATTGTGATAATAACGGAGCTATTGCACAGGCAAAAGAGCCTAGACACCACCAGAGAGTCAAGCATGTACTTCGTAGATTTCACCTTCTACGAGAGTTCGTTGAAAGAAAAGATGTCGAGATAAGAAAAATTGGAACTGATGACAACATATCAGATCCATTAACTAAACCTCTGCCGCAGGCGAAGCACAACTCGCACACTGCAGCTATGGGAATCAAGCATATTGGAGAATGGCTTTGATGTCTATGTTTAATGTTTTAAAGTTTTAGAGTTTAAATCTTTGTAAAACATTATTGGTTAATCATTCACAATAAATGAAATGAATTCATTTTTCCATTTAATTTGTGGTTTATTAAATGATGAGTCCCTTCAATTTGACGATATATTCAAGATAGACTGTCAGGACCAGTCCTGTGACTAAGAAATGTCTATCAAGTGAACTTGAATGTCAAAGGTTGAAAATGGTCCCTAATCGGAGTTTTCTATAAAATTGGACGCATAGAAAACGTTAGACGATTAGAATGCAAGATGACTAGTAGTTCTGTTTCTTGAACTATGTGGACATGGCAATGTCATAATCATTTGCATAGATACTTACTTTGGGAAGACTAGTATCGGACAAGACCTATGAAACTTTACTGTAAGAGATGAAAATCTGTCATGAGTAAATTTCATTAAATTATTAGACACTAAATCCTCAATACCTGAGTGATTTGAGATTACTTGTTTGAGAACTGGTTGCTTTGACGTTGACCAACCGTCGCACCGTAAAAGGAGGCTATAAAGGCAACGCTCAGGTAATCACCTATCAAACGAAGTCTAATCTCAAGATCGCAAGATTGGGATTGTCCTCCCATAAATCGGGATGAGATGCTTAAAAGTTGTACAAGGCCACTCGGAGAGCTAGAAACTGTGAAATGCATGGCCGTGCTTGGATGAATCATAGGCTATGATTATCTGTTTATTTGATCAGTTGAACTCTGAAACCGAGGAACACCTCTGGACGTAATAAGGATGACAACTCTTACCTTATGTTCAAGAGCAAGCATCGAGAGACAAAGGAATTAGGAAATGCACACTTGTCCCTAAGGACAAGTGGGAGACTGAAGGAAATAATGCCCTTGGTCCAAGTATGCATTCTATGTTAAGTCTAATAAATGCGGTTCAGTATTAATTAACAAGTTAATAATTCAGTGAGATCAAGTGAGCTGAATGCCTAGCTAGAGGCCGCTTCAGTTCAAGTGGAATTAATGATATTAATCCACAGCTTACTCTTGACTGAACCCGTAGGGTCACACAAATAGTACGTAAACGGATCAAGTATTTAATAGCATTAAATACTCCATCTATGAATATTCGGAACCGACGGATCTTGGTTTCAGTGGGAGCTAAGATCGTCACAGGCAAGAAATGAATACTCCGGAAACGATGATATTGCCGGAAACGGAAATATGGATCGTATCGGAAATATAAATATTATCCAAGTCGTAGATGTTGCCAGAAACGGAAACATGGTACGTATCGGAAAATATTATCGGAAATGGAAATATTGCCAGAATCGGAAATATTGCCGGAAACGGAAATATTGTCAGAATCGGAAATATTACCGGAATCGGAAAATAATTCCGGAAACGGAAATATTAAATATTTGTTCGAAACGGAAATTAATTCTGGAATCGGAAATATTAAATATTGTTCGTATCGGAAATGAATTCCGGAATCGGAAAATTTAATCGGAAGCGCATCGTACGAATAAGCATCGGACGAGGCCTGCCGGACGAGGCCCAGCACGAAGCCAGGCCATCGCCCAGCAAGCCAAGCGCGCCGCACAAACAGCCACTCCAGGCCCAGCGCAAGGCCAGGCCCAGCAGGCTGCGCAGCGCGCACAGCGCGCACAGCACGCGCAGCGCGCAGCGCGCGCGGGCGCTGCGTGGGCTGCTGCTCGCGCGCACGCATGGGGGCCCATCGTTGCTGTCGTGCGTGTGTGTGCAAGTGTTTGTGTTCGTGCACGTTTCCTAAAACATGCAGAGTTCGGTTAATGATTAAATTCCTAATTCTATTTGATAAATTAATTAAATTAGAGTTCTTGTAGGATTCTAGGTTTAATTAATTTGTATCTGAATAGGATTTCGATTCCCTTTCCATACCCCTATAAATATGAGGCTAGGGCTCACAATTTATAACAAGTTTCAAAGTATTCAAAAGTGAGTTTTTTGAGAGAAAATTAAAACACACATCTTGCTCATAAAAGTGCCGAAATTTTCTAGTACCTTAAGGGCGATTCTAGTTGGTCAATCTTAAGGCGGATCCGGACGTGCTGTGGACTATCTACGGAGGGACGACACTTGGAGTCCTAAAGACTTGTTCTTGTTCGGTTCGGGCGTAGCTAGGGAGGGCACGCAACAAAGAGTATGCATCTAAATTATGCTATATGATTATGTGTAAATAATATGTTGTCCTGGGTTAATGGTTGTTTCCGCATGATCTATGTAATGTCATATGTATCATAACCTAACAGGAACCCCCCGTCATATTAGTCAAACCCCACCAAGGTACCACCCACTTAATAGAGCAAATGCAATGAGTGAAATAGGAGGCCCACTCGGCCTCGTCCCGGCCTTGGTGCAGATACTTTCGGTTACCCAAGGCTATAGGGTGATAATGTTTAGGATCGGCAGGAGCTTCTAGAAGCCTAAGTCGTTCCAAGAGCCAAATCTGCAAAAAACGGGTACGATCAGAAAAATAATAATAAACAAAAGTCCTGCCTAGGACGCATTTTCAACTCCAAGGACCAGGCGCCAAAAATTCTGACGCCCAACTCTGGGCGCTGAAAATCAGCTCCAGGCAGGGGACTGTCGAGGCAAACGGAAAAAGAAAAGAAACAGAAAAAATATGTGCGCGAATAAACGATCGATTACCTGCAGCAATAGGGGGCTCCCCTTAAAAATTTCAGACTTGGCATCCTTTTTTAACTCATCCGCACTCAGTAAGGTCTCGGCAACAACCAACGGCATAATGGAATAGCAACTCTCCATCTGGCTGATCAAGGGGATCAACCTTATGTCACCGAACTCGCCATTGTTATTCGACAGTAAATAGGGGTTCAACAAGCAGAATACAAGTGCTCGAATATTCAATTTCTGTTCGGTCATATTTTTACTAGGTCTAAAGTGATGTTTTACAAGCTTTGCCAAATTAACCTTATCACCCACAACGATTTCAGCGAGCATGTTAGCATCTAGTCCTAGGAAAGCCCCTATAGTTGTTTTACCCTCTTCAACAGTGCCAGGGGTAGTAGGAGTAGCATTGGTAGGATAACCAAGGATCGCGGCAAATTCATCTGGCAAAGGGCATACTTCATTGCCCCGAAAGACAAAAGCATGGTGATCAGAATCCCAAAAGTTCAGGGCCGCATAAAGAAAATTATAATCAATATTAATTTGTTGTAAGCCTAAGAATGCCTCTAAGTGGTATCCTTTCATCAAAGCCTTTTCTGTGGGATTAAGGGCTCTTAGCCAGCGCCTAACAACTCGTTGGAGGGAGAAGGGAGGAATCGACATGACAAGAGCAAGGAAGAATAAAAGCTAAGCAATTGCAAAAGAGAGGAAGATTGAGAGTGGTGAAAAAGAAGGACGTACTATATACACGAAAACATCAAGTGACATCCTCATCCCATTCGGAAACGCGTTAAGAAATCCGGGAACTGCCAAAATAGAATTTCCATCGCCCAAGGCTGGGCGCTAAAACTTTTAACGCATGGCCAGGGGCCCCGAAAATGTTGCCCGAGGCCCGGAACCTTCAAAACGCGGAGCAGGAAAGGACTTAAAACCGTGTTAGTAGACACGAGGCCCTGTTGTAATAAAGATCAAGCCCAAAGCACCTTTAGAGCCCGAATAGTGAAAACAAATGTTAAAGCTTGTCGAAACTTAGACTCATCTCAAGAAAAAAAATATGTGTACATTTTTCAAGGCAATATAAAAAAAATAAAAAGGTCATTCTTCGAAACACAAAAACAAAAAAATCAAGTCGTTGGTTTCTCAAATTAAAAAGCGTTTATTTGTCAAAAAGATCAATCCGGGCCGAAGTAAGCTCGATGTGCTAATTATTGGAAAACAAAGCAAAACTTTGTCACCCGGAAAATGAAGTCGCACTCCACGACTTCATCAAAGTAGCATACCACTACAAAGATCGCTCGCACATACGAGCACGGTCCCAAACCCAATTAAGGACGTTATAAAATACGCACTTCTCTTGGCAAAGAACGACCACCAAGTACAAATGCTTGGGGGCTCGAAAGAAAGAAAATATGCAAAGGGATACAAGTTGAAACAACGTTTCCAAGCTACGTCCCGTGCTTGGACAAATTCAAAAATAAACTCGACCTCAAAACAAAAGGGTCTCCATTAACATTCACATATGGTCCCACCGGTCATTTCACAAGGACCCAAGTAATGGCATAACTAGGCCAGTTCTAAAAGGTGACATACATCCTATGAGCCGTAAAGACTTGTCCAAAGCCACGAAAGGCAGACGACCACGAAACGATGGTCCGTTTAGACACGTTGCCAACCCACATTCAGGTTGCAGCTAAATCCGAGCATCCCTCGAAAGAATTCTCTCTTACAGGAATGAATAAAAAATAAATTCTCAAAAGAAATCCCAAGAACAAATGAAATAGGGACTGGCCCACCTCGACCGGGCAAGATCGCGCCACGAACCATGCGGGTCCCAAATCGAAAAGACGAATTCAGGTTCGCCCACCTTCAGCAGGCGGGGTCTGCGCCACTAACCGTGCTGGTCCTCAGTTTTCGAAAATGAAAAGAAAATAAATTCTTCAAAAAACAAAAACAGGCTCGCCATCTTCAGCCGGCGGAGTCTACGTCACAAACCGCGTAGGTCCTTATTTTCAAAACATCAAAACAGATTCGTCCACTTCTATCGGACGAGGCGTCCACCCTCAGCGGACAGGCTCGCCATCTTCAGCCGGCGGGGTCTACGTCACAAACCGCGTAGGTCCTTATTTTCAAAAACATCAAAACAGATTCGTCCACTTCTATCGGACGGGGCGTCCACCCTCAACGGACAGGCTCGCCCACCTTCAGCGGGCGGGGTCTGCGCCACTAACCGTGCAGGTCCTTAGTCGCTGCAGCGATAACTTTTTCCTGGTTTCCCTTTTCTAAAAATTCAAAGGATCGTTTCCCTTTTCCAAAAATCAAAGGATTGGTTTTCCGTTTTTCCAAAAAAGAGCGATGTGCTGGATTTTCATTTGTTTTACGTCCTATAAAAACAAGGGGGTTTTCTCGTTTAGCTATCCCTGAAAATGAGAATTGTTAAAACATTTTACCTCGTGATTGGGCTTGGCCAGGCCTAGTTACACTTTATAGCTTTGATTTCGAAAACATCTTTAGACACTTCCAATGACAAAGTGAGGGAGTTTCTATACTATCAGTTAACAAATTCCAATGACGCGTGAGGAATGTGTTGACACTTCAAGTGATGACCCTTAAGTCAAATGTTATCACTCGGGGGCTCGTGAGACCCTCGCAAAACAGGTCACATACACCATGGCTTGTATGACGCACTCCGTCTAGTACTTTGACCATCGTCTCATCTCGAGACTCATTCAAAGTGGGGGCTAACTATAGACACCTACTTTTGTCCCCATTCCCGAAAGGGAAGGTTGGATGATGAGAACATAAATCTCCACTTGGCAACGCATCTCCTGTAAAATAACGAATCTCAATCACCCTTTCATTTTAGCCAAAGCTGCTATTTATATAAACCTGCTAGGAATAGTAACTGCCGTAAAAAGTAGTTGTTAAAAGTGGCAAATTCATAAAAGATAGAAACCTGTCAGAATTAGGTGTTTCACTCCAACATAAATCCTAAAAGAGATAGAATTTGCATTCCTGGTATAATTCAAAAATAAGAGTTACGTATTAATTAAATTCCTAACGAACCTAAAGTTCGTAACGGGCCCAGACGCATTCCGTCATAAGTTAATACGCACTAAAAGACTCGGATAAATCTCAAAATCTCCGTATTCTAAGAGTCCAAATCTGACAAAGAACTCGGCCCAGATCCCATTTTCAACGCCTGGATCTGGGCGCCGAAATCTTCGACGCCCAGCCCTGAGCGCTGAAAGTGCCTGAGGCCGTTTTATCTCCGGATTCTTTTTGGATTCGTATGTTAAAATCTATCTTTCCACACACTCTTTTCCTATAAATACAGCCTAAAACCGACGTGAAAATAACACATAATTCCATAATCAGAGTATTGACTCTAGCCTTAAGCCTAAGCCTCACGCTGCGAAATTGATCCGGCGTTCTATCGCAATCGACCCAAAAGTCGAACATAGCGCATCCTGCCCCTTGTAGCTTGATGAATTAAGCCTAAATACTGGAACATTGCTTGGAAACCCGAGATTCGTTAAATAAAAGGAGAAATAGAAAAGCCAAGTGGTTAGTTTTCTGAGAATCACAACGCACCTCTCAAGGGTGTGTTGTAATGTGTCCCTCATATGATTTAATCGCTTTCATCACCCTTTTATAAAATTGTCAAACTATTAATTTGATTGATCTATCACGCCTAATAAGATAATATCTTGGACAATTGAATTATCATGCTAGGTACCTTAAATCAATCTAAATAAGATAATCACGATCGATTTAGTATTATGTGTTGCATATTGTTAAAATCAATTCAAAATAGTTTAATAGTTTAACGCATGTCCCTTCAATTATTTATGCTGAGCTAGTAAGGATAAACTGCCTCTGGAGTATTATCGATGAGCACTCCTCTCGGTAGTTACAGTCCCCCGAACTCTCAATCTCTGCCCTGCGGGTGTACGTTGAGCGATCCCCACACCAAGGATCACAAGGGAACCTATGGCCGTCGTGGTCGAACGTAATGGCACTCCCTTTATGTCACGATAATCGGGTTTTGTCAATTTTTCTCATTGTCGTTAAAAACTGAATGGCGACTCCTATATTACTAGTCGATTGGGTGTAAACTCATAGGAAATCCAATTACACTTGATCTGACAACGTCACGCCCACGAGGGACGAGGTCACGCATTAGCCTCGTTCTTTTTCGACCCCCTCACAGATG
This sequence comes from Spinacia oleracea, assembly GCF_020520425.1. Taxonomy (NCBI): domain Eukaryota; kingdom Viridiplantae; phylum Streptophyta; class Magnoliopsida; order Caryophyllales; family Amaranthaceae; genus Spinacia; species Spinacia oleracea. Next base: position 44,448,065 of record NC_079487.1, on the reverse strand, counting down.
ACATATCCGAGCAACTTTCCTGACGTTACCCCGAATGCGCACTTTTGAGGATTGAGCCTCATATTGTATTGTCTGGGCCTGTTGAAAAACTTTTGAAGTAATGAGGTATGGTCATGCCGTTCTTTGGATTTGACAATCATGTCGTCGACATATTCCTCGATTTCCCTGTGAATCATATCACTCATGATAGTTGTTGTTGTTCTTTGATAAGTTGCTCCTGCGTTCTTTAGTCCGAACGGCATAACTGTATAGCAATATGTACCCCACTGAGTGATGAAGGTTGTTTTCTCCATGTCTTCCTCTGCCATGGGAATCTGATTGTAGCCCGCGTACCCGTCCATAAAAGAGAGTAAGGCATGATTTGTGGTGTTGTCGACCAGGACGTCGATGTGAGGCAATGGAAAACCGTCTTTAGGGCTGGCCCTGTTAAGATCCATGTAGTCCACACACATTCGTACTTTGCCGTCTTTCTTTGGAACTAGGACGACATTTGCGATCCATTCTGGATACTTTTCTTCTCGAATAAACCCGGCCTCTAATTGCTTGGAGACCTCTTCTTGAATTTTGAGGGAAACATTCAGTTTCATGCGACGGAGCTTCTGCTTGATGGGCTTTGGCCCTGGAATAAGGGGAATTGTATGCTGGCCGATGCTTGGGTCAACCCCTGGCATATCATGATAGGACCATGCGAAGACGTCTACATACTCTGAAAGTATCTTGATAAGATCGTCCCGCTCTGATGGGGAAAGAGTTAAACCAATCTGAACTAGTTTTGAATCACTGCTGTTAGAAAGGTTGATTTTTTCTGTTTCCTCAATTATGGGCGTCCTGTTTTCATGATTTTCGATAGCTTTTAGAAATTCAAAGTCAGTTTCTTGTGAAGCAAAGTTGTGTGGATTAGGATTTGATTTTGAATTAGGACTCGAAGAGTAAGTAGAAATTGAAGTGTTATTGAAATCAGCAATCATTACATCGACTGTTTTAACTTGAAGCTCGGCCTTTAGAGGTACTTGATTGATGCAAGACTCTAGTTCAAGACACTTAGACTCATTGCTAGACTCAGATCCAGACTCATCCTCAGACTCGGACTCGCTCATCATAGATCTTTCGCCCACAGTAATCTTGAACATTTTTCCATTTGGAGCTGTTATCTTGAGAGACTTTCTCCAGCCAGTGACCATCTTCTCACTTAGAGTAATCAGCTTAGATGGGTCGAAGTCTTTAATTTGAGTGATCATTTGAACCATGGTGTCTTCAGAAATGGTTGGGGTCATCTCCTGGCCAAATAGTAGACCGAAAGTTGAGGAATCAAGGCATTCAGGGGAGGCCTTGTCTTGTATTGGAGGAGCATCCTCTAGAAAGTGACAGTCTTGAAAGATCTCGAATCCGGGGTAGAGAACCCCCTTTGAAGAGTCATAGAATGGTTCTAGGAAGTCGAAGTATAAGTCATCCTCTCCTTCTTTCACGAATTTCCCATTGAGTGTGAGTTGATGAGGAGGTATTTTGAATTGATCTTTGCCAGCTCGACGGGCCTTTAGCTTAGCCTTTTGCTGCTTGTCATCGAACTTAGTAGGCTTGTATCCCAGACCGCAACAGTTGGTCTGTCCTTGGGCTTTTAAAGGAGATCCGGTTGGTGGTGGCAGAGTAGTGCCCAAGAAACGCCCACGCTTGATCATCATGCGCTTTGCCATGGGATTCATTCGGGATTCGATGGCCCCAACATTGCACTGAATCCCCGGAGGTCTTCGTCCCTATCATCATGTCCGATTAGTATCAGAGCCTTGTCGGCTATCTTGGTCCTTGGATGAGACGCGTGCAGGGTAATGACATTTCCTTGGACCTCCATTCGGACTTTCTGGTGAAGTGAAGATGGAACTGCTTTGAGGTCATGGATCCAAGGTCTTCCCAGTAGGAGATTGAAACTTACTTTGATGTTAAGCACTTGAAATCTCACTTTCCGCTCGATTGGCCCTGTGCGGAGTAGTAGAGTGAGAGTTCCCATTGCTTCCCGACGAGTGTTGTCATAGGCACGAACACCTTGGGTGGAACTAGAAAAGTCCCTAGGGGTGAAACCCAGATTTTCGGTAGTGCGGAGAGGAAACACATTGATGGCCGATCCATTGTCCACTAGAGTCATGGGGATGATCTTGTCTTTGTATTCAACAGTTAGATAGAGAGCCTTGTGATGGCCCGCCCCCTCAGGTGGGAGGTATTCATTAGTAAAGGTGATTCCTTCTTCAAGATTTGTAAGCAACCCGATCAATTCGTCAGGAGTGATTTCTGGGGTGACATTCAGTTTAACCAGAGCATTGATAAGAGCGGTGCGGTGCTCTACAGAGGAAGCCATGAGTTGCCAAATATTGACCTCTGCCTTAGTGCGCTTCAATTGCTTGATTAAAGGGTTCTCCTCGGTGGGTAGAGGAACATCTGTTGCTGGTGTCGTTCTGTTGGCTGGCTCTTGAATTCGACCAGACCTAGTCATGACTTGAACACTGTTTTCTGCCTTAGGGTCCAAATACCAGTCGGCGCTCACAATTTCTCGGCATCGCTGGCCCAGATCCCGCAAATGTCTCCTTGAGGTAACCCAGATTTCGAGTTTTCACTTGGCTGCACAAAGTGTGGTACAGACCCTTGATTATGAAATATTTCCTCTACCTCGAATGGGCCCACAGCATGGAAAAGAGTTTCTTGATTGTCTTCGAGAGCCCTTATGCGAGCCTCAGCTTCCTCGACACGTTGATAGAGCTATGCTACAGCTGTTGCTAGTGAAGTCATCTTGAGTAGGATCTTGAGAAGAGGAATCTGAGCACCTAGTTAGGACATGATTTTGAACTTAAGAACTTGAACTTCCCGACACATGATATGATATGCATTCTATGAATAAGACCTAGACTTGACTCTAAGTGTCACTCCGAAGATTCGGGATTTTGGATTTTGTACTTGTATTCGGGATTTGCAACCCGTTGGAAATGTTTGAGAGGAGCGTTCATTCTTTTGCGAAAGTTGGCTCTTGTACTAGAACTTGAAATGTCGAAAAAGAGTATTTCGATCTATTGGAAATTGGACTTATTTGAAGGGGATTTCAACCCGCTCTAGGATATGGAAATTGGACTTGTACTAGGAAATTGAATTTTCAAGGAAATTTTGACCCATTGGACTTGGAATATTTGAAAGGAATTTCAACCCCATTGAAAGAGATTGGTTTTGTTTTATTTGAAGGGAATTTTAACCCGTCAATATTTTTGGGGAGTTTCAACCCATTGGACTTGGAGTATTTGAAGGGAATTTCAACCCATTGGAATTTGTATTATTTCAGGGGATTTTCAACCCGTAGATGGAATCTTGAACTTGTATTATTTCTGGGGAGTTTCAACCCGTCGAATTGGAACTTGTATTATTTCAGGGGATTTTCAACCCGTGGATTTGAACTTGTATTATTTCAGGGGATTTTCAACCCGATTGAATTTTGAGTTTGACTTGAAGTTTGAATTTTGAAATGGAAAAGGATGCATTTTGTATGTAGAACATTAAGCTTTGTATTTGGAAAATCCGGCATTATGTCGTTGTGGATTTGAGACATTGAATTTGGGAACTTGAAAGTCCAGCATTATGCCGCCGTGGACTTGGAGTGTAGGATTCGAGATTTGAAGGTTTGGAATTTTTGAACTTCGAGCTTGAGGTTTGAAATGCGGAATGCAAAATTGGCATTACGACGGCATGTATTTGGAATTTGAAGTTTTGAGCATAGGACTTGAAATTCGAAAGATTGACATGGAATTTGAGGTTTGAAAGTTGGAGTTGAAAAGTTGGCGTTACGCCGGTCATGAACTTTGGCATTTGAACTTTGAGGTTTTGAGACTTGGAATTGGCAACTTGACTTTGATGCTTGAAAACTTGAATGTTTGAAATAGAAAATCCGGCATGACGCCATTGGATTTGTGGTTTTTGACTTTGAAGTTTGAAGTTTGAAATTTGGACTAGAAAATCCGGCATTAAGGCGCCGTTGGATTACGTCTTGACTTGGAACTTGAAACTCGAAATTTGGACTAGAAGATCCGGCATTATGGCGTCGTTGGGTTGTGTTTGAAAATTAAAGTTTTGGACTAGAAAGTTTGAATTTGCACTTGAAGCTTGAGGACTAGGAAATCCGGCATTATGACACCGTTGGATTTGGACTTAAAAATTGAGATTTTGGACTAGAAAATTTAGATTGCACTTTGAAACTTGGAATTTGGACTAGAAAATTCGGCATTATGACGCCGTTGGATTTGGACTTGACTTGGAGATTTGAGGTTTTGAAAATAGAAAATCCGGCATTATGACGCCGTTGGATTGCACTTGGAACTTGGATTTTTGACTCGAAAATCCGGCATTATGACGCCGTTGGATTGCACTTGGAACTTGGATTTTTGACTCGAAAATCCTGCATTATGACGCCGTTGGATTGAATTTTTGAATTTGAAAGTTGGAATTTTGACTCGAAAATCCAGCATTATGACGCCGTTGGATTGAACTTTAACTTTGAAACTTGGAATTTGGACTCTAAAATCCGGCATTATGACGCCGTTGGATTGAATTTTGAGTTTGGCATTTGTGCGTCAGGCGTGTTTAAGGGTTTTGAATCAAATGGAGTGACACTCCTAAAGACCCTAAAATCGGCGATTTATATGCATGAGGTTTGAATGATGCTCCTAGGGGTTTGGTTTCCTAGTTGGAGGCTAATTGGTTTTGGCAAGCTAGAACTCGAGGTTAACCATTCACGCGTGCAAAGACGCCCACACAATGCACAAGTAGCACGTTGTCACACTAATCATGAATATGTATGCGACATGCAAAGTTCTCAACCTAAGGTCGGTCTAAGTTTTTGTATGATGCAAGTGGTCGGCTTTGGGTGTCAAAAAGGTACTCGGATAAGAGACGGATCCGGCGACAAGCTTTCACGTTCCGCCTAAGGGAAGTGTGTGTCGGCAGACGGCCTCCATACTTGACATCGGGAATGTCAAGCAAATGCCAAGTTTCGGTAGGCGCGGAAATGGTCACACACTTTGGTCGGGAACCGTATGGAGAGTCACCATTTCGTTGCCCCCGAGGCTAGCCCGAATGTAGAACACATCCGTTTGGGCAAGGGTAGAAATTCATTTTGCACAATATGGTTTTCGAAAAATGCATGAAATGCCTAGAAATTGAAATTGAAATCGTACTTGAATTTGTATTTGTAAAGCCCGTTTTTCGGCACTCGTTCACGAGGCTTGGGAGCGTCCTTCCAGATGCAAAAACAGACTAACGCCCAACACGAAAAGTTGAGCAAAAGTGGCGACAAGCCACTGTGAGCCACTGTCCTGGATGCAGGCAGCGGCGTTGGGCGCAGGGGCTGCGCCTGGCGCCAATGCTGGCATCCAGTACTTCGGCAGATCAGTGGCTGGTTGCTCGAAATCTTCTGTCATTTTCGAAATTGAAATTAGAAAAGGCCCCCAGTGGAGTCGCCAATTTACTGTAGGGGTTTTTTTTATCTTTTTCCCGTTTCCTACAATGGGGGGTTTGGCACGTGGCGGTTCGTTTAGAGAATCGTTGAATTTTTTTTGCACCTCGAAGGAGTCGCCACCAAACTTATTTTAGGTCTCGTCTGGGAAGACCGCACAATGACTCTATTTTCGGATAAGGCCTTGAATCCTTGAAACGGGTGGGTGAGATCTGGGCTCGGGAACGAAAATGCTTATTCGGCGAGCTTTAGAAATATTCAAGTACGTTGGCACAACATTGTTTCGAAAATAAACCCTAAGATTAGACTATGTGGGTTTGCAAATTAGAACAAAATAGAAATTCTAATTGTACGGCGATCACTTTGCTTTAAAGATTGATTTAAGGAACCTATGGCCGGTTTGTCCAAAAATATCTTCGTTAAGCGTGATGTAACCTTTGTATTTTGTTGTATTTAGCATGTTGGTGATGAAAGAGATAAAGCACATAAAGCAACATCACCAATTGCGGTATTGAAATTGCGGTATTGAAATTTCGATATTGAAATTGCGGTATTGAAATTGCGGTATTGAAAGTGCGATATTGAAAGTGCGATAGTGAAAGTGCGATATTGAATTTTGTACTTGGGCACATGAGATTCGAACGCCAAGCGGCTCCTTAAAAATAAGTGCGCCCGACATGAATTCAAAGCCAAAAATCTCAACTTGGGAGAGGTTGCTCAACCCAAATGTCCTAGATTTTGCATATTGAACTTGAAATTGAAATCTTCAATATTGAAAGGTTTGAATTTGAAAAGATTGAATCTTGAATTTGAAATGATTGAAATTCAAAAACTTGAACTGGTATATTGAAATTTAAAGAATTGAACTTGTATATTGAAAAATGGAGTTTTTGAATCTCAAAAGATTAAACCTTTAAATGCTAAAAGGTGTCATCTTTGATTACTCCACACTTGAAGGTGATTCTAGTCCAAAGAGATGAATGCAAACAACTTTGAACATCCTTGAATCTTGAAAATTTGTATTTTGTATTTTGAAAAGTTTGTATTTTTGAAAAAGTATGTATGATTGTTGCAAGTGGTGTTTTTTTATGACAAAAAACACCAACTTGCTAATCATTTGAAATCAAAATAGCATAATTGATTGAAATGGGATTCGGATTTACCTAGTTAGGCTTAGGCACGAGCTCCCAATTGCTCTTGAATTTTGGAATTTTTGTATGTGTTTTGAAGAGTTTTTGAAGTTTGTATTGTGAGGAGTAATGTCGAAATTACGACGTTGTATGTGTTGTGCTCCCCATTTTTTCAAAGGACATGAGGGGTATTTATAGGAGGGAAATGGTGCAAAACGCCAGCACACGCCAGCGCCTGGTGCCAGGCCAGCGCTGGGCGCTGCTGACGTGGGCTGAATGCCGCCAAAAAGGACGGAAAGATGTCGTCCTTGATTTGTCTTGTATGGGTGTACCTTCGTACGAATAGTATGATGTTTGGCACGTAGTGTTTGCTTGAAGGTTAAGGCTTGAATTTGCGTCTAAAAATAAACCTTTCTCGGGATTTTGAATTCCGGTTTTACGGGGCGGGGCTCGGCATGCTCGGTTTTGTGGGTCGGCGCCCGAATTTGACTTGCCTTATATGATTTTGAGTGGAAAAGGCCTAGTAAGACTAATGGGATGGTCCACTAGTTGAGATGGTACTTGGATCTTGAAATTGGATTTTGGAAGTTGTATTTTGTACCGAGCTCCGGGAGGGGAACGGTCTCGGGGATTGGATTTTGGACCTTGGATTTCGGAGGTATTCTTAGCAATTGGGATTTCCTCCTAGAGTTACTCCAATCGCCTAACAAGGATAATGGTATCGTCATCATCCCAAAGGGGAGACACAAATTAGGTGTCTACACTTAGCAATTGGGATTTCCGCCTGGAGTTACTCCAATCGCCTAACAAGGATAATGGTATCGTCATCATCCCAAAGGGGAGACACAAATTAGGTGTCTACAGGAGGCATCACCATTGCCAAACCCCTGCTTCGAAAAGAGGAAGCGAGCAAATATACAAAAACTCAAGGCTCTCAGGCGGAATACTTTGGGAACATCAAGCCCAGCAAAGTAGGTGACAAAGAGGGACAAATCCACCCCTCTGCCATATACACCAGCACTCAAAAGTGGGGGCTTCAAGCCCAAATACCTTTCAAAACTCAAGAAAAAGTGTTCCTCAACACTGGGCATGCATGGCTCCAGCATAATGGGCCACCCCAATATGGCACTAAATTCCTCAGGGAGGGGACATACCTCATTATTTCCAAAGCGGAAGACATGATGATTTGGATCCCAAGCCTCCAGAGCAGCAAGAATGAAGTGCAAATCTAGATTTACAAACCGGAAAGAGACGAGCACCCCTAGATGCATGCCATCAAGCTCCCTTTTCTCCAATTTTCCTAGCGAACCAAGCCACGAGTTCAAGGCATTTTCAAAGGACACAGCCATATTCTATTTTCTTTTCGTGAGAAAGTAATATGCAATGGTAGCAGGGAGGGATTGATGCAAGAAGTGATCCGACAACCTCCCTATTTATACAGGAGTCGGCTTGCACGACGGCCCACAGGCGCCGGGCGCCAAGCCTGCGCCAGGCGCAGGGGCCTGCACCAAAGGACGAGGCCACCGTCCTCTCTTATGGCTCCGAGTACACACTCTTTAGTGCTTCGGACAGCAAAGTACAACTTCCATTATTCAAGATTCCAAAGCTGCAAGCCGCGCAATTTCAAGCAGTCCGGGTCAATGCTTCGGGCAGATTTCGGATCAATTTTATTCAAAATTCAAGCATTCTAGTCCTAGATCGGCGTCCTAAGTCGAGTCTGCATATGCATAAGCAAGGGTTGAATATATTTTGACTTGCGCTTTTTCAAACCAAAAAACCTTAGTCAAAGTGGGGGCTTATAGTGGGTATATACACCCGAAAAGATGGGGAAATTTTTTTTAAATTTTTTGCAAAATTATCATGCAAGCATCTAGCCACAAATTTCAAAGGCACACACAACGCATACAAGATCAAACATAAAAACATACAAAAGCCAATCTTCAAAAAAATTTCAAACCAATCCAAGTTCAAAGCCATACAACCATACAAAATTCAAGTTTCAAACCATACAAATCCATACAAATACAATACAATCCAGCCTATACAAAATCAACCCAGGCAAGCTGGAACTCGCTACCATGCAGGGTCAATCTGAGTCATCATCAACAGTGACATCAACCACAGGCGCCTTGTCCCTGTTCCGCCTCCTAAGGCGCTCCAGATCCTAATCCAGCTCCGTCCCAGGGGTACTAGGATCCTGCTCCGAGATACGAAGTGTGCTAGGAGAGGGATGAACTCCCTGCTGAGGAGAGGAATACTGATAAGGAGGCGGCATCGCCATGTACTGGTACGACCCAAACATCTGAGCCTGACGCATCCTCTCCATCTCCGCATAGTAAGCCCATGAATCTGCACCCCAAGGCTGAGGACCACTCCCTCCGAAGTAGTAACCAGGGGAAGAAACAAAGGGCCGCGAACTGCCTGCACCTCCAAACGAATGCCTGGTGGGATCAACATGTACGAAAGGGGAAGCTCCCCGCGCTCAGCATCATAATGCCTCTGATGAGCACCAACACCGGACCCCTGTCCCAGCTCCAAGCTCGGTCCCTCCTGCCTCAAGGACGTCTCCACCTGGGGCTCCCTGTCAACAGAACCTCTACGGTCTCGACGGCGCTCCTATACAAAATACAAGTTCAAGAATCAACATCCAAGTTCGAATTTCCAGAATACAAATTTCAAGATCAAGTAAGGCACCTCTCTGTCCCGGCCAGAAAGCTTCTGGGTCAGCTTGGCACAATGCCTCTTCCAGGAATCAAGCAAAATCATCCAGCGACGCACTCTCGCCCGAGGCGCCTGCATACAAAATTCAAGATCAATTTCAAGGAAGTGAAACAGTACTTACAGCAACATAGTGCTCAGGTACAGCATCATTTGATTTCCGGTGCGGAGGAGAAGCTACAGGGATGGTCTCCTCCACATGTTCCTCGTCCGAGTTCTCATAGCGGAGGATCCCATCAGCATGGGGAATGTCCTCAGGATTAACTTCCTCCTCCTACATACAATCATCCAATCATCCAATCATACAATCATCCAATCATACAATCAATACAAGAATACAAGAATACAAGAATACAAGATACAAGGCTCAAAAGCTCACCGGCAGTACGAAGCGTACTGGTGGAGCTAGCCTCCTCAGGAAGTCGTCATAGCTACCCTTCATGTGTACAAAATTCCTCCAAGAACGGCAAACAACATCGCCCCTAGCATCCGTATAGAGCCGGGCAAGCTCTTCATTCGACGCCAGGATGGACTCCGGTGGGTCCTTGGGGACAAGTCTATTCCCCGAATTGTGCTGAATGGACACTCGCTCCCCTAGATACCACATGTGGCGGTACACCCCTGGAAGCAAAACTCGCCGCCCAGATAAGAAATGGGCACGAGCAGCCGAGGCAGGTATAGGCGCGCTGGCAAAAGGACGTCATACCACCTGCAAAGCAGACGACTCAGACAACAATACAAATACAAATACAAGAGAGCAAAACAGTACAAAAGATTACCTCATCAGCAGGTAGAACTCTCCAAGCTCTGCGGGAGGCCGCCAGAGGCACCCTCTTGCGCACCGCTCCTATCCAAGAGGCAGCATACGCGTAAGCCGCATCTCTAGTACGATCCGGCGCCAAAGTCGGAAAGTGCTCATATATCCAAATCTTTCAAGAAGCAAGCAAGACATCAGTCAAGTTCAAATACAAACATACAAGTACAACGTACAAAGTACAAGGAGTCTTAAATACCTCCAGCACACTCCGCAGAGCATCCATGCTCGGGTCGCTCCCCGACGCAGTCCGGGAGGCCTGCTTCATCTCATACAAGAGGTGGCTATATGCCAAACCACCCCAGTTGTAGCTCGAAACAATCCTCAAGTCCCGCAGAACGGACAGGAATCTAATATGCACCCGACTGTTCCTGCTCGGAGCCATCACTCTGCTCACCAAAACTAGGAGGAAGAGCCTAACCCTCTGCTCCGCAGACACACCCACAGCGCAGATAGCCTCCACAATCACCGTCACGGAAGCATGGGTGTCGTCCTCTGACAAGTCAACAACAGGGCCAAGCAAGGCCCTGGCAGCGGCCGAGCGCCACGTCAGCTCCGGATCAAAGGTCACATTCCTCTCACAAAAAGGAAGACCCGTAATCATAGAAAACTCAAAGGGGGTAATGGTGATCTCCCCCCATTCCATGTGGAAAGTGTTGGTAGTATCCCACCACTGCTCCAACAAAGCCCACGGCCGGGGTTTGATCCCTGTTCTCCTCGAAGTACCTCCCATGGCACGCCAGAAATCAGCCAGGCCCGTCTGTGACCAAATCTCCATGGCCTCCTCATCAGCACGAAGGGCTTTAAAGGCCTTCTGGACCTCCACCCAGGACCGGAAAGTACGAAACGGCTTTCCATTGGCCTACAGGTGAACGAGTTAGCTCAAAGCCTATACAAGTACAAAATACAAACTCAAAACACAGTACAAGAATTACCAAGCCAACGCGAGGCCGCTGAGACAAGTGCCACTCCGGCCGAAACACCAGGTCGAAAGGGCTCCAACCAGTACCGGCAAAAGTGGGCGCCTCCCGGGGAACCATACCCCCATCTGGCGCGTTTATTGCAGCCGCTTCATCATCCGAAGCATCCTCCTCAGCAGCTCGAACCACCGACGATTCGGCGAGCTTCCTCCGAGTGTGACGAGGCATACTAAATCAAGTGGAGTACAAAGTGTCAAAATTCTAAACTAGGGGCTATCCTATACTAGCCTATACAAAGTCAAAAAATTCAAAACAAATCCCCAGTGGACCTCTAGTTCAAAGTACAAGCTCTACACCAACGCTTAGGCTACCCACGCCGAAGCAGGTATACAAGTTCTACACCAACGCCTAGGCTACCCACGCCGAAGCAGGTATACAAGTTCTACACCAACGCCTAGTCTACCCACGCCGAAGCAGGTATACAAGTTCAACATCAACGCCTAGGCTACCCATGCCGAAGCCGGCATTTCAAAACTCTACAAAACAACATCAAGGCATCCTAGTCTATTTCTCTACCTGAGACTCCGCTAGGTCACCAGTGAGACTACTATCTACAAATACCAGGTACGACATTCGAGAAAATTTTCAAAAAAATCCAAAACTACAAGTTCCAACAGTTCAAGTTCGAGTTGCTATCAAACTGTTTTCTACAAGATTCAAGAAGCTTAAGCATTCAAGCATCATTTCAAAGTACGAGAAAATCAAAACTACATGCAATCCTAGAGTTATTTCATAAGAAAAACATGAAATACTTACATGGATAAGGCAAGAACAGGATCAAGGGAAGACAATTCGACCTTTGAGAGGAAAAGATAGCAAGGAAGCAAGAGATTGCTCCTCAAATGGCACGGCAAGGGGCGCTTATATAGCGCAGCCCCGCGTCGTACGCCGGCCCAGCGCCCAGCACTGCCTGCTGCATGCGCGAATCTTCAGCGCGCGCGGTCTCCCGTGCTGATTGCATGTCCTTTGCTGCTACGGTCTTCCGCACCAAGCATCAAACGTCGCATCAGGCCACCCATCGAAAATACGGGTATACACCTGTATCTCCAAGTACAAACAGATGATATTTTAAGGATACAAAATCCAAAAAAATACAACGACTCAGGCGTTCAACTCCCAACGGACCCAAGCTCCGGGAAAGTCAGTCGAAATTTTAAAATTCTAAGGGCCAGTAAAAAGCTCTTATCCCCAGCAAAGCACATCCCCAACGGATCAACTCCGGGTGTTCAAATTCAAAAATTCAAGATTCAAAAATTCAAGATTCAAAAATTCAAGATTCAAAAATTCAAGATTCAAAATTTTCGATGCCAAGCTCCGTCCTGAACTGAAGGCGGAAAAGTACAAATACAAATCAGAGTCGTCACAACCGCATCGAGGTAGACTCTATCCTTTTTTTCTAAAGCCAGTTTTATGCAGGTGCCGGCGTACAAAGACCGGTCTCGATTGCAGAACATCTTGATCATTCTTCGTCCCTTTCGAAATACTTTGACTTGCGCTTTCCTAACCGAACGCTCAGTCAAAGTGGGGGCTTCTGTAGACACCTAATTTGTGTCTCCCCTCTGAGATGATGACGATACCATTATCCTTACTAGGCGGTTGGAATAACTCCAGGAGAAAATCCCAATTGCTAAGAACATTTCCAAAATTCAAGATCCAAAATCCAATTCCCGAGGCCGTTCCCCTTCCGGTTCTCGGTACAAAATGCAACTTTCAAAAAACCAATTTCAAAATCCAAGTACAATCTCATCTATTAGACCATTCCATTGGTTTTACTAGGCCTTTTCCACTCAAAATCATATAAGGCAAGTCAAATTCGGGCGCCGACCCACAAAACCGAACATGTCGGGCCCCGTCCCGTAAAACCGGAATTCAAAACACGAGAAAGGCTTGTTTTTAGACGAAAAATAGTGCCTTAACCTCCAAGCAAACACAAAATGCCAAGGCTAGTACTATTCGTACAAAGGTACAACACTACAAGACGAAACAAGGACGGAGCCCGGGTCCTTGCTTTGGCGGCATTCACACCACGTCACCAGCGCCCAGCGCTGCTTCGGTGTGCTGCGCTGGCATGTGCTGGCGTCTTGCACCCATTCCTCCTATAAATACCCCTCATTTTCAACATCAGGGAAAGGACATGACAAATACAACGCCGTAATACTGACATTATGCCTCAAAATACAAATCAAAAACCCTTCAAAAACACATACAAAATTTCTAATTCTAAGCAATTGGGAGCTCTAAAAGGAATTCTTGCCTAAACCTAAATAGGTAATTCCGAATCCCACCATATTCAATCATGTTTCTTTGATTTCAAAATGATTAGCAAGTTGGCAGTTTTATTATTAAAAATGTCACTTGCAATAATCATACATCTTTTCAAAATCCAAACTTTTCAAAATACAAAAATGCAAACTTTCAAGATTCAAGGATGTTCAAAGTTGCTTGCAATCACCTCTTTGAACTAGAATCACCTTCAAGTATGGAGTAATCAAAGATGACACCTTTTTAACTCTTAAAGGTTTAGTCTTTTGAGATTCAAAACTCCATTTTTTCAATATACAAGTTCAAGTTTTCAAATTTCAAGATCCCACCATGTTTAGGGTTGCTCATAACTACTTCCCTAAACTAGGATCCTTTCAAGTAAGAGCATATCAAAGATCTAGCCTTTTCAACATTAAAAGGCCCGATCTTTGAGATTCAAGTCTCTTAAGTTTTAATATTTCAAGTACAAGTTCAATATTTCAAGTTCAAGTTCAAGTATTTCAATATTCAAGCTTTCAAGTTCAAGTTCAATATGCAAAGTATAGGATACTTGGGTTCAGCAACCTCTCCCAAGTTGAGATTTTTGGCTTTGAATTCGTGTCGGGCGCACTTATTTTTAAGGAGCCGCTTGGCGTTCGAATCTCATGTGCCCAAGTACAAGTTTCAATATCGCACCTTTCAATTCCGCAATTTCAATACCGCAATTTCAATACCGCACTTTCAATATCGCACTTTCAATTCCGCGATTTCGATTCCGCACTTTCAATTCTGCATCTTTACTTGCCTAGTCCATTTCTAGGCAATGTGGACCTTCTCCATAGTCCATCTCTAGGGGGTCTTGTATTTACTAATTCCGCACTTTATTTAGCATTGTAATGTTGCTTTATTTTCTTTATTGCTTTCATCACCGCACATGCTAAATACAACCAAATACAAGGTTACATCACGCTTAACAAAGATAATTTCTTGGACAAACCAGTCTTAAGTTCCTTTAAATTAATCTTTAAAGCAAAGTGACCACCATACAAAGTAGAGATTCTATTTGCTCTAAATTCAAACCCACATAGTCTAATCTAGGGTATATTTTCGAAAATGTTGTGCCAACGTACTTGAATATTTCTAAAGCTCGCGGAATAAGCATTTCGTTCCCGTTCCCGGATCTCACACATCCGTTTCGAGGATTCAAAGCCTTATCCAAAATAGAGTCACTTGCGGTCTTTCCAAACGAGACTTTAAACAATGTTTGGTGGCGACTCCTTCGAGGTACAAAAATACAATGGTTTTCTAAATAACCGCCCCTCTTGTAGAACGGGAAACAAATGCAAGAAAAAACCCCCTACAGAACTAGACTCATTGGATGTTGTCATTCAAAGTGAATAAAAGAAAGGGACTTTTTAAGCATAACAAAGTAAGAAGATCAAGCAAAGAGTAAAATCTTTAGGACTATAAGAAAAAGTGCTAGAAAGGATAGGAAAGGGGAATAAAAGAAATGAATTCAAGATTCAATTTCTACCTAAAAGTTTATGTTAAAGAGAAACGACTTAGCAAATAAACTCCTATGGTATTATATTACCACTTGAGGTTCTAACTCCTGTTAAGAACTCAAATTCCGGGAGCTAAGTCTTGTTATTGACCTACAAGTGGGAAATGAAGCAAAGTTGTGCTACATTAATTGTAGGGTCATCATGTTTGTTTTAAAGTCCTTCTAAAGGCTGGAACTTAATGGTATTATGTTCCATTAATCATCATAAACATCACATTCAAAGTAAACAAAAACATTCGTAGAGTGTTTATTTGAATGAAATGGTCAATTAAGGGTTGAGTCATATGATTGATTAATAAACAACCAAATCTCTTCATACTCAAACTTCAGAAGGTTCAAATCAAGTATTTTGATTTGTGTTCCACATATCTTTGGCAATGTTATACGACCATATCAACAAGACAACATTCTAAGATTCCATGGCATGGATTTCTGAAAGTTGGTTAATTTAAGACACGTGGGTCTTGCTTGTTGAACATGACATCGGAATGAACTATTGTTAGAAGAGTCTAGATAATTATGTTCATGGGCCAAAGATGGATTTTATGACTTACCTATTTCACAAGAATTTGAGAAAATATGGCTATATTTACTCAACGTGGAATATCTGAAATGCTTCAATGCGATTCACAAAAGGGTATAAAATTAACTTGGCAAGAATTTTGGAACATCTTAGCTGGGTCAAGGTGATGTTTGCATGAGCCAAGAAAGATTATCTATATTGTTTATATGGCAATATGACAATCGAAGCTCCATAAGAATATGGTATGTCCAAATGGAGAAACCGGAATCTATTCGATTAACGATAATCACGACTATTTTCCTATATAGTTTCTAAATGATACTCTCAAGTGACTATCACACTAAACAAAGTTGTCAAAGCTAAGAATAAGATGTCATAAGGATTGAACTTCGGTTCAGTACATCTTTTCAGTACATATATATCTAGGGTTGTCAAACCCAGTGGGAGTTAGTGTTTACATCAAACAAACTCAAGAATAGATATATGTTTCTTTATGAGCGACTCATAGAAACAAAAGGTATTGATTCTACCACAAATCTGAGAACATATGGTTGTTGCTCTAGATAATGTCTTTTAGGAAACCATCATATTTCAAAAAAGGCAAGTGGGAGAAAAATGACCTCGAAGTGAACTTTGAGTCAAGCAACAAACAAATGTAGGATACTTAGGAGTCTTTGGAAAAGCTCCGTACTTAGAAGCCTTTGGAAGAGCTTCATGAAGAATTTAGAAGTGCTTCAAGAGAATCCTAATACTCAAAGGACTTGAGTAATGTCTTTATAGACACTAAGGTTTGATGATTCAATACCTAGGTAAATCGTATAAGGAATAGATTTCAACCAAGATAGATACATAGATATCTTGAGGAATGAAAACTATGAAGACTTTGGAAGTACTTCAAGAACATACGAATTACTGGTTAGCTACGATGAACTAAAAATTCCCAAGTATGGTTTGAGGCCATCAGAAACATAAGTATAATTCGAGGACATATAAAATGGTTTGAGGCCATTTCATCCAAAATATCTTCATCTTATAGAATCAAATCTATGATTTGGTTGATTTGCATAAAGGGTTCACTCCCATTTGTTGCAAACATGTTTTCTAAACATACATCGTTGATTTTCATAAAGGGTTCACTCCCATTGGTTGCAAACATGTTTTCAAAACATACAAAGATGATATTGTATACACATACAAAAGAAAATCTAGATTGGTGGTTAAAGATTATAAACAACTTCACGATGTTGATAATGTTGAACTCTTTTTCACCAAGTCAGAATGCTTGAACTATTTTGGATAAATCTAGCAATCATTGCATATGGAAATATGGAAATTGGAAAACGAAACACCTTCCTCAATTGGACTTGTAGAAAGGAATTGTGTACATCACACAATGTAAAAGTTTTGGATGCTAGATAAAAGAGGAAGATTAAGAAATCTATTCGTGGATTAAAGCATGAAAGTGGAAATTGGAACATATTTTTCAAAATAGCTATTGAGCAATCATGGCTTTATGAAAATATGGATCATGTTGTAGATGAGAAGTTTAGTGGGAGCTAAGTCATGTTTATTGGTTCTACATATGAGATACATATCTCTCCATTGAAAATGACATTCAAATTGTAAATGGTTAGATTTGAAAGTATTTGTCAATGTTAGAACCATGGCGAAACTTAGAACATACTGGGTTAAAGATCTATTGGATAGGATCTAAGGTGTTGTTTGGATTATGTAAATGTAATTACTAAATCAAACACAATTGAGAGACTCAAAAGAGACTCTCAACCCATATGAGTAAGTCTAAGTAATAAATGCTTTAACTAAGTATAAAGCTAGGCTGTTATTACTAAAGTTAAGCATGAAGGACCTTTAAGAGGTGCCTTCACCTTATATCACATGGCAATGCCAAGATTTTAGCAAGATTCAGTATCTCTTGAAACAGAATAAAGCTAAAAGTTACATGGATAGATTTTAAAATGCGAATGGTTTTTGCATTACAATCAATCATGTATGAAGTGATATATAGATCGCCAAGATAACTCATGAACATTGGATCGTGACGAGTTTATACCAATCTCTATTGATCTAGATCAAGGATCATTAGAATAATATCAAGAACATCCAATACATTTGTTCATGTAGGATGAGCACTTGATAAGAGGAAGTGAAGATGAACTAAAGTTTTGATGCTACATGCATTTGCCCAAGCAAAAGTTGAATCTTGTTGTTAGGCAAACCACAAATATACACAGGCAATCAGGCGTCGTGATTAAAAGGTGGTAACATAGGTTCTAAACCATATGTGATGCATGGGAAACTGAATCAATGATTAGTTTCCAAGTTCTCGGTTGAAAGATGTATCTCCCACATCTCTGTGAACTGGTTGGAGCATTCCAAAAGGGAAGCATCATTTGAAATTCTATATAATTGAAATGAATTCATTATTGCCTAAGAAGCAATAAAAGGGAATTGTTTTAGTGGGAGTTCATCCATGAACTCAGGTTGATCACAAGTCTGCTATCTAGATGATTTTCTATTTTGAATATGAGAATCATTCTAACAGCAATGAAAGACTAGATCATTCTATAAACATATTCAAAGATCTTTTCATCTTACATCGAAAGTCTTTCGATAGAAAGGATTCTAAGAATAGCAAAGTATGATAAACTAAACCTCTGCACTGAATGAGATACAACACTCATTTGTAGAAATGGAATCAAGTTTTAGTTCCATGAATGTTTTAAGTATTGGGGTAAAAGGCCTATATCTGCAAAACATTACATGCTTGATTTTGGGTTTGAGGCCCACAAATTGGTAAGCATTTGGTTTAAACATTTATCATTTATGAAATTACATTTCATAGATCATTTAATCTTGGTTTTGTATTAAATGATAAAGTCCAAGTGATTCAAACCATTGAAATGGGATGTCAAGATGAATTCTTTGACAAAGAAACACCCATAAGTGAACTTGAATATTGAAATCACAAAAGGATCCCTAATCCAGGTCATTAAAATGGGGACGACCAATGACTAATGAAGATTAGATTGCAAGTAGATTTGTAGTTCGGTTTCTTGAACTAGATTGACCGGATGTCAAAATCTTTTGCATAGATACTTATTGGATCTTGTATCATATTGACCATGAGAACACTTGAAGAGATTAAAGTCATGTCATAAGTAGTTCTCATTAATGGTGATTGGAACCTATTCCTCACAACCTGAGTAGTTATGGCTGCTTGTTTGAGAATTAGTTCTCTTTACTTTAATGCTTGCTAAACGTCGCACCGTAAAAGGAGGCTATAAAAGCAGTTATTTGGCGTACTATGAATCAAAGTAAGTTGTTCGTAAGTTACAAGAAGGGATTGTCCTCCTATCTTTGATAGGATATGGTGTTGTTTTTGTACAAGGCCTCTCGAAGAGTTAAATACTGTGAAAATGCATGGCCGTGCTCAGAATGGTTAAGGCTTAACCTTCTGTAAAAGTTTAATTGTTGAGCTTAGAAATTCGAGAAACACTTCTGGACCTAATAAGGATGGCTTGGATCTTACCTTATGTTCAGTAATTAACACCAAGAGACAAAGGAATCGAAATGCACACTTGTCTGAATGACAAGTGGGAGACTGAAGGAAATATGTCTTTCACCCAAGGTGCATTAGTCCAATACCAAGGTTCAGATTAATTACAAACAATTAATTCAGTGAGATCAAGTGATCGGAACAGCTAGCTGGAGCAATGCTTCCGATCAGTGAGTTCTAATATATATTAGGCTCACAGCTTACTCTTGACTGAACCTATAAGGTCACACCATTGGCATGTAACAGATCACCGGATTAAATGAATCGTAAATTCATTTAATAGATTCATTTAATCTGATGATCCGTTAACAATGGGTTGACCTTATAGGTTCAGTCAAGAGTAAGCTGTGAGCCTAATATAGATTAGAACTCATTGATCAGAAGCATTGCTCCAGCTAGCTGTTCCGATCACTTGATCTCACTGAATTAATTGTTCGTAATTAATATGAACCTTGGTATTAGACTAATGCACCTTGGGTGAAGGAAATATTTCCTATAGTCTCCCACTTGTCTTTTAGACAAGTGTGCATTCACATTCGTTTGTCGCTTAGTGTTACTTGCTAAACATAAGGTAAGATCCAAGCCATCCTCATTAGGTCCAGAAGTGTTTCTCGGATTACTAAGTTCAACTTTCACTAGTGGAAAAAACGCCTGTTGTAGCCCTCTTGTTGAGGGGGGCATACATAAGTGAGCCTCAATAACCACTCAGTCAACGCGGATCAAATGTTTTACTAACAGATTGGGGCGGGCTTTTGTGGTGTTCGCTTCTATAGATACTGTTGAAGGGGGCTTTTGATTGCCCGCCTCAATAGACACTAGTCTAAAGGGGCGAGCTTATGTTTGTTCGCTTCAACAGGTCTTCACAACATTTAAACCTCCTCATTTCATCTGTTTCATTTCTCTCTCTTCTCTTCCCTCTCCTCCCTCCTCTCCTCTCTCCTGGTTCAAAACTCCTCAAACCCGCTATTTTGTCAACAAATCGGGCTCGCTCTCGCTCTCCTCACAGTCGTTGGCTTCCATGGAAGTTTTTCCTCCGCCTTCCATTGAAGAGTTACAAAGCTAGGGTATCTCCGCGACCTCTCTCCCTCGACTCTTCAAACTCGTCGATTTGTCTCCCTCCTCAAGCTAGGGTATATCGATACGACCGTCATCTACTTCGTATTCTCGAGGAAGACGGCGTCGTTCTCCAAATGAGGTAACTCTTTCATCTCTCTCCATCTCTCCTGCATTCTTCAATTCTTTTAGGTTTTTTATTTTTCATATTATTTTTATTAACTCTTTTGATTTATAATTTAGGTT
This sequence comes from Spinacia oleracea, assembly GCF_020520425.1. NCBI lineage: Eukaryota > Viridiplantae > Streptophyta > Magnoliopsida > Caryophyllales > Amaranthaceae > Spinacia > Spinacia oleracea. The sequence goes on along the minus strand of NC_079487.1, from coordinate 44,427,740 downwards.
TTTGATTATTTTTGTTGATTTTAACGATTTTTTATTTTCTAACGGGAGGTGGCGGTGGTGGAGGTGCGGCTCGGGTTTACAATTGTGGTGAATTTAGGTTTTTTATTTTAGGTTTTTTGTCTCAAATTAGTTGCGGTGGTGGTGAAATTTGTTGATGAGTTTGGATGCATGATTCATTTGTTCGGAAGATAGGGAAGAAGACAGTACGGAGTAGAATATGTGGGTAGGAGGTTGGGAAAAAAAGCATATTGCTCTTCAATGATTAGCAAAACATGTTTTTAGTTGGTAGGAATTGCTGTTGATTTCTGAACCTGAACGTTCTTACTCTTTAGTCAGTTTTTCATTGTATTCTAAGTAGTCCTAGTAACAAGGAAGAATTGCGAAAGAGGTTGAGTGTTGCTGAAGATGATGATGAATATTTGAGTTGGGATATTGAAGATGATGATGAGCCAATTAAGAAAAGCTAGAGAAGAAGGGTATGATACTTAGTATTGGATGTCATGTAATTGTTTAGTTTCAAATATATGCCTAAGTTTAATTCTTTTGTGTGGTTTTTAAGGTTATTGTATAAAGTATCAAAATCTGCTTTGTTCTAATTGATTTGAAATTGAATACTACGGAGTACATTACATTACACATTACAAGAAGAAACGGCAGTTACATTGAATTCATTACCAAGTTGATTATTTCATTGTTAATACTTGTCAAGTCTAAATTGCTAAAATGTTGAATTTGAATGTCACGAGGGTCTATTTGAGGTTGTTTTGGCAATCCTTGTTGATTTACTAGATGGTTGATTGGTTTAGTTGTTGTGGAACAATACAAGTGTAGTTAGATGAGATGTAGAATAGATTATATAATATATAGGGTGGTAAAGGTGAAACATTTTAAGGTTGTAGAATTAAGTTAGGAAGTGTAGAGGGATATGGAAGGTGCAGCTTATGATGCCAAACGATCATCATCATTGGCTCATTGCTCATTGGCTCAGTGCTCGTGTCTTGGGTTATTACTTAATGATTCATCTAGCAATTTAAGCCTACTAACTGCACAACAAGCTACTGTTAAGGATCATGTTTATGCTAATAACAAATATGTTACGGCTGTCTAGTACTCTAGTGGAGATCAAACTGAACTGAATATCTGCAGTCAGTCCCTTGTCCATAAGCTTAATAGTTACTACTGCTCTGTCAAGTGTCAACTATCAAACATGTTGATAAATTATAAATCATAACAAATCACAGATGCTAGAAAAGGTGTTGTTCCTAAGTTTTGGTTGATGACACACACATATTGCAAACTTCCTGATTATGGTTGCTAAATGACTTTGAACAGGCAAATGCCCAAGTTTCTATTAGGATAGGAACTTGAATAAGCTGGTGAAGTTCCTGATGTACACTTGGAACAGTCACTGGAGTTCCAGAGCTGGAAGTTGTATCTGTTCCAGTTTGAAGTCACAAGAGGAGCAACACAGTTACATATCAAGAGTTCCGAATATCCACAAGAACTATTACAGACTCATAGCCAAGAGTTCCTGTGTTAGCAAGAGAGGAACTCATCAATGTTCCTTAGCTGGAACGTCTGAAGCTTCTGAGTTGCAAGTTCCAGACAAAGGGAAGACATAAAGTCTAGGTAGTCTACTGTACTTAGAATTTTATGTAAATATTAATTATGCTAATGGTATATAGAGTACTCAAGGAACTTATGATTTAATTAGGCCATTTATTTTATTGGAAGCAATTTTTATGGAAAACATTTACATAAATAAAAACAAGTTTTACATATTTAATATAAAATAGATTTACGTTTTATTTTATTTAAACAAAACTTATTTTCCTAAAAATTCTCCTAAGTTTTTGTAGATAAATAAAATCTGTTTTAAAGAAATATTTTAGGGTTTGATTGAGTCAAACCACTAACTGCTTTATGGCTGAACGTGGGAAGTGGTCTTCCCCTTGTTCCTCAAGTCAAGGGACGTGGAGACCAAAGTGCTGGCAGTTAGCAGTTGAGGTTTTGAAGGGAACTAACCCTAAGGATAAACACTATAAAAGGGAAATCGTTTTTGGTTTAAGGTACACAAACATTCTGCGAGTTCTTGCTTTCCTAAAAACGTTTTGTCTAAGATTTTCTAAAACAGTTTGTGTCCTAGTTAATTCAAAGTTCCTAAGTTCCTTATATCCACACAAAAGCATTATTAATATCTAGAGTTATCCAAACACGAATTATATTTTGTATTAGTAAGGATAGAGTTATCCTGTTCAGACTTAGAGTTTAAGTCTGAGAGAGAGAAGTTAAGGAGTTGTAATCGAAGTAGATTACTGTGAGGAACACGAGTTTGAGAGGAACTTGTGTTGGAGAGATTATTGTAATCGAGGCATTACCATAATAAAAGAATTCTCTTCTTGATTAGTATCAAGAAGTTTTCACAATTGTTGTTATTGTCTTCTCTATTCTCAGTTCCTTGATTGTTTCTTAAGTTCCGCAAGAAACTCTATCAAAGTTCTAATTACAATTCACCCCCCCCCCCCCTCTTGTGCGTGTTCCTACTGGAATAACAGTTGGTATCAGAGCCAGTACTCACTAAAACACAGGAAACCCTGTTTGAGTCAAGTTCCTGAAAGTATGAACTCACAAGAGAAACTGGAAGAAGGTTACTCGACACAAAGGCCACCTATGTTCAATGGCAAGTTCTACTCATACTGGAAGAATAGAATGGAGATATTCATCAAAGCTGAAAATTACCAAGTTTGGCGTGTAATTGAAGTTGGAGACTTCGAGGTAACAAAGACCAATGCTGAAAACGAGGTAGTTCCTAAACCAATGTCTGAATTTTCTAAAGAAGACTTTGATAAATATGAGATGAATGCCATGGCTGTCAAAATCTTACATTGTGGGCTTGGACCTCATGAACACAACAGAGTCATGGGGTGCAAGAACGCAAAACAGATTTGGGAACTACTTCAAGTAACCCACGAAGGAACTAATGAAGTTAAGCGTTCCAAAATTGACCTTTTGATGTCTAAATATGAAAGATTTGAAATGCTTCCAAAAGAAACTATTCAAGAAATGTTCACTAGATTTACTAACATAACCAATGAATTAGTTTCTCTTGGTAGAATCATTCCCACAGATGAACAGGTAAGAAAAATACTAAGAAGCATGCCACAAGATGATCGTTGGAGAACAAAGGTCACTGCACTGTTTGAGACCAAGGACTTCACCAAGTTCAACATTGAACAACTTGCTGGTTCCTTGATGACACACGAATTACATCTTGGAGCTGCTGTTCCCGAGAGCTCAAGAAGTCGAGGACTTGCTCTAAAGGCTGAGGAACTCGATGAATCTGAACCAGATGAAGAAGAGGCTGCCATGCTGGTCAGAAGAATGAGAAAGCTCTATAGGAACTTCAAACCAGGAAACCAGAAAGGAAGGAACTTTGCCAAGAAAATCACTAGTTCCAAAACTGAGCAAGGTTGCTTCAAATGTGGAGAAACTGATCATCAAATTCGTGAATGCCCTCTGTGGGAGAACGACAAGACCAGAGGAAAAGGGAAGGAACAGGTCAAAGATCGCTTTAACAAGTCTACCTTCAACAGACCAAACTTCAAGAAGGCCATGATAGCTGCATGGGGCGAAGCAACAGACTCAGAAGACGATGAGGAACAACCAAATGAAGAAACTGCAAATCTCTGTCTTATGGCTAGAACAGAAGGAACTGATCAAGTTCCATCAGAAGAAGTAAGTCCCTCCACTCTTCAGTGTCTCTCAAAGTCAAAACTAATTGAACTATTGCTAGAAACTCTAGATGATTACAAAAAGCTAAGTATATTAAAAGCACAAAGTGATAGAGCCTTGGAACTCAGTAAAGACCACATAAATTATCTGAACAATATTAGATCTGATGTCCAAGGCAGGTTCTTTGAATTACTAGATAGAAATACCTCTATTAATGAGTCATTCGAAAAAATTAGAAATGAAAACATCCTTCTACAAGTTCAATTCAGTCAATATAAGATGTTTAATCTAAGTTTAGATCCTACAAAATCCTTGGAAATCAACATGGGAGTTTTTAACATCGACTTAGAAAACTTAAACAAAGATCTGATCACCACAAAGGAACAAAAAGAAAAACTGGAAAGGGAACTATCCATGGCCAGGGCACAGAGACAACCACCTAAAGTTCCTCCCAAATGGATTGAGAATGCTCAATCTAAGAGAACAGAAGGATTGGGCTTTACCCATAAAACCAGTCATAAGAAGAAGTATGTGGATCTTCCTAGTGTAAAAGTCTGCTTCTCATGTGGAAGTGGAAGTCACATAAGTACTGAGTGTTCCAAGATGAAGGAACAGGATCAAAGAAACATAAATTATGTAAAGCAAAAATGGGTTAAGAAGTCTGAAGTTATAGTTGAAAAGGAACTCGAGGAAACCCGAGTTCCTGTAACTAACCTTTGATCTCTTTACAGACTCTAGTGAAGGGGAACAGCTCGTGGTATCTCGACAGCGGGTGTTCCAAACACATGACAGGAGACAAATCTAAATTCCTCTCACTAGAAGCCTACAATGGAGGAACTGTGACCTTTGGAGACAACATGAAAGGAGAAATTGTTGGAATTGGAAAGGTTGGAAGGTCAAGTTCCTACGCCATTGAAAATGTATTTTTAGTCGAGGGTTTGATGCACAGTCTACTAAGCATCTCTCAATTCTGTGACAAAGGAAACTCTGTAAGTTTTACTTCTGAAAACTGTCAAATCATAAACAATAACACTGGGAAGGTTATTTTGGAAGGAACTCGTAAAGGGAACACATATTCTGTGGATCTCAATACAGTTCCCAGGAACAATCTAACCTGCCTCAGTGCCCTTGAAGAAAATTCCCTACTATGGCACAGGAGGTTTGGACATGCTAGTTTCTCTCTGCTTGACAAACTAAGATCAAAGGAACTGGTTCGAGGACTCCCCTCAATCAAGTTCCTAACTGATAAAGTGTGTGATGCATGTGCAAAAGGCAAGCATGTCCGAAGTTCCTTTAAATCTAAGAAATTGGTAAGCACCACAAAACCATTGGAACTCATCCATATGGACTTATGTGGACCAATGAGAATTCAAAGCAGAAGTGGGAAAAAATATGTATTAGTTATTGTGGATGATTACTCTCGCTTTACTTGGGTCATATTTCTAACAAGCAAGGATGAAACGTTTGATGAGTTTGTTACATTTTCAAAGAAAATCCAGAAAACCACAGGTCACCAACTGATCCATATAAGATCAGATCATGGAACAGAATTTGAAAATTACAAATTCGATGAATACTGCAAGGAAAAAGGTATGGACCACAATTTCTCAGCTCCCAGAACTCCACAACAAAATGGAGTTGTTGAGAGGAAAAATAGAACCCTAGAGGACATGGCAAGAACCATGCTAATAGCCAGTTCCCTGCCTAGGAACTTCTGGGCTGAAGCAGTCAATACTGCTTGTTACATTATAAATAGAGTTATGATTCGAGCAATCCTAAACAAAACCCCCTATGAGCTACTAAAAGGTATAAAACCCAACATCTCTTACTTTAGAGCCTTTGGCAGCAAATGTTTTGTCCACAACAATGGAAAAAGGAACTTGGGGAAGTTTGATGAAAGAAGCGATGAGGCAGTGTTCCTAGGATATGCCTTAAATAGCAAGGCTTATAGAGTTTATAACAAAAGATCTATGTGTGTTGAGGAAAGTGTACATATAATATTTGATGAATCTAACAAAACTGACATAGTACAGGAACAAGAATTTTTCGAGATTGGTTTGTCTCGTGCTGCAGAAAATGATGAGGAGTTCCAACTAAGCAAACACACAGCCAGAGGAACTGCTCAACAAAATCAAGAAGTTCCCGTACTAGAGGAACAAGCAGAAAACCAAGAAGATCCAGAAACAACACCAGAGGAACCCCACAATGACCAACAGGGAACTCAGGTCATAGAAGGAACTGACGAAAATGCCACAACACCAGTAGCTCAATTTCAACCTAAACCTTGGAAGCATCTAAAGTCCCACCCAATGGAACTCATTGTGAGTGACATCAGAAAAGGAACTCAGACAAGGTCACAACTAAGGAACTTTTGCGCATTCCACGCGTTCCTCTCCATATTTGAGCCAAGAAATCACACTGAGGCTCTGGAAGACGCTGACTGGATCATTGCCATGCAAGAAGAATTAAATGAATTCAAAAGAAACAAGGTATGGCACTTGGAACCCAAACCAAAGCACCAGAAGGTGATAGGACTGAAATGGGTGTTCCGGAACAAGAAAGATGAACATGCAACAATCATAAGGAACAAAGCAAGGTTAGTGGTCAAAGGTTATAACCAACAGGAAGGCATTGACTTTGAAGAAACATTTGCACCTGTTGCTAGATTAGAAGCCATTAGAATCTTAATTGCTTTTGCTGCTTTCATGGGTTTTAAACTTTATCAAATGGATGTTAAATGTGCTTTCTTAAACGGTTTCTTAGAGGAAGATGTTTATGTGGAACAGCCCCCTGGATTTGAAAATCCCGAATTTCCAAATCATATTTACAAATTAGATAAGGCTCTCTATGGACTAAAACAAGCCCCTAGATCTTGGTACGAGAGATTATCAAAGTTCCTCCTTCAAAATGATTTTAAAAGAGGTAGAATAGACAAAACCTTATTCTTAAAATCTAGAGGAACTGACTTGTTAGTAGTTCAAATTTATGTTGATGATATATTATTTGGAGCAACTAATGAAAATTTGTGCAAGGATTTTGCAAGCTTGATGAGCAGTGAATTTGAAATGAGTATGATGGGGGAACTCAACTTCTTCCTTGGTTTACAAATCAAGCAAACCGAGGAGGGAATCATGATACACCAACAAAAGTATGTGAAGGAACTCCTAAAGAAATATGAGCTAGAATCAGCCAAAGTAAATCACACTCCCATGGGAACTGCTACCAGATTAGACACTGATCCAAATGGGAAAAGTGTGAATCAAACGAAATACAGAGGTATGATTGGATCTCTATTATATTTAACAGCCAGTAGACCTGACATTTCTTTTAGTGTAGGACTATGTGCAAGATTTCAATCAAATCCAAAGGAGTCCCATCTAACTGCGGTGAAAAGAATACTAAGATATCTCAAAGGAACTGATGACCTATGCCTATACTATCCAAGAAGTGGATCCTTCGAGCTAAGAGGATATGCGGATGCTGATTATGCAGGTGACTTAGTGAATAGAAAAAGCACATCAGGTATGGTACAGTTCCTAGGTCCATGCATGGTTTCTTGGGGTTCCAAGAAACAGAACACTGTTGCTCTATCCACAGCTGAAGCTGAGTATGTAGCTGCTGCAGCTTGTTGCTCACAAATTCTATGGATAAAACAACAGCTAAGAGATTTTGGTATTATCTATGATTGTGTTCCTATCTATTGTGATAACACTAGTGCTATTTGTATTTCAAAAGATCCGGTTCATCACTCCCGAGTCAAACACATCCACATCAGACACCATTTCCTTAAAGATAATGTTGAGAAAGGTTTGATCAAATTAGATTTTTGCCAAACTGATCACCAAATTGCTGATATTTTAACTAAGCCTTTGAACAGAGAGAAACATGAGAAAATGAGAATGGAACTCGGAATGATCAAGCTAAGGTAATTGCCAAATTGAAGTTCCTCTAAGGCAAAAGCAAAAATCATGGTACATATAGACTATTACAAACACAAAATCTTGTGTGCAAACATAGTTGAAGCTTACCATCGTGGCAAATTCACTCACACTTCAAATGAGCAAGGTAAGCAGTTCCTTTCAAACTAGTTAAGTCAGAGATACGAAATTAAGCAAGTCAAAGTCAAACACAATTTTTTTTCTTTCTACATTTTCCTTTTATTTTTATCTATTTATTTTTTAAATTAAAAACCGAATACCCATATTCAAAGAATGTTTGGAACGGTTCCATTGGCAATAAATAGGAGAAACTCTTCCCTTTCCACAATCAATCCATGCAACCCCCTTTCTCTCTCTCACACGCCTTCTCCACTGACATCACCTCTCCTTCCACCTATAAAAACCTCCACCATGGTTCTCACAAGCAACAACACTGATCTCACATCCCTCAAACGAAAGAGAAACCCTTCATCTCCAGTTCCCATGGATACCTCACCCATTCAATCGCCAATTCCTCTTCGATCCCACAATCCAATGCTCGCAATCACTCAGGGGGAACAAACCGACACTGACATCGAAATGAAATCCCCAATCTCAAACCCTAGATCCTCCACAAGAAAATCCAAAAAACGACGAGTGGAAGCTTCTGGTGAAAACATCGAGGAAACAGAGGAGATTTCTCAAACTAAGGGGGAAGCAAAAGGGTCCAAGAAACTCACTGCAAAGGAAAACAATCTGGTCGAGGGGTTCGCAATCAACTCAACATGGTGTGAAGCCACGAAATTTAAAGAGTTGATGGAAATCCTTGAACAACAAAAGTGGGTAAGTCTGTTGAGTACCTATGCCAAATCCCCCTTAATTCCTGAAGCTATGAAAGAATTCTGCAAGAACTTTGCATGTGTTGATAATGTATGTTCAAGTAAAGTGAATGGAACTCGCATCGAATTTGATGCCTCTTATCTGGAACAGCTGTTTGGTACACCCAATAGGGGTTTTGATATGTGGCTCAAAGGTCAAATCACAGTGACCATAGATAATGTAGATGAGAAAGATATAGTTGGTTCCATTGGAGGAGATTCTAAAGTATCCACCTCCACCTCACACAACTGCTTTTCACCTCTTCAAAAATTACTGTTTAATATTGTGTGGAGAGGTGTAGTTCCTCGAACTCAGAAAAGGAACATAGCAAGTCTGTTTGATGCATGTCTCATGTATTGTCTTGAAAGGAAAATTCCCATAAACTTTCCTGCAATCATGATCAAACACTTATCCACCTGTATCCCCAAATTCAAAATTCCATACTCCTCCCTTCTTACAGAAATCTTCAAAAGCTTCTCAGTTGACCTTAGCCCATACTTTGTGATTCCCTTAAAATCCACCCAAATCCTTCAACTTGAAATGCTCCATCTATTAAATCTTAAAGTGGTTCAGGGTAAAGTCATTAGGGCTGGAAAGGAAGAGAAACAAGATGAGGAAGATCAGGAAGGAACTGCAGTTAAAGAAGAAGTGGAGGAGGAGGAGGAACTCGAACAAATAGAGGTCCCTTTATCTCGAGGGAACAAGAAGAGTGTAGGAAAAAGAAAGAGCGTGAGGGTGGCAATGAAGGAGAACAAGAAAAGAGGGCATGTCTTCATGGAAATAAATGAGGAAGGGGATGTCAAGGAGATGCCCATAGAGGAGGATGCTGTTCCACTGAATCAAGAGGAACTGCCTGAAACTGTTGGGCCAAGAAAAAGGACACCCAGATCCTCCAAAAAGTCCAAAGCTCGTCGTGTTCCATCTGAACAGGAACATGTTCAAGATCATGGGGGTGCCTGGAACACAAAGGATGATCAGATATTGGAGCTAAAGGCAACAGTTGCTCGTCTGGTGGAACTACAGGAGGGAACAGATCACAGGATTAGCTCAATGCAGGCCCACATAGGTGCATTGGTTACAAGTGTCAAGACTCTCCAAAACAATCTTCACCACTACTCAGAACAAGCCAATGCAACTCGTGCCACAATCCTCACCAAGATCAACAATCTGGAATCTTTTGAGGAGACTGTGATAGAAGAAACTGCTGGTTCTGGTTCCCCATCCCAAGCCTAAATCACCCTATCCCATGTTTCTTTTATCTTTTGCCATGGAACAATCTTTTTAATTTTGCTTTCGGTTTGTATAATTTTCAAACTTGGGTATTTGTTCCATCTTATTTTGACTTGCTTGGTTACACATATCTGTGCTTTCTAGTTTTGATCATTACTGCTTGCTTTCAATTTACTGTATGAGTTGGTTTAATACTTTGAGGCTAGCTTAACTTGCCAAACGTTGATCGTGGGGCACTGTGTTTGGAATGGCTATATTTCGTGCTATGCTTTTTGTTGATGTCAACAGGGGGAAGTCAAGGGTGCAAACTTCCAAGGCACACTCAATCCAAGTTCCTGCATCAATCTCTCTGAATCTCTCTGTAAGGTTATTTTTCTTTCTTTCTTCTCTTTAATCTTTCTCTTTTGTTTTTCAATTTTTATGTTCTGTTTCACAATAGTCTGTATAAGTTCTTGTTTGTACTTACTCTCTTTGTAAAAAGTTTGCAAGTGTTGTCCTGTTTCACAATAGTCTGTATAAGTTCTTGTTTGTACTTACTCTCTTTGTAAAAAGTTTGCAAGTGTTGTCATCACCAAAAAGGGGGAATATTGTTGTTCCTAAGTTTTGGTTGATGACACACACATATTGCAAACTTCCTGATTATGGTTGCTAAATGACTTTGAACAGGCAAATGCCCAAGTTTCTATTAGGATAGGAACTTGAATAAGCTGGTGAAGTTCCTGATGTACACTTGGAACAGTCACTGGAGTTCCAGAGCTGGAAGTTGTATCTGTTCCAGTTTGAAGTCACAAGAGGAGCAACACAGTTACATATCAAGAGTTCCGAATATCCACAAGAACTATTACAGACTCATAGCCAAGAGTTCCTGTGTTAGCAAGAGAGGAACTCATCAATGTTCCTTAGCTGGAACGTCTGAAGCTTCTGAGTTGCAAGTTCCAGACAAAGGGAAGACATAAAGTCTAGGTAGTCTACTGTACTTAGAATTTTATGTAAATATTAATTATGCTAATGGTATATAGAGTACTCAAGGAACTTATGATTTAATTAGGCCATTTATTTTATTGGAAGCAATTTTTATGGAAAACATTTACATAAATAAAAACAAGTTTTACATATTTAATATAAAATAGATTTACGTTTTATTTTATTTAAACAAAACTTATTTTCCTAAAAATTCTCCTAAGTTTTTGTAGATAAATAAAATCTGTTTTAAAGAAATATTTTAGGGTTTGATTGAGTCAAACCACTAACTGCTTTATGGCTGAACGTGGGAAGTGGTCTTCCCCTTGTTCCTCAAGTCAAGGGACGTGGAGACCAAAGTGCTGGCAGTTAGCAGTTGAGGTTTTGAAGGGAACTAACCCTAAGGATAAACACTATAAAAGGGAAATCGTTTTTGGTTTAAGGTACACAAACATTCTGAGAGTTCTTGCTTTCCTAAAAACGTTTTGTCTAAGATTTTCTAAAACAGTTTGTGTCCTAGTTAATTCAAAGTTCCTAAGTTCCTTATATCCACACAAAAGCATTATTAATATCTAGAGTTATCCAAACACGAATTATATTTTGTATTAGTAAGGATAGAGTTATCCTGTTCAGACTTAGAGTTTAAGTCTGAGAGAGAGAAGTTAAGGAGTTGTAATCGAAGTAGATTACTGTGAGGAACACGAGTTTGAGAGGAACTTGTGTTGGAGAGATTATTGTAATCGAGGCATTACCATAATAAAAGAATTCTCTTCTTGATTAGTATCAAGAAGTTTTCACAATTGTTGTTATTGTCTTCTCTATTCTCAGTTCCTTGATTGTTTCTTAAGTTCCGCAAGAAACTCTATCAAAGTTCTAATTACAATTCACCCCCCCCCCTCTTGTGCGTGTTCCTACTGGAATAACAAAAGGTATTTTCTATTTTTCTATTTTATGTTAGTATTAAAACTTTTGTTTTGATTACTGATTACAATCTTGTTTCAATCTTGTTTCTAGCAAGTAGCAAAATATACAAAATACCATAATCGTGGCCTGATTTCAAGCAACTGTCGTAAAGGTTGCTTTTCTTCTCCCTCATTTCAGTTTCTTATTGTTAATTATTTTTAACTTTGTTCACTTTTGTATGAGATAGAGACTGGTAATAGGTAGTTTTCCGATGCTTATCAAGTGTTCTGTAATACATCTAATGCTTATTGATCTGTGATCTATTTTCTCCCTTGAGACATAGAGAACGGGCAGGAAAAGAATCTAATATTTTTCATCTCCGAATGCAGCAAAACATCAACTGCAAAATATACCTGCTTGAACTCCAGTAAAACTGAACTGTAATTTTGATGATCTTCTTCCATTTCTTTTCCTATTAAGCGTCTTTCAGTGTTCTCCTGAGAAATTTTTACCATCCAGATATTCTGATATTGGATTCTCATGTATGATTAGTAATGGTTTTTGGTTCCACATGCAACAAACATCAACTAAAATGTATATTTTCTTAAAGTTCAGTAAAACTGAACTGTCATTTTGCCATTTTGGTGAACTTCGGGCATTACTTTGTTGTTTAACTGATAAATTTTTACCATTCATATATCATACCTTGCTTTATCTTGGATTCTCATGTATGATTAGTAACATTTTGTGGTTCAAAATGCAGCAAACACAGCAGTACATTGCAGCAACAGGAGGGCAAGCAGCCATAAGCTCCATAGAAAGCTCCATATTTTAACTCATCCAGACATCAAGGTATGTTCACTTTCTGGATTGCTGGTGTATGGCTTTAAGAATTAATATTCTGTGAATTGGGGCATCTGTGTGTATGAAAATATGAACCATTGCTGGGAAAAAAAAAAGAAATCATTTTGTTGGTTAAGCTTGATGCTGAGATTGTGTTTTAAAACTGCTTTTAGATGTATATGGTAGATGTATGCAGTTCTTATTTTCCCTACTGTTGCAGGATTGATATTTTCCTATTTTAGGTTGTTGTAATAGTGAGGAGGAAATCATATTTCAATTAAAATTAGGAAAAATTGAAAATATAAATCCAACCTTAAGGGGAGGTGGTGAGAGAAGGAAAAGAAAGGCGACCGTTTTATCAAGTGGTATAATAAGTTGGGTTATTATGTAAATAATTAAAAATGGGATGGTTTTAAGTTATAACTACAGCTTTCTGATCTCTTATTTAAAAAATAATTCATGAATCCAATATGAATTCATGAATCCAGTGTCTTGTTTAAAAAATAATTGTCGTTTTATTTTTTTCGCTTGTATCATATGTAGGTATGCTAGGCACGCATGATAGCCTATGTTGGGTTGTACGAGATTGGAGGTGCTAAGAAAGGAGAACGTGTCTTTATCTCTGTTGCGTTTGGTGGTGTTGGCCAACTGGTTGGACAACTTGCAAAATTGAGTGGTTGTTCATTTACAAGGAAGAGTAATTTTGGTAATGGTCAAGGGAAAGCGTAGGCAGAATAATCGAATTGTAGATTCAAATATTATTTTTGTGTGAATTTATATTGTAAAATTACATTAAACAATATTATTTCAATATTAATGTGAATGAAGTATTTATTGTTTACAATTGTCTATTTTATGAGTATTATGGTTCTTCTATTGCCTAACAAAGAAAATTAAAGCAGAATATTAGTGGTGGTATTGGCGCAAAAATGCAGGTATTGGCGCAAAAATACAGGTCTGTTGAGGGGGGCATTTAAGAAGTGAGCCTCAACAGAGGTGTCTGTTGAGGCGGGCTTTTGTAAAGCCCCCCACAACAGGTCCTTATTTTTCGCTTTGGTTTTGGGCTGTTGAGGCGGGCTTTTGAAAGCCCCCCACAACAGACTACCTATTGAGGTGAACAAAGCCCGCCTCAACAGCTATGTGAGCTGTTGAAGCCACGTCTGTCGAAGCGGGCCTTGTTCGCCTCAATAAGCCCAAAATGCCCCCCTCAACAGGTATTTTTTCCGAGAGGCCTTGTTACACAACAACACCATATCCTATCAAAGATAGGAGGACAATCCAGTCTTGCAATCTATGAACACTGACTTTGATTCATAGTATGCCTAATAACTGCTTTTATAGTCTCCTTTTACGGTGCGACGTTTAGCCAGCATCAAAGCGAACTAATCTTCAAACGAGCAATCATAATTACTCATGTTTTGAGGAATGGTTCTAATCACCATTAATGAGAACTGCTTATGACATGACTTTAATCTCTTAAAGTGTTCTCATGGTCAATCCAATACAAGATCCAATAAGCAGCTATGCAAAACATTTCTGACATAACATGTCCATCTAGTTCAAGAAACTGAACTAAAATCTACTTGCAATCTAATCTTCATTAGTCATTGATAGTCCAACCTTTCAATGACCTGGATTAGGGATCCTTTGTGACTTCAATATTCAAGTTCACTTATGGGTTTTTCTTTGTCAAAGAATCCATCTTGACATCCCATTTGAATGTTTTGAATCACTTGGACTTTTCATTTCATACTAAACCAAAATTAAAGGAATATGAAATAAAGATTTTCATAAATATGAAATGGTTAAACCAATTGTTTTAAACAAAGATCTAACAGATGTTCTAAAACAAAACTGAGAAAATCAAAGCCATTCTCCAACATGCTTGATTCCCATGGTTGCTACATGTGCGTTGTGCTTCACTTGTGGCAACGGTTTAGTCAATGGATCCGCGACGTTGTCGTCAGTTCCAACCTTGCAAATCTCGATTTCTTTCCTTTCAACGATTTCTCGAAGTTTGTGAAATTGTCGCAGTACGTGCTTGGACTTCTAGTGGCTCCTAGGCTCCTTTTCCTGGGCAATGACTCCATTATTGTCGCAATACAAAGCCATTGGTCCTTTAATAGAGGGGATAACCCCAAGTTCTTCGATGAACTTCCGAATCCAAACAGCTTCCTTTACTGCTTCTGAGGCAGCAATGTACTCGGCTTCAGTTGTAGAATCCGCAATAGTGCTTTTCTTAGCACTTTTCCAGCTTACTGCTCCGCTATTGAGGCAGAACGGAAAACCAGAATGTGATCTGAAATCATCTATGTCGGTTTGAAAGCTTGCTTCCGTATAGCCTCTAACAATCAACTCATCTGTACCACCATAGACCAGAAATTGATCCTTTGTCCTTTTCAGGTACTTTAGGATATTCTTGGCAGCAGTCCAATGTGCCTCACCTGGGTCTGATTGGTACCTGCTTGTTGCACTGAGTGCGAACGAAACGTCCGGCCTTGTACAAATCATTACATGATGGATCCAATAGCCGAAGTGTATGGAATTTCACTCATCCTTCTACGCTCATCAGATGGCTTGGGACAGTGAGTCTTGCTTAGATATATGCCATGTGACATGGTAGATGGCCTCTCTTGTCTTCCATCATATTGAACCTAGCTAGCACTTTGTCAATGTAAATGCTCTGGCTTAGTCCAATCATCCTCTTATATCTATCCCTATAGATCTTGATGCCCAATGTACTGTGCCTCTCCTAAGTCTTTCATTGAGAAACACTCTCCTAGCCAAGTCTTTATAGACTCCAGCATAGGAATGTCGTTTCCAATGAGCAGTATGTCGTCTACATACAAGACTAGGAATACAATTTTACTCCCACTGACTTTCTTGTATACACAAGATTCGTCCTGATTCTTGATGAAACCAAATTCATTGACTGCTTCATCAAATCGTATATTCCAGCTCCTTGATGCCTGCTTTAATCCATAGATGGATTTCTTAAGCTTGCATACCTTTCCTTGATTATTTTGATCGACAAAACCCTCCAGCTGTGTCATAAACACAGTCTCTTCAAGAACACCATTCAAGAAGGCAGTTTTGACATCAATTTGCAATATTTCATAGTCATGAAACGCGACAATCGCAAGGATTATCCGAATAGACTTAAGAATAGCGACTGGAGAAAAGGTTTCATCGTAGTCAACATCGTGAACTTACCTGTAACCTTTTGCTACCAATCTAGCCTTATATATGTATACAATTCCATCCTTGTCTTTCTTCAATTTGAAGACCCATTTGCATCCGATAGGTGTAAACCCATCTGGAAAATCTAACAAATCCCAGACTTGATTTTCAGACATGGATGTCTATCTCAGATTTCATGGCCTCTAACCATTTAGTGGAGCTTGGGCTCGTCATAGCTTGCTTGTAGGTCATAGGTTCATCACTATCTAATATGAGAACTTCTAAGTTTTCAGTCAAGAGGACGCTTGTCCATCTGTCCGGCTGAATCTTAGTTCTATGTGACCTACGAGGGGAAACAACGTCTTGAGGAACTACTCCCACTGGCTCTTCTAAAGGCCTTGGAGGTTCTTCACCTTGAACTGCTTCTAAAGAGTTCTTGGTTCGTTGTTCGTCTCGAATCTCTTCGAGGTCTATTATTCTCCCACTGTCATTTTGGAAATGTGATTTCTTTCCAAAAAGACACCGTCACGAGCAACGAATACCTTGTTCTCTGACTTGTTGTAGAAGTAATACCCTTCAGTTTCTTTTGGATACCCAACGAAGAAACATTTGTCAGATTTTGGTTCGAGCTTGTCCGAAATTAATCGCTTGACATATGCTTCGCAACCCCAAATCTTTAGAAAAGACAACTTTGGAAGGTTCCCAGTCAATAATTCGTATGGAGTCTTTTCAACAGCTTTTGACGGAGCACGATTCAGTGTGAGTACTTTGGTTTGCAATGCATGTCCCCAAAATTGTAAAGGAAGTTCGGATTGACCCATCATTGACCTGACCATAACGAGTAAGGTCCTGTTTTTCCGTTACGACACTCCATTCCATTGAGGTGTCCCCGAAGCAATCAATTCAGAAAGAATACCGCATTCTTTTAGATGGTCATCAAACTCGTGGCTAAGATATTCACCTCCTGGATCTGATCTTAGAGCTTTGATTTTCTTGCCATGTTGATTCTCTACTTCATTTTGAAATTCTTGGAATTTCTCAAACGATTCAGACTTGTGTTTCATTAAGTAAATATAGCCATATCTACTAAAATCGTCCGTAAACGTTATGAAATAGCTGAAATCACCTCTAGCTTTCGTACTCATAGGCCCACATACGTCCGTATGTATTAGCCCTAGTAGTTCGCTTGCTCTTTCTCCCACCTTTTATAAAGGTCGCTTTGTCATTTTGCCAAGTAAACAAGATTCTCATTGATCAATCTTCTCTAAGTCGAATGATTCTAGAATGTCCTTCCTTTGAAGTCTTTCCATGCGTTTGTGTTTATATGGTTGTAGACACCTAAATCGTGTCTCCCCTATGGGATAATGACGATACTATTATCCTTGTTAGGTGGTTGGTACAACTCCTTGCGGAAGTCCCAATTGCTAAAATATATTCCAAAATCCAAGATCCAAAGTCCAATTCCCGAGCCCGTTCCCATTACGGAACTCGGTACAAAATTCAATCTCCAAAAATTAATTTCAAAATCCAAACACAATCTCACCCAATGGACCTCTCCATTGGTTTTACAAGGCCTTTTCCAGTCAAAATGACACTAAGAAATCCAAATTCGGGCGTCGACCCACAAAACCGAGCAAGCCGGACCCCGTCCCGTAAAACCGAATTCAAAAACCCTAAAACGGCTTGTTTTTAGTCGTAAAATCAAAGCCTTAATCATTAAGCATTCACTACGTGCCAACTTTGTACAATTCGTACAAAGGTACATCCATAAGAGACAAATGCAAGGTTGGCGTCATCGTCCTTGCTTTGGCGTTTCCTGAGCCACGTCACCTGCGCCAGGCGCAGGACCCTCTGCTGGGCGCAGCTGGCTTTTTGGAATTTAGCCGTCTAATCTTCTATTTAAGCCCTCATTTCTGAGCATTTAGGGCAGCAAATCAAAAACATAACGTCGTAATTTCGAAATCTGCTCTTAAAAATACAAAACTCAAGTTTCAACCTACAAATTCCTATACAATTTCAAATATTTAAGCAATTGGGAGCACTAATCAGAAATCCAACCTAACCCTAACTAGGTAATTCCGAATCCCTACTTAAATCTGCAATGCTTTCTACTCTTCTACCTTTCTAAATACAAAATCCTATGATGTTATCATTAGGGTTCATACCCCTGATTAACTAGGAAAGCTATGCCAAAAGGTGTCACTCTTGAAATCATGTTAACGCATGCAGCGGAATAATCCTCAAAGCCAGGAACCATGTATAAAGTACACATCAAGCAGACTTACGTTTGTAGCGTGTTTTCCATAGTTCAACGAATCACGAACACGAACAAGAAATCCAAATGTCGTTCCTCTACTTGGTTCACCGACATGTTCAGATCCTTCTTCTGATTCGTAGCTTAGACGTCACTCAAGATATTTTAGCTTTATAGGAAGAACAGCTTGAACGGAGGCTCAAAAGAGTTTAGGGTTTCTCTTTTGATTTAGGTTAAACTGATGTACGTAATTAGAGTTGTGGAAAAACATAACAAAAATGTGAGGTGTTATAACCCTAAGGGTTATAACATGACCGGCCAAGGCACAAGGCCTCAACCGGGCAGCTCTCGCACAAAGCCCATGAGCAGCGCGCACATCAACGCAGCCATGGGCCTTGGGCCTCGCTGCTGCTTGCTGCCACTGCTGCTTCCTGCCACTGCTGCTTGCTGCCACTGCTGATGTCCCGTGCGCGCCTAGCTGCAAGCCTACGGGATTTGCTCCTGCGCTGGTGAGCTATTGCGCTCGTTGGGCCATGCGCGCTTGGCTCAACGGGCCGGCATCCTTGCCTTGCTCGTATCCGCGTCCAATGCCTTACGGCATTGTTTATCGTATAGTACTTAACGAATCACCGTCGTACGATACGATTATTCGTTTCACCTAGTTTACGAATATTCACGATACGATATACGATTCCGATCCAACGTCTTATCGTATATTTATGTTTTTCCGAACTAATTCCCGAAAAGCTATTAAATGAATTTCCGATTCATTTAATCCGATTATCTGTTACATGCCAATGGTGTGACCTTATAGGTTCAGTCAAGAGTAAGCTGTGAGCCTAATATAGATTAGAACTCACTGATCGGAAGCATTGTTCTAGCTAGCTGTTCTGATTACTTGATCTCACTTAATTAATTGTTCGTAATTAATCTGAACCTTGGTATTAGACTAATGCACCTTGGGTGAAGGACATATTTCCTTCAATCCTATGTACCTTTTCAAGTACCATAAGTTTTCTTGATCTCAATCTATTGATATTTACTTAGACCAATAGAGATTGGTATATGTTTGTTATGACTAAAGCCATACTATACATTTTTGGCGATCCTTATATTATATCATACATGATAAATTCTTTTGCAGAATAATTCCCAATTGAATTCTATTCATGTAACTTTAGCTCATTCACTTTCAGTAGATACTGAATCTAGCTAAGTTCTTTAATATATAATATAGGTGAAGAATCTCATTTAGATCCTTTGATGTTTAACTTAGTAAATTCTTATACATAGTTCAAACATTCTTTACTTAGATTTATTCACATGGGTCGAATATCTCCTACGGTGTCTTTCGTGTTTGATTTAGTAAATGCCATTACTTAATCCAAAACAATATTATAAGATATTTGAAAATAGATCTTAATACCCAGTATGAACTAAGTTTCACCTTGGTCCATCATTGATGAATAATTTCAAATCTAAGTCATTAGCATTTGAATGTTATTTCACAATAATGAGATATGTGTGTGATACACATAGGACCAATTAAGTTTTACGTACTCCCACTAAACTTCTTATATATCTATAAGAATCATGTACATTTTATGAAACTAAAATACTTGTTAGCTTCACTAAAATACAGTTCCAATTCTCAATTGCTTGCTTGTACTTCGATTTCATAAGCTAGCTATCCTTTTCAAGTATTTATTTAAAACCTATGACATGCCATGTACATAGTTTCTTCGAACATTTGATTGAGGAAGGTGTTTTGTCATCCAATTGCCATATGTACCAATATGCAATCATTGTTTGATTTATAGAATGGAGCATTACGATTTTGCATGAGGTTTCAACACAATCCACGCCATGAATTTGCTTGATACCTTTAGCAACTAATCTAGCTTTGTGTGAAGACACACTTCCATGTTTGATAGTTTTCATCCTTAAAACCAATTTGCAACCAATAGGTGTTAATCTATTCTTGCAAATCAACAAAAATTTTGTCATCAATACATTGATTCTGTTTAATGGCCTTTAACCATCTAAAACATTTGAGTCTATATATGGCCTCTAACAATTTTAGGGAATCTGGGTTTTCGTCATAGCTTTCTTACAGGTCACAAACTCAGTAATCTTCGTGATAATAGTTTGACTGTAAGTTGTAGGTTTCTTCACTATCTAATAGAAGAATCTCATAGCTTCAGTGACCTGAACTCTATGCCTTTCATGGGTATAGAACATCAAACAATAGAATATTAATAGCCACTTGAAATTCCTTTGAATATTCTATTCTCCTTGAAGAATTTATAAAGTCTTCTAAGAGGTGTCTATTCTTTAAAGCCACTTCTAAAGTCCTTAAAGAATATGTGTTCGGATTTTCTGAAGAACTTCTAAAAAAGCCTCTGGAATGTCCGTTTATGTTTGTTGTTCTCCTCGAAGACTTTCGAGGTCTATTTTCTCCCACTTGTCATTTTGGAAACGAATATCCAAAAGGACATTATTTCGAGCAAACAAACATTATGTTCTCAAAATTTCGTGGTAGAAACAATACCCTTGTGTCTCATTTGAATAAATCACAATGAAACATATATCTATACTTAGGCCTTAGTTTGTCGAATAACAAACACTAAGCTCCCACTGGGTTTAGCAACTCTTTAGATATATATTATTGAAAAGATATTTTGAAATTACTTTTCAATAGCTTTGACGAATTTGGTTTAGTTTGGTCGTAGTTGAGCATTTTGTTAATGTAGAAATTATAGGAAAAATCTTTATAATTCATCATTGATCGAATCAAGTACTAATTGACTTCGATCATTCTAATTTAAATAAACCATATCTTATGGAGCTAGATTGTGAAATTACAGCGCACAATCATCGATGATCATTCTTGGTATAAGTAATCATCAACATGATCTAACCTATATCTTTATGATTTCTTGCCAAGTGGATTTTATACTTCAGAATCTTTGAACTAGCCAAACAGATTCAAACTTATATCACATTGAGTAAATAAACCAATATTCACTCAAATCTAGGTGATATAATAAAGTCATAAAATCTTTCTTTAGCTTGGAACTCTATTGTCTAGGTGTTCTAACAATAGTTCATATCTTTCTTTACTTTCAACAAGTAAGACTAGCTTGTCTTGAATGATCAAGAAATCAATCAATTTTCAAAAGTCCATCAAAATAGAGCTTTAGAATGTTAACTTGTTGATATGGTCTAAGTAATAATGCCAAAGATTTGTGGAACTCAAATCAAGAGATTGATTTGAACCTAGTAAAGTTCTTTATTTAAAGAGTTGTTTGTTTTAATCAAGCATATTGACTCAACCCGTAAATGACCATTTCATTCAAATAAACAAACAATTGTTTTTGTTTTCTTGAGTGTGAATCTTTCTGTGTTTGAAAACAAAAATTTAGGTATGCTGATTACGGAACAAAATAGCCATTAAGTTCCAGCCTTGAAAGGACTTAAAACAAACTAGATGACCCTACAACTAATGTAGCAATTCCATGCTTCATTTCCCACTTGTAGGTCATTAGTGTAGCCTAACTTCCACCGTTTGAGTTATTACTGAACATGCGGTATATGATACCAAGGAAGTTTGATTTCTAGGTTACTTTTCTTTAAACATAAACTTATAGGTAGAAACGGAATTGTAAGTTCCTTTCACTTGTTCCTTTTTTTCCTATTTCTTGTACCTTTTTCTTATAGTCTTAATAAGAATTGACTTCTCAAGTGTTTAGTTTTATACTTTGTTAGACACGTCCAATGTCACTCCAATAAAGTTCTTACCATTTTGTTTATGTTGAATATTTTGTTTCAACTAGATGATCTTACCAGAAGCTTCTAAAGTTCTCTAAGCATCGATCTATTCGAATGTCGATCTAGGGACTAGACTCATTCGATAATTAAATGGACAAAGATATTAAGTTGTCTACCATTGGTAAAGTTGAGTGTTAAACTCAATGCTTTATGATCTCAAAACTACATTGTATTTTGAATTCACAAGCACCAATCGGTTTGCCATTCGACTTTGATACTCGAAAACAACCATAAAAGTCGCTAAAAGAAACGTACATTTTAAATTGCTCACTTTCTCTCATTTCTGTGAATCGTTCTTGGATTCACTACCAATCGAGGAAATTTACTGTTACCTTCTAAAAGGATTTATTGCAGTGCAAGATATTTTTTTATAAAAAATAATTAAAACACGCATTGAAGCATGCAAAGTCTAAACATTTATCATGAGTAATAACTTGAAAATTAAAGCAATCATGCAATTTAAACAAGTCATTGGCATTTTATTCGAGTTTATTGTTCCGGCAGGTGTGAATAAAATGAATCCAAGACCCCAAAATCATTGAAAAATTAAGCACGATTTGACTTAATTCTAAAATATTTTAAGTAAGAAAATTTGTTGCTAATAGTCTAGAAACTACTCTTGGTTGGTAGGTACGTCTAAGAACTTATTAGGAAAATCTATCCCATTTTCCACGACATAAAAATACTCCTTACTTATATCATTGAGTTTTACCAAAACTAACATGTACTCACATCTAATGTGTACCTTACCCCTTTAGAATGAATAAGTAACACCTCGCTGTGGCGGAAAACTATTACTAGATTGATGTAAAGGTTATCCAAGTAAGCGTTATTTTGGAATGACACCTTTTAACTCAATTTTAAAGTTTGGAACTTAATGCTCTTACTATGTTGGTTAGATTTTAAGTGAACTAAAATCCTTAATCATGCAACATAATCAAGCCGCAATCTCATACAGAATATTAAGACATATTTAAATCAATAAATAACTTAAAACATGCATAAGATTTAAATGTGATCTAGTATGGCCCGACTTCATCTTGAAGCTTCAACTTCAAACTCCGTCTTGAAAATGGATTGGAAACTCCGTCTTGAAACCATGGGAGGCGTCATTTTCTTCAAACAGGATATGCTATGAGTAAACTAATTACAACTATTTGATGGTACGCAGACCATATTTAAATAAAACTTTGGTGCATTAGACCAATTTTACATTCAAATTAATGGTACGCATACCATATTTACTATCCTATTTGGGCCATATTAGTCACTTTCCACAACCTGCAAAATAGTACATTTACAATATACCATTCATCCATTCATTTATCAATGAATGGCCCACATAGCAAGTTAGTAGAAAAATATGCATCACATAAACATTTGCAGCAAAGAATCAAAGGTTCCAATAATCTACCAATTATTCAATCTTATTAGTTCTAATCGAGTTGTTTTAATGTTAAAGGAATAAAGACTTAATCAAGAGTTTAATGATTAAAGCTCCACTAAAACCAAGAATTTACATGCTTTACTAATTTTAAACATAAAATTGTATTTCCTAGTCCAACCGGAAACTTACAAATTTAATTAAAATTTAAGGCTCACATAAAATTAATTTTAAATCCCTTTATTATTTTCTATTTGATTAAAATTAATTAATTATAACTTTACCAAGGTTTTAATTTTATTAAAATAATTAGTATAAAATAAATTTTAATAATTACATTAATCAAAAATAAATTTCGAGAAAAATTAAAATTACGAAATTAAATTTAATTAAAATCGTTGTTCAACCGAAAATTAAAAAACGAAACAAGTTATTTGGGCCAAGGCAAGGCTCATGGGCGCAAGGCCCATGCCTTGCCAAGGCTGCAGCGTCGCAAGAGTTGACCGCACGCATGGCCGAGGCCATCGCACAGCCAAGCCCCTCGCCAGCGCCCGCTGGCTCGACGCCATCGCTCGCTGTCGCATCTGTTTGCTATGTATGGGCGCATGGCACGAGGGCATTTTAATACCTCATATTTTTCTGTATTTATAAATATATTTTATTATATTTATAAAGTATTTTTATGATTTTTAGAATTTAAACCGCATTTAAATATTATTTAAATGTATTTTAATTAATTAGAATATTTTTTATTTTAATTAATTACCAAACGAATTTATTATTTCAAGTTGGGAATTTAATTGGGTTTCAAAAGTAAAAGATTTTAAATTAATCTAGCTCAATCCAATTCCAAGTTCAAGACCAAACAAATTAAGCAAGCCCATCTTTGTTTAATGAAGCCCGAAATGGAATCCTAAAGCCTAGCCCATATTTGAGTTTCCTAAACCTATAAATATAGGTGCTCACCCACAAAATCCTTCACTATTATTCATTAAACCTAAAAGTAAAACCCTAACCCTAAATTCCTTTTCCTTTCGTCGAACTTCTGTTCGTCCGTTTTTCTCCTACTCCCGTTCGTTTTCAGAAAATAGTTTCTTCTTCAAAATTGTAGATCTCGAAAAGTTTTTTTTCCTCAAGAATCGATTGATTCTGAGTTATAGATTAGAAGTTATGAGCGTTCTACAATCCTGATGTAGTATTTCACTTTTCTCTTTTCTCTCCTTTTCTTTGCCTCCTCTTTGCGTCGCCTGCCCAGCCGAGCACCTTGCTCGTGCTTCCCTGCACTCGACACACTCACCCTCTCTCCTTGCTGCTTCCCATCACCGCACACTTGTGCACCATCACCCTCGCTCCTCGTCGCACACACTCGCACACTCGCCCCTTGCGAGTGATGTTGCCTTGTTGTCCCTCGCACAGCACGCTGCTCGTGCTCTCTCTCACTCGCACAGCCTCGTGCCTCGCCGAGCGCTGCTGCTGCCTCGTGCTCGTTGCCGAGCCGTGCTGCTGCCCCTGCCTTCGTGCTTGCACCGCACGCAACACACACACACAACCGTGTGATGTGTGTATTATACTCCGTATACTTTTATTCCTATTTTAATTCCGTTTTAAATTATTAAATTATTATTATTGTTTTGGATTATTTAAATTGCTGGGAACGGTTATGAACACCGTGTTTTAATGTTTTGTATTTAAATTGATGAGATTGATTTTAATTATACGAACTATTATTTTCAGATTTAGTAATTAATTAAAGTGTCAATTTTTATGGTTAAACATCGTTTTAATGATAACCTATTGATAGGATTTTAATTCCAACTGTTTAGGCGATTGATTCACATAATTTAATGACGATTTAAATTATGAGAATCAACTTAAAATTTCAGATTTATTATAAAACTTTAAAGTGTTGATTTTTAATGATTTTAAGGTCAAAAAGTCAATGTTTTTATACTAGGACTTGAGTTGACTATTTGAGACTATCAATTTAATGAATAACGATTAATTTCTAATTAAAAAAAAGGTTTTAGAATCTTAAATAGTTGCTGGAAATTTAGTAAACATGGATAATAATTAAGTTTCTCCATTATGTTTTTAGGAGTTGATTTATAGCTTTTAGTCGTGATTCGCACAGTGGCCCCTGTACTTAGGTATTCCAGGTACGTACATGACTAGAGTGACCACCTATTCCATGAGGATTATATGATGTGTATTGATTGTGAATCATGTGAACTTAAAGTGTTGAGAATTCATGTTTGATGTGTGAACAAGCATCTTGTGAATTAATATTGAATCTTTGAATTCTATGTGAACAACCATGTTATGGACTTTTATAATCGTTGAATTATGTCAAGCATGTTGTTCGAATTGATATGCATGAATGAGTGTTTCGTATGCAAGTTATTACGATTATGCTATTGTACAGGATGTCTAGCATACTTTGAGCCTATTGGATTTGCCTCAGTGCATTGTTTATTCTACCGCCGAATAGAATACATTTAAGAAGTTTATTGTGAATTCAACTAAGGACTATTCGTGCTAAGGGCACACCCCGCTTGTTAACAGGCAATGTCGGGTTATCTCAAACAGTGTTTTGAGAAGGAACAATGGGAGTAAATTCACTTGAGTCCTATGTTTGATCACAAGTCCTAAAGGATTAAAATGAAGTGTCATTGTTTATTTGTTTAATTGTTGGCATGTTATGTCTTGTGTGGAGTCTTGAGTCGCCTTGAACATTACATACTAATTAACGTAAAGTGTAACCCGAATGAGCTTCAAAACTCTTGGAACGTATATACCTTGAGTAATGAACAATGGGGGGAGTCGCGTCGGAGAAACTCGTACTCCTTGAATGATACAAGACGTTGTTTCATTCTTTTGGTTTTATCGCTTGTAATGCGCAGGAATTCCGTCGGTATGGTTCGACTGTCGGTAGAAAGCCCAACCTTAATTATTTGGTGCTTGGTTGGCTCCCAACACCCTAGGTTTCCCTCAGTGGTTTTGTTATTATATTTTACCCGTTCGAAGCTAATTCTTATTAATCTGTGAGTCAAGAGTCGTGTCAAGTGTCGAGTCTTGTCCTCATGATTATTTGTTTATTAAGTGGCTTTTGTATGTGGATTATAGTTATTAACTCGAGTGAAGCATGTTAGGATAGAATGTTATTCTAGCTTATTCGTACTCAACTTTTGTTGACTTCGTGCTTCATGTCTTTCGGTCATGGCCTTCGCCTTAATGACCCTATGATGATCCATCATTGCACTTGCATTGTTGGGGAGTAGTTTTCAATAAGCAAGTTCGTAGAGATAACTTGCGGGAGAAGTTATCATGGGAATAGTGTTGAGAGACTGTTTCATCTTCCGTATTTATAAACTCTATTTTGATTTTTAGTCATGACTACTACTATTATTACTTAAACTATAGTTAATGGGTTTTAAACTATTTAATGCTTTGGTTTTGGGCCTTAATGGTTCCAGGTTGTTGATTGACCATTAACTATTTATTATGTTTAAGTTATTTATTTCCGCTGCGTAATTCTGGTAAATAGCCTTAGCCGTTATCACGGTGGCGGTAATATCTTGGTAATTCTTTTATATTAGTCGGAAAAATTAATTATAAATATAAGGAATTATCAGGGTGATACAGGCATCCATCGATGCCTCATCGCCATCGCTCGTTGGGCGTGTGCACGCGTTGCCCTTTCGCCTTGCTCGATCACCCGCACAGCACACACCGCACAGGCAGGGGCGGACCTATGGTTACCCGGTAGGGTCCATAGGGACCCCCATTATTTTTTTAAAAAAAATTAGAGTATTTGTAATTTTAAAAAAAAAAATTGTGTTTGTGGTCCCCCAAATAAATCAGCAATAATATGAGAGAGGAAAAGTTGGAAAAAGATTCCCAACTTTCACGTGAAACAATAAAAGGGAGTAATAAATTTGGCTTTTTCCTAATTCCCAAATTGAATACTTCCAAAACTCATTAATTATTAAATAAATTAATTAATTAAAACCTAATTTGCTTTACCAATTACCAACGGCTGTTTCACTCATTCACTGTTTGGCTTTTCAACTTTCCCAAAATCTCTCACAATTCACAAATAATGGGTTTTTGAAATTAATCTCTCATCTCACATTCTCGATTTCTCACAGCACTGCCGTCTGGCCCACCTGCCGGACTGCCTGCCGCCCTGCCTGTCGTCGTGCCTGTCGTTGTGCCTGCCGCCTTGCTCTGTTGCTCACTGCTCTACGGCTCTACGCTGCGTCGCTTGGAGTCCTGGACCAGCGAGGGCAGCTGTAGACACCTACTTTTGTCCCCGTTCCCGCAAGGAAAATGTTCGATGATGAAAGCATAAAAACTCCACTTGACAACGCATCTCCTATAAAATAAACGAATCTCGATTCCCCATTTCATTTCACCCGAAACCTGCTATTTATGGAAGCCTGCTAAAAATAGTAACTGCCGTAAAAGGTAGCGTCTAAAAGTGGCAAATCGTAAAAGATAGAAACCTGTCAGAATTAGGTGTTGTATTCCAACATAAATCCTAAATGAGATAGAAAACCGCGAGAATCCTATTCCTAATAGGATTCGGAAATAGGAGTCACGTATTAATTAAAATCCTAACGAACCTAGAGTTCGTAACGGGCCCAGACGCATTCCGTCATAAAATTGGTACGCGCTAAAAGACTCGAATTAATCTCAAACTCTACGGATTTTAGGAATCCGGATCTGACTAAACAAAACTGCCCAGACCCTATTTTCAACGCCTGGCTCTGGGCGCCGAAATCTTCGGCGCCCAGGCCTGGGCGCTGAAAATACCTGGATACGTCTCTTTTCCTAATTCTTTGTGGATTAGAACTCTGCAATCCTATCTTTCCACGAACTCTTCCCTATAAATAGGCCCCTAGTTTCGACGTGAAACAACACACAACAACACACAATTCTATTCTGAGTATTGACTCCAACCCTTAGCCTAAGCCTCTCGCTGCGAAACTGTTCACGCGTTCTATCGCAATCGATCCATAAATCGAACAGAACGTATCCTGTCCCATAATTGAGATTCGTTAAATAAAAAGGAGAAATAGCAAAGTCAAAGTGGTTAGTTTTCTGAGAACCGTGACGCACCTCTCAAGGGTGCGTCGTAATGTGTCCCTTTTTGATGATTTAACTGCTTTCCTCGCCGTTTTTATGAACCGTTAAACTAACCTAATTTGATTGTTCTATCACGCCTAACAAATATGATATTTTTGGGAAATCGGATTATCATGCTAGGTCCCTTAATGCTATTTAAATCAGATAATCACGATCGAATTAGCATTATATGTTGCATATTGCTAAAATCAACTCAGATTAGTTTAATAGTTAACGCATGTCCCTTCAATTATTTATGCTGAGCTAGTAAGGATATCCTGCCTCTGGAGTTATCGACGAGCGAATTACTCCTCTCGGTAGTTACAGTCCCCCGAACCCTCAATCTCTACCTTGCGGGTGTATATTGAGAGATCCCCACACCAGGGATCACAAGGGAACCTACGGCCGTCGTGGTCAAACATAATTGCACTCCCTTTATGTCACGATAACCGGGTTTTGTCAGTTTTTCTCATTGTCGTTAAAAACTGAATGGCGACTCTTATATTACTAGTCAATTGGGTGTATACTCACAGGAAATCCAATTACACTTGATTGAATAAAAAGAATCGTCACACCCACGAGGGACAAGGTCACGCATTAGCCCCACGCTTTTTCGACCCCCTCACAGCAGCGACCAGTGGATCTGTGGATGCGGTTGAGCCTCCAAGTTCCGAGACTCCCAGACGCCGCCACCTCCACCGCGCCATGTCGGTTGCTCTTCAGCTCTTGGTAGTCCTCTCAAGTCTCAACTCTTAATTTTTCAATTAATTAATTTATATGGTTCAATTTTAATTAGTTTTTCTTTTTTGTAAATGAGATTTTGAGTGATTTTAATAATAAAATAACATTAATGGGTAGTGTATGATTGTTTGGATTATTGAGTATTGAATTTAAATATTTAATTGAATTATTAGAATTATTGAATACTTGATTATTTGAATTAATGAATACTTGATTATTAAATATTATGTGAATTATTGAATACTTGATTATTAAATAATTAATTGAATTACTGAATTTATTTAAAATTAATTGAATTTATTTGTAGTGATTGTGAATTTTTGAATTTGTGAATTTATTTTTAGTGATTGAATTAAATTTGATTGAATTTGTAAAGTTGTTAATTATTAGTGAATTTGTTTATTGTTGTTGTTTGGTTGATTTATTAGTGACTTTTATAGAACGAGACGTTTTTATCCAAGTTAGTGATGATGCTATTATGAAGCGGTTTCAAGGAATGCAAAATCGTCGAGGGAAAATGTAATTTTTTTTTATTTTTTTTTTAATATTTTCATTAGTTTTATTGTGTCTTATGAACGAATTTATTATTTTGAGTTTTCAAATTTATAGTTGACTTTTAATTTTGACTTTTATAGTTGACTTTTATTTTTATTTTTTTGCAATGAAGTTGTATTTAATTTTGGACCCCCATTTTATAATTCCTGGGTCCGCCCCTGCGCTCGCGCGCGCATGCTCGTGCCTTGCTCGCTGTCTATTACCGCATGGGCGACGAGCTCCCTTGCTCGTCATCGCATGCCTGCACTATGCAACACCCCTTAAGGGTAACACTTAGCTTCCATTGCTTCGTGCGTGCAAGATTGTGAACGATTCATAAATTGTCTTATGAACGAGTTTATTATTTTGAGTTTTCAAATTTATAGTTGACTTTTAATTTTGACTTTTATAGTTGACTTTTATTTTTATTTTTATTTTTTTGCAATGAAGTTGTATTTAATTTTGGACCCCCATTTTATAATTCCTGGATCCGCCCCTGCGCCCGCGCGCGCATGCTCGTGCCTTGCTCGCTGTCTATTACCGCATGGGCGACGAGCTCTCTTGCTCGTCATCGCATGCCTGCACTATGCAACACCCCTTAAGGGTAACACTTAGCTTCCATTGCTTCGTGCGTGCAAGATTGTGAACGATTCATAAATTGTCTTATGAACGAGTTTATTATTTTGCGTTTTCAAATTTATAGTTGACTTTTAATTTTGACTTTTATAGTTGACTTTTATTTTTATTTTTTTGCAATGAAGTTGTATTTAATTTTGGACCCCCATTTTATAATTCCTGGGTCCGCCCCTGCGCCCGCGCGCGCATGCTCGTGCCTTGCTCGCTGTCTATTACCGCATGGGCGACGAGCTCCCTTGCTCGTCATCGCATGCCTGCACTATGCAGCACCCCTTAAGGGTAACACTTAGCTTCCATTGCTTCGTGCGTGCAAGATTGTGAACGATTCATAAAAATTTTAAACTTTTCTATTTAAATTTAACGACAAATTAATAACCAATATTAATTTCACTAAATTTAGGCGAAAAATCAAAAATTTATTAGTCAAATTAATTTCCTATTACATGATTTCTTAGGTATTAAAATCTAGGTCATAAAATTTTAAAAAAAATTCAACTTTAACAAATTTTATGGTGGTTTTTAATCATATAATCCTAATTAAATTATCAATTAATTATGAAAATCAAAACAAATTTTAAATTATTTGAAATTCAAGAAATTAATTATAATTACAAATTAGGTTGTATAATTAACAAAATTAGACCTTAAAATTGTTAAACATATACTGTAGGTCAATCATAAATTCAAGATTTACATA
This sequence comes from Spinacia oleracea, assembly GCF_020520425.1. Lineage (NCBI taxonomy): Eukaryota > Viridiplantae > Streptophyta > Magnoliopsida > Caryophyllales > Amaranthaceae > Spinacia > Spinacia oleracea. The sequence goes on along the minus strand of NC_079487.1, from coordinate 44,396,892 downwards.
CAAGATTCGCAAATATTTATTTTAACATCATAAAAATTACAAAATTTGCATTCTAAAAAATAAAACCTTCGAAAAGTCATAGTTAGGCTTCGAATTTGTGAATTCTGGGTTCGGCATCAAATCTTTGATTTTTGTCATAATTTTAAAACGTCGTTTACATGCGAAATGCACTATAAAAACATAAGAATTCGACCATTATTGACAAAACTGCCGAAAATCCCGCGAACATATAATCAAATAATCGCACGAATTTGCAAATAATTACAATCACGAAATTAATCACCCCTTTAATTCATTGCAAATTTATAAAATTTAATCCATGTTAACTATAATTGATTATAGAATTAATTAGAGGCTCGTGATACCACTGTAGGGTTATGAATAATACAAACAATATAATTCATGCGGAAAAACCATAAAGTCGGGAATCCAAATAAATTGCCACATAATCAATTAGCATAATTTAGGTTACATACAATGTGATGCGTGCCTTCCCTAGCTGCTCCCGAATTGAACAAGGACACGTCTTTAGAGCTCCAAGTGTCGCCCCTCCGTAGAAAGTCCACAACACGTTCGAATCCGCCTTAGGTTCAACCAACTAGGATATTACTTAAGGTTTTATGCACTCGGGTTAGGCTATAAACTATGTTCTCCCTTGAACACAATCTAAGTAAAGAATATGATATTGGTGCATTAAATTATGAGGGCTAGCCTCATATTTATAGAGTAGGAAATAAGGAATTTGAGTCTCACTAGGAAAACAATTACCAAAATTGTAGCAATAATTAAACTCTTAATTAATCCAATTCTAGTAGGACTAGGAAAACTAATACTTAAAGCCAAAGGTAGTTGGCGACTAAGTAATCGGACATTGCTTGAAGCCCAAGACGAAACAACCAACGCAGCCACATGGGCCACGCTTGCGCGCGTGCCTGGCTAGGCCCAAACGCAGTTGCTGTTAGGTTATGATACATATAAAGCATATATATTTCATGCGGAAAAACCATAAAGTCAGGAATCCAAATTAATTGCCACATAACAATTAGCATAATTTAGGATGCATACTCTTTGTAGCATGCCCTCCCTAGCTGCTCTCGAACCGAACAAGAACAAGTTTAGGACTCTAAGTGTAGTCCCTCCGTAGATAGTCCACAGCGCGTTCGGATCCGCCTTAGATTTAATTAACTAGAATTGCACCTAAGGTTTTAAGTTATTCGAATAATTTGTGGCAAATTAACGTTAGTTTTAATCCTTAAAACTTATGTGAATACTTGAATTATGTGTTTATAAATTGTGAATACCATCACATATTTATAGGGTTGGAATAATGGAATTAGAAGTCTACTAGGTTTCAATTAATCTAATCCTATTAGAATTAGACATTAATTAAAACTAATAAAGTTATTGTTTAATTAAACAACTAACTCTAGTAACTTTAGGAAATTTAATATTTTAATCTAATACTAATTGTTTAAGGATTCGACGTATGCACGAACTCTACGCACAGCCCACGAGGGGCGTTGGGCATGCCGCGCGCGGAGCAGCTCGGCCCACAGCGCTGCGCAACCCACTGCCTTGGGCGCGCCAGTTGCCTTGCGCGTTGGGCCTGGCCTTGCGTGCTTGCTTGGCTGGGCCTGCGTGCCTTGGCTGCTGTGTTGCACGCATGGGCTTGCTAGGCGCAGGCCTGGCTCGTGCTGGGCCTTGCGTCTAGCAACCTCATCCGATGTTTATTTCGTACGATGCGCTTCCGATTAATTTTCCGATTTCGGAATTCATTTCCGATTCGAACAATATTTAATATTTCCGATTCCGGAATCAATTTCCGTTTCGAACAAATATTTAATATTTCCGATTCCGGAATTATTTTCCGATTCCGGTAATATTTCTGTTTCCGGCAATATTTTCGATTCCGGCAATATTTCCATTTCCGATAATATTTTCTGATACGTACCATGTTTCCGTTTCCGGCAACATCTACGATTTGGATAATATTTATATTTCCGATACGATCCATATTTCCGTTTCCGGCAATATCATCGTTTCCGGAGTATTCATAATTTGCCTTTGGCGATTTCAGCTCCCACTGGAACCGAGATCCGTCGATTCCGAATATCCATAAATTGAGTATTTAATTCCTTTAAATACTTGATCCGTTCACGTACTATTTGTGTGACCCTACGGGTTCAGTCAAGAGTAAGCTGTAGATTAATATTATTAATTCCACTTGAACTGAAGCGGCCTCTAGCTAGGCATACAGTTCACTTGATCTCACTGAATTATTAACTTGTATAATTAATTAATACTGAACCGCATTTATTAGACTTAGCTTTGAATGCATACTTGGACCAAGGGCATTATTTCCTTCAGTTGCTGCCGGCCCAAGGCCCAGCGCGCGTTGTAGTTTGGCCTTGGCCATGTGCGCTGCTGCTTGCTTTGGCTTGTTGTTGCTTGCCTTGGCTCGTTGCGGCCCACGGCGCTCCAGGCCCATCGCATACGGCTGGGCGCTGGTGGTGGGCTTCGAGCCTAGTGTTGTGTGCTCGGCCTTTTGCTTGTCGAGTGGTGGGCCGGCTCGCTTGCCGGCTTATCGCTCGTTGAGCTTCTGATTCGTTTTCCGATTCCGAAATCTTTTTCTGTTTCGAACAAATATTTACGTTTCCGTTAATATTTCCGATTCCGGAAATAATTTCCTATTCCGGTAACATTTCCGTTTCCGACAACATTTCCGATTCTGGCAATATTTCTATTTCCGATAATATTTTCCGAACGAACCATGTTTTCGTTTCCGACAACATATATGACTTGGATAATATTTATATTTTCGTCATGAACCATACACTAGAGGAAAAAAGCTCAAGTGCGGGCTCATTTTAAGGGGTTAAGTGCGGGCTTTTACATGTGCAGCACATGGCATGCCCGCACTTGATGTTTCTCAAGTGCTGCCAAAATATTGGCAGCACTTGATACTTCAAGTGCTGCCAATTTACAAAATGAGCCCGCACTTGACAAATTTGGTGCTGCCAATTTTGCAATATGAGCCCGCACTTAACAAAGTTTGTGCTGCCAACTTTGAAAATGAGCCCGCACTTGACAAATTTTGTGCTGCCAATTTTAGAAATTAGCCCGCACTTGACATAAAAATGGGCAGCACAAGCATAAAAAAGAGCCGCACTTGATATATAAATGAGTCGCACTTGATATAGAATTTTGTTATATAACTGATATCCCTGCTATATATATTATACAATTAGACCACGCCCACTAGTTAACCTCCATAAATCACATAAAACAAGTATCCAATTATATAGATAATTAAATTACATAGTATATAATTGTAAATATAAAAATCGATTACACTACAATCATATGGAAAACTAGCATTCACAATCTATGATTCACTACAAGAAAATATCAAAGACAATCTCTTAATGAAGTTTGCCAAATTATCTCGAACTTCATTTATCTCCTCCGTAGTGAAGGGTTGCTCCTCGGATTGTTGAATACCTTAAGAAGATCGACCATCAAAAAAGAAATATATACTTTAGTTGTATTATAAATATTGTATCGTATAATAAAGTAAAATTTTGCTCCCAATTAATAATGAACATTAATAATGAATTGTATAACAATAAAAATGGCTTATTTCACTCCTAACTTTCAACTAATGAACTTAACTAATTATTTTAAACCCTTTATATTTTAACATATTTAGTTTTATGTTTAAAAGACTCATTCCCACCTACTTTGTTCAAGTTATGCACATTTAAGGCTCGCTTGTTCATTATAGGTCACATTTTAACTTAAATAGTTTATTCCGGTCTCAACTTTCAACTAATGAACCTAATGAGTATTTTAAACCCGTAACTTGTTTATCATACTTATTTTAATGTTTCTAAGACTCATTCTCACCTACTTTGTTCAATTTAAGGCTAGTTTGTTCATTTTAGGTCACATTTTGACTAAAAATGACTTATTTCGCTCACAACTTTCAACTAATAAACCTAAATAAGTATTTTGTGTCCTTTACATGTTTAATTTACTTAGTTTTATGTTTCAAAGACTCATTCTCACCTACTTTAGTCAAGTTATGCACATTTAAGGCTCGTTTGTTCATTATAGGTCACATTTAAATAAAATAGTTTATTCCGGTCTCAACTTTCAACTAATGAACCTAATGAGTATTTTAAACCCGTAACTTGTTTATCATACTCATTTTAATGTTTCTAAGACTCATTCTCACCTACTTTGTTCAAGTTATGAACATTTAAGGCTAGTTTGTTCATTTTAGGTCACATTTTGACTAAAAATGACTTATTTCGCTCCCAATTTTCAACTAATAAACCATTTAAAGTATTTTGTGTCCTTTACATGTTTAATTTACTTAGTTTTATGTTTCAAAGACTCATTCTCGCCTACTTTGGTCAAGTTATGCACATTTAAAGCTCGTTTGATCATTATAGGTCACATTTTGACTAAAATGGCTTATTTCGGCCTCAACTTCCAACTACTGGACCTAAATAAATATTTTCAACTCTTTACATGTTTATTAGACTTATTTTAATATTTCAAACTCATTCTCACCTACTTTGGTCAAGTTATGCACATTTAAGCCTCGTTTCATTATTATAGGTCATATTTTATCTAAAATGTGTTTTTTCGTTCCTAACTTTCAACTAATGAACCTAAGACTCAACAAGTTTGAACTCTTTTACTTGTATGTTCAACCCTTTAATGTACAATTGCATTTAGCAAACACATATAATTTCATAATTTTCCATGACAGTAAGCTAAGTAAAACTTGTACAAGTCAAGTACTTTTATAAACATAATATTCAAGGTACAATTTATGTACGTTATACTCAGAAAGGAGATCAAAGAAAAATGGGGCTGCAACCACCTAATCATTGGCATATTGTATTGTTCTTTGGCAGTAGAAGATGAAAGAGAATATCACTTTCATTATAGAAAATTTGGGCAGGCTTAACTTACATCATAAAAAATGTACTTGGCTGTAAAGCAACTGGATACCCTTCAAGTCCAGTTCTCTTCACGAGTTTTTTCTGCATTAATGTCGTAACATCCCTGGACTCCCCTGAAAGTTTGATAAAAGGTGCAATAATAGATAAGGTGAGAAACGATTTACTAGCAACATGACAATCTTGGGAAAGGAATGAAATACAAAAAACCTGAAAAAGCTGGAGGATTCCTTATGGTGGAATCTCGGTCTGCAAACAGATTTATATTAATTAACGTACTTTAGCTATAATGCAGCACGAAAAAAAATAGAAGATACCATCTTACTAATGCATGTATAGTGCAATCATATTTATGTCAAGCAACAAGCTGTCTAATACAGAACAAACAACAAGTTCAAGCCTCTGACTTTCCAACACAGTATAGCCACTTGCTTTCTAGCAACACACTTGGAATTAAAGAGGCAAACCAACATAAAGGAAGAAAGATCCAGATTATCTAGAGGGGGGAAGGAAGTAAAACGGAGAGAACCTGAATATAAAATTATTATATTGGGAAGTAAAATAGGTGTCCAAGAGCATAATTTACATTGCATGTAGCTAAGAAAAAAAGACCTCGTGTTGACCTGTATTCAAAATTTGTCACACTGACTTGAACCATTGATAATTTTCATTTCAAATACAAGTAACTAGTACATGTATTAGTTAAGTACACAAGCAAAGGAAAGAAGAATGCCAATAATAAAATGAGCTAACAGCAAATATCAAATTAAAGTAGACAAAAACTCTTGCAATCTCTGATATGATAATTCCCTTTCTTAATCAAATCTAGTTATTGAATAATTTAAAGATGAATCAATCAGTGAGTACTTCCAAGCATAGCTCTTCTAAATCTAGAATTCAAGTTATATATTTAGTCTTTACACAATATTATCTGAAAGTTTACTCAAAACTTTCCACCAGTTTTGACTGTTCAATAATATGATATAGAAGTCATATATAATGTTTTCTATATGTTACAATCAAAGCTTCCGAGGAGAAATATGGGAGAAAATCATGACTCAATTCAAGTACCTAATACCTATTGCAACCAGTCATAATCAACTATACCCAAAAACCAATAGTTATCCTTGGGGCTCTAGTAATACCTACGCGCAATTGCAGACAGACAAGGATAAATGTAAAACAATTCCCACAAACCAAAAGTTATCCTTGGGGTTCTAAGACAGACTACCTTCTACCGATTGTTATAATACCCGTAGTCTCGTAGATAAACAGTTACTCCTCCCTTATTTTATATTTTCAGGCAGTAGACCACTATTTAAATTCTGTACAAGGTATTACTGACTTTATCAGATTTTACATCATAAAAACCAACTCTGATTGAAACAACTTCATCTTAAAAAATAATTAATTGCATCGTATAGTATATATAGACTGAGTTCATAACTATACTCGTGTTCAGGGCTGGTAGTGATAAACCACATTGAACCTTGACCCAGGAACAAGGCAGATTACCAGAATAAAGCAACCCGAACACGGCATTGATAGCCTGTGCAAAGCATGGATTTCCTCTGTAAAAGCAAAGCTCTTGCAACAATGAAAGCTACAGATGTTACCAGGCTTACATAGACCTCATACAACACATCAAGGAAGGAGTCATTGAATCATCAAAACTAAATAGCAAGACTAACAGAAAATCAGAATGTGTACCTGAGATAGTAGACTGAAGGCATTGAGATTGATGTACGCAAGTCGTAGCGCTAGCTTGATTATCTTAACATGCACTACCTTTATCCAAAAAATCAGTTGTAACCACCAAAAAGTTAGAATCACATGGATAGTAAGAAAAAAATCAAATTGTAAAGAAAAGTTCATTTCAATAAATAACTATTTGTTATATGTACTCAAATACTGCTCAAACAGTAAAAAGAGGCTTCTAAAAGAAACTCCAAACTCAGCAATCTAACTGACATGAACTGCAAATTCAACTAGAAAACATAAGAGAAAATTCAGCTAGTAAATATCATTTCTCACTTGTATTAAAATCCCTATAAGAAGTAAATTATGAATTTCACAAAAAGATAGTACGCAGAAAACTTCAACAGAATGAAACATATATAGTAATGTATGTAGAAAGGGCATATACTTGATTGCAGGTGGAACCAATAAGCTATTGAGTATTGACACTGGCAAGACGTAGTGACAATTCACACTTGAACTGCAACCTACAAGAACTGATGCAAACTAATGTCTAACTGGCCTAAGATAGACCTGGTCGTATGACTTGAACAATAATATCTTCCAAGCAGAATTGACTACTGTTTTTTTATCTCACTTAAACGGTATCCTAACCAATTTAAGCCTTTGATGAAAACTAGCTAAGACAACCAATTATAAGCAAAAACCCCTGTCATGGTTGTGGATTAATGATCAACCTCATCTTTTAAGTCAACTATACCAACAACAAAAATATATAGTACATCAATCAATAAAGAAAGGAAAAGGAATTAGATCAAAATTTATCCTCCAATATAGAACCTTTCATATATCACACTATGATTTTATCACATAATCCCCAAATTAGTAAACTCATAGCAGAAATCAAAGAACAATAAATAGCAAGTTTAAAATAAAATGAAAATCCAAATACATAAAATTTTCCAAAGGCAAATGACAAATAAAAATAAATCCAGTAAAATTAAAGAAATCCCCAAATAGATCGAACAAAAAGGAGAGAAAGAGAATAACCTCTCACCCATAAAGGTGGGAAGAATAAACGAAAGGGATAACTTTAGAAGAATCGTCATGGATGCCGGAACAGTCAACGATGGTATGAGAAGCTCCTGATCTTTTTCTCTACTGCTATTCCCATCACCTTCGCCGGCTATTTATCATCTCCCATCATCAACTTTGCATAGTTCTGCAACTATATGTAAGGTCTGCAAACCCCACCTCAATTAAGAACATATAAAACCTAAGATCTAAACCAAAGTAAGAAATTAATTTAGAAAACCTAAGATCTAAACTTGAAACTAATGATCAATAAAAGTTAGGTTTTAAGTTACAAACCTAGAAGAGATAAGGGGAGAGCAGAGCGTGACGGCGGTGGGGGAAGGAGGAAGAGCAGAGCGCAGCGGCGACAAGGAAGAGGAGAGAGGCACAAAAGAGATGGGTGAGCGAGTGTGCAGTGAGTTTCTTCGTTTCGCGGAACGACGGAGACAGAATGTGAGGGAAGAAGATGAAGAGCGGGAAAATGAAAAAAATTGAGACACCTTCTTTTTTTTTTTTTGGGAAAAATGTTTGTGCTGCTTGTTTATAAATGAGCCCGCACTTGACTCAAGTGCTGCTTATTTTCTAAAATGACCCGCACTTGTGAAAATGTAGTTTTAATTTATTTATTTTGTGCTCTCAAGTGCTGCCTTTTTATTAAATGAGCCGCACTTGAAGGGAAGCACATGGCAATTTTTCTACTAGTGATATTTCCATTTCATCTTCATTTCCGGAATATTCTTTACTTTGCCTTTTGACGATTTAAGCTCCCACTGGAACCGAGATCCGTAATTTCCGAATGATCATAAATAGAGTACTTAATGAATAATATATTTACTTATATACTTAATCCGTTCACGTGCTATTTGTGTGGCCCTACGAGTTCAGTCAAGAATAAGTTGTGGATTAATGTTATCAACTCCACCTGAACTGAAGCGGCCTCTAGCTAGGCATTCAGTTCACTTGATATCACTGAATTATTAACTTGTTAATTAATACTGAACCACATTTATTAGACTTAGCATTAAATGCATAAATGCAAATTTGGACCAAAGGCATTATTTCCTTCATTTTCCAGCTTTAAATTCCAACATTTCTATTCCATGCAAGTACCATATAAAACGGCGAAGTACAAAAGAGAGACTATTTAACAAAAAAAGTTTATGTATGTGAAACAAACACAACTCAATGAAGCGTAGTGTTTAGGACAGGTTTGAACACAAGCTAAAAGAATCTCTCTTAAAGCAAAGTATTCAGTTTTTAGTTAAGGAATGAAATCACTCTCAACCTAAACTAAAAGGGTTTTCAATTAACAAAATAAGTGAATCACTCTCAAATATTGTTAATTGGATTGAATTCTTGTAGTTTTACCTCCCAAGAGATTCGTGCAAGTTAGAATAAAAACACCGAGTTTTTAGTCTTTAAACACAACAGTTTATAACAATGTTTTTCAACTTCAAAATCTGCCCTTCATTGACAATCAGGCTTACATATAGATAGTACATGAGCTAAAGACTTAATACATCAGCAACCAATTCTTACACACTAAGGAAATAAACAAAGCAAAGAAATTACAAAATATCTCCTAAAACTGACTGAAATCAGCCAACCTCCTACTTGTTTGCTTCCTTCTCTTCATTGGACGAAATTCTAAATAAGGGAACCCATAGAAACCTTTCCTATACATGAATACATCTTCAACCAAGGAAAGAAATAATTGATTTGCTGCAAAAAGCCTTATGCCCAGATCAGAATAAAAAGGCAGGCTTCTTTTGTGTTAGGCAAATGAGAAGCTTTCCTAGCTAGGAAGGAAAGCTTGGAATTGGCTCAAAATCTGCAAGTAGCTTAAGCACCTCCATGAGTAAGCTAAGAGCTTACTACACCTTGCTTACACGTCCCAAAATGCTTCCATACTAAGCTAAATACATCCGGTTTTACGAAATCGTAAATTACAAAAAACTGTTTTAAGAGCTAAGTAGCTAATGAGCATAATTAGTGAAAGTAAAGCATGTTTAGGACTTTATTAACACTAATTGTCATTAAGCACCTCAATCACACACCTTACCAACATCCATGGGCAGCTGCTTGCTTGACCTACTTAGCTTCTTTTCCTTCGTTGCTTAATACGAGCACCTAGTACTAATCTTTAGGCCATGGATTTCTCATTTGTTGTGATTAAGATTAGTACTTAGCAATACTTGTTGATTTGCATCTGATTTCACATCAGTATGACCCTAAAAAAGTGAAGGAGGTAAAGCCTAGCGGAATTATCGAGATACTTCACTCTTTTTTCACCGACGATTATTCGTTAATAAAATGATAACATAGGAATTTTTTTTTTTTTAATCGTTCAATATAATGTCGGCATAGTCCTATTCCTATATATTCTGAAAAACTGAAACTAAGTTTTTTTCAAAATCATATTTCCACATGGTTTTGTATTTGATTTTGTCGTATTTGGTGTACACGTCTACACGATGCCCACGCCTTGCTTGCATGAGCTCATGGGCAATAGGAATACTCGCAACACAATCGGAGGTGCATTTATGTAATTTCCAAAATTTGGTTCCTACCTACCAAATGTGGATGACTGGAATTTGGATCTGGCTATTTTTAGTGTCCAAACTATTTCCTTCATTTTCAGGCAACTTCCCCAGTATCCCAGCAACAGCAACAGCAACAGCAACAACAACTGGCTAAAATCTCAGCAACACCAAACCAGACTTTTTGTTGCATAATTTCGTTGATTCTCCAAAAATTGTTTATTTTTCTGTAAAAAAATCCAAAAAAATGCAGGGCGGTCAGATGGTTGTTGAAGAGCCTATTCGTCTTTCCTCTGTTCTTACTCCCACTAAATCGGTACCCATTTCTAAATAATTTGAACAGTTGAAGTATATTCTAGTATTTGTTACTATTATTATGTCGGTTAATTTGTTGCTGATATTGGTTGGAACTTGATTTGGGTATTTTTTTGCTGTGGTATGCTACATCAGTTGAAATGTGTAATGTTTTATCTACTGAGTAGAATCTGCAGTATTGAACTTTCATGTGTTGGTTTCATCTTCTTTACTTTTGCACCAAAAAGAATTTAAAACAAAACATCAAATACATAAGTTTTATGAAACATCTACTTGTATGGAGGAAGATGAATTTTGTCGACAAGTCAACGACCCCGTCTTTATTGGGATTAAAGGCTTTGACGTAGTTGTTTTTGTTTGTTGATGTTCTATCTCCCCAAAATTTAGGAGCTAATACCAATCATTGCCCTCAATTTTAAGAGGGGTGTTTTTGGCAATGCAATCATAATCTCTATTGAAAGTGATAGCTCCATCATCATTAATCTAAAATTGTGCACCCTTAATGTGGTGATATTATGTTTTAGTACTTGTAAATAGTAACAATTACAACGGAAGTGAAAAATTGTTGCTGAATTTATTTTTGTTGTAACTTTTTTTACACAGTTGCTTAATGCAGAAAAAACAGTCTTTGTGCAAGATAGTCAATTATGCATTAACCCTTAAACTAAAAGTCCTCTCATTTCCTTGAAAAACTGTCACCGTTACTAATTGTTGCTTAATTTTATTTTGCTCGACTATGGGCAGTGCCGTCAATTTCTTTTCTGTGCTTAGAGTGTTCTTGGTGTGTTTGAGGTAATGCGTGTGTTTATGTGTGTGTGTGCGCGCGTGTGCTTACTTGGATTAGTCATTGAGAATGGAGAAGATCAGACTATAAATACACAGGAGCACCCTACCCTATCCAGGTTTTTGATGATATCTGGACGTTATACTTAAGTTAGTCATGTGAGCATATTCTGTCTTACAATGGTGCAAACTTTCAAATCATGAATAAGTTCTGAAGTTTTAACTGATCAAAGTCAAAAGGCAATTAGTATAAATGTCCGAATATGATCATCTGCCTCAACTTTTCCTGATTCCGTACCTTCTTCTCAAAAAGAAAAGAGGAGTTGGAGGCCTAAACAATTCTGTTAACGTTGATCAATGGATGTGGTAGAGTTGAGTAAACTCAAGTGGATGAATGTAGTCATTGTTACTGCCTTTTTCAATGGGTTCCTACTGTTAGAGTTAGCATCTTTCTTTAAGATTGCTCGACCGCTTAAAAAACGAGGTAAAAACATGTAATTAAATTGTGAAAATTTTCTAATTACAAGATTTTACGCAGAAATGATGCACCACCAATGTACCATTTCTTATATCTTGTAGTTTTGATGCTATATCAAACTTTCTTATCTCAAGCAAATAACACTTTTAACATTTTTACTAAATTTGGGTGCAGGGTTTTTCTCCATCATTGACAAAAATTATGGCAACTCTTGGACCAAAATCTCGCTCTGTTGAGACTATTGAGGCTTGTCTAAAAGCAGGAATGTCAGGTAAAATTCTGTGTGCTTCAAACATGGTTAGTAGACCATTTTTTGTTATGGTGTTTTCTGCTTACCTTTTTGGCCTTTTCTTTTACAGTTGCACGATTTGACTTCTCTTGCTTGGACACTGATTACCATCAAGAGACCATTGACAATCTGAGGATTGCTGCTAAAAACACAAAAAAGCTGTGTGCTGTAAGTAAATTTCACTTATTATTCATGAATCAGATATATATAATTTTCTAAGTGATATTCAGTCTGGAATAAATCTTATAAAATGACTTGCAGGTTATGTTAGATACCGTTGGTCCTGAAATCCTAATTTCTAATAAATCTGGACACCCTATTGAGCTGAAAGCTGATAGTCTCGTGACAATCACTCCGGATATCACCAAAGAACCATCCTCAGACATTTTGCCAATCAACTATGCTGGATTTGCTAAGGTATGCCAGTTTTCATTTCGTTGGCTGTGCAGAAGTTTCCATTAGTTAAATTCCCTTGCTGTAATGTACAGCTTTTACTAGCTATGAAATTCTCTTGTTTCCTATGTAAGTTATGCACACTTCTATAATGCCTCTGCTACCAAAACATTTGATCTCTTTTTCCCCTTCTTTCTGATATTGGTTTTCGTGAAGAGCTATATTCTTTTACTCCACACGGCTAATACATGGGAAATGAGGGATTATTACCGTGTCTGCATAAATAATTGAAAACTGTAGATTTGATGCCCTATGTGTACTTGAAGGATCAGAACGGATAATTTAAACGTATCACGGTAGCTGAAGCTTCTGTTTCTGACTGGGTAAATGATTGATTCCTGATTCCTTCTCTTTAAATTGCAGGAAGTAAAGAAAGGTGATACTGTTTTTCTTGGGCAATATCTCTTCACAGGAAGTGAAACATCATCCGCATGGCTTGAGGTGAAAACCGCATCCAGGCATTCTTTGGACTTTCTTACTCTTATGTGTTCCTCATAATTTTCTTCTATATGTATCTGATTAATATTAGGTATCAGAGACAAAAGGTGCAGATATCATCTGTCAAGTAAAAAATAGCGCGACATTGACAGGATTTAACTTTAACTTGCACATTTCGGGGGTCCAGGCCGACGCGCCTACTCTTACTGAAATTGATAAAAAGGTAATCCATGTTATATATTTCATGACAACTCCTTATATTGAGCTTTATCTTGTCATCAAATCAATTTTCATAACATACTCAAGGATCAGTTTTTAATGTGAGATTTTACATACAGTAACTTGAGTCATTGTTTTAAATACTGAATTGAAGATTCTTGCTTGATAAATATTCTCACTTTTGACAGTAATTATGCTGGCAGGAATATCATAGTCTCATATTAGCTTTCACCTCATGAGTTCTCGTGTCGTGGACAATTTTTTTTAACACATTGTTAATTTGTTATGTTGCTTCTCACCATTGGGATATGATTTTCATAACAGATTATTTCCACTTGGGGCTTACACAACAAGATCGATATTATTTCCTTGCACTATACGCGCCATGCTGATGATGTCCGAGAGGTCAGTTTCTTTTCACTTGGCTACAGCTGTGTTCTATTGATGCTTATTTCCCTCTCTCATTATTTCATAATAGTAGTGAATTTTGAGATGTTGAAACTTAACAACTTGGAGTTTAAGGAAAATTTCTTGAGGAAAAATAAATAAATCTGAATCAAAGTGTGCGAATACAGTAGTAAAAGTCATGTATTAAAAATTGTAAAAAGGATACACAGAGTACTTTGAGACGGTGGAGTAGATATATAGGCTGCAACATGCTATGACAGTGTTTTGATTTTTATGCGATGTAACAGTGCCTTGTTAATAATGTTATGGGACCTCATCTTCTTTTTGTTCTTCTGCCTTTGTCTGCTAGGTCAGAGCATTCCTTGCAGCTCAAAATCTTCAAGAAACCCAAATATTTGCTAAAGTTGAAACAGTAGAGGTGAGCTTCCATAGACTGTATGCAGTGATTTCATCAAGACTTGTTCACCAACGGTTGAAATAATCTTTTGATTTCATTCAGCTCCCTTGGTGATTTCATCAAGACTTCTATGTTTGAAATAATCTTTTTAATCCTTCAGTGGTTTAGTCCTTTTTCTTTTTCTTTTGTGCAATATATTCCAGGGATTGAAGCATTTTGATGAGATCCTGAAAGAATCTGATGGTGTGATCCTTGCTCGGGGAAACCTAGGAGTTGACCTTCCTCCAGAGAAGGTCAGTTTGTTTTTATCTGTGCCACTGACAAAATTAAAAAAAGTTTAGTTTTAATTGTGTTCCTTTCACCTGAAATTCACGCATATCTACTACTGTAGTAAAGGAACTTACCTAAACATATTAAAATAATTGTGAACTAAAGTTGGGTAGCCCTTATTGGAGCTTACCTGATTTCATTGAAAGTTATTTTTAAGGTGAAAAGAGTCTGGCATATGGATCAAATCTGCTATCAGGAACTTTAATTTCTTTGCGTATCTGGTAAAGAGAACAACATACAATGAATGTATGAGTAAATCTAGTTATGACTTGAGAGAACCTTCGTTTTTACATATTTAATCAACTCCGTGTCTTCTTTTAGAAGAATTGCAAGCACCAAAGAGTGCACAATTAGGCCTTGTTCTCTTCAACTTATAAGACCTTATTTTCTGGTCCTATGAGTTCAGATAAGTCCAGATAAGTTCAGATAAGTTTTGTAAGTTGAATAAGGTCCTATAAGTTCCAATAAGGTCCTATAAGTTCCAATAAAGTCCTATAAGTTCCAATAAGGTTTTAAATAAAATGTGTAATATTATGATTATTTGCGATGTTATATTAAATAAATCAAATTTATATTATTATATTAAAATAATTTGTGGTTACTAATTGACGATAATAATTATCAATGATACGTAAATATGAATTAATAAATAATTATTAAATACTCAATATAACTATAAGGGAAAAACTTAATAAACATTTTAAAATTACATGTACATCACAAATCAATGTACGATCTTTTTGGTGAGACGCAAATAATCATAATATTAATTCTTTACATCAATGAATTAAGTGAAACTCTCGTAGGGAGTATCAAAGAGTTGTTTTTCGTTCGTGATGAAGTTACATCACAGAGTATAAAGGTGTTTATTAAAGAGTTATTTACAAATATCTTTTTTCAAATTGGTCGAATTCGTACTTGGATTTATAAATTTTGGATAATTATTAGAGTGTAATAAACTAATAATTTATATTCTTAAATAAAATAAAAACATAATTATTAATATAAGAACTAAATAATAATTGCTTTATTAATTTATACTCCTTATTTATTAATATTTACAATCAATTACTCCGTACTATCAATATTCTAATGGTTAAAAGTTTAGTAATAATCTAATAAACTTTAAATAAAGTCTAATAAGATTTAATAAGGTCTTATAAGGTTCTATAAGTTAAATAAGGTGTTATAAGTTCCTATAAGTTAAATAAGAGTCCGGCTAGAGTTTTAATATAACTCTATAAGGTAGATTTGTATCTAAACCATACATTTTAAAATCAATGGCTCATATTGATGAGAAAAAATAGGGGGTATTTTGGAAATATAATATATGAACCATTGATTTTTCATTCAATGGTTGATATGTTCAAACTCTACCTTCTAGAGTTGTTTTAGAACTCTAGAGGATCCAAAACCGTTAAATAAGGTCCTATGCTAGATTTAAGAATAAAGAAAGGAGAGGAATTATCTTTTTTATCTCCTTATATTATGCCTTGAGGCTGCTGCAATACATACAGAAAACTAGGCTAATTATATAAGATTAGTTAGGAAATTAAGCTATCAAATCGGAGATGATACAACCATATATTCCTATTTATGAATAATATGCCTAATATAATATGCCTAATAATATGCCTAATACTCCTCCTCAAGTTGGAGCATGAAGATCTCGAATGCCTAACTTGCAAAAAAGTATCAAAAACTGTGATTTTCCAAGAGCCTTTGTAAAGATATTCGCCAATTAACCACTCGTTCTTATGTATGATGTAGCAATACTACCAACTTTAAGCTCATCTCGAACAAAATGACAATCCACCTCAATGTGCTTCTTACGTTCATGGAATACTGGATTTGCTGCAATATGTAAAGCCGCCTGACTATGACTATCACAATGCAGGAGCATAGGCCAACCATGTCGTACACCAAGACAAAATAAAATAGACTTCAACCATTTTAACTCGCAAGTAGTCGTAGCTATGGAACGATATTCTGCCTCGGCGGAAGAGCGTGAAACTGTGGGTTACTTCTTTGTCTTTCAAGATACCGGAGAATACCCAAGAAGCACAAAATAACTGGTTAAAGATCGTCGTGTAATAGGACTACTAGCCCAATCACTATCACAAAAACCATATATCTGCAAGTTGCACTGACTATGTAGCAAAATTTCTTGCCCGAGGCACCCTTTGAGATATCTGAGAACGCGAAGTGCTGCCTCCCAATGGGCGATCACAGGAGAAGACATAAATTTAGCCAACACATGAACCGAATAGGAGATCTCAGGTCGAGTATTGTCAAGTAGACCAACCTCCCTACAAGCCGCCTATACTTTTCAGGTTCTGAAAATAACTCCCCCTCAACACGAGCTAATTGATGATTTTGCTCCATTGGAGTAGAGATAGGCTTGGACCCTAATAAGCCGGCCTCACTTATGATATCCAAGACATACTTTCTTTGACTAAAAACCAAGCCATCGGGACCTCGAGCCACCTCAATTCCAAGAAAGTACTTTAAGGACCCCAAGATCCTTCACATGGAAACAGTCACGCAGATAGGCCTTCAATTTTAGCACCGCATCATGACTTGAACCTGCAATGAGTAGATCGTCCACATATACAAGAACATACAATGACACATCCCCCTTAGTATAGCAAAATGATGAGTAATCTGCAGTGGACTGTTTAAAACCAAACAACTTCAGAGCGGATGATAATTTGACAAACCATTGCCGAGGTGCTTGCGTAAGACCATACAATGCTTTTCGGAGACGACATACCTTACCTGCCGAACCCAATGGTGCATATCCAGGGGGAAGCTTCTTACAGACCCTCCTCCTCACGTCTCCATGAAGAAATGCATTGTGCGCGTCCATTTGATGAAGCTCCCAATTTCGAGCAATAGCAACGGCTAAAAATATACAGACAATCACCATTTTTGCGACTGGTGCAAATGTTTCATTAAAGTCAATACCAGACAATTGTCATTGCCAAAGACAACAAGACGCCCCTTCGGCCGTTCCAGAGACCCGTTCTGCTTAAGCTTAGCCTTGTACACCCACATACTACCAAGAGCAACCTTTCCCGGAGGTAAAGATTACAATGTCCATGTGCCTTGTCGTTCAAGAGCGTCAAGCTCGTCTTTCATGACATTACGCCATACTGGGTGTTTGACTGTTTCAGAGTAGGATTTTCGTTCAACCCAAGTTGTCACCGCTGCCAAAAATTGTCCATGTTCCACAAAAAATTTATCACAGTTAACAAAATAAGCTATTGAAAAAGGCGTACCTGAAGACCGCTTTGGAGGAGACGAACTAGTGACAGTGATGGGAGTAATGGTTGAATTGTGTTGGTGACATAGCCTTTTAATCGAGTTGACGGAGTTTGTATACGATGTCCTCTACCAAAGGGGTGATAAGTGGCTGCTGCAACGGGACTGTGGATGGTGCATCGAAGCCACATTCGTGTTGCTGAGCCTCTTGCGTGTGTTGCTGCGTGGGTAACACATTCGTGCCACACCCAGGTTGTGGAGACTGTTGGTCAAGGGAAGTAGTAATATGGTCGTCCGCTCCAACCTCATGACCCTCACAACTCCCCCTAATTCCACTATCTCCATCATTCTTATCAACAACAATTTGTGGTTGGCGATGAAAGAACTCATTTATACCAACTCTATTAATTGTCCCAGGTGCATCCATGTTAAAAGGAAAATTATTTTCCACAAAAATAACATCACAAGAGACAAAATAAACCTTCCTCTCCAAATCATAAAGTCGCCGACCCTTTTGCCAAATGGATATCCGAAAAATATACATTTCCGAGAACAAGGACCAAACTTGTCCTTCACTCTAGGACGATAATTAACATAACACAAGATACCAAAAATGCGTATAAGAGAGTAATTCACAGATTTTTCAAACAAAACTTCGTACGGAGACTTATCATTTAACACACGAGAAGGAGTTCTATTGATCACATAAGCAGCCGTCAAGACACATTCACCCCAAAAACTCAAAGGTAAGTTAGCTTGGAAACGTAAAGCCCGAGCCACATTAAGTAAATGTTGATGCTTACGTTCTACGCTACCATTTTGTTGAGGTGTATCAACACATGAAGATTGATGTAACATTCCATTTTCAGCATAAAAACGTCGTAAACAGGTAAATTCATGTTCATTACTCCATTCTCACACTCTTACCCCTCCAAGTCTCCAACCCAGAAAATGACGGGAAGGCTTCAGCCATAGCCATGGCTTATTCTCAAGATTATCATTATCAATGAAAACAAAAATTGAAGAGTGCATTCATCTCGATTTTCCTTCTACGACAAAAGCCCCAACATATTTTTTCTTCTCTCACCTTCCCCGACCATCAATTATTAGATTTAGGGTTTCGAATTCTTCAAGATCCGTTAACTTTGGTGCTGGGTAAGACTAATTTTATCACTATATCTCTATCTTGAATGGCAAATTTGATTTTTTTTCTCCTTTTCTTTTCTCCCCCCGATTTCGACACCGCAATTCAGACCCTTTTCCGACACCGGTGTCGACACTTCCCCGGACACCTGTCGAGTGTCGTGTCGCGGGTCGGGTCGTGTCGACACCGACACCCACCTTCCAACGGGGTGTCGGAGTAACATAGCCGTTTATTGAATTGAGTTTGAACCATAGAACAAAAGTCTTTGATAATCTGTCCAACCTCACTCTTAGCACTCATTAAATACACCCAAACAACTCTCGAAAAATCATCCACAATTGGGAGAAAGTAATAAGCACCGCAACTAGAAGCAACTTCGTAATCGCCCCAAATATCATCTCAAACAAATCAATTGTTTTACTTTCACTAATCGGAAAAAAACACTTCTACTTTGATGGGATTAAACAAATACCACAAGATTCCTTAGAGTCACAAAAATCATTGCTCTCACTAGAAACTTTATTGCAAGAAATAAAAGGCAAAAGAGACACCACTTTTCGAAAAGGATGACTAAGCCGACGATGCCACAATCCTTGTTGTCCAACCACAATAGTTTGATTAGCTTGAATCCGCTTCGTGGACTTAAACGAATATACTCCGTCCATTGTTCACCTGCTCCAATCAGGGTCCTCAAATTGTGGTCCTGTATGATACATAGCTTATCAGTTACTGTGATAAAATAATTCAAGGTAGCAAGTAATTGTGAAACAGAAATGAGATTAACATTTAAATCAGGAACATATAATACATCATTCAAAATCAAACCATCACTCTAGACAATTTTGCCTTCCTTAATTGCCATGTTTGGTTGCCATTTGGTAACCCAACTGGAGATGGAGAAACATCATACAAGCTTTCTAATAAAGAAATATTCCCGGTCATATAGTTCGAACAACCAGTGTCCATAATCATGTGTAGGAGTAGCATCATTGGGTTGAGAGGGTTTTAACATACCCAATAAATGATGCCATTGTGCATCCGACGGTTGCACCCCATTGCGATCGGGTGCGTCAATTTGTTGACCTGATGTGGTGCCAGAGGATTGACCAACAGCATTGGCCACATTCCCACGGCCACGACCGTTTCCCCTGCCACCACGGGTGTACAGTGTACTTGTCGCCACCCCTAGCTGTTGCCCTATTTTCAGAATACCACCGGTCAGGAAATCCCAAAAGCTGGAAGCAGTTGTCTTTGTCGTGTCCGACTTTTTTTTACAATGAGAGCACGTGCCGGTGAAACGACACTTGTCACCCTAGTGGTAGGTGTTGCGCCACCCCCACGAGTACTGCCTTGCACCGGGAAACCCACGGTCTCATCTTTCTTGTCACCTTGACGAACAATGGAATGATGACGTTCCTCAGTCAAACCCTTGGAAAAGGCTGTGTTCAATGGAGGAAGAGGATCTTGCATCAGAATCTGAGAACGGACCGTACCATGTATGGATGATTCAAGACCAATTAAAAATTGGTGAACCTTTTGATCTTCCCTTTCCTTCACCAATGCACCCTTTGCACCACACTTGCAGCTACAGGTACATGCAGGGGCTAAATAGCAAGCTAATTCATCCTAAATTATTTGTATTTTTCCATAATAGTCGACCACCGAGTCGCCACCTTATTCAAGACTAGTCAATTGACTCGTTAATTCATGGATTCGAGGTCCGTTTCCTACCGAGAAAAGCTGCCTAATATCTTCCCACATATCCCTAACATCGTCAGTAATAGGGGACAGTAGAACGGATGGATGCATCGAGGGTGTCATGTAACCATGCGCCGAGCATAGAATTCACCTGCACTCATGGAGAATACATCGTTGATTTTGTCAACTCGGGTGGCTTAATCGAGCCATCAATAAACCCAAGTTTGTTGTTCGCTTTAAGAGCAATCACATCTGCTCTGATACCATGCTAGATTTAAGAATAAAAAAAGGAGAGGAATTATCTTTTTTATTTCCTTATATTATGCCTTGCGGCTGCTGCCAATATATACACAAAACTAGGCTAATTCTAGCTAAGGTTAATTAGGAAATTAAGCTACCAAATCGGAAATGATACAACTATATATTCCTACTTATGAATAATATGCCTAATAATATGCCTAATATCTTATAAGGTCCTATAAGTTCAGATAAGTTCAGGTCATATAAGTTGAAGAGAACACACACTTCGTTTGATCTTGCAAATATCTGCGGAAAACATCAAATCTCTTGTTTGTGTTTATTTACTGTTAAAATTGACACTTACTATATATAGCTATGCTATTAATTGAATGGTTGATATACAGAACAATTGTAAACCATTAGTTAAATAGATAATGAGTTACTATATAATATA
This sequence comes from Spinacia oleracea, assembly GCF_020520425.1. Taxonomy (NCBI): domain Eukaryota; kingdom Viridiplantae; phylum Streptophyta; class Magnoliopsida; order Caryophyllales; family Amaranthaceae; genus Spinacia; species Spinacia oleracea. The sequence continues at coordinate 44,375,697 of NC_079487.1, read as the reverse complement.
ACGTTATGTTTTGTAAACATATATCAAATAATTACAAAAACACATTTTCTCATACTATTATTATTCCTTGTTTAATCATTTCCCACAATAAAACCATCAATAACATTTCTTTCTCTTTGTTTTTGTTCACGAATTGCCATTTCTTTGCTCCTTCACATGAAAATCAATCACCTCAGGCATTGTTTTTTCTTTTGTTTCCGTTTCTCCTTTGTTCGGGTACCAAATAAGTTAAGTTTTATAGCTATACTAAGAATCCAGTGTTTTTCAATGTATACATATCTATAACGGTGCACACAACTGTTCCGCAATCGATTTACGTATATATTGATGGTACATCTTATGTTGCCTAGTTGTGCTGATCATTAACTTCTACTGCACATTTTTTGCATGGAGTTTATCTGTTACTGAAAGAATTTATTCCACGGTTTATATTGAATACTGATCAATTAGGGGTTTTATATCTAGGTCTTCTTGTTTCAAAAATCTGCTGCACATAAGTGTAACATGGCCGGGAAACCTCTCATTATCACCAGAGTAGTGGATAGTATGGTTGGTAATCTAAGGCCTACTCGAGCAGAAGCAACAGATGTTGCCAATGCTGTTCTAGATGGTTAGTGAACCCTTCATGTTTCTGGCTGTTTCCTGATTATAATTAATTTCAGGTGTAATTTTTTTTTTTCTACTTTTCATCCTTTGCATGCTGTTTTACAGGTGCTGATGGCATATTGTTGGGTGGAGAGACTTTTGGCGGTCTGTATCCAGTTGAAGCTATTAACACTGTTAGGAGAATTTGTGTTGAAGTGAGTCTTCTATCAAGTAAAACTGTTAGATTTTATTGTTTCTGTTTCTTTAGGTTTAAGAAAAACATGAACTGAATTATCATCTTATGAGAAGTATATGAGAAGTAAGCAAATAATAACTACTTTGTGCAGCATATAATTTAGTATTGTTTCAGTCCACATTGATAAAAAGCTGCAAAATGATTGACTAATCCATGATGATGGCTGTTGACTTGGGAAATATCTGTTTCCTGCAGGCTGAATATGTATACAATCAAGCGTTAAATTTCAAGCGTATTGTCAACTTTGCTGGAGAACCTATGTCTCATTCTGAAGCCGTTGCCTCTTCAGCGGTACTATAGATTTTGCTTCTCTATTTATCAACTAATCAGAAGTCTCTTTTGTTGGTAAAACATAAAAGTTTGTAAGATGCATGTGCAATGGTTATGGATATAATATACTTAGATTGCACGGTGTTAGTTACTAATTTATTTCAGTTATATCATGGTAAAATAACATAGTAGGGCCATCCATTTAATAGGTACGGGTTGCTCTCAAAGTACATGCAGCTATGATTGCTGTGTTCACATCATCTGGGGCAGCAGCAAGGTGTATTTTCATCCATATGATTAGATGATTTTACAGTGACACACCTTTTTATTTATTTTATGGATGTAATATTTTAGGTCAATTTGGCCTTGTTTTTCTCTGTGAATAGGTTGATTGCTAAGTATAGGCCATCCACGCCTGTCTTTGCGATTGTCACTCCGTTTGTGAGGTCAAGTTCTGTAAAATGGACAGTTACTGGTTCAATGCAGGTAGCATCTCTTCTTCTCATAGATTAATTATTTACGATACCACCTCTTGTTTTTTTTTGGAGTTTCCGGATTGCTTCCTAAGTGTTTGTTTTGGTTGTTCAGGCTCGGCAGTTGCTTGCTGTACGTGGAGTTTTCCCTCTCCTAGCGAGCGCTGATGCTGTAAGAAACTGTTTAACTTTTCTTCCAATGTAAATTGTATTGAACATTTAAGACTTGTATGAAACTTTCGTCTTAAAATGGATGCCATTACTAAAGTGGAACACTCTTGATTGCACCTAAAAACTCAAATTTGTTGGCTAAATAAATATGTTATATTGTCCAGGCCAACATAGGGGTTGTGAATGAAGAGTCGGTGCTGAAGCTTGTTTTGCATCACGGAAAAACCATGGGACTGCTGAGACCTAAGGACAAGGTGGTTGTCTTTCAGAAGATTGGAGATTCATCAGTTGTTAAGATTGTCGAGTTTGACGACTAACAACAACCCTTTGCCGTGCCGTGTTGTTCTTAGTTTGTAATTTTCACCGCATGTATTTTTTCATTCCGTAGTTTCCAAGTTCAAACAAAGGTCGATAGCTTTGCTTTGGCATTTGAGCACAGGAATAATCAAGCTTAGGTTGTTTTTAGGCAGAGAATGTTAATGTTTGTTGAAGTTAAGCTACCCGCAGTTTCATTGTTTAGCTTAAACACATTCTTGCAATTGGTATATCATATCATTCTTGTGTATTGGTGTACACAAACTTTTAGGAAAGACCGCCTAATGGTTAGACGGTTAGACTACTTTGTTGTCACTTGATGAAAGTTATTAGTTAAGCACTGAACCAATTATTTAAACAATGAAACTGATTAGTTAAGCAATGAAATCAATTAGTTAAGATTTTATGAGTTTTAGTTAATAATAATAAGTTTGTTAAAAAATAATATTAGTTATGTCTTTATTACTTTTAATGACTCAAAAATAATACTTCCTTCGTTCCGGAAATATCGCACCATTTGTTTTTAACACTATTCACACTACGACTTTGGCCATTTTTTGTGATTTGTACGTAAGGAAATTTTAGTCAAATGGAGTCTTGTTAGATTCGTATAGATATATATGATGTGGGAGCTATCAAGCTCACCAACAATGGTGATCGAAGTTTCCAGAAAAGAGAGATGAGAAGAAGAAGAATAGAAGTTTGGGGAAGAAGTCAGAAGAGAATTGTAGGAGAGGGAAGGAATCTTTGTATTTGATTAATTGTCCTCCAAATACAATGTATTAGCTACTTAAATAGTTGGCTGACAGCAACAAACTAATAACAGATTCCACTAACAAACAAAAGTTGTTCTAACAACTTTTCCCGCCAAAAACAGAATACAATTTATTTGCTTAAAACTGCTTAAAAAGGAAACTAAAATAGAATCCCATATCATAACTTCCCCCCAAAAAAGAGACTTGTCCTCAAGTCTGGATGACAAAGTTAGGAAAGCGTGCTTCAAAGTCCAATGCCACTTCCCATGTAGCTTCATGATCCTCAAATCCAACCCAACTGACCAAATACTGAACCTGTGGGGCATTTTGAAACTTAACTACTCTCTTCTGAAGAATGGCAGCTGGCTGAACTGAATTTTCCTCTGTAGATGAACCCTGAAACCATGGAGGAATGTGAGCAGCAATAGGTAAAGTGCCATGAAAGGCCTTCAACTGTGAAACATGAAAAGTGTCATGAATTTTGGCATCACTAGGAAGCTGGAGCTTGTAAGCAACTGGACCAATCTTAGCCATCACTTGAAAAGGACCATAGAATTGCAAAGCTAGCTTTTGATTAGATCTCCTTTGCAAGGTCTGTTGTCTATAAGCTTGTAGCTTAAGCCAGACCCATTCACCAACTTCAAACTCCCTTTCAGACCTGTGTCTGTCAGCTTGTACCTTCATCCTTTCTTGAGCTTTAGAAAGGTGCAACTTGAGGGACTGAATCATTGCTTCCCTTCTGAGTAAACTTCTGTCAACCTCTGCATTACTGGATTCAGTAGGGAGATAAGGCAAATGTAGAGGAGGTGGTTGATTATAAACAACTTCATATGGTGTGAGTTGAGTTGCAGTATGGAAATGTGTGTTGTACCACCATTCAGCCAATGGTAACCACATGTTCCAATTGTTAGGGTGTTCTCTTGTCATGCATCTCAAATATGTCTCCAAACACCTGTTAACCACCTCTGTCTGCCAATCTGTTTGAGGGTGATAAGCTGAAGACAGTAAGAACTCAGTGCCTTGTAGAGAAAACAAACCCTGCCAAAAATTGCTAAGGAAAATGGAATCCCTATCACTGACTATTGATCTAGGCCAGCCATGGTGTTTAAACACATTGTCTAGATAACATTGAGCTACTTGGAGTGTTGTATATGGGTGAGAGAGAGCCATGAAGTGAGCATACTTGCTCAACCTGTCCACCACTACAAATATGACATCTTTGCCCCCAGACTTGAGTAAACCAGAAATGAAATCCATTGACACATCTACCCACACTTCTTCAGGAACAGGAAGGGGTTGCAGAAGGCCAGGATATGCTGATTTGTCATATTTAGATGCTTGGCAAGTCACACAGTTTCTCACAAACTTTCTGACATCATGTGATAAGCCCTTCCAAACAAACAAAGCTTTCATTCTTCTCAAGGTGAGCTCTCTTCCACTGTGACCACCCTCAGGGGAAGCATGTTGCCAAGTGATGATCTTGTGTCTGAGTTCATGATCTGGCCCAATTACCATCTTATTTTTGTTAGGTTATGATTCATATGACAGTTCATAAATCATGCGGAAAAACCATAAAGCCAGGAAACATATTATTTACACATAATCATTTAGCATAGTTTAGATGCATACTCTTTGTTGCGTGCCTTCCCTAGCTGCGCCCGAACCGAACAAGAACAAGTCTTTAGGACTCCAAGTGTCGTCCCTCCGTAGATAGTCCACAGCACGTCCGGATCCGCCTTAAGATTGACCAACTAGAATCGCCCTTAAGGTTCTAATATTTTCGGTTAGGTAGGCAAGAATATTGGCTGATTTTTCTGCTTAAAAATCTTAGTTTTGAATACTTAAAACTTGTGTATAAATAATGACCCCTAGGCCTTTATTTATAGAGTTATGGAAAAGGAATCGTAATCCTAGTAGGATACGAATTAATTGAAATTAGAATCCTACATGAATTCTATTTAATTAATTTATCCAATTAGGAATAGGAATTTAATCATACACTAACTCTTGTAGATTTAGGAATCACGCATGAGCACAAACTCACACACACACGGCAGCCACAAGGGCTGCCCATGCGCGTGCGAGCAGCAGCCCACGCAGCGCGGCCCACGCATCCGTGGCCTTGGCGCGCGCTGGGCCTGCCTTGCGGTAGGCCTGGGCGCTGCCTTGGCTGGGCTTGTGGCGCGCGTGCTTGCTGGGCGATGGCCCGGCTTCGTGCTGGGCCTTCGTCCGGCAGGCCTCGTCCGATGCTAATTCGTACGATACGCTTCCGATTAAATTTCCAGTTCCGGAATTTATTTCCGATACGAACAATATTTAATATTTCCGATTCCGGAATTAATTTCCGTTTCGAACAAATATTTAATATTTCCGTTTCCGGAATTATTTTCCGATTCCGGTAATATTTCCGATTCTGACAATATTTCCGTTTCCGGCAATATTTCCGATTCTGGTAATATTTCCATTTCCAATAATATTTTCCGATACGTACCATGTTTCCGTTTCCGGCAACATCTACGACTTGGATAATGTTCATATTTCCGATACGATCCATATTTCCGTTTCCGGCAATATCATCGTTTCCGGAGTATTCATTTCTTGCCTGTGATGATCTTAGCTCCCACTGAAACCAAGATCCGTCGGTTCCGAATATTCATAGATGGAGTATTTAATGCCATTAAATACTTGATCCGTTTACGTACTATTTGTGTGACCCTACGGGTTCAGTCAAGAGTAAGCTGTGGATTAATATCATTAATTCCACTTGAACTGAAGCGGCCTCTAGCTAGGCATTCAGCTCACTTGATCTCACTGAATTATTAACTTGTTAATTAATACTGAACCGCATTTATTAGACTTAACATAGAATGCATACTTGGACCAAGGGCATCATTTCCTTCAGTCTCCCACTTGTCCTTAGGGACAAGTGTGCATTTCCTAATTCCTTTGTCGCTCGATGCTTGCTCTTGAACATAAGGTAAGAGTTGTCATCCTTATTATGTCCAGAGGTGTTCCTCGGTTTCAGAGTTCAACTGATCAAATAAACAGATAATCATAGCCTATGATTCATCCGAGCACGGCCATGCATTTCACAGTTTCTAGCTCTCCGAGTGGCCTTGTACAACTTTTAAGCATCTCATCCCGATTTATGGGAGGACAATCCCAATCTTGCGATCTTGAGATTAGACTTCGTTTGATAGGTGATTACCTGAGCGTTGCCTTTATAGCCTCCTTTTATGGTGCGACGGTTGGTCAACGTCAAAGCAACCAGTTCTCAAACAAGTAATCTCAAATCACTCAGGTATTGAGGATTTAGTGTCTAATAATTTAATGAAATTTACTTATGACAGACTTTCATCTCTTACAGTAAAGTTTCATAGGTCTTGTCCGATACTAGTCTTCCCAAAGTAAGTATCTATGCAAATGATTATGACATTGCCATGTCCACATAGTTCAAGAAACAGAACTACTAGTCATCTTGCATTCTAGTCGTCTAACGTTTTCTATGCGTCCAATTTTATAGAAAACTCCGATTAGGGACCATTTTCAACCTTTGACATTCAAGTTCACTTGATAGACATTTCTTAGTCACAGGACTGGTCCTGACAGTCTATCTTGAATATATCGTCAAGTTGAAGGGACTCATCATTTAATAAACCACAAATTAAATGGAAAAATGAATTCCTTTCATTTATTGTGAATGATTAACCAATAATGTTTTACAAAGATTTAAACTCTAAAACTTTAAAACATTAAACAGAGACATCAAAGCCATTCTCCAATATGCTTGATTCCCATAGCTGCAGTGTGCGAGTTGTGCTTCGCTTGCGGCAGAGGTTTAGTTAATAGATCTGATATGTTGTCATCAGTTCCAATTTTGCTTATCTCGACTTCTTTTCTTTCAACGAACTCTCGTAGAAGGTGAAATCTACGAAGTACATGCTTGACTCTTTGGTGGTGTCTAGGCTCTTTTGCCTGTGCAATAGCTCCGTTATTATCACAATACAGGGCTATTGGTCCTTTAATGGAGGGGACTACACCAAGTTCTCCTATGAACTTCCTTAGCCATATAGCTTCCTTTGCTGCTTCATGTGCAGCAATGTACTCCGCTTCAGTTGTAGAATCCGCAATGGTGCTTTGCTTAGCACTTTTCCAGCTTACTGCTCCTCCGTTGAGGCAGAAGACAAACCCAGACTGTGATCTGAAATCATCTTTGTCGGTTTGGAAACTTGCGTCCGTATAGCCTTTAACAATTAATTCATCATCTCCACCATAGACCAGGAAGTCATCTTTGTGCCTTTTCAGGTACTTCAGAATATTCTTGGCAGCAGTCCAATGCGCCTCTCCTGGGTCTGACTGGTATCTTCTCGTAGCACTGAGTGCGTACGCAACATCCGGGCGTGTACATATCATAGCATACATTATTGAACCAATCAATGATGCATATGGAATCCCATTCATTCGTCTATGCTCATCAAGTGTTTTTGGGCACTGAGTCTTGCTTAGAGTCATTCCATGAGACATGGGTAGGTAGCCTCGCTTGGAGTCCGCCATCTTGAACCTATCAAGCACCTTATTGATATAAGTGCTTTGACTAAGTCCAATCATCTTTTTAGATCTATCTCTGTAAATCTTGATGCCCAATATGTACTGTGCTTCTCCTAGATCCTTCATCGAAAAACATTTCCCGAGCCAAATCTTGACAGAGTTCAACATAGGAATGTCATTTCCGATAAGCAATATGTCGTCGACATATAATACTAGGAAAGCAATTTTGCTCCCACTGACCTTCTTGTATACACAAGATTCGTCCGCGTTCTTGATGAAACCAAAGTCACTGACTGCTTCATCAAAACGTATATTCCAGCTCCTGGATGCCTGCTTCAATCCGTAGATTGACTTCTTTAGCTTGCATACCTTTTTAGCATTCTTTGGATCCTCAAAACCTTCAGGCTGTGTCATAAACACAGTTTCTGTTAAAACGCCGTTTAAGAAAGCAGTTTTGACATCCATCTGCCATATTTCGTAATCGTAATATGCAGCGATTGCTAACATTATTCGAATAGACTTTAGCATTGCAACTGGTGATAAGGTTTCATCGTAATCCACACCGTGGACTTGCCTGTAACCTTTTGCAACCAATCTAGCTTTGAAAACTTCAAGTTTCCCATCCTTGTCCTTTTTCAGTTTGAAAACCCATTTGCTTCCAATGGCTTGGTAGCCATCTGGCAAATCGACCAAATCCCATACTTGGTTTTCAGACATGGAGTCTAATTCAGATTGCATGGCTTCTTGCCATTGCTTGGAGCTAGGGCTCGTCATAGCTTGCTTGTAAGTCGCAGGTTCATCACTTTCAAGTAATAGAACGTCATAGCTCTCGTTCGTCAAAATACCCAAGTACCTTTCCGGTTGAGATCTATATCTTTGCGATCTACGCGGGGTAACATTTCTAGATTGACCATGATTCTCACCAGATTCTTCTAAAGATCTCTGAGTTTCATCCTGAATGTCATCTTGAGCATTCTCTAGAGTTTGTTGTTCGACTCGAATTTCTTCGAGGTCTACTTTTCTCCCACTTGTCATTTTGGAAATGTGATCCTTCTCCAAAAAGACACCATCTCGAGCAACAAACACTTTGTTCTCAGATGTATTGTAGAAGTAATACCCCTTTGTTTCCTTTGGATAGCCCACAAGGATACATTTGTCAGATTTTGGATGAAGTTTGTCTGAAATTAATCGTTTGACGTATACTTCACATCCCCAAATCTTAAGAAAAGACACATTTGGAGGCTTTCCAAACCATAATTCGTATGGAGTCTTTTCGACAGCTTTAGACGGAGCTCTATTTATAGTGAGTGCAGCTGTATTTAGTGCATGTCCCCAAAATTCTAATGGAAGTTCGGCCTGACCCATCATTGACCTGACCATGTCTAGCAAGGTTCTGTTCCTCCGTTCTGACACACCGTTCCATTGTGGTGTTCCAGGAGGGGTCAATTCTGATAGAATTCCACATTCTTTCAGATGGTCATCAAATTCATAGCTCAGATATTCACCGCCTCTATCAGACCGCAGTGCCTTGATCTTCTTGCCTAATTGATTCTCTACTTCACTCTGAAATTCCTTGAATTTGTCAAAGGATTCAGACTTATGCTTCATTAGGTAGACATAACCATACCTACTGAAGTCATCAGTGAAAGTGATAAAGTAGCTGAAACCACCTCTAGCATTTGTACTCATTGGTCCACATACATCTGTATGGATTAAACCCAATAGTTCATTTGCTCTTTCTCCAACTTTAGAGAAAGGTTGCTTTGTCATTTTGCCAAGTAAACATGATTTGCATTTACCATAATCCTCTAAGTCAAATGGTTCTAGAATTCCTTCCCTCTGAAGTCTTTCTAAGCGTTTCAAGTTTATATGGCCTAATCGACAATGCCACAGATAGGTGAGATCTGAATCATCCTTTTTGGCCTTTTTGGTATTTATGTTATATACTTGTTTGTCGTGATCTAATAAATAAAGTCCATTGACTAATCTAGCAGATCCATAAAACATCTCTTTAAAATAAAACGAACAACTATTGTCTTTTATTATAAAGGAAAATCCCTTAGCATCTAAGCAAGAAACTGAAATGATGTTTTTAGTAAGACTTGGAACATGGAAACATTCTTCCAGTTCCAAAACTAGCCCGGAGGGCAACGACAAATAGTAAGTTCCTACAGCTAATGCAGCAATCCGTGCTCCATTTCCCACTCGTAGGTCGACTTCACCCTTGCTTAACTTTCTACTTCTTCTTAGTCCCTGTGGATTGGAACATAAGTGTGAGCCACAACCTGTATCTAATACCCAAGAAGTTGAATTAGCAAGTATACAGTCTATAACGAAAATACCTGAAGATGGAACGATTGTTCCGTTCTTCTGATCTTCCTTTAGCTTCAAGCAATCTCTCTTCCAATGCCCCTTCTTCTTGCAGTAGAAGCATTCGGATTCAGAAGTGGGTTGACTGACCTTCCTCTTTGCAGATTTGGCGCCAGTTTGCTTAGTTGGGCTGGCCTTGTTGCCACCTTTCTTAGCATTCCTCTTCTTTCCAGATTTCTTGAACTTGCCCCCACGCACCATAAGCACATCCTGCTTATCACTTTTGAGCGTCTTTTCAGTGGTTTTCAGCATACCGTGAAGCTCAGTGAGCGTTTTGTCCAGACTATTCATACTGTAGTTCAGTTTGAACTGATCATACCCGCTATGAAGAGAATGGAGGATGGTGTCTATAGCCATTTCCTGAGAAAATTGCTGATCCAGCCGACTCATATTCTCAATGAGTCCAATCATTTTGAGAACATGTGGACTTACGGGCTCGCCTTTCTTAAGCTTGGTCTCAAGAATTTGCCTATGAGTCTCGAATCTTTCGACTCGAGCCAGATCTTGGAACATGTTCTTCAACTCACTGATGATTGTGAAAGCATCTGAGTTGATGAACGTTTTCTGCAGATCCGCACTCATGGTGGCGAGCATTAGACATTTCACATCTTTGTTGGCATCAATCCAATGATTGAGGGCTGCCTGAGTGACCCCGTCGCCTGCAGCTTCGGGCATCGCCTCATCTAGGACATACTCCTTTTCTTCCTGCATAAGAACTATTTGCAAGTTCCTTTGCCAGTCAAGGAAGTTTTTCCCGTTCAACTTCTCCTTTTCGAGAATTGATCGAATGTTGAATGAATTGTTGTTTGCCATATTAAAAACTACAATTGAAAAGAATAAACAAATAAATAACCATTCACAGTTTCTCTTAATAAACTTAAATTCTAGCATACATGCATAATTCAATGTTTATTAAGCATTTTATTCAAATTATGTGTTCCGGCAGGTGTGAATAAAATGATTCCAAGATCCTAAAATCATTGAAGAACTAAGCACAGTTTGTCGACTTAATCCTAGAACATCTTAGGTAAGCAAAAGCCTTTTGCTAATAGTCTAGAAACTATTCTTGGTTGATAGGTACGTCTAAGAACTTATTAGGTAAACCTATCGAATTTGCCACGACATAAAAGGACTCCTTACTTATATCGTTGAGTTTCACCAAAACTAACATGTACTCACAATTATTTGTGTACCTTGCCCCTTTAGGACCAATAAGTAACACCTCGCTGAGCGAAAACTATTACTAGATTGATGTAAAGGATATCCAAGCAAGTGTATATTTTGGCATGGCACCTTTTAACTCAATTTTTAAGTTTGGAACTTAAGGCTCTTACTATGTTGGTTAGATTTTAAGTGAACTAAAATCCTTAATCATGCAACATAATCAAGCTTTTGATCTCATGCATTTTAAGACATATTTAAAACAATAAATAACTTAAAACATGCATAAGATATTTGTGATCTAGTATGGCCCGACTTCATCTTGAAGCTTTGACTTCAAAGTCCGTCTTGAAAATCTCCGTGGGAGGCACCATTTTCTTCAAATAGGATAAGCTATAACTAATTACAACTATTTGATGGTTCGCAGACCATATTTGAATTGAAAAATAACTTTGGTACTTTGGACCAATTACATTCAAATTAATGGTACGCAGACCATATTTTCTATCCTATTTGGGCCATACTAGTCACTTCATAACCTGCAAAACAGTACATATACAATATATACCATTCACCCATTCATTATCATGAATGGCCCACGTAGCTGGTTAGTAAAACACATTATGCATCACGTAAACATTTGCAGCAATTAATCAAGGGCACCAATAATCTACCAATTATTCAGTCCTTATTAATTCTAATCAAGTTGTTTTAACCTTAAGGATTTGTAGACCTAATCAAGAGTTTATGACTAAAAAGCGCTCCCACTTAAACCAATAAATTCATATGCTTTACCAATTTTAAACATAAAAATGTATTTCTAGTCTAACCGGAAACATACAAATTTAATTAAAATTTAAAGCTCATATCAATTTATAATTGAATCCAAAAATTTAATTTAATTTCAGTCGTATTTAAATTAATTCATGATTTTAATTTTAGTAAAATAATTAGAATAAATAACATTTATTATAATTATAATATTCAAAATTAAAATCCAAGAAAATTATTCAAATTATTAATTTTAAAATTAATTAAAATTACGTGAACTGAAATTTTCAAATTAAACATTCAAAACGATCTAATCGTAACGCAAACACCCTACGCGTTGCACGCCCATGGACCGTACGCACACAGCCATTGCTGGCCATGTGCGCGCAGCCCATGCGCTCGTCGCATAGCTGCTGCTTCCCTATCGCAAGCCTCCGCACGCATTGGTGCTCGCTGCGCGCGCCAGCGCTCATCGCACGCGAGCTATCGCTCGCAGTGCGCGCGCGCGACATCGCTCGCTGGGCGCGCGAGCCATCGCTCGCTGGGCGCGCGACATCGCTCGCTGGGCGCGCGACATCGCTCGCTGGGGCGCGACATCGCTCGCTGGGCGCGCGACATCGCGCGCTGTGCGCGCGAGTAATGCTGGGCGCAGCGCTCGTGGCACGCGAGCTTGCGCTCGCTGCGCGCGAGGCTGCGCGCTCTTGTGCGAGGCAGCGCGCGTTGTGGCGCAGCTCGCTTGCTGCCCACACGCGACTGCCTTGGCTCGCCCTTCGCCCATGCCCATTCGTTCATTGCTCGTGGCACACGACACAAGGCAGGGCTGCTGCCTTGTGCTCGTGCACTACGCCCTTGCTCATTGCATTCGTGCCGCACGGGCGACGAGCTCCCTTGCTCGTCGTCGCATGCCCGCATTATACAACACCCCTTAAGGGTAACACGAAGCGTCCATTGCTTCGTGCGTGCAAGTTATATGAACGAATCGCATAAAATTTAAAATTTATATTTAAAATTAATGACAAATTAATAAATAATATTAATTTCATAATTTTAGGGCGAAAAATCGAAAATTTATTATCCAATTGATTTCCGATTGTTATGGATTCAAGTCTAGGTCATAAAAATTTAAAATTTATCGTAAATTTACAATTTTTATGGTGGTTTTTAATCATAGGTTTCTAATTAAATTACAATTAATTACGAAAATCAAATTAATTCTAAATTATTCTAATTTTCAACAAATTAATCATAATTACAAATTAGATTGCATAATTAACAAGACTAGGCATTCAAACTTGTTAAACATATGCAGTAGGTCAATCAAAAATTCAAGATTTATCAACAAGAATCGCAAATATTTAATTTAACATCTTAAATTTACGAAATTTTGCATTCGAAAAACTAAAACCTTCGAAAAGTCATAGTTAGGCTTCGAATTTGATAATTCTGGGTTCGGCAGAAAAATACTATTTTTTGTCAAAATTTTAGAATGCCTTTTACATGCGGAATTGACACAAAAATCACTCGATTTGGATGAGTAACGAAGAAACTGCCGAAAAACTGCGTACGTATAATTAAATAAACGCAATTTGCAATTAATTAACAATTACGAAAATTAATCACCCCTTTTAATTCTTGCAAATTTGTAATATTTAACCATGTTCATGCAATTTAGATTATGAAAATAATAAGGGGCTCGTGATACCACTGTTAGGTTATGATTCATATGACAGTTCATAAATCATGCGGAAAAACCATAAAGCCAGGAAACATATTATTTACACATAATCATTTAGCATAGTTTAGATGCATACTCTTTGTTGCGTGCCTTCCCTAGCTGCGCCCGAACCGAACAAGAACAAGTCTTTAGGACTCCAAGTGTCGTCCCTCCGTAGATAGTCCACAGCACGTCCGGATCCGCCTTAAGATTGACCAACTAGAATCGCCCTTAAGGTTCTAATATTTTCGGTTAGGTAGGCAAGAATATTGGCTGATTTTTCTGCTTAAAAATCTTAGTTTTGAATACTTAAAACTTGTGTATAAATAATGACCCCTAGGCCTTTATTTATAGAGTTATGGAAAAGGAATCGTAATCCTAGTAGGATACGAATTAATTGAAATTAGAATCCTACATGAATTCTATTTAATTAATTTATCCAATTAGGAATAGGAATTTAATCATACACTAACTCTTGTAGATTTAGGAATCACGCATGAGCACAAACTCACACACACACGGCAGCCACAAGGGCTGCCCATGCGCGTGCGAGCAGCAGCCCACGCAGCGCGGCCCACGCATCCGTGGCCTTGGCGCGCGCTGGGCCTGCCTTGCGGTAGGCCTGGGCGCTGCCTTGGCTGGGCTTGTGGCGCGCGTGCTTGCTGGGCGATGGCCCGGCTTCGTGCTGGGCCTTCGTCCGGCAGGCCTCGTCCGATGCTAATTCGTACGATACGCTTCCGATTAAATTTCCAGTTCCGGAATTTATTTCCGATACGAACAATATTTAATATTTCCGATTCCGGAATTAATTTCCGTTTCGAACAAATATTTAATATTTCCGTTTCCGGAATTATTTTCCGATTCCGGTAATATTTCCGATTCTGACAATATTTCCGTTTCCGGCAATATTTCCGATTCTGGTAATATTTCCATTTCCAATAATATTTTCCGATACGTACCATGTTTCCGTTTCCGGCAACATCTACGACTTGGATAATGTTCATATTTCCGATACGATCCATATTTCCGTTTCCGGCAATATCATCGTTTCCGGAGTATTCATTTCTTGCCTGTGACGATCTTAGCTCCCACTGAAACCAAGATCCGTCGGTTCCGAATATTCATAGATGGAGTATTTAATGCCATTAAATACTTGATCCGTTTACGTACTATTTGTGTGACCCTACGGGTTCAGTCAAGAGTAAGCTGTGGATTAATATCATTAATTCCACTTGAACTGAAGCGGCCTCTAGCTAGGCATTCAGCTCACTTGATCTCACTGAATTATTAACTTGTTAATTAATACTGAACCGCATTTATTAGACTTAACATAGAATGCATACTTGGACCAAGGGCATCATTTCCTTCAAATTTTCCTTCTAAGGATACCATGTTGTAACTGATAGCCATCCACCAACTGATGTTGTTCCAAAGACTCAACAATAACTTTTAACTTGTCATCTAGCTGGTTACTTGCTGTAATCAATGTAGCTAAGTTAGAATCAAGTACAGAAACTGCCATGCAAAGAACTTCTGATCCTTGTACCCTAGAGAGTGCATCAGCTGCCAAATTTTCCCTCCCACTCTTGTACTGGATCTCATAATCAAAACCCATCAACTTTGACAACCAGAATTGCTGAAATGGTGTTGAAATTTTTTGCTGTAGTAGCCATTTTAAGCTTTTTCTGGTCTGTTTTGATAAGAAAATGACTCCCCATTAAATACTGCTCCCATTTCTGAACAGCAAACACAATAGCTAACAGTTCCTTTTCATAAACTGAAAGTTTCTGCCATTTGGGACCCAAAGCTCTACTGATAAATGCTAGTGGATGTCCTTCTTGCATTAAGACAGCACTAATACCAGTTCTGGAAGCATCTGTCTCCACAATAAATTGTTTATCAAAATCTGGAACAGCTAATACAGGAGCTGTAATTAATGCCACCTTCAGTGCCTCAAAAGCACTCTGAGCTTGTTCATTCCTCAAAAAACTGTTCTTCTTAAGCTGTTCAGTTAGAGGTTTACTGATGAGAGCAAAGCTTTTTATAAATTTTCTATAATAACCAGTCAGACCTAGAAATCCCCTAAGTTCTTTGACTGTAGATGGCACTGGCCAGCTACTAACTGCAGAGATCTTCTGTGGGTCTGTTTCCACTCCATGTTCAGATATAAAGTGGCCCAAATACTCCACTTTTCTGGTAGCAAAAGTGCATTTTCTTGCCTTAGCATACATCTGGTTATCCTTCATCAGATCAAAAACCATGGTAAGGTGCACCCAATGATCCTCTAGAGTTCTACTATACACCAGAATATCATCAAAGAACACTAAAACACACATTCTAAGGAGGGGTTTAAAAACTTGGTTCATCCAATTCTGAAAAGAAGCAGGAGCATTGGTTAACCCAAAGGGCATAACCAGAAATTCATAGTGTCCAGTGTGAGTTTTAAAGGCTATTTTGTATACATCATTATCATTGACTCTCATCTAATGATATCCAGCTCTAAGATCAAGCTTACTGAACACCACAGCACCTGACAACTCATCTATCAGTTCATCAATCACAGGAATAGGGAATTTATTTTTAATTGTTTTGCTATTCAATTCTTTGTATTCTACACACACCTCCATGTGCCATCTTTCTTTCCTACCAACACTACTGGTGATGCAAAAGGACTAGCACTTGGTTGAATAATTCCCCTATCCAACATTTCTTCTACCAATTGTTCTATTACATCTCTTTGCTTAAGAGGGTACCTATATGGTCTGATATTCACAGGGGTGGAACCTGGGTTAAGTGGGATAGAATGATCAAATACCCCCCTTGAAGGAGGCAACACAGTTGGTTCCTCAAAAACCATACTGTAAGTCATTTTGAGTTCTTTCAACTCTTCACACTCATGTTCTGTCTGCTGTACTTCTGTGGCTAGACAAGTTTGGTCTACCACTTGCATTAAGCACAACTGTGCAGCTGTACTGAAGAGTTTAGCTGATGGTTCCCCTTCAACTACTTTCAGTTTTCTGGTTGGAACCCCTTTAAGCATTACTTGTTTACCATCCAAGCTAAACTCCATTCTCAGCTTATTAAAATCCCAACTGATGGGTCCCAATAAGCTAAGCCACTGAATCCCAAGCACCATATCACAACTCCCCAAAGGAATTAGCAACACATCAGTCACAAAACTTATCCCTTGCATTTCCCAAGTGAACCCCTGGCAACTGTGTTGGCAAGCAAGATGGTTTCCATCAGCCACAGTTATTGCTTGAGCTGGTATCTTGTCTAATTTACATCCCAATTTTTTGGCAAAGTCCAGATCCACAAAGTTGTGAGTGCTACCTGAATCAATCAGTATCTGTAGGGGTTTTCCTTTCACCAGACCCCTAACCCTCATAGTACTGAACCCTTGGCTTCCTGCTAATGCACTCACTGATATTTGAGGCTCACTTATCTCCTTTTCAGTCACCTCTTGATCATCAGAATCACTGAGTTCTTCAATCTGATCACCTGGTTCCCTAAATTGACATTTGTGGTTTCTGTCATAAGGGGAATCACAGTAGTAACACAGTCCTTTAGCAATTTTTTCTTGTCTTACATCAGCTGGTATATATTTAAAGTTTCTGGTTCTTTGTTGTGGATATTTTATGAGGGCTAGGCTTGTGTTTGGCTTATTTGTGGGTGTGGGTAATAATGGTGGTTTAGGGTTTGGTAAAAGAGGAACAGATTGCAATGGTTTAGGATTAAACATTTGTGTTTTGTAGGGTTTGTGAGATACAGCTTCTAGATTTTCTTCCTGAAGTCTGGCTAAATCAATAGCTTCAGCAGTAGTGGCTGGTTTGAAGGCTTTTACAAATGGCTTAACAGCAGGTTTCAAACCCCCAATGAAGCTTTCCAGCATGTAAGTATCAGGTAAGACATGATTATTCATCAACATAATAGATCTCAGGTTCTCAAATTCATCTATGTAATCCTCTAGAGCACTAACTTGCTGCAGTTTATTGAAAGTTTCAACTACATTAAAGGCTGAATTGTCCCTAAATCTAGCATATAGATCAGCAACAAAGTCATTCCATTCCACCATCATATGCTTCCTAACAGACAAATAGTTCATAACCCACCCTTCAGCCTTTTCAATCATGTTCAATGATGCTAAATCTACCCTCTGATCCTCAGCAATTTTACACATATCAAAGTATTTGCAACATTTTTTGACCCAAATTCTAGGATTGCTTCCATCAAATTTAGGAAATGACAGCTTAGGGTTCATACCTAGAGTTCTGTGGTTTGCATTTCTCTCATTGTGACTGCCAGAAGATTGTGAGTCATTTGCATCCTTGAATGATTGCATCACCTTCAAAAGTTCTTCAAACTTTTGATCCATCCTCTTGTTTTGATCCTCGAGTTTTTCATTTTGCTCCTCGATTTTTTTCTCCAAATTTCTGAGTTGATCCTCCATAGCTTTCCTTCTAGTTGCAGCTAGAGCCAGAATGAAGATAGGAGATGATGGAGCTACTGCAGAATTTCAGAGAGCAGCAGATTGGCTCTGATACCAATGATGTGGGAGCTATCAAGCTCACCAACAATGGTGATCGAAGTTTCCAGAAAAGAGAAATGAGAAGAAGAAGAATAGAAGTTTGGGGAAGAAGTCAGAAGAGAATTGTAGGAGAGGGAAGGAATCTTTGTATTTGATTAATTGTCCTCCAAATACAATGTATTAGCTGCTTAAATAGCTGGCTGACAGCAACAAACTAATAACATATTCCACTAACAAACAAAAGTTGTTCTAACAACTTTTCCCGCCAAAAACAGAATACAATTTATTTGCTTAAAACTGCTTAAAAAGGAAACTAAAATAGAATCCCATATCAATATATTTTCTAAATATTATTTTTTTTATAATTTTTACTTGCATACGATTTGGTATATTAAGAGTCAAAGTAATGATTAAATGGGTAAAAGTCAACCATGGTGCGATATTTCCGGAACGGAGGAAGTATAAGATTTAATGACTCATAAATTTAACTATTTGTCTTTATACCTTAACTATTTTGTTATTCAATTAGTTATGTTTTTATTACTTTTAGTTATGTTTTACACTAGTTAGTTAAGTACCAAAAAAGTGGTCTAACTGTTAAACGGTCTTACACAAAAGCTTTTGATTGGTGTATCCATATCCTTGTTATTGTTAAGAGACAATTGTGTTAAACTTTCCCCGATTTCAGCCATACACATTATGTTTGGCCTTTTCTTAGCGACACGCTCCCAGATTGGGCAGTATGGTTCGGAGAAGAAAATCAAAAACCAAAAATTGGCGAAGGAATAAATGACTTCCGATCAATAGTACGAAGTATATAACTATATACGGAGTACTACTCAACACCATAACCAAAACATCATCTAAGAGATTCTAGTGTAGTTTTTAGGCTCAGGTGACGCCCCAAATTACTATATTAGTAACATTTATGCTACTTTTACTTAAAAATGTTATTGATTACTACTCAACACCATCACCAAAACATCATCTAAGAGATTCTAGTGTAGTTTTTAGACTCAGGTGACGCCCCAAATTACTATATTAGTAACATTTATGCTACTTTTACTTAAAAATGTTATTGATCATTTCCTTGTTTATTACATTTATAGGGAGATTCGAACCCGAGACTTATTGTACACAGCTCCTCAATTTTAACCACTAGGCCAATACATCATTTATATCATATACCGTATTATAACTCAATGATAAACATTTTATTGTTTAAAGGAAAAATTGACATTAATAATCCCAACTTTCACCCATCTTCTCAAAATAATCCCAACTTTGAATTATTTTAGAATAATCCTAACTTTAGGGGGTAACTTCTCGAAATAATCCGAACTATCTTTTTCTTGCCTACACTAATCCGTTTTAGTTCTGTAATATGTTGAAAAATAATAG
Source organism: Spinacia oleracea (assembly GCF_020520425.1). Taxonomy (NCBI): domain Eukaryota; kingdom Viridiplantae; phylum Streptophyta; class Magnoliopsida; order Caryophyllales; family Amaranthaceae; genus Spinacia; species Spinacia oleracea. The sequence continues at coordinate 44,356,379 of NC_079487.1, read as the reverse complement.
TTCGGATTATTTCGAGAAGGTACCCCCTAAAGTCGGGATTATTCTAAAATAATTCATAGTTGGGATTATTTTGAGAAGATGGGTGAAAGTTGGAATTATTAATGTCAATTTTTCCTTTAAAGGTCTACGCCTAAACCGAGCAGGAGTTATTTTTTTTGTTTTTTTTTTTGGGGAGAAGGATCAAATAACAAATGAGAAACCAAAAACAGTGAAGATTCTGTTGGAACTCTAGTCTTTGCTGTTGAAGAAACATCCTTTCTCTCTTGTCCAACGGTCACAGACTCAGTGTTCTACTCATATTTTTACTTCAATTGTGTAACCGATTAACCCTCTCATAAACCCTACTATTTTTGTTCACACCTTCACAAATGGCGGCTTCACTCTCTCTTCAATCTACCTTTTCCTCTATCTCCTCCGATTTTAACTCTCCTGTAAGCCTAATTTTCCCCCCAATCTCCAATTTGTTTACCCTAGTTCAATTTTAAAAGTTTCTATGCTAATCACAGATTAATATCATCCAATTTCAATTTTTTTTAGGGATTTGCATTTGGTGTTTATCCGGTGAGAATCGGATTCAATTCGCCAATTTTCGGGGCGAAAACTCGCACATTTGAGCTCAAGTGTACGGGGGAGAAATTCATGGATGTTAAAACTGGAGCTTTGGTAGACAGTGTTGCAGAGGTTTTCAATGGTTAGTTTGTTTAGTAAGCATTTTTCTCTAATTATTATTTTTCCCCTTTTTTTTCTTCTAATTTGAGCTAATTCGATGCTTAAAGTATTTTCATATCAATTGTTCGTAGTTTTAGTAGGAAAATGACATACCGCCCTGAGGGCTAATTACAAGAAGCTAAAAGTAGAAACCTTAATAAAACTGATTGACGCATGATTTTTTTATGATCGGAATTTGAATTCATTTTGTAGAAATGGAGATTAAGGAGCCAAGTGTTGCGACAATGTTGATGAATTTCGATAGCAGTTTCGATCCTTATGGTTCGATGAGCACACCATTGTACCAGACAGCTACATTTAAGCAGGCGAGCTATGAATTACTGTCTTTTTTTTAGCATAGCTTTTTTACATTATAGCATCGAATACAGACCATCTAACAAGACTACCTACATCCAGTTTACAACCTCTGAAAATTCTACCATTTCTTTCCTTCCATAAAAGATAAATGGACACTACAAAAGATATTCTATAAATCTCCTAATTAATCTTTGAAGTTCGAAACGCCAGCTTTAAATATGTCTCAATAATGTTCCTACATAATACAAGTGCACCCATTTTATCCACAACTTGTCTTTCTTCTGTGCTAGATTCCACATAAGTCTGCAAATAGCAACGTGATTCCACATGGTACTATCAGTGAGATTCCAACCTCCAACACTTTTAGGCCTACATATTGTTTCCCATGCTACCAACACCTTTTTAGAGGTATCAGATTTTCCGGTCCAAAGGGAAGTTCTACAGGCCACTTGTAGAAGCTTAATAACCTTCTTTGTAATAAAAAAAACCGGACAGCAATAAGTTTGTATACTGAACAAGACAACCTTGATTAACTGTATTCCCCTTGCATAAGAAAGGAACCTCGAAGACCAATTATTGATCCTGTGTAGTATCTTCTTTTATGAGAGGTTGGTATTGGATTGGAGGACGCTGAGGTCCTTTGAAGAAAGCGGTACCCCCAGATACTTGAAAGGAAGAGAGCCCAGGGAGAATTGAAATTCTTGCAAGATATTAGATTGAACATCAAAGGGAACACCACCAAAGTAAACTGAGCTTTTGTTTAGATTAGCTTTCAGACCCGAGACACTAGAAAACTTCTCAAAGCAGGCAACATACATCTAACAGAATGAATGTCTCTTCTTGAGCACAAGAGGATCATCAACAAAACAAACAGGAGTGAGGTTAAGCTTCTTACATCTTGGATGGAAGTTGAACCCCTTTTCAGTCTTCAAAAGAGAGAAACACCTATTCAAATATTCCATACATATCACAAAGAAATGTGGCGACATAGAGTCCCTTTGTCTCAAACCCTTTTTTGCCTCAAATGGAGTAGTCAATTCACCATTCACATTGAAAGTGTATGAGATAGTTTTCAAGCAACTCATAATCCAATTAACAAACTTGGGGAAACCCAAGGAAGAGAAGCAAATGATTAATAAAGGGCCACTCTACCGAATCATAGGCTTTCCAAAGATCAATTTTCAACATGCATCTTGGAGAAACATTCTTCCTACCGTACCCTTTAATCAACTCATGGCTTAGAGTAACATTATCGAAGATACCCTCCCTTTAACAAAGGCAGATTGAGCATCGTTGATAATATTAGGAATTACATGTTGCATTCTGTTGGAAATTATCTTAGAGATAATCTTGTAAAGCATAGAACAACATGCAATGGGTCTATATTCTTTCACTCGGGAAGCATTAGGAATTTTAGGAATGAGAGTTACCAAAGCACAACAATTAATCTGTTTTGGAAGTTCGCCGAATATGAAGAAGTACTGAATTGCAGCAGTGACAGAAGAACTAATCACATGCCCCGTTTTCTTGAAGAAAAGAATGTTGAAGCCATCTAATCCAGGGGCTTTCATATCATCCATACTGAAAAGAGCCTCTTTCACTTCTGTATCAGTCACAGGAAGACAAAAGGTGTTGCTTACGAGCTTCTGACAAAACAGGAACAGTTTCCACAATTGATCTATCAACCATAGGTATAGTATCTGCAGCAGAGCCCATTAGTTTCTTGTAGAAGTTAACGACTCCTTCCTTGATCAACTGTTGAGTTTTCAGAACCATTCCACCATCAGTTGTCAGACTTTTGATAGCATTATGACTCAATCTATCTTTAGTAAAAGCATGGAAAAACTTGGTATTAGCATCGCCAAGATTAATCCATGTTACTCTAGATTTTTGTTGCCAAACTCTTTCTTCAATCCCACTCCATTCAATCCCCCGAATTATTTTAGACAACCTTGTTGTCTCCGTTAGTGCTACTTTAATCTGATAATATTTTGTGCTTAATTTTCTCATTTCTAGCCATCAGCAACAGAAAATGGTCCGTATGATTATACAAGGAGTGGGAATCCTACACGTGATGTCCTGGAAAGGTAGTTTTTCATTAGTCCTTTTATTTAAGTTTGCGTTTATATCTTGTTTTCAAATGCAAACCGTAATCTTTGTGAAAATTTTGTTGTCGTTTCCACTAGTATTCACTATTTGTATGTTGCAGACTCCTGGCACAGCTGGATAAGGCTGATCGAGCATTTTGCTTCACTAGTGGAATGGCTGCTCTTGCTGCTGTCACTCGTCTTATTGGAACTGGTATTTGCTTACATTTGCCTCTTTATTTTTATTTTCTTCTCGTCATGCAATAAAATCTTTCTACCCGTATTAGCTGTTGCATATGAACAATTTGTGCTGAGGATTTACTTGCCAGATTGTACTGAACTCTATATTATTTTAATCCTACAGTACAATAAGTTTTGAGAACATGTGTTTCTGCTGTCTTGGTTCGTGACTCTTCCCCTAGTGATAGATCGATTCTTTTAGTGTTCATGTATCCGTATTCTTAATTTCTATATCTTCTGGTCTAGGCCAGGAAATTGTTGCCGGAGATGATATCTATGGCGGATCTGATCGGTTATTATCACAAGTTCTTCCTAAGACGGGAATTGTGGTGAAGTTAGTTATTCTTTACTGTGCTTGTCAAATATAGCGGTGTTTTAATGCTGTGTGAGAAATCTGATGGTCTAATGCTTTGCAGACGAGTTAACACATCTGATTTAGATGAAGTCGCCTCAGCAATTGGACCTTGGACAAAGCTTGTCTGGCTTGAGAGTCCAACCAATCCTCGACAACAGATTTGTGATATTCGTGTAAGTTACCAAACCTTGTTCTTTTGTTGTCCTTTTGTGTAAGATATGCGCATCATATGGGTTTGTATTTGCCTATGTTTTTATGAATTGTGATGAGCATATTACATATTTTCTTGAGGAATATTTGAATGTTTTCCTTCTTCACTCCAATCTAGAAAATTTCAGAGTTAGCTCATGCACACGGGGCTCTTGTTCTGGTGGATAACAGCATCTTGTCTCCCGTTTTATCCCAGCCGCTGGAACTTGGTGCAGGTACTTTTTAATTGATGAAAACTGAATTTCCTGAAAATGTATTTTCAAAAGAATTTTAAAACTAATCCTTGTCCACCTTTTTATATACTTATACTGTTATATATGGTGATGGCAGATATTGTAATGCATTCAGCTACCAAATTTATAGCTGGGCACAGTGATATTATGGCTGGTGTTCTTGCTGTTAAAGGGGAAAGGTAATATAACCATTGAGCTTATACACCATCCTGTTGTCTGAATCCCAAATTTAAGCCTTGAAGATGCTTTTCTTTCTCTTATTGCAATTAAATTTGGGAATCTCTGAGCCACTCAGACACTCAGTGCAACTATACAAATTCTGTAAGATGATTTACTTGACGAGTTGAAGACCAGAGGTGTGAACTTGACATATTTAATCCAATTCTGTTTGAATATGTATGGATGTAGGAGTAAATTGAGCTCCTTAACTCCTTAATATACTTTTGACGCATCTCTTATTTAGGGGTCCGTGCTGGGTTACTCAGTATTTAAAAAAAAAAATTAACGTCAAGGAATGGCACCTATTTAGGGTTTTAACAGAAGTTCGAGTATATACTAATATCACAAAATTATGAGTTCTGAGTGCATGCCCGGAAAAACCATGTAGCTTGACTAGCTTCAGTACACTTTTCTAGTTTTAGGCTTTTTAGCTGCTAGTTACAAAGTATAAGTTATTTAAGCATTATAATGTTTAAGCCAAATGTCATTTTGTTCCCTTGAGCAGTTTGGCAAAAGAAGTGTATTTCCTACAAAATTCTGAAGGCTCCGGATTGGCTCCATTTGACTGTTGGATTTGTTTACGAGGTATCAAGACCATGGCCCTTCGTGTTGAAAAGCAACAGGTGCTTGAAATTATTTTCATTCTTCTACACTGATTACCTTGAAAAAACAGCTTTTATAACTCGTCATTCTTTTCTTAATTGTCAATCCATATTTGCTTAAAGATGTTTACGCAGTTGACAGCATTATGTGCATTGGTAATTTGCTATCATAATGGATACTCTTAGGTTGAGACTTAAGGTGGATCTGCATAAATGATATGTATCTTTCCTTTCTAGAACCACAAATGTTGTGGACGTGACAGCTTTAACCATTACATGACTAGTTTCTAATTAAACGATTTTTAGAGATATTCTATCCTGGCCTTCTTGCTGTGAAACTGAGATGATATGAAATTGATTTCACTATCATTATGGAGCTAGAGTTGTCCTGTTTTGCAGTGTAAATTAGTTTGTTGGAATAATGATCATTAATTGTTAACCATGCTGGATAAAGACAATGGCTTCTTTCCCAATCCTGTGCGAGTCTCTACTCAAATAGGTCATACCAGTGCCGTTTGATGCAAGAAGACCTAAGAAAAACCTCCCACACCTCATTTCAGTGTGATGGAATAGAAAAATATTACGCACATGAAAGATATTTCTTAACCTTCTCATTACTTTGTCTTTGTAATGACTCTGTAGTTGGAGACGACTCATTCACCTATTCTTACGTTTTTTCCTAACTCTTATGGGACCACCAGTACTAAATTATCCTATACATGTTTCAGAAGAACTACTAAATCTACAGCCACCTATGACTCTGTGGTTGCTGAAGATCCATCCATTAACATGTTCTACTTGTGACAATTTTTTCTTCTCTTGCTTGCTTGTTGGTCTCTCACATCATGTATGTGTTTGTTAACTTGTTTGTACTGCGAGAAGGACAATCTGCCTATCTAGGTGTTTGCTTGAGACGATCTTTTCTTGAATGGAAACTGTATACCTTCACTTGTGTTCTTGTGGATCAGTATGCGTATTGGTATGAAGAATTTCCTGTATTATGTTACACTGATATGCTTTCTTTGTACTTTCCACAGGACAATGCACAGAAGATCGCTGATTTTCTTTCTTCCCATCCAAGAGTTACGAAGGTTAACTATGCTGGGCTTCCTGATCATCCTGGACGGTCTTTGCATTATTCCCAGGTGCTTCAAACGTGCTACAATGCATTCTACAGCCTGATATGATACTCTATAACTCATATCTTGCAAGTGCATGCTACCGTTTTATATTTCTGCTTCAAGATAAAAAGATTTGCATACTTGTTGCAGGCCAAAGGTGCAGGATCTGTGCTAAGTTTTCTAACCGGTTCTACGGCTCTTTCAAAACACATTGTGGAGAAAACCAAGTATTTCAGCATTACTGTCAGTTTTGGTAATTTTACTCGTATTTAGCTAAACTAAATTATCTACGAGGGCTTTAACATTTCTTGAATCCCACTGCATAATTTGGCATCTTTGGTTTTTTGGGTGTCCATAAATTAGGACTTATACAGACATATAACTTGAAATAAGTCCTTTTAGCTAATGTATCTTGTCTTTGGCTTTTTTTCATTTCCCAACTGCATTCTGTAGCGAATCCCCCCCCCCCCCCCCCCCCCCCCCCCTCCCCTTTTTTTGATGGAATGGGAATGAAAATGACATGTTTCGTGAAAGAGAAAGCATGAGATGGAAATGCTTAAGCCAACTAATGTTAGTTTCTTAACTTGGAATGCTTTCTCGTTTTCAGGAAGTGTGAAATCACTTATAAGCTTGCCTTGCTTCATGTCGCATGCATCCATACCAGCTGCAGTTCGTGAAGCCAGAGGTTTGACCGAAGATCTTGTCCGCATTTCAGTCGGCATCGAGGATGTGAATGATCTAATTGCTGATCTGGATCATGCCCTGAAAACAGGGCCTGTTTAGCAAATTTATGTTATCTTAATTGTGAATATTCCAATTAATGTACAATATTCTAATTGATGACGAATTAATAAATAATGTATGATTCCAATTAGGAGAATTCTGGGACTTCCATTTCCAAAAAAATACCTCAAATAATGATGGGTATGGGAATGGAAAATCCATTGGGCTATTTCGACCTTAATCTGCTTATATGAGATCATCTCTAATTCGAAGCTCAAATAGGGCTCAAAAGGAGAAAGGTATTCTTCCAATAAAATTAATAGAACAGAGGGTCATTTATTTTATTCTCAGTTTGACAAAAAAAAAATTCCATCATTTGGCATGGATTTGGAAATTGTACATGAAGAAAGGAAATAGGTTGGGGGTTTTCCCAACCTTATGCTTGGACAAACTTGCATGTTCAGCATTGGTTTAATGAGCATGTGCTTATTGGCGACCACTGCTGATGTTCTTATGCTTGTTTGAAGACGAAAATGAAGCAAAGTAGGGTGTACTTTGTACTTCTTCTGTTATTTTCTAGATGATACTTTGATATTTGATATTATTCCGTATGATTTACTTTTGCCATTGGATGTTATTTTCGTATGACTAGGGATGACAATGGGTAGGGTCTGGGTAGGGTCTAGTAATACCCGGATCCGGACCCTAATTTTTTGACATATACCCATACCCTACCCTTACCCTATAGGGTCTAAAATTATAAGACCCTTACCCGGACCCTATGGGTCCGATAGGGTATGGGTAGGGTCTAGGGTCTTATGCGGGTCCGCGTTAAACTATAACTTTTATTTCCTTTTTTGTATACAATTATATGTAATATGCAAAAATAATTCAAGAACAACGAGTAATAAGACATTTTAAAACAAATAAATAGCTAGTCTTCAAAAATTATCCTTGTCTTTCCTTAAACACAATACATTTTAAAGTACGAAGCTCATAAGTTACAAAATCCCACATTCTTAACTACACAACATTAATGTTAATAAATAGGCATCCATTCAGTACATTAGTAGTAGTTATCGTCCATATCATCATCTACTTCATCATCAAGATCCTACCAAAAAAGTGAAGTACAAAAAAATAACAAAATTTAAGCGGGTCTAAATATAGGGTATGGGTAGGGTATGGGTTTTAAGGGTCCGCGGGTAGGGTATGGGTAGGGTACGGGTCTGAAAAATTAAGACCCTTACCCTACCCTAAAAAAAACAGCATATGCCCATACCCTACCCTTACCCTATAGGGTCTAAAAAATAAAGACCCATACCCTAATTTTAGGGTAGGGTCCGACAGGGTCCGGGTAGGGTCCTAGACCCGCTGCCATCCCTACGTATGACTATCAATTGTTATTTATAATTACGAAAAAATACAGTCATGTCGAGTCCTGTTCCAATCGTCTCATTATATAGATTTATAATATCAACTTTTTATAATTTTTATCCATTAATAATTAACGATATAAATGATTGAAATATTGCGTTGGCAAACGTGATAAAATTGTGTCAACTTAAAAGAAAAGGAGAAAAATATTACTTTCTCCTTTTCTTAGTAAATGCATCGTTTAGATATTTTAAAATATTCATTTACAGAATTATAGAGTGCTAACTTTGACCACGTTTATTCACTAATATGTACTTCGTAAAAGTGAGATGTTATTGCAAGTTAACTGGAATATTGCAAGTTATCGAATTCAGACCGAATAATGGAAAAGTGAACATGTAAGTGATGAACCACCCTGAAGCATCCAAAGGGAGGGTTTCAACTTTCAGTTCCAATTAGATAATCCAAGGCGTCTTATTATCACATACCAATCTCAAATTGCCCATTTCAAGTTCAAATATACTCAAGGATCCGTCTTCAATAAAAGAGTTCATGCTACATGGAAAAAGTAATTACGGATTTAGGGAAAATGCCCTGAACAAAAGTGACGCCTTATGCCTAAGATTAAATAGGGTAAACTGGATCAGGTGATTAAATAAGGTAAACTACAGAACTTCATAAACCATCAACCTGTATCCAAGAAACCATCAACCCGATCCACACCAGGGATGAATTCTGGATTTCAATCAAACTTAAAAATAAACATATTGCTAAGTATCAATATTGATATTAAGTCACATTAAGCTTTCAGATTTCAATCAAATAATTTAAAAAGAAAAAAAAAAAGATATTGCTATGTTTGTCAATTTCATTTTACAAAATCCAGATTAAGTCACAACACTAAATTAATGACTTTCCTAAGAATTACTTTGTACGACAAACAAAACACTAAACTAAAAGTTGCTACACATCTCCACAGCACTTTGTCAAGACTTGAACTGCTACCATCCTTCGTTAAGGAAGCATCAACTAATGTAGGAGTACGCACACAAATTTATGTACCTCCACGAAAAAGTATTTAAATCTGCAAAGACTCGGTCCATTCCTACAATCTTATGTACATATAAATGTCTGCTCGACTGATATACTAGCCTGCCAACAGAAGAAAAACAAGAAGTTGGTATAATGCAAAACACTTTTCAACAATTAAACAACTTGCTATAGTGCAAGGGATCACATGTCAGTTAGCATCTAGATCACATGTCACCTAAGGAAAGATTAACATTGTCAAGAACTACTTTGGCTGTAAATAACTAAATACTATACCAATTATGGAGTAATTTGTTTGCATATAATTGATGAAGCAAAAACCAATACTACCATCCATAACGAGGTTGAACTAATTGCGGGAATAAAGATGTGAAAACATTGCAAACACATAATTCAACAGATAATATGCAAAGACCGTTGCACTTTAGTTCATAACCAAGGAACATCTTACCAATAAAATTATATTACTCACTTCCAAATTCTTCATAATTACTATAGTTCTCTGTCATTGCCACCTTATTTTCTTCTGTTAATCCACAACACATATCAGGAACCCACAAAAGTGGCAACAAAAATAAAAAACTAGGTTAGGTCCAGAGCACGGATTAAAAAGAATTTGTATAATGAAATAAAATAAAATCAAGTTTTGTCATGTAATATTAGAAAAATAGAGGACAAGGTATAAAAATGGTTTGGAATGATGTTTCCTCGTCATTTTTTATAAATAGTTACGGTTATCGCTCGAAAAAAAATGTTGGATTATACATGTTTGTCTAATACTACTTTTTATTAATAAGGTTGGTTGGGCATGGATACAGTTGGGTACGAAACCAATATCGGTATTGGATATCGATCCGTAAACGGCAACACTAAAAATAATATCCATAATAAATCCAATGAATACCCAAATTTCAAATACCGAATATGATATCAAAATTGAAAAGTATAAAGCTAATAAGGTTGGTTGGGCATGGATACAGTTGGGTACGGAACCAATATCGGTATTGGATATCGATCCGTAAACGGCAACACTAAAAATAATATCCATAAACTTAATAAATCCAATGAATACCAAATTTCAAATACCGAATATGATATCAAAATTGAAAAGTATAAAGCTAAATTCATTTAATATCCAATACTAATTACCAATGCAACCCTAAGTTCCCGACTATATTCAACACTAATTATCAACCTTGTCAAGTACGATATAGGTTCGGGTACCTTACATCCAGATTTTTGAATCAGATATCCCATCCGATAACCATATAGGTCCCGGTACCTTATTATCTAATAATTTTGCTCAGCCATAATTTTTAATATTCCTGGTGTGTCTCTTAGTATATATGTTATTGACTTTATATATATATTGTAAATAATACGGAGAAATATTTTCATTCTTGTCATTAGTATTGTAAAAAATATTAGAAAACTAGTAACATACATTTTGAGATTATTTCCATGCTTATCATATATTCTTCAAATAAATATTAACATATTATTTAAGATTCGTGCCATAATATTTTTCTATCATATATGGCCGATAATGTAGAAGGAAAGGACACAATTTTTTTAAGATAATATGGAGTTTTCTAAGTTTCTTTTATAAATTATTTTTAAAAAACTAAAAACACTAAAAATCAAGGACAAATTGACGTTCCGGGTGTGTCTTTTTGTATATAGTTGATCTCACCTGCAAAGAGTATCTCACTTGGTGTGTCTTTTTTAGTTTTCTAAAAACTAAGAAAACTAAAAATCAAGGACATATGACATGTGCCATACATGGTGTGTCTTTTTGTACATAGTTATTGATTAGCAAAGAGTATCTCACCTGCAATGTCACCCCTGTCTTGGGAGTCAAGGAAGTTCTCTGTCTCAGACGTCATAAAGGACGAATTCGTATAGTTCTCTAATGTATCTGTCCAAGCCAACAAAACCAAAATTCAGAAGAGAAGTATGAAATCACACATCGGACTTTTTAACTTCGTCCTTGTTGTACAATAAAGACAAAAGGGCAAATGGCCGACTTATTCAAGCACACATGGCAAATATTTGTGTTATTCACATAGTATTAAAAAAGTCAAATGCATCTTGAAGTAATCTAAATGGGAATAAATAAAGAGTTATGAAGAGAAGTAAAACCGTACTAGGATAAGCCACTAACTCGGGAAGACTAAAGTATTTATTAATGCCCAACTGTCCAAAAGAACCATTCACGCCCAATAGTGTCCCATTCATCGGTTGTGAGCTTGCCTCCATACCACCAAAATTTGTAATTGATGCCTCTTCCATGGAACGATGTGCTTCACCAAGATGAGGATCGGCATTAAAGAAAACTGAAGAATCAGAAGGGTAACCACTTTCTGACTTAACCATCCCTCCATTCAGACCTTGCACTAATCTCAAGGAATTAGTGTTCTGAACATGAAGTGTGTTAGGATGACAATCAATTGTTCTTGATGGAGTAGACAAGTCAAAAGGTGTTTGCAAGGGTGAGACACCATTAGTGTACGAATTGTGTAAATTTGGACCAACAGAAGGTTGTAAGCTCTCTTGTCTCATAGATGGTCCAGTCTGATCAATAGCATAGCAGCCAGCATTTTGTTGGTCTGTTCAGAGTGCAAAAACATAGTTCATGTGATACTCGGCAGTGCTATAATTATTACAGTGGCATAAGAAACAGAAAATGTAAACTTACATAAGCTAGTTTGGTTGATAGAGATAACACCCTCCTTTTGCAATTAAAATAGACCATAACAGAAACAGAAGCATCTTTTGTATTATCAATTTAAGCATCAAATTAACAATTAAGAATGTTAAGTTGTTAACCATTAATGACAGAACAAGTAAATAACAATAAGGTTCTGTTTTGTTCACCTTAAACTTATTCCTTATTTTTGTTTGAATCAGATCAGACTAGATCAAAAAGACTCAGACCAGATCTTATTTCATAAAAGTTTTAATAAAAACGTATTACCTCCGTTTCTTTCTGTTCTTTACGTTTCTATGTAATTCCATTTTTGGCAATGGTTTTGTACACTTTTACCCTTACCCCGCACAAAAAGGCATATCCTGATAGGAAAAAAATATAAAAATCACAACAATCACCTTATTTCAGGTGAAGAGAATATATCCTAAGCAAATACATAAGTTATGCTTTCAATAAGGAAGCACATGACTTGGTCAAAAGACTCAAAACCACTTATCCCATTGAGAGATTCCCAAATTATGATGTTCCAATTTATGATTGCTACCCTCAGAATATCTTAACAAGTTAAAGCATCTTTTCTGATATTTTTTGGAAGGGGATTGGGGGTGGGGGGGTGGGGGGGTGGGGGGGGGGGGGGATCCTAGGAACAAGGTCCATGATGCAGATACCGTAGAGTTCAAAAACTACACATGAAATGGCAATACAAAACCCACTCTGAAACTATCATCGCAATGTAATCTAAAAATTGTCGAAGGTCGTTCTTTATTATTTAAGAGTGAGTTTATCCCTAGTCTTGAAGGGAGTCTCGAGGTGAGTCTCAAGCCTAAGTCTTGGGATAATATGGTAAAAGACTACACCAAGTCTTGAAGTGAGTTTGAAAATCCAAGACTCACTCAAGACTCACTTAAGACTCCACTTTTCTTTTTCCTCCAATAAAATCATGCCACATCATCAAACTTAATTTATCTTATTTCACCCAACTAAATTATTGATGGTTTACGTATTATTTTGGTTTCATTTGCCTTTAAATTTATGTTCTAGATCTTTTGAATTTAATATGTTGTATTATTGTTTCTAATTAACATTTTATGTTATATTTTTCATTTTTTTTCTCGAATTATAAATTACTTTGTTTGTATATAAGAAAACATAATTTCAATATTATTTAGAAAACGTACCAAAAAAAGAATATATACATAAACTATTATTTTAAGAGTTAGATGAGTCTGAAGTGAGTTTGGGTGTAAAAATAGGGTGAGTTTTGTGTGAGCTTGTGTGAGTCTGGATAATGAAAAAGTTAGTGGAAAGCTGATGTGGCGAGTCTGAAGATTGAAAGTAAGTCTGTGGATAAACTCACCTTAATAAGACTAGTAAATTTGTAAGTTTCAACAACTGACCAGCTACGCAACTCAATTGCTTTCGTTAACAACATTTTACCCTCCTCTAACATATTTCCATTGAGAATATCTCAAGATTCTATGTTCTTGCTAGTAATTGATAAGCAGTGAGTAATTATAGTTCTGAAGTCACCAAAGAGCAAAAAGAGAAATGTACTCTTACTAAAAACTAGTTCCTAGAATCAGTCTTACATTGTGCTACAGTAGTTCCATTAGAAACTGGCATGGTAGTAACTCCTGTAGATTGGATATTCCCCATCAGCGATGCCTGCGCCTTCAACAGTTCATTGAATTTCTTTATCTGCTCTGTCAATGCCAAACGAATATGATAAACCTCGAAAAATTCCTGATTCTCTTCTTCAAGCCGCTGCCATACTACAGAAAAACAAAAATATGAGTTAACATCACGGGAAACAGCTGAAATGTTACTTATTCGGGGGTGCTTGTTTGGTGGGAATAGGGAGTCTAGACTGGCAATGCGAAATTAGAGTGAATTAAATTGTATTTCAGAAACCCAGGGGGCATGTATTGGCGCTTAGGAATTTGCTACAATTGTATATATATTTTTTTTACATAGGCTAAATGAACAATATTACGAACTAAGTAAGATCCAACTAAAACTACAACTATAACTACTACATTGAGCTTTTAAAGCTCTTACAAACCAGCTAAATAGAAAGCTAAATAAACAACTTGAAATCTTCAACATTTGGGAACCTCGGTTGGTTGTAGCACCCATCACGTACCATCGAACAAGCCTGCAAAAACACATTTTACCTTTTGCTCCTATGGCTACCTAAGCATTGGGATGATACTGGAAGAATACCCAAAATGATCCGGTGACAAAGTTAACTTCAAAGCTAATCACTAAAAGCCTACAGAAATGGAGTAATAAAGAGTATAGCAAGACAGAAACCGAAGAGTCTGATTGTTCACCTTGAGTCACATTTCCTTGTGACTCTACACCCCGTACCTCGGGTGCTATTCTTTGTCCCCCCTTGAAAGAAGAGACAGAATATGGAGTGCTATGAATCCCCAAACTTTCCAGTTGGAAAGCCTCCTTCGGATGAAACTTTTGCAAAGTAACGAAACCAAGAATCATTGCTAAGCTAAAACGAGAATTAACAACTAATTCTCCACAAACCTTCACAACAACAATCAAAGACTCGAACCCCGACTATTCTGTCCACCACACACCCAAACTAATACCTTACTGTCCCTTGCGCACTTCTCAAACATCACACGAAGTTTCAACTGCCCCTGCGTAGCTAACCCTGTCATCCACACTACAATTGACCAAAAACATCCAAAACAACAAAGTAATCTGTCATCACCCCAAGCGTGAAAAACACCAAAACAAACAAGACACCAAACTAAGGCACTACCAACCAAAAACTTAACCATGGAAGTCGCACCAAAAAACCAAGAGACGACCAACTGACCAAACTACAAGCACTAAACATAATTAACCTTTTATCGTAATTCTGCTAAACCCGTACCAAAACAGAAAACCTAATTATTTACCTTTATCGTCAAGATCAGCGTGATCCGACAGGACTGACACTACAAGACAACGGCAAAAAAGTTAGCTCCGATACTAAGAACGCCCAAATAGAAACGAAGAAACGGAGCAGGTACTACCCTGATTTCAGCACCGAAAACCCCAAACAGAAACTCCCACCGTATCTTTACCTTTACCATCAAATCCTAGACCTTTGCGGCAACCCTTTGACGGCGGCGAAAGTGGGCTTGAGTGAAATTAGTGCCAAAACCCCTTAATTCCAGATCGAAGACAAAGAAACAAGAATCCTCCAAAATTGGATATGTTTTGTTTTTCGGTGAAGAAGTGGATTCTAGAAATAGAAGATTTACAATCGCAAAATATCTTTGTGGGTTATTTTTTAACTTTTCCCATTTTTGCTAAAATTCTTCTCAACCAGATTGTCTAATGTGCGGCTGCACATACTGCAACATATTCAGCTTCCGCAATAAAGTGACCCACATTATCTTGATTTTGGCGAAGCCAATACGCCATTTCCAAGTGAAAATATGTATCTGGGAGGTGTCGTCACGACGCTAAACACGTGTCTAGGAGTTATCGACACCGGCATCGTTAAAGGGTCCGAAATACAATGTCGAAATTGGGAGGAGAAAAAAAAAGGAGTAAATAAATTCAAAATTGTCATTCAAGATGAAGATATACATCGTAGGTGGCAAAATTCATCTTAGAGTGTTGTTAGTTGGGCATGTTCATATACTACACATTTGACAGTATGCATGTTCATAATAGGGGAGGTGAGTGAACGGACCATATTTGGTTCGCTTTGCCCGCCACATAACGAGAGGAGTGATTCACATGGTAAGATCCGATCTTTGATTTTATGGGTATGCCTTTTGAGCCTTGTGTGAACTTTGTTCAGGTTGATGTATGATCGTAAGGACTAGATAATTCGATCATGATATTTGCTTGCCTTAATTTGATCTTTGATTGATCGTTTATCTTTTCTATTGGATTTGAGGTGAGTTGATTGTCCATATCTCATTGATGCTCTTTGCTTAAGGACAAGCAAAGGTTTAGCGGGGGGGGGTTGATATATTCATATTTTATATTACCCCCGTCCCCTAGTACTTTTTGATCTCAAATGAGCTACTTTAGTACTAATATGTGTTATGTAGTTTTCAGGTTGATTGAGGAAAAATTAGCCTTTTAAGGCTCGTTTCACGCTTTTTGGGCCACTACACGATCACGAGTTAGTTCGGGATGATCATAGTCAACTCTAAGGAGCCTATGATGCTTATGTTCAAGCCCTAAGAGTTAGACTCGGTGTTGGAAGAGAGAAAGACGTCCAAGGGCTTATATTGGCTAATTAAAGCAAAAGCAATCTCTTCTACACCCACCCGATCGGCCGCCGTTCGCCCGGTCACCATCCGTCAGTTGGATGCTTCTAGTATTCATGGGCGAAAATCGCCCATCAAGCAAAAAAATAGGCATTTCTACACACACCCGATCGGGCGGCTACTGTTACGCTGATTTTGGGCTATGCGTACTTTGACGAGCAAGATGCCCCATCTGGCGACGATAATCTGCCCACAGTTCTTAATTTAATGATTCCTTTTTTTCCCTTAATTTTTAGGAAGACTATAAATACTAAGGCTTAAGGACTTAGAAAACATCTTTTTTTTTCCGGCACTTTTATTTTACTTAGTTTTATTTACTCTCTCAACTTTAGTTAATTACTTTGCAATTTCAATTCAAGCTTCGATTTTCCAAGTTCATCCTTCGTTCTTCCATTCGGTATTGATTTATTTTCTATTTCAATATTCAATTTCATTTATGTATTCATTAAACACGTTTGTTTTGTTTAATTTAAATATGAGTGAGTAGTTTATTTTCTAGGGTTTAGGGGATCCATGAATGTATGATTGACATTGGATTGGGATTGATATTTGATTATTGATCGTGATTTCTATATTCTGTTTTAATTGTTCATCAAATTTGTTCTGCCAGACTAATTTGATTGAGTTTGATTAACATTATGCGCCGAGAGGTATAATTTGATGTTGTGATCTATGGCTATTAGATAGGGTTATTTCTAGTAAATTGCGAGAGCCTGCTAGTTGTATTTCCTAAGGAATTCATATGATTTGAGAGATGCATGTTTTCCTAGTCATGGTTGTTAATTGATTGTTATTGTCCGTCGTCCAATCTTATTCTGCATTTGTGGTGAACCGTGTTATTATCGTTATTTAATTACCGTCGTACTTTTAATTACCAAATCAACCAACTTTATTGTTACCCGTAGTCTACTCTAGACCTGTTAATTAGTAGTAAATTATTTCCCTGTGGATTCGATACTTCCCTTGCTATTCAATGAGTGAATTTAGGTTTATTTATGATAAGGTGATACGACTTTAGCCTCTAGTGGGTTGGTGGACCGGTGAGTTTTGAAACTTTACACTTTTTTCTTTTCTTTTTTTTAAAAAATAAATAAATTAAGCCATTAAGGTGTGGGAAATGGGGCAAACCCACGTGTCTGGTATCTTTCCATTCAATCTTTTATTTTACTCCCTCTGTCCCAGATTAGTTGTTACACTTTCCTTTTTCGTCCGTCCCAGATTAGTTGTTCATTCATTCATTATCATTACCCCATTGCCTCAAAGAGGCTCCCGCAAGAAGCGGGGTAAGTGGGGTCGGATGTACGCAACCTTACCCCTGCAATTGCAGAGAGGTTGTTTCCAATTGACCCAAAAGCGATACCAGGACAACTACGGAACGACCATCTCCTACTTCATGGAAAGGAAGCAAAGAGGTTTTAAGAGCCATTTTGATTTAGTCCATTACATCCCACAACCAAAAGAACAAATGAATCTTTGGCTCCATCCGAAGTTGTCCCAGATTAGTTGTTCCACTTCTAAAATAGGAATGACCCCACAATTATTTTAGTCTCTCTCTTCCCACTAAATTGTTTTTTGTCCCCACACCCTCTCTCATTCAATTAAAAAAATACCCCACTAACTCCTATCACATCTACTTTTTCAATAAAATAACAATTGATAACCAAACAACCACTTATCACCTAAAACTTTGTGCAAAGGTAAGTGTAACAACTAATCTGGGACAGAGGGAGTAGTTTTTTTTCCTTCTGTTTTTCATTTATTAGCTTACTGTTATGTTACTAGGACTTGGATACGGGTGGTGGATACGGGTATGGATCCTAGTGTCGGACTCAAAAAAATTGAAATGTGAAGTGACGGGACCAGTGTTACCCGGAACGGTTCCACGTCCCGGGTTCGCTCGTCCCGGGTTCGCTGCGAAACTCGTAACGGTTCGTTGAAGGCGCCGTACCCGTTATATAGTAGGCTATATTTAGTTTTTGGTGTTCTCTATATAGATTGAAATTTGAAGCTTCATATTTGTTAATGGTGGTGGACTGGTGGCGTTGAAGAAGACGATGAGGCTTGAAGAAGACGATGCAGATGTTCTGTACTTTTGTTCTTTATATATTATTCTTTTATTCTTTTACTTTTTTGGCAAAAGATTCTTTATATGTATGAGTTACAGCTGTAATACACAGATAATCATGTTGTGGGCCTGTGGCCCCTTCATCTTTATTTTTTCTTTATATATTAGAGTGTGACTTTAGAAGACCCTTCCACTTTTAACATTTTTTTAGTATTTTTATGCTTCTTTTATTTATTATTATCGGTTGGTGCTGTAAAAATGGGCACGTGAGTCATGTAATTTTGTATTATAACATTTAAATTTAAATAAAAAAAAAGTAACACAACGTTCCGGGAACTTTGAATGAAGAGTTCCGCGTTCCCGTACCACGTTCCGAGACGTCCTCGTTCCATGTAATATTGGACGGGACCCTTTCCTAAATTTAGAGATGGGTACGGGGATATGGAGAATATAAAAAATCCTATATAAATAAAAGTAAAAGTAAAAGAAATTAAAAACAAAATGCCTTTGCCTTACGTTGATATTGCCTCACCAAGTCCTCCAATCTTCCTAAAGGGGATTAAAAAAATAAAGACAAAAATAAAAAAAAGTTTTTATCTAAAAAGAGAATCTTTGTTGTACGAAGCAATAGGGAAAAATAAAGTTCTTTCACCTTCTTCACTTTCCCCTTCCTGGGAGTCTGCTACAAGACCAGAGACCACAACCGTTTCTCACATTGCCACCAACAAGTAACATGTGGGATTGCCGACGAAAAATTACACCACCATGTCCGGGAATCGGGACTACGTTTCTAACAAAAGCACCAATGTTTCAACAAGAAATTAGGTAATCTTCGACCCCAATTAATAAATCTAGGGTTTGAAAATCGAAAAATAAATAAATTTAATTGCCCATTGTGTTCGGAATTACGCTTCCAAGTAACAAAAGGCCAAATATTTCAACAAGAAAGTACGTAAGCTTCAACCCAAATTAATTAACAGATGCAGGGTTCGAAATTTGCCAAAATAAAAAAGTTAGACTTGCTTCTAAGACCTTTTAGTCTGTCGTGTCCTATTAACCTTACAAGGAT
This sequence comes from Spinacia oleracea, assembly GCF_020520425.1. Lineage (NCBI taxonomy): Eukaryota > Viridiplantae > Streptophyta > Magnoliopsida > Caryophyllales > Amaranthaceae > Spinacia > Spinacia oleracea. The sequence goes on along the minus strand of NC_079487.1, from coordinate 44,336,997 downwards.
CCGGTACACCCGACGTACGAGGGAAAAATGGCCGTGTCGAAGTAACATAGGCTTATTGTTTTGGTATCTTTAATAAATTTTACGTTTGGATATTTTGAGTAACTTTAATTAATACTTTAATCTTCAATTTTTTTAAATTTAACAACTATTTTTGTTTTTTTATAAAAAGTGTCGTATTTTTATTTGACACTTTGCATGGGAGTCATGTCTAAGAAACAAGTCAAGACACTCCTTTGACCGTGTCGGAGTATCTGCAAATATTTGGATGGAGTGCAAATATTTGGATTGGAGTGTCAGATAATCCGAGACCTTGTCAGACACGGGACCGACTTCAAATTATGCTTCTACATTGTTTAAGATCAACATCTTCTGAATCATCTTCTTTGCTAAACTTTACATTTAGAGCTGAAGGAGTGGATGCTGGTTTGCAATTTTCCTTCTTAAACTTTCATAAGATGTTTTGTGCATATTTGTTTCGGTTGATGAAGATCCCTTCTTTTATTTGCTTAATCTCCAAAACCAGAAGTTGTAAGTCATTTCAAATTGACTCATGGTATCTTGCTTAAACGCTTCTATCATAGATAAATCATTCCCAGTAATGATTAGGCATCCACATAAACAGATAAGATGATAATGTGACCCATCTTTCTTGATGTGATTCATTAGGACTCCTCTTGAAACCTTATTACCGTCAATTCTATTCTACTATACAAAGCTCGTGGAGCTTGCTTGAGCCCACATATAGCTTTCTTAAATCTCAATATTTTATCTTCTTTTCCTTCCACGACAAAACCAAGAGGTTGTTTTATATAAACTCTAATTGAAGAAATCCATTTGAATGGCAGATTTAACATCTTGCTGATAAATTTTCCCTTTTCGTTGTGAACCTAAAGCAAAAATGTTTCATTATAAACAATCCAAACTGTTGTGAATTTCCTTTCGCTAGTAGTCTGGCTTTGTGCTCTTGAATTGAACCATCTTAGATTGAGTTTTGTTTTGAATATCCATTTTACACCAATGACATCTTTGTTAGGTAATGTTTGGTTTTTCTCAATCATGCGAATTTCTTCTTTTATAGCAACTCTCCATAGTTAAAATTGAGAGGCTTGCTCATAGTTAACTGGTTCATCTATAGCGTGACAAAAAAGACACATTGTTCTAGATCAAGATCTGAAATTCTTTCAGTAGTGTCGTATATGTCTGAAGTTCTTCGAGTCCTTCTAGGAGGTGATTCCGTAGAACTACCATACTCACATATGTGAGTCAGATTCATTTGTATTATTACAAGTCTCCTCCTGCGAATGTTGACCTGTTTGGTCATTCGGAGTTGATATTAGTGGTGTAAGACAATCATATATGAGTCAGATTCATTTGAATTATTACAAGTCTCCTCCTGTTGGAATGTTGGAATGTTGGTGTTGTAATATACCTCCTTTCGATGTCATTTTGCTATCAATTACATGTTGCATTTTCATCAAAGACGACGTCTCTACTAACTTGAACTTTATGGGTAATTGGGTATATGGATTATACACCCTATATCCTTTAGACCGAGAGTAAAATACCTTTTCAGCTTTACCATCAAGTTTATGACATTTTTGCTCAGGTATATGAGTGTTAACATACGCAGCCGAACACCCTTAAATGACTTACTGATGGTTTATGTTCGGTTCATGTCGACCTTCTATTGCTTTTGTTAAGAGTTAATTTTGAAGATACACAGATGTATAGACTACTTCTGCCACAAACTTGCTAGGCATTGGCCTTTCTTTATCCTTGAGCAATGATCTTGCCATCTCCATTACAGTACACCATTTTGTTGCGGTGTATAGAAACCATTTTTTTTCTTTATGTATACCTTCCTCATCACAAAATTTATTGAACTCTAATGAGATATATTCATTGTCGCGTCTAAGACTCATTATTTGTGAAGAACTTTCTTTCTCTAACATAGTTAATGAATTTATTAAATATTTTAAAAACATCAGAACGATCTTTCATGAAGTATACCCGTGTCATCATTATCATTCATTATCATTACCCCATTGCCTCAAAGAGGCTCCCGCAAGAAGCGGGGTAAGGGGGGGTCAGGTGTACGCAACCTTACCCCTGCAATGGTAGAGAGGTTGTTTCCAATTGACCCAAAAGCGATAACGGGACGACAACGGGACGACCATCTTCTATTTCATGGAAAGGAAGCGAAGAAGTTTTAAGAGCCATTTTGATTTAGTCCATTACATCCCACCGCCAAAAGAACAAATGAATCTTTGGCTCCATCGCAAGAAGTATACCCATGTCATCTTAGAAAAATCATCATTGAACAAGATGAAATATTCGCTATCATCAACAAAAGAGTTCTCAATGGGCCACATACATTTGTATGTACGAGCTAAAATTTCTCTGTCGCTCTTCGTGCAAGTCCCTTTGGAAATGGTTGCCTTGTCATTTTTCCTAATTGACAACCATTGCAGACAACCGTTATATTTGAGATAATTGGTATACCTTTCATCATATTTTTCTGTGAAATAAGTTTTAGATTTTGGAAATTGCTATGACCAAAATGCTTGTGCCATAGCCATGTTATTTCATTTCCTTGAGCTTATTTAAAGGAAAACATTTTTGTTGCATTTTGAATTAGCAACTTGATTTCTTTGCGAATCCAATATTGCACATGATTCATCCTTAGAAAGGAAGGAATATCTATTCTGAATCATTTGAGGAACACTTAGCAAATTTTGATTTAAACCAGGGACATAACAACATATTTAATCAATTTTGTTCCTAGCTTTGTCCGATTGTACCTTTGCTTTCAGATTTTACCTATTGCTTAGTTACCCATTTTAATAGGGGTTTTAACAAATGTGTTAATGTTGGTGAGAATGTCTAAGTCGCTTGGTCATATGATGTGTGCATCCACTATATTAAGTCCATCATCTCTTTTATTACTATATCGTTTTTATTAGCATAAAAAGGTATCCTCTTCATCATTTGTCTTGTTGCTTTTCAAACTTGCATTCGCTTATTGCAAGAACAAATTTCTTGCAATAATTGCATTCAAGTTTTCCCTTGTGCCAACAATTTTTTTTTCATGACTTGTATTTTTGCAAATTTTGCGAGGAAATTTACCTTTTCAATCTTTCTCCTTATTGTTGTATCAATTATTCTGCTTGAAATCCTCTTGTATTGTGAGATTTTGAAGACGAGGGTCTATGTCTTGATTGAAAAGCTCCTTTTGGACCGTGTTGAGATGTTTCATTATCCCTAAAAGTCCACGAGAGATAATGTTGTGAGATCTTTTGCCTCTTCAATTATTTGAACACCGTATAACATCTTTTGCACCACTCGTTGATCAATAATGCTTTCACACGTGGTTGTTAATTGATTAACTAGCTCATTACTCTTGAAGAGTAATCTTTTATACTTTCATATGTTCCCATTTTTAAATGATCAAACTCAGGCTGAAGCGATTGTGTTTTCATTTTCTCGTTTCCTTTGAAATTCATTTTTCAAGGCATCTCATGCTTGTTTAGTTGATATAGCCTTCATTATTCAAGGAAATAACAAGTATGTGGTAGCTTGATGAACTTTCGCTAGCATTCACTATTCAAGGAAATAACGAGTCTGTGGTAGCTAGATGACCTTTCGCTAATGATTCTACATCTTTTTTTTGCCAATCAATTGCTCCTACAACTAGTTCTCCTCAGTTGTGTTGCCGATACGGCAATTTCACAACTTCTTCCCATGCTCTAGAGGCACGTAAAACAACCTTCATTTGAATATTCGTAATAGTCGCCATTGAATAATAGAACAACCTGTTGTTAGTTTGTGCTTGAAAATGTCATTTCCCTATTTTTTGAGAAAAAGTATTTCTATATTATGGATGAATTACATTAACGTTGCGGAAATCGTGCTAGAGCCTTCTTGATCGTTATAGCTCTTAATACCGCTGTTAGGATATTGTGCTAAATGTGCATAAATAATATATAATAAATGAATGTAACTTTTTAAATAATTATAACATGATACATTTCTTAAATTTTACGATAACTATTTTAATTACATAAACAACGTAAATAGTTTACTTAAATTTAGATGATTTTAAAACTAAATCAATAGTAATTTAGTAATATCTAAAAATAACTTGTTAATTTAGAGAGTGAAGGAGGCTCTTTTACTCTTTTAAGAGTAAAACCACTATACCACCCATTGTTTTACATCCACGAGTAATGCAGATGGTTTCCGAATGTTGTGCAGGTGTGCCCTTAATATTTAATATTGCCTCCGTTCCTTAAATTTACAAATGAAGTATGTTTATTTATTTACAAGGACCAACGGATTTATCTACCTCAACTTAATTTTTTCTTAAATCAACGTATATTTTTAATTAAATTAGACGTACTACCTCCGTTCCTTAAAGTTATTTACGCTTACTATTTGCACGGACTCCAATGCAATATTAACCACTAATATATCCAATTCCGTATGTGAAAAAATAATAAAAAGTTGATATTCTGAAAATACATAATACATACCGAAACCAATCTAACAAGATCTTACATAATGACGGTTTGATGTATATAGTAGTGGGAATTTACAGTCAAAGTTTTTATACTTTAGACAGGCGTAAAGAACTTTCTAGAACGGAGGGAGTACTTCGTATTGCTACCTCCGTTTCTGAATGATCTTTACATTTATTATTTGCACGATAATTAAAGAACTTTGGTGAATATGTGAGGGTGCGGATAACAAGTAGGGAAATTAGTGGTTATAAATTGTCCCGCAATGCAAATGGGTAAAAACTAATACTTCCTCCGTTCTTTTTTAAATGACACAATTATTTAGACACGTTTGCCAATGCAGGATTTCAAACATTAATATCTCTAATTGTGGATCGGAAAAATTATAAAAAGTTGATATTTAAATAATATTTACTGATACGAATCTAATAAGACCCCACACGATTATGTTTTTTCTTATGTATATACCACAAAAGGAAGTCAAAGGTGTTTGTGTGAATAGTGTCTAAAACGTCATTGTGTCATATAAATAAGAACAGAGGAAGTATTAAAGTAGTGTGAGTAAGTTATGGTGGACTCCTTTAATAAAATATTGTAAGTTGTATCTTGTGGTGGGAAAAATAAGGGTATGAATGTAAAATTTATATGCGCAAAATGAAACAAAGGAGAGTGTAGAGCACTTTTAGGAAATGACTAAAACAGAAAGCTTACAATATTAATTATAGAAAGAAATAGATGGGCACTGAAGAACTATACGGATAAAATGCTACTCAATATGGTGATAAAGAAGGATTGAGTTTGAAGTTTCAAACTCACCTACGATACATATATACCCATTCTAAATAATAATTTAATTTGTAGTTTATTGACTAATTTTTAAATAACTAATTTTTAAATAACTAATTTAATGTTGATGTATATGCTCAAAAGTATAAAGGGTTAATATTGAATTAAAAAGTAGTGGGTAAGAAGAATTTTTGGTCGAAAAAGTTGGTTGACATTTTAATGGTATGTCTATGAGTATATCACGTTTGGGGTGGTGGGGCAATGACAATTTTGAAATTTCCAACTCCATAAGCTACAAAACTTTATAATGGTTATATCTATAAAGGATTATATTGTAGTGTTTTATAATGTAATGAATTATGGTTAATATGTTTGCAACAAAGAGTTATTATTAATATGTGTAAAAGATTGCAATATCACTTATACATAAAAAAAATTACAAAAAACATTTTGATATGTAAATTGTACATCACACGTTAGTGATGGGGCGGGTTTGGATTTATTGGTCTTTGGAACACTCGCCCATCCTAAAAAGGTAGTCAAATTCAAATATTTTTATCAATGGGTTAATAATAAAATAAAAAGTTAGCTAAAAGGTAAGTTGGATTTTGACCAAATAAAGGGATATCAAATTGTCAATGGGGCGTGTTTTTTTGGAAGACGTCTGCTTCACCCCCTCCTCCTCGACCACGTGGGCGGGAATAGAGAAAAGTGGTGGGTGATGGAGATAAATTATTCTATGTAATTGCCTCGAGTGATGGGATGATTATAGCGGATTTTAGATATATTGGGTCTTCCCTCAGTTGCTTATTCATCTTTTAATGTATTGTGAATACATCAATATTTTTATCACTACTAACATACATATTATAAGGTACTCCACCCGTCCCAATTTAGTCATTACACTTACCTTTGCACAAAGTTTTAAGTGATAAGTGGTTGTTTGGTTATCAATTGTTATTTTATTGAAAAAGTAGATGTGATAGGAGTTAGTGGGGTATTTTTTTTAATTGAATGATAGAGGGTGTGGGGACAAAAAAAAATTAGTGGGAAGAGAGAGACAATATAATAATTGTGGGGTCATTCCTAATTTAGAAATGTAACGACTAATCTGGAACGGACGAAAAAGAAAAGTGTAACAACTAATCCGGGATGGAGGGAGTATTTTTTTTAATTACTCGATTACTCTAATCACATAACTGAATTGTCGAATGCTCTAGAATGAGTTTTAAAGTGCAAAACTCTCTTACCCAAAAAAAATGTCGACTCTAGGGTTAGGCTTGAGGCATGTGTGGATACACGTGTGGGTGATGGAATGGGGATATATTTTATTAGCTAGGCGGGGAGTGGGATAGGACAAGTTCATATCTATCACGGTGAAGGGGATGAGAAGTTTCGGCGGGTACAGGTGTGGAGGGATCATCCTCCACACTAGCCCCGCCCCGACTCAAAGTCATCTCTAGCCGATAAAGTACATAGTGAGCTTAGGTGTTAAGTGAACGGGAAATGATGTAGATGGCAGGGTGAGTATTAGATGGGTGAGTATTAGATGGGTGAAAGGGGAAAAAAAATTTATTTATGTATCCTCATTTTATTTTATTTTTAAATAAATAAGACCAGAATGATCTATCTAGCTTTATTTTGATGATAATTGCATGTGATTATAAGTTAGATGTCATGAAAATTTGATATTCGATTATAAAATCGTTCTTCTGTGCAATAAAATTAGAATGTTGCTTTCATTAGAAAAGAACTAGATTTTAGCCCGTGCAATGCACGGATTCTATAAATTTTTAAATTAAAATAAAACTCTTATATATACTAAGTATTATAGTTTATATATTAGATTAGATTATTTTTTATTTTGGATTGAATTTCATTTTATATTTATTTTTTAATTATCGGAGTATTTGATTTGGGTGAAATTATATATGCGTAATATTAATAATTATTTAATAAAAATATCTATCTGGCACTTGATTATTTATCTACATGGCACTCGACTTTTTTAATTCAAAAATAATTTCTAAGTCTTATTTTTCATTGGTTGAAACCATTAGATTTCCTACGTGGCGCTCTAATAGTGAATTAATGTTTGATTTTGGATCTAATTTTATTTTAGATTAGTGTTTGATTTTTGATAAATTTTATTTTAGATTTATTTTCTAATTATAAGAGTGTTTGATTTTGGATGGAGTTGTATACATTAGTAATTATTAATTAAATATCTATGTGGCACCTAATTAATTATCTACGTGTCACTCAATTTTTTAATTCAAAAATAAATTAAAAATCTTATTTTTCATTGGCCGATACCATTAGTAATCCTAGGTGGTGCTCTAATATTTCCGCAAATATGCCTCATATATATATATATATATATATATATATATATATATATATATATATATATATATATTAGATTTCAATGTCAGATCTTGATTGTTGTATTTGTTAGCTGTTTTTATCTAATATTATTCCCTTACTTTTGTCAAACAGACTTTCTTCATGAGGTCGGCCTCATTTGAGAACAAGGGTAAAGAGGTTTTAATTCTTGGTTTCTAGTTGATTATCATTACACATAGCTAGAAAATTTACAATAAAGAATCCATGGTAATTTGCTAGTTAAATTCCCAGCCCTAACTAATCAGAAACCAAAACAACTGAAACAAACCCATTTCCTACCACACCAAACAAGGGAGTTTGAACTACTAACTATAGTTCCAATTACTAATTTCTGGTCACCAATGTCCACACCTCTATAGTTCTATTCCTGCTATTTGAACGCCATCGATAAAAAGCACGCAGCCAAAACCACAAGTTACATACCGTCAATAGGCCGACTTCAAGCAGCTTAAAGATAGAAGTATAGGACTAAGATGTACTATAATTGACTAAGCTAAACAACTGAGATTGACAGGCTCAAAAAAGTTATTGTTCCAACCTTTAACAATGGAAAAGAGTCAACACATGGTGGATAGCCGGATAGGTGTATCAACACAGGAAGTTCATAGCATTCCATAAGAAATATTTCGACTCCGAAATACCGGTACTTCAACTTTAAGCCAAACAGAGTGTCAAAATAAAATGGTCGAGATAAATACTAAACCATCCAAGACCTCTAGAGTCTAGATATATATTTTAGTTTTCAGGAAATGCCCTTCTCCATCCATAGCTGCTAAAGTATCGTCTAATAAATCCTATATGAGATGATGTGGAAAATGAAGCAACAATGATGGTAGGATTCCACTAAAGAAACCAAAATAGCTAATACAATTGCCTTTTTTAGACAGCTCCCTTCAACTTATTGAGGTTCTCAAAAAGGACAAGAGTTCCTGAAAGGGACATAATACTTCCAATGAATTGATCTAGCTCAAGAAAATTGAAAAGATTTCTTGCACTAAAATGAGGAAAGACCACTCAACCACTGTGCAATACTGATCTTAATTTGCACTTGAGCGTCCAAAACTCAACAGGCGATACAAAAAGGTAGAAAAGAGACTATATATAACTTCTCCTATGTTCTAAAGTATAATTTAATTACCAGATACTAGCAACAGAGTGCACACTTTACATCTCTGGTATACAAGAGGACGAGAGAGAGAGGGAGAGAGAGAGATAGCAAGCGATTGAGAAATTCACTTAGTCATTATTAAAATTACTATACACAGCACATATGTAATTCACTTTGTCCCTTTTCAGTATTGCTTATAATTTTGGGGGCTCAAAATAATTGTTATATATTTCCAACATTAAAGCTTTTGATAATTTTCCTATAGTATCCTCACTACTATTACGCACTTTATTTATCTTCTTCCTAAAATATAATCTTTTCAACTCCCATTACCTCTCCAATAATAGTCAATTGGACACTTTGGTCGCTTTGTCTATTGGTTTATCCTCATTAATCCGCATGCATAATTATTAACGTCTAATTAAAAAGAGTTAAAATTAGGATTATCGATTACGAAAACTTACAAAGTGCAGTAATACTAGGCATCACATTTGCTTCTCTTAAGAGCACATCAATTGCTTCTTTCTTGCTCATATGTAGTTGAAGGCATCGCTCAATAAGATTTTTTACCTGCCATTGCAAAAATGGGTCAACCCAAGATATAGATATCACTCTTTCATTCAATTAAAATATTGTAGCCAATAACATCTTGAGCCCTCAAGGGGTGTTGAAAAGAGTGAAATTGAGAAATCAATGCTCAATTCCTGAACTACCAGGGCAGGAAGATTAGACCACTCACCACTTCATACCATAATCGTTCCCACAGGAAAAGAAGGGTAGACAGCTGGTGCATACAATAAATCTTAAAGGAGCATAAAATATGCAAACAATGCAAAGCTATTACAATGCCTTCAGATAGATGATGGAGACACTATTTCCCTAAAAACATGGATTGAGTTTCAACTTTTGAATAATATCATGTTTCTAAGAAATACTTCCTGTTTCCAAAATTTTGGGATCCGAAATTTCAAATTTAAGAAACTTAGATCAAGTCACTAATTTTGAACAAGCTGCCAAAACATCCACAGACAAAATATGGCACCCGAAATGTTAAAAAAAAAGGCCTTAAATACTTCACATCCCCGGATAACAGACTAGTAGTAATCAGAGCTGTATGCAATTATGCTCTGCCACCATTTTGGCAGGGGGAAAAAACCTTAAAGTTATGATCCATAAACATACTGCGATTACCTGCACGCTACTACAAGTTTGCAACACCATACCGCCTTTTTCTCTAGCCTGTTCTAACAGGATTTACTTTTTCAAGTCCAAGGGGTGTTATCATTGATTCAGATAACTATCTGCATTGGCGAATACCGTGTGAGAGTTTATTATTTCATTCATGTACATGTGTTTTGATAAAATATACTTTCTCCGTTCCTTAAATATTGCACCATGGTTGACTTTATGATTTCCAACACATACTAAAATATATGTCAATACGAATCTAAGAAGACCCCACATGCCTACAAATTTCTTAGGTATGAATCACAAAAGATGACCAATGTCATTCATTTGCAATGTCATTCATTACCGGAAAAAATCGAACATAATTATGATCTTTCTATGTGAAGCCAAACCCCAAAACTGAATAAGAGATGAAGGGTAAAAACAAGCAGCTCAAAACCATATAAACTCATTTGTTTCCTAAAATATGGTAAGAAACAATTACTGTCCCTTTAGAAACCTTGTCAAATATTTTGCCTACATTTGGAAATAATATCCCTTGAAATCCACCATGCAACCGATATAACAAATAGATCATGAATAAAAAACTCCAGTAAACTGCATCACCGCATACCAATTGTAGGTCATCACTAGAGAGCCGTCCGACGTCCCCACCTGACATAACTAAAAGTCTCAAGAAATCCAGACAGAAGATACTTGCATAACAGTTATATCCCCTGTCTGCGAGACTTAAGGTACACCAAGCTCAAATCTGTGTACCCTGGATATCATAACCAAAAAATGGCAGCACGGAATCAGACATTATTACACAGTTAAAAATGATTTGATAAAACAACAACCACCAGCAGAACTGTTCATAAATTCCAAGACCAATGCCAATAAGAGGCCTACGCAAAAAAGATACATGAGTTGACACAGAAGTTGGAGATGTTCTCAAAATCAATAATAAACTCAGACCATGTTACCACCTTTCTTCTCTTGGGACAAGAAACACACAATCTAACAGCTCGAGAAACAAAAACCAGTAATTAAAATCCAGCAATGACCAAAGCATGGGATTTAACAGGCAGTTTGTTTGTAGTAATAACATTAAACTTACATAAAACAAACCAAATCAACATAAAGATGAAATCATCAATGTCATCTAAAAACACTTGCATCATAAATACTGAAGTCACATTTTCAATACCGAAGTTATTGTTATAAAGCCCTATCATTTTAAGACAACAAAAAACCAATCTGTTTGCATTAAGAATGATCTCAACGAGTCAGCGCAATTTAGCTAATTTTTTCCCTAATTCCTTTGAATTTTGATTCTATTGCATTTTCTTTTTTTTGCTCAGTTTCCCTTTCAAAAAAATATTTTATAAACAATTTCAAGCAAAATTAAGTTCTAGTTTCGACGGAGTTAGAGTGTGGATTGAATAAATATCCGGACGGTGTCGGAAACTTTGTAAACTCTTAATCGTAATTGAGCTTTGACGTCAAAATAATAATAAGTAATAATTACTGCGTACAACTCCGTTAATTTATTTATTTCGCTTACTAGAAACAAAATCGTCTGAATCATCATAATCTTAACACGAAAACGACAGCCCATACAACACATGACCAGATTGACCACCCTGATCACCATACAAATATCATCTCTATCTCCCTAAATCCTTAAACCCTTCAAAATTAAACAAATTATACGGTAGGGTTTTAAATTCACCAAATTGATTATCTTCAATTAAATAAAAAAAAGAACAAACAATATGAGAAATTAAACAAATAATCTGTACATATATATATATAAGAAAATCTAAAAAAAAATCCAGATCAATTATCACAAACAAAAAAGAAAACCCGACAAAAAAACCCAAAGAACAGAAGGCAAAATTATCAACTTACAAAAACAAAAGGAGGAGAGAGAAAGACCTGAGAGAAGTAGCTTTGAGTGGCGAGGGAAAGAGACGAAGGTTGATGAAAGGGAGATTTAGAGAGATAAAGTAGAGAGGGGAATTATGGGAGAAGATGATGATGATGATGATGGAGGAATGATCTTTATGGCTGCGCTAACATGTGGAACGTCTTAATATATTCTGTTTATTTTGTGGACCCCGCATACCCTATTTGTGTAGGACCACAAATAACCCGGACCCTTTGTTGCAAGGGTGAGACCGTGCGACTTGTTCTACGGAGGGAGTGTACTATTCTCCGTATTTGTTTTGGCCTCTTCGGGGTGAGTCAATTTCAACACTCAGTTTGAGTACGGTCCTAATGATGATTGTGAAAGAGGATTTTATTGTTTCCTTGGGATTTTTGTTTTCTTAAAATTTGCTTACGTCAAAATTAATTTTTTGTTTGAAAAATACTGCCTCCAGTTCTTTTTGTCATTTACGTTTTGTGTTATGAACGTGATTTAATGATTAATTGATATGCATTGAGATTTCTGTATTTTTTATTTAAACAAGACAAATTACGTTTATTTATAATATTTTCACTTTTATAAAAAAAAAAAATGACATTGTGAAAATGGGAAGATGTCAATGGAACAGTGTGAGAGATTAAATGTGCCAATAAATTTAATTGGTTAAAATAATCCTTTGGCACAAACTTTGATAGAATATTAAGACATTTATGTGATAATATAAAGGTAATTTGGTGAAACACTACCTTTAAGTTTGGTGGTTTTGTGAATTGCTATCTTTTAAAAAGAAAATTATATTTTACTACCTTATAAGTTTGGCTTGTTTGACTAACACTACCATTTGATGTTTTTCGTTAATGTTTTCCGTTTTTAAACTCCACTACAACGGCTATAGTATATGGCAAATGAACAAAATAACAACTGAAAAGAGATATTTTAAAGAATATAAGAAATACACGACGGAAAACATTAACGAAAAACGTCAAATGGTAGTGTTAGTCAAACAACCCAAACTTATAAGGTAGTTAAATTTAAAAAAGTTTTTGTAAGGTAGCAATTCACAAAACCACCAAACTTAAAGGTAGTGTTTCACGATATTTCCTAATATAAATGCAAAGATCCGCAATGTAAAGAATAAAATGGAACACCCGAAATGGAATACGTAAAGAACAAAAGGCGATAGTTCCGTGACTTCCTACATGTGACAATTTCATTTTTTTTTTGGTAAATAAAGATTATATTAATACCAAAAGAGAAGCTTAAGTACATCGTCGGTACACCATTCCTCCTACACAAGATACACGGATTTCAGAGTCCAAGTTCCCCCACCTTCTAGGAAGGGTTGAGAACAAGATCCTCAAACAAACAACTTACACTATGTAAATCAAGTCTCACTTTACATCATTACAACAACAAGCTACCTTAAAAAATATATTTCTAAAAACAACACCTGGATTTTCACAGCTCCCAGTAAAAAAAAAAATTCTTTTTTATCCAGATTGCGTACATAGCTTCTGAAAAACCCGTTCCGTGCAGTTGCTTGATGTGTTATTTTTTCCTACAAGCTTTAGCACCTTCCTGCACTTCTAGAGCCAAAAGAAGTCCAGATCTTCCCAACTTCTAAATATGTAAGATGCTATTCCAAATCCCAACAGAATATGCACATTGAAAAAATAAATGGTCCATGCTTTCAGCAACAACATCACATAAACATACATACCATCAGTTTGAACTCTCCACTTTAAAAGTCTGTCTTTTGTAGAAAAATAGCCAGCCAAGTAATGAAAATGTTTTTAGGACTTGCTAGGTTATTGGAGTAGATTCGTTTCCAAGGGACAACAATGCTAGGACCTCTGGCGCTCTTATAAAGTTGTCGTACAAAAAATTTATTACCTTTCTGAAAATGTGTTAAATGATCTTGATGTTGAAACATTTCTCTACAACTTAGCACCTTTTTAAGAGTCCGTGAAGGACAAAAGGCACCATCATGGATCAAAATCCCTTGATCTAATGTGGTAGGAGTGAAGCCATCAAATCCATAGTTCATCATGCTTAAGAGAAACTACCTAGGATAATTTACAGCGTGCAGCTTTGTTCCATAGAGGGAGACTAACAAGTTCCAACCACCAACAGATTTAGGTAAACAAAGGTGCTCCCAATCTACGAGAGCTCTTTTAGAATTATCAGAGGCTCCAGTCCACAGGAAGGTTCAGCAGATTCTCTGAACCTCCTTTAGTACTTTTTTGGGTAATAAAAAAATATGGCTCCAATATACATGCACACTTAAACGTACACTTTTGATCAACTGAATTATGCCAGCATAAGATAATTGTTTAGCAGCCCAAGATCTAACCCTTTGAACCATGTTCTCAATGAGAGATTTGCGCTGCAAAAAAATCATCTTGGTAGATGCAAGAGGAATCCCTGAATACTTGAAAGGGAGAGTTCCCACTTCCATTTACAAAACTTCTCTCACAGCATTCTGAACATCATCATGAACCCCACAAAAATTAGATGGAACTTTTGTCTAAATTAGCTTCGAGGCATGAAGCTTTAGAAATTTTCATAAATGCAAAAAATATGCTCATTAACATGGAATCACCTCTATAGACCATTAAAAGATCATCCAAAAAAATTAAGTGAGTAATTTGGAGTCTCTCACATTTGGGATGAAAATTGAAATTAGGATCTAAACACTTTTCAACCATACTTCATGAGAGATATTCCATTCTAAGAGAAAAAGGAAAGGATATGATATAGAGGATCACCTTGCCGTTGTCCTTTTTTTGCTTGGAATGGGGAACTAGGCTTACTGTAGACACCTACTTTTGTCCCCATTCCCGAAAGGGAAGGTTCGATGATGAGAGCATAAATCTCCACTTGACAACGCATCTCCTATAAAATAACGAATCTCGATCACCCCTTTTCATTTCACCCGAAACCTGCTATTTATAGAAACCTGCTATTTATGGAAACCTGCTGAAAATAGTAACTGCCGTAATGGGTAGTTGTTAAAAGTGGCAAGTCATAAAAGATAGAAACCTGTCAGAATTAGGTGTTGCACTCCAACATAAATCCCAAATGAGATAGAGATTACGAGATAATCCTATTCCTAATATGATTCGAAAATAAGAGTCACGTATTAATTAAAATCCTAACGAGCCTAGAGTTCGTAACGGGCCCATACGCATTCCGTCACAAGGTTAATACGCACTAAAAGACTCGATTAAGTCTCAAACACTCCGGATTCTAGGAAACCGAATCTGACTAAGAAAACAGCCCAGATCCTATTTTCAACGCCTGGCTCTGGGCGCCGAAATCTTCGGCGCCCAGGCCTGGGCGCTGAAATTACTTGGGACGTGTTCTTTCCTAATTCCTCGTGGATTAGAGCTCTACAATTCTATCTTTCCACGAACTCTTTTCTATAAATATAGCCCAAGTTCGAAGTGAAAAAAACAATACACAATATTATTCTGAGTGTTGACTCTAAACCCCTAAGCCTAAGCCTCACGCTGCAAAAACTGATCACGCGTTCTGTCGCAATCGATCCATAAATCGAACAGAACGTATCCTGTCCCATAACTTGAGATTCGTTAAATAAAAGGAGAAATAGCAAAGTCAAAGTGGTTAGTTTTCTGAGAACCGTGACGCACCTCTCAAGGGTGCGTCGTAATGTGTCCCTTTTCTATGATTTAATTGCTTTCCTCGCCCTTTTTATGAACTGTTAAACTAACTAAGTGTTAGGTTATGATACATATGACATTTACATAGATCATGCGGAAACAACCATTAACCCAGGAAACATATTATTTACACATAATCATATAGCATAATTAGATGCATACTCTTTGTTGCGTGCCCTCCCTAGCTGCGCCCGAACCGAACAAGAACAAGTCTTTTAGGACTCCAAGTGTCGTCCCT
Source organism: Spinacia oleracea (assembly GCF_020520425.1). Lineage (NCBI taxonomy): Eukaryota > Viridiplantae > Streptophyta > Magnoliopsida > Caryophyllales > Amaranthaceae > Spinacia > Spinacia oleracea. Next base: position 44,321,159 of record NC_079487.1, on the reverse strand, counting down.
CCGTAGATAGTCCACAGCACGTCCGGATCCGCCTTAAGATTGACCAACTAGAATCGCCCTTAAGGTACTAGAAAATTTCGGCACTTTTGAGCAAGATGTGTGTTTGATTTTCTCTCAAAAACTCACTTTCGAATACTTTGAAACTTGTGTATAAATTATGACCCCTAGGCCTTTATTTATAGAGTTATGGAAAAGGAATCGTAATCCTAGTAGGATGCGAATTAATTGGAATTAGAATCCTACATGAATTCTATTTAATTAATTTATCCAATTAGGAATAGACATTTAATCATACACTGACTCTTGCAGATTCAGGAATCACGCATGAGCACAAACTCACACACACACGGCAGCCACAAGGGCTGCCCATGCGCGTGCGAGCAGCAGCCCGCGTAGCACGGCCCACGCAGCCGCGGCCTCTTGGCGCGCGCTGGGCCTGCCTTGCGGTAGGCCTGGCCGCTGCCTTGGCTGGGCTTTGTGGCGCGCATGCTTGCTGGGCGATGGCCCCGGCTTCGTGCTGGGCCTTCGTCCGGCAAGCCTCGTCCGATGCTAATTCGTACGATACGCTTCCGATTAAATTTCCATTTCCGGAATCTATTTCCGATACGAACAATATTTAACATTTCCGATTCCGGAATTAATTTCCGTTTCGAACAAATATTTAATATTTCCGTTTCCGGAATTATTTTCCGATTCCGGCAATATTTCCGATTCTGACAATATTTCCGTTTCCGGTAATATTTCCGATTCTGGTAATATTTCCATTTCCAATAATATTTTCCGATACGTACCATGTTTCCGTTTCCGGTAACATCTACGACTTGGATAATATTCATATTTCCGATACGATCCATATTTCCGTTTCCGGCAATATCATCGTTTCCGGAGTATTCATTTCTTGCCTGTGACGATCTTAGCTCCCACTGAAACCAAGATCCGTCGGTTCCGAATATTCATAGATGGAGTATTTAATGCCATTAAATACTTGATCCGTTTACGTACTATTTGTGTGACCCTACGGGTTCAGTCAAGAGTAAGCTGTGGATTAATATCATTAATTCCACTTGAACTGAAGCGGCCTCTAGCTAGGCATTCAGCTCACTTGATCTCACTGAATTATTAACTTGTTAATTAATACTGAACCGTATTTATTAGACTTAACATAGAATGCATACTTGGACCAAGGGCATTATTTCCTTCACTAAGTCTGATTGTTCTATCACGCCTAATAAATATGATATTTTTGGGAAATTGGATTATCATGCTAGGTCCCTTAATACAATCTAAATCAGATAATCGCGCTCGATCTAGTACTATATGTTGCATATTGTTAAAATCAACTAAGATTAGTTTAATAGTTAACACATGTCCCTTCAATTATTTATGCTGAGCTAGTAAGGATATCCTGCCTCTGGAGTTATCGACGAGCGAGTACTCCTCTCGGTAGTTACATTCCCCCGAACCCTCAATCTCTACCTTGCGGCAGTCTAAGTGGGGGCTAACTGTAGACACCTACTTTTGTCCCCATTCCCAAAAGGGAAGGTTCGATGATGAGAGCATAAATCTCCACTTGACAACGCATCTCCTATAAAATAACGAATCTCGATCACCCCTTTTCATTTCACCCGAAACCTGCTATTTATAGAAACCTGCTATTTATGGAAACCTGCTGAAAATAGTAACTGCCGTAATGGGTAGTTGTTAAAAGTGGCAAGTCATAAAAGATAGAAACCTATCAGAATTAGGTGTTGCATTCCAACATAAATCCTAAATGAGATAGAAATTGCGAGAGAATCCTATTCCTAATATGATTCGAAAGTAAGAGTCACGTATTAATTAAAATCCTAACGAGCCTAGAGTTCGTAACGGGCCCAGACGCATCCCGTCACAAGGTTAATACGCACTAAAGGACTCAATTAAATCTCAAATACTCCGGATTCTAGGAATCCGAATCTGACTAAGAAAAACAGCCCAGACCCTATTTTCAACGCCTGGCTCTGGGCGCCGAAATCTTCGGCGCCCAGGCCTGGGCGCTGGAATTACCCGGGTACGTGTTTTTTCCTAATTCTTTGTGGATTAGAACTCTGCAATTCTATCTTTCCACGAACTCTTCCCTATAAATACAGCCCCAAATTCGACGTGAAAAGAACACATACAATTATATTCTGAGTCTTGACTCTAAACCCCTAAGCCTAAGCCTCACGCTGCAAAACTGATCACGCGTTCTGTCGCAATCGATCCATAAATCGAACAGAACGTATCCCGTCCCATAATTTGAGATTCATTAAATAAAAGGAGAAATAGCAAAGTCAAAGTGGTTAGTTTTCTGGGAACCGTGACGCACCTCTCAAGGGTGCGTCGTAATGTGTCCCTTTTCCATGGTTTAATTGCTTTCCTCGCCCTTTTATGAACTGTTAAACTAACTAAAATCTGATTGTTCGATCATGCTTAATAAATATGATATTTTTGGGAAATTGGATTATCATGCTAGGTCCCTTAAAACAATCTAAATCAGATAATCGCGTTCGATCTAGTACTATATGTTGCATATTGATAAAATCAACTCAGATTAGTTTAATAGTTAACGCATGTCCCTTCAATTATTTATGCTGAGCTAGTAAGGATATCCTGCCTCTGGAGTTATCGAAGAGCGAGTAATCCTCTCGGTAGTTACAGTCCCCCGAACCCTCAATCTCTACCCTGCGGGTGTACGTGGAGCGATCCCCACCACCAGGGATCACAAGGGAACCTACGGCCGTCGTGGTCAAACATAATTGCACTCCCTTTATGTCACGATAACCGGGTTTTGTCAGTTTTTCTCATTGTCGTTAAAAACTGAATGGCGACTCCTATATTACTAGTCAATTGGGTGTAAACTCACAGGAAATCCAATTACACTTGATTTGACAAAAAGAAGCGTCACACCCACGAGGGACGAGGTCACGCATTAGCCTCGTGCTTTTTCGACCCCCTCACAGTGGCGACTCCACTGGGGATAGTGAAGGAAATACTTGTGCTTGTAGGTAATCAAAATAGCCGAAGGGTGAAACGATCCTACCCCGCGTTTATTTCCCCATCAAGTTGGGACGACCTGAAAATCAGCATATTAATGTGAACGGACAGAACCGCATGACGAATCTTGGCTCCCTTGGATGTTTCATCTCGGGAGTCGGGACTAAGGATACCCATCGCCAACCGGGGGGTGCATACGCTTCGAATGTTGTCCATTCGGCACTTTCGCTAGTAGTACACCCGTCCCAAACCCAATCGCTCACCCATTAGGTCCTTCTCATTGGTGCATGCCCCCTTGGCTTACATCGTGATTGGCCTCTTGGGCAAAATTCGTCTGTTGAAGGCACTACCTCGACCGGGGCATGTGTTGGATTTGCGATAGAAGCGGTACCAAGTCAAGCGCAAATAACTACCCATAGAAGCCTATCATAAACTACATGACATATTATTATTGCCTCATGATGGAATGTTAGTTATGTGTAGCGAAATATATGATTGTGTGTGACAAACTATCCTAGAAAAACCAACGACCTTAAAAATTGCCCAAACATTCATAAACCAATTTGCCAAAGAGTTATACCGAAATACGTGTTCCGCAAACCCGAACGATCGCCACAAAATAAGCGACGCTCGGGATGGCTTGTAACGAATCCCACAAACGCTGCACAACGGGTAAAGGACGTTATTGGGAAAGCACGCAAAATCGAAGTCGCATAAACAAAAGTAGACGCAAACAGAAAACGAGAACCAGCCAGGGACGCATTTTCAACGCCCCTGGCTGGGCGCCAGAATTTCTCACGCCCGACGCTGGGCGCTGAAGTTGCTGCTTGGCCTTCTGGTCAGGCGCAGCAGCCTCGGTGCCCGCGAAAAAGAAAACACGTAGCAAAAAAACCGTTCGTAAAAAAAAAAATTGCTGCGAAGGCGTAAGAAAAGCACTCGATTCTAAAAGCGACTTAAAAAATAAAATAAATAAATAAATAACTCTTTGCGTCGTTGTTAGGCCTCCTACGACGACAATGCTCGGCACCAAAACCGAACATGCTAATAACTATGAATGTCACACGGGCAAGTGTTTCGAAAATCCAAAGAATGACCAAAAAAAAACCAAAAAGTGTACCAATAAAAGAAAGAGCGAAAAACCAATAGAGAGAGTCGAAGTCTAGACTAAGTAATACTTGAAACTTTGGGGCCTAAAATTTAGCTTATCTTATGCATAAGACTGGTCCTGCCACTTGGTGCCAATCTGAAAATCAAAGGTTAGTGCGTCTCGAAGTTACATCACCAACGCAAGGTTTAGTAACTCCAAGCTCCATCCGTCATTCCCCATTTCAAGGATCTCCGCTCCCCCAAACTCGATTCGCACCCTCAAACATGTCTATAGAAGAGCTACAGAACCAAATAACCCAAATGGCCCTGCTCGTGAACCAACTAAAAATGGAAAACGAATCCTTAGCGGCTGCGCAAGCCAAACATTTTGCATTACTGGTCATTTGGCCTCCTGAAACCGAATTAGCCCAAAAATTCATTGACAATCTGGACCCAACTTACAAACAACATCTTAGATACTTGAGCCTTGATACCTTCAAGAGGGTTTATGATATGGGAATAAAGATCGAGGATGACCTCACAAAAACAGTACAAAGCAAACCTGCATACAAGAGTAGCACCTACCGCAGGGGCCCCATGCCCCAAGCCCAAAAGGTCCATGCTGTAACCCGAAGGAGCCCGGGAAGGTGGACCCGAAATCGAAAGTTTGCCCCACTCGGGTCGACTCTAGTACAAGCTTTCCAAAGACTAACCAATTAGGGAAAACTAAGGCCCATAGGCCCCACACCCGACCCTCCAGTCAAAAATAAGCACTGGGTCGAGGGCGCTCGCTGCAAGTTCCATCAAGGGAATGGGCATGATACTGAAAACTGCTGGACACTAAAAAACACGATCCAGGATATGATAGAGGAAATAATACCTCTCCCCAACGTTGGAAAACCCAACAACAACAAGAGCCCACTCGACTCTTGTCACATCTCTCTCGACCTACCAGAAAATGAGAACTTCGACCCTACGGTGTACATTACACCTCAAGGTGCACCACTCGCTGTGGTCCCTATGGATCAAATCGAGAGAGAAGTATGCGGTGTGTGGGATGATGATGCTGAAGATATCTACCTGTCTCAAGAATCGGGCCGGGACCTCTTTACTGAAACTTGGCCCAGATTTGAAGTTTCCCATGACTGCCACACCTTGGATGAGGCACCCCACCTCACCAAGACTAAAACAGCTGAAATATTGGACAACCAGGCTCTATGGACACGAATCGAGGCCTATGGAGGACGAGACTGTGATGACTACCCTAGCTTTACGAGATGAAGGTTTCGATCCAACCCGGTTAATCTCTCCGGCATCAACACTAGAAGAGATCGAGAACGGATGGGTGAAGACATATCAGTGGGTCAATGCAAAAGGAATAGAATTCAAGATGAGTACCGGTGAAGGACCAAGGTTTTACGAGACTAAACCCAAGGCTTGAGCCACATAGAGCACCTTAGTAAAAAGCGCCTAGTAGTTCTTTAGATTGGTAGAAAAAAATAATAAAGACTTTAGATGGTCCTAAGACCCCTTAGAATATAGGTCAATTTTATTTCAGTGTGTTTTCCTTACTTTCCAAATTAATAAAGGCGTAATATTTCTCCTAAAATTTTATTCTAACACTAAGTAAGCACCAAATGTACTTGCAAAATACAAAAATAAAGAGGTGGCCCACTCTAGGCCCAATAAACAAGGCCCACTCGGTCTTGAAATCGTGCCATGGGAACCAATTCCCGAAATCCACAAAATAAATCGTACCATCCCCTTCATATCCCCAAAACATAAAGGTCACCCAGTTTCATCATAAAAGTCAATCCATGCAACCCAAAGAAATCGAAGGAAATCAAAATCCAAAACAAATGCAAATGTTGCTTAAAAAGGGAATTAATAAAATGTAACCCCACCATACCCTTCATTAACGACACGCACCTTAACCCACCCAAAAGCCTACACAAAGATCTTCATAACTCCCGCACCCTAACTCCATTTTCAAAGCCGTTTCGAGTCACGAATAGAAAAAATTAATCCGGACAAAAATGCATCTCACGCTAACAGTCAAAAAAGCCTTCGAAATAGCCTCAAAATCAATTTTTATACAAGTAAAAAAGCAAAGCACTAAAACGAAGAAAAAATGAAATAAATGCAAGAACATGTGAAGCAAAGCATCAAAAGCGACCGCCAGAAATCATTTTCAGCGCCCAGGGCTGGGAGCCGAAATCTTTGACGCCCCAGCCTGGGCGCTGAAACTCTCTGCCTGCCTAATTTTTTTTCCAGAAGTGCTCGTCATTTTATCCGCACATAACGGAAAAATAACGAACACTTGGGGGGTACAACAAGTATCCAAATAGGTTTACCAAATAATATAGCCATACAAAAAATAGTCGAATTTCATTTTTACGCGACTTACGGCAAAAAAACGGCATAATACTTCACTCATTTGACCGGTTAAGTAATATGCTTCCACCTCAGGGCATATCTATTAAAATCCGGCATCCTAGAATTTATTCTAGCTAGAACTACGCGCGACCTGATTCTGACAAGATACGTAGGAAATCCTTACCAAGGATTCGGTCCAATAAAAAAAAACATATATAAATTGTGCAAAAAGTGTTAGACATATAAAAATATAAAAAAGAGGAGAAACAAAAAATGAAAAATGAAAAATAAAATACGCCTTTATTGAAAAATAATAAGAAGGAAAACAAAGTGCTAAGAAATGAAAAAATAAACACAACTGAAATAAATAAAGGGCACCTACACCCTAGCAAGAACTACACTACTCTAGTTCTTCTGGATCATCAAATAAAGTCTTGTAGAGGGCAATGTTCGCAGGATCCACCCCCAAAGTCTTCTGCGCTGCCCCTATATCAATCTCCATAAGAACCGGCTCCTGGACACTAACTTCCAAAGATGCCAAGGCTTTAGAAACATTCTCGGTTATAGCCCGCTCAGCCTCAAGGGCACAGACAATGGTGGGAGAAGGATTATTATCATCAACTAGACTAGTCACTGTTTCTACAGGCGGCTGAGCCTTCCTAACCCATACATTGTTCCGGCGACGATCTCCGCGAGAGCCTGCACTTCTTTTAACAACAGCAGGCCCCTTCATGTTAGGCTTCTTTTTAGGCCTAGAAATGGAACGGGGAGGAACTTCCTTTCGCTTTCGATCCGGACGAGCTTTCACAGTCTTAATACCATGGGTGCGAGGATTGGCAGAATCACGACCCTCATATCTGACCCGAATGCGAGGTATCAAAAGCTCAGCCGGCTCCCCATTTCGAGCCTCGGTCCTCACGGCCTTATCATCGGAGCTCATCCACAACTTGTAGTTTTCAGAAAGACCCACAAAGCCATTTGTAGCTACGGCCCAACGCGGGAGACCATCATAATACTTAGCCCACGCTTGAACCCGTGCTTGTGAAAAGGCCGCTACTTTAGGTGGTACCGTATCAGAAAAGGGGATAGTCTACCTTAAACCGTATTGACGCATAACTCGGTAAGGGAAAATATAAATGGGCCAAGATAGCCCCAACAAGGAAACATAAACCGATACATCAGAACCCCCCGTCATAGTAGTCAAACCCCACCACGGTACCACCCACTTAATAGAACAGATACCATGAGTAAAGAAGGAGGCCCACTCGGCCTCGTCCTAGCCTCAGTGCAAATATTTTCGGTTACCCAAGGCTATAGGGCGATAATGTTTAGGATCGGCAGGAGTTTCCAAGAGCCTAAGCCGTTCCATAAGCCAAATCTGCAAAAAAAAACGGGTACGATCAGAAAAAAAATAATAATAAGAAAATGGTTCCTGGGGCGCAGTTTCAACGCCCAGGACCAGACGCCGAAAATTCTAGCGCCCAGCCCTGGGCGCTGAAACTCAGCCCCAAGGAAGAGCGAATAAAAAATATGCAAAAAAAATGTATACGTGCGCAAAGAAAAATCGATTACCTGCAGCAATAGGGGGTTCCCTTAAAATATTCAGATTTGGCATCCTTCTTCAGCTCATCCACACTCAGCAAAGTCTCGGCAACAACCAACGGCATAATAGAATAGCAACTTTCCATCTGGCTAATCAAGGGGATCAACCTTATGTCACTGGACTCACCATTGTTATTCGACAGCAAATAATGATTCAACAAGCAAAATACAAGGGCTCGAATGTTCAATTTCTGTTCGGTCATATTCTTACTTGGCCTAAAGTGATGTTTTACAAGTTTTGCCAAATTAACCTCATCACCTACAACAATTTCAGCAAGCATGTTAGCATCTAGTCCTAGGAAAGTCCCTATGGTTGTTTTACCCTCTTCAATAGTGCCAGGAGTGGCAGGGGTAGCATTAGTAGGATAACCAAGGATCGCAGCAAATTCATCTGGCAAAGGACATATTTCGTTGCCCCGAAAGACAAAAACATGATGATCGGAATCCCGAAAGCTTAGGGTTGCATGCAGAAAATTATAGTCAATGTTAATTTGTTGTAAGCCTAAAAGTGCCTCTAAGTGGTATTCTTTCAACAAAGCCTTTTCTGTAGGAGTAAGGGTCCGTAGCCAACGCCTAACAGCCCGTTGGAGTGAGAAAGTAGGAATCGACATGACAAAAGCAAGGAGTAATTAAAACGCAGCTATTACAAGAGAGAAGGAAATTGAGAGTGATGGGAAATGGGGACGTATCTAGCCCCTATATATAGCTGAAGACATCAAGTGACATCCTGATCCCATTCGGAAACGCGTTAAGAAATCCGAAAATCAAAATTCGCCAGGAAAGGACTTTCAGCGCCCATGGCTGGGCGCCGGAATAATTAACGCCTAGCCTTGGGCGCCGAAAATGCAGCCCAAGGCCCAGATTTCACAAAACGCGGAACAGGAAAGGACTTAAAACCGTGTCGCTAGACACGAGGCCCTATTGCAATTAAGATCAAGCCCAAAAGCACTTTAGCACCCAAATAGCAAAAATGAATGTTAAAACTTGGTCGAAACTTAGACTTGTCTCAAGGAATATATGTGTACACTTATCAAAACAAATATGAGCAAAATAAATATCAAAGTCATTCTTCGAAACACCAAAAAAAATCGTTAAGTCGTTGATTTCTCAAAATAAAAAATGTTTGTCTGTCAAAAAATTAATCCGGGCCAAGCCAAACCGGATGTTATGGGAAAATAAACTTTGTCGCCCGAAAACTGAAGTCACACTCCACGACTCCACCAAAATAGCACACCACTATAAAGGTCGCTCGCACATACGAGCGCGACCCCAAACATGATTAAAAGACGTTATAAACATCCCTCTCTTGGCGAAAAATGACCGACAAGCCCAAGTGCTTGGGGGCTCGCGAAAAACTATATACTCCAACAAAGAGTGCGCGGAGTCAAAATCATATTCTCGGACTACGCTATATACAGTCCCATGTTTGGATAAACTAAAAAAAACAGACTTCGATCTCAGAGCAAAGGTCGCCGTTGATACTTGTACGTGGTCCTCTGATCAAAGACCCAAGTGGTGGCAAAATCGAGCCATAAAGACTAGCTCAAAAAACCACGAAAGAAGATGACCACAAAGCAATGGTCCGTCTAAGCACGTTGTCAACCCATATTCAGGTTACAACGAAAATCCGAGCATCCCTCGAAAGAATTCGCTCCTGCGAGAAAGAATAAGAAAAGAAATTCTCAAAAGAAATCACAAGAACTAATGAAATAGGGACTTGCCCACCTCAATTGGGCAAGATCGCGCCACGAACCGCGCGAGTTCCAAATCGAAAAATGAATTCATGGACGTCCACCCTCAACGGACAAAGCTCGCCATCTTCAGCCGGCGGGGTCTGCGTCACTAGCCGCGCAGGTCCTTAGTCGTTGCAGCGATAACTTTTTCTGGTTTTCCGTTTTTCCAAAAAAGCGATGTGAGTAGCTTTCCTTTTTTTTTGGTTTTCCGTTTTTCCAAAAAAGCGATGTGAGTAGCTTTCTTTTTTTAGGATTGGTTTTCCGTTTTTCCAAAAAAAGCGATGTGAGTAGCTTTCCTTTTTTAAAGGATTGGTTTTCCGTTTTCCCAAAAAAAGCGATGTGAGTAGCTTTCCTTTTTTAAAGGATTGGTTTTCCGTTTTTCCAAAAAAAGCGATGTGAGTAGCTTTCCCTTTAAAAGATTGGTTTTCCGTTTTTCCCAAAAAAAAAAAAAAGCGATGTGAGTAGTTTTCTTTTTTTCCAAAAATTAAAGGATTGGTTTTCCGTTTTTTCAAAAAAGAACGATGTGCTGGATTTTCCTTCGTTTTTACGTCCCATAAAAACAAGGGGGTTTTCTCGTTTAGCTAACCCTGAAAATGAGAATCGTTAAAAACATTTTTACCTCGTGATTGGGCTTGGCCAGGCCCAATTACACTTTATAGCTTTAATTTCGAAAACATTTGTAGCTACTCCCAATGACAAAGTGAGGGAGTTTCTACGCCTCTTTAGATACTTCCAATGACAAAGTGAGGGAGTTTCTATACTATCCGTTGACAAATCCCAATGACACGTGAGGGATATGTCGACACTTCAAGTGATGACCCTTAAGTCAAATGTTATCACTCGGGGGCTCGTGAGACCCTCGCAAAAGCAGGTCACCATGACTTGTGCGACGCACTCCGTCTAATACTTTGACCATCGTCTTATTCTAAGACTCAGTCAAAGTGGGGGCTAACTGTAGACACCTACTTTTGTCCCCATTCCCAAAAGGGAAGGTTCGATGATGAGAGCATAAATCTCCACTTGACAACGCATCTCCTATAAAATAACGAATCTCGATCACCCCTTTCATTTCACCCGAAACCTGCTATTTATAGAAACCTGCTATTTATGGAAACCTGCTGAAAATAGTAACTGCCGTAATGGGTAGTTGTTAAAAGTGGCAAGTCATAAAAGATAGAAACCTGTCAGAATTAGGTGTTGCACTCCAACATAAATCCTAAATGAGATAGAGATTACGAGATAATCCTATTCCTAATATGATTCGAAAATAAGAGTCACGTATTAATTAAAATCCTAACGAGCCTAGAGTTCGTAACGGGCCCAGACGCATTCCGTCACAAGGTTAATACGCACTAAAAGACTCGATTAAGTCTCAAACACTCCGGATTCTAGGAAACCGAATCTGACTAAGAAAACAGCCCAGATCCTATTTTCAACGCCTGGCTCTGGGCGCCGAAATCTTCGGCGCCCAGGCCTGGGCGCTGAAATTACCTGGGACATGTTCTTTCCTAATTCCTCGTGGATTAGAGCTCTAAAATTCTATCTTTCCACGAACTCTTTTCTATAAATATAGCCCAAGTTCGACGTGAAAAAAACAACACACAATTATTATTCTGAGTATTGACTCTAAACCCCTAAGCCTAAGCCTCACGCTGCAAAAACTGATCACGCGTTCTGTCGCAATCGATCCAAAAATCGAACAGAACGTATCTGTAGACACCTACTTTTGTCCCCATTCCTGAAAGGGAAGGTTCGATGATGAGAACGTAAATCTCCACTTGACAATGCATCTCTTGTAAAATAACGAATCTCAATTCCCCTTTTCATTGCACCCGAAACCTGCTATTTATAGAAACCTGCTATTTATGGAAACCTGCTAAAAATAGTAACTGCCGTAATGGGTAGTTGTTAAAAGTGGCAAGTCATAAAAGATAGAAACCTATCAGAATTAGGTGTTGCACTCCAACATAAATCCTAAATGAGATAGAAATTGCGAGAGAATCCTATTCCTAATATGATTCGAAAGTAAGAGTCACGTATTAATTAAAATCCTAACGAGCCTAGAGTTCGTAACGGGCCCAGACGCATCCCGTCACAAGGTTAATACGCACTAAAGGACTCAATTAAATCTCAAATACTCCGGATTCTAGGAATCCGAATCTGACTAAGAAAAACAGCCCAGACCCTATTTTCAACGCCTGGCTCTGGGCGCCGAAATCTTCGGCGCCCAGGCCTGGGCGCTGGAATTACCCGGGTACGTGTTTTTTCCTAATTCTTTGTGGATTAGAACTCTGCAATTCTATCTTTCCACGAACTCTTCCCTATAAATACAGCCCCAAATTCGACGTGAAAAGAACACACACAATTATATTCTGAGTATTGACTCTAAACCCCTAAGCCTAAGCCTCACGCTGCAAAACTGATCACGCGTTCTGTCGCAATCGATCCATAAATCGAACAGAACGTATCCCGTCCCATAATTTGAGATTCATTAAATAAAAGGAGAAATAGCAAAGTCAAAGTGGTTAGTTTTCTGGGAACCGTGACGCACCTCTCAAGGGTGCGTCGTAATGTGTCCCTTTTCCATGGTTTAATTGCTTTCCTCGCCCTTTTATGAACTGTTAAACTAACTAAAATCTGATTGTTCGATCATGCTTAATAAATATGATATTTTTGGGAAATCGGATTATCATGCTAGGTCCCTTAAAACAATCTAAATCAGATAATCGCGTTCGATCTAGTACTATATGTTGCATATTGATAAAATCAACTCATATTAGTTTAATAGTTAACGCATGTCCCTTCAATTATTTATGCTGAGCTAGTAAGGATATCCTGCCTCTGGAGTTATCGAAGAGCGAGTAATCCTCTATGTAGTTACAGTCCCCCGAACCCTCAATCTCTACCCTGCGGGTGTACGTAGAGCGATCCCCACCACCAGGGATCACAAGGGAACCTACGGCCGTCGTGGTCAAACATAATTGCACTCCCTTTATGTCACGATAACCGGGTTTTGTCAGTTTTTCTCATTGTCGTTAAAAACTGAATGACGACTCCTATATTACTAGTCAATTGGGTGTAAACTCACAGGAAATCCAATTACACTTGATTTGACAAAAAGAAGCGTCACACCCACGAGGGACGAGGTCACGCATTAGCCTCGTGCTTTTTCGACCCCCTCACAGTGGCGACTCCACTGGGGATAGTGAAGGAAATACTCGTGCTTGTAGGTAATCAAAATAGCCGAAGGGTGAAACGATCCTACCCCGCGTTTATTTCCCAATCAAGTTGGGACGACCTGAAAATCAGCATATTAATGTGAAAGGACGGAACCGCATAACGAATCTTGGCTCCCTTGGTGTTTCATCTCGGGAGTTGGGACTAAGAATACCCATCGCCAACCGGGGGGTGCATACGCTTCGAATGTTGTCCACTCGGCACTTTCGCTAGTAGTACACCCGTCCCAAACCCAATCGCTCGCTCATTAGGTCCCTCTCGCCTGCATGCCCCCTTGGCTTGCACTTGCGGGTTGGCCTCTTGAGCGAAATTTGTCTGCTGAAGACACTACCTCGACCGGGGCATGTGTTGGATCTACGATAGAAGCGGTACCAAGCCAGGCGCAAATAACTACCTATAGAAGCCTATCATAAACTACATGACATATTATTATTGCCTCATGATGGAATGTTAGTTATGTGTAGCAAAATATATGATTGTGTGTGACAAACTGTCCTAGAAAAACCAACGACCTTAAAAATTGCCCAAACATTCATGAACCAATTGGCCAAAGAGTTATACCAAAATACGTGTTCCGCAAGCCCGAACGATCGCCACAAAAATAAGCGACGCTCGGGATGGCCTGTAACGAATCCCACAAACGCTGCACAACGCGTAAAGGACGTTATAAGGCAAGCACGCAAAATTAAAGTCGCAAAAACAAAAGTGTACGCAAGCAGAAAGCGAGAACCAGCCAGGGACGCATTTTCAACGCCCCTGGCTGGGCGCCAAAATTTCTCACGCCCTTTGCTGGGCGCTGAAGTTGCTGCTTGGCCTTTTGGTCAGGCGCAGTAGCCTCGGTGCCCACGCATGAAGAAAATGCGTAGCAAAAAAAAACTTTTCGTGAAAAAAATTGCTACAAGGGCGTATGAAAAAGCACTCGATTCCAAAAGCGACTTATATAAAAAAATAACTCTTTGTGTCGTTGTTAGGCCTCCTACGACGACAATGCTCGGCACCAAAACCGAGCATGTTAATTAAACCTTGAATGTCACATGGGCAAAGAATTCGAAAAATAATAAAGTTTTCAAGGAAAAATAATGTTCGAATAAAAAAATAAAATCCGAGTCTAGACTAGGCTATGCCAAAGTACAATCCAAATCCTAAGTCCTAGTCGTCTTATCCATAGAATCGGTCCTAATGCTGGGTGTCGTTCTGCAAAAAAGGTTAAACCATATTGAGTCTCCCTTCCTAACATTTAAATCAATAAGCACCCATATGTAATTGTCATCCCTTGCTAAGAATCCACGGCCTCAATACTCTCTCTCACTAATAAAAAGAATATATTATAGTATTTGCAAAATAGAAACGGTCACATTCTGAAAATCATTCCCCCATAGTCGCACAACCCCAAAGTGAACCTAAGGTGTCAATACCATTGGCAAAAAATTAATGGCCTCAAGGCTTATGATCACATTGGGTCACGACTATCATAGTCCTCTCGAGCCACTCGCTCCTTTAAATACTCCTAAGTACGAACTAAAAGATTTTCTATGAATGCAACATGACCAACCATGAAAATACCCAAATCGGCATACCATAAGGCTACCATTGGGGTAAGGCAATACACACTAAGAGAGAAGCCGCACTAATGATTCTAGTCTTGAAAAAATGAAAATCCGATCTCCCCAACTAACTACCTTGCCAACATTAAGCAAAATGGCGCATGACAAATGAACACCCAAGGGTTAAAATCTAAAGTGTCAACCAACGAAAGTTATGGTCCAATTAGCCTAAGTCTGAGAGTCGCTTGGTCAAGTATTATAGGCTTACGCCAAGTCATCATTTTGAGTCTAGGCCACCTCCTTGTATTCATACACGGGTTATAGTCAGAAAGATTAATGAAAGTTCGAGTCTAAATCACAACTTCCAATTAAATCCCAGAAACTGAAGTCTGAAGCGAAACAAAAAAAATTATTTTCGATGTAATTCTTTCGTTAAATTTCAATAAGGTAAAAACAACATTTTGAATCTACGCTATTTGCACATTTTAAGAAACGACTAAATACGCTTGCAAAGTAAGACAATTTAAAAGGTCCACCCTAGGCCTACTAAAGCTAAAGGTCCACCCTAGGCCTACTAAAGTTAAAGGTTCACTATAGGCCTACCAAACGAGGCTCACTCAGTCTCGCCTCGTGACTCAAAGACCACAACCATCTACCTTTTAGCCCAAATAAAAACTTTGAAGGATTTATGTTGGGGAGAAATCCCATGCAAAAAGGGAAAAATAGAAAGAGAGAAGAGAGCGAAAAGAGCGAGCCATGAAATACTTAGCCCGTACCTCCCAAAGTGCGGAATTTACCCAAGTAAACGAAGGAAAAGAATTGAGTCAACCAATCCAAATCATAAGATTCTACGATGTCTACCCTTTCCAACCCTTATGCTCTTAGACGCCTTCGCTCTGGGGTCCCTGTTCAGCTCATTTAACCAATCCATGTTCTCATTGCCATAACCCAAGAAACCATTACCTCGACTCTTGTTCTTGAACTTGTTATCAACTGTAAACCACGTACGGCCATTGACACGTACGTCATACCCATTATTACACCACCGTTAGCATAATGACCATATAACTTGTTTGAATACATCCTGTTGATATACCCTTGAGCCGTCCCCATGCTACTCATTGGCCTTGGTTGATATAAACTCAGGACACTAGCTTAAGGCTGCAAATTGTGAGTCCTAGCAGATATAATCCTCATGCTTGATCAATACCCATACAAATTATCCTATCTCATTCAACCCATCTTTCAAACCGTCTTGAGTCACGAATAAAAAAGAAGACAAATGAAAATTACAAAAAAGTAATAAATAATAAAAAAGGAACTTTGCAAAGCGCCTCTAAAGTTAGTCTAAAAGAAAAAGGAGCATTTAGCGCACCAAAAAAAAAGATCCGCCCAGAAATCATTTTCAGCGCCCACAGCTGGGCGCCGAAATCTTTAGCGCCCCAGCCTGGGCGCTGAATCTCTCCGCTTGCTAAAATTTGTCCAGAAGTGCTCGTCATTTTATCCGCACATACACGGAACAATAACGAACACTTGGGGGGTACAACACGTATTCAGAAATACGTACCACCAAAAAATACATGTACTCAAAAAAAATATATAAAACAAATTTTTGGCTTACGGCAAGGCAGCAGATTAAAATAATAATAAACTTCACTTATTCTACCGTTTCAAATAATATGTTTCCACCTCAGAACATACTTGTTTAAAATCGGCATTCTAAGAAACCATTTTTCTAGGCTAAGAACTACGCAAGACCTGATTCCAAATTAAATCTATTTAAGGCGGATACGTAGGCAATCCCTGATTCGGTCCAACCAATTTGCAAAAATATTAAAGCCTATAGAAAAACAAGAATAAGAAATAGAGTCCCTTATTGAAATTTAATTGCTTGCAACTCAAGTCGAAAGAAAAATTTAAGTCAAAGGAAGAATCCAAGTCACCAAGATGCCAAAATTAATGAGCACACATCGAAAAATAATAAGGGCACGTACCCTTGCCAGAAGGAGCACTCACACTCCTAGGCACTTAGCCAAGACTCAAAAGATCGCTCTGCCTCAATTGAATGGGGGCTAGCGCAAGCGTCCATGACCTCTAAAGTACTCGACTCGACCCTCCCTAAAGCGAACTAACTCACTTAAAGACTTTCTTTCACCACTAGACATAGTCGTTCGCTTAAAGACCTTCTTTCACCACTAGACACAGTCATAATCGCCAACAAGTAGTAAAGGCAGCAAGCTTGCAATAAGGAGGATTGTTCTACGGCATCGCCCCATCGTTCCTTCGAACTCAGGGCACCCGTTCATGGTAATTCAAATGCTTGCGAATCCCCTTTGAAAAAAAAAACAGACATTGTCAATAGGACTTGGAACTTAACCAAGGCTCACCCTACTCAGACATATGACACGGGCATCTAAAATCGAAATCTAAAAAGCATCATTAAAGGGAAGACATAATAGCAACTGGGGCCTAAAAATTGAAATGAAAGAGCTAGGGAAAGAACTAAGTATACCTTGACCTTTTGTACAGACATACACCAAGTAAATCTAAGTCAATTTGAAAACGGTTTATATTCCCACAATTCTGGAAAAGATGGCCTTAAAAACCTAAAGCATATGCCAAACGGGCACAAGTATATCTTGACGCCTGCACCCTGGCTTCCAGCAAATCCTTAGACAACATTCCAAAAATCGTAACAGTATTTTGATTCATTCATGTAATCCTGTACGAACCCTTCTATAAAGTCAACTTACTTAGGACACCTCGGACTGTACACAGTAGGATTCGGATTTTAAATAATTTCCAAATAATTTTCAAAGACTTCTTCGAACATAATAAAGAGTCGTTGGTTTAATCTAAGTATACGTTTATCCCGATGTTGCAAGTGAGTCAAAAGATTTCTAAATATGATTATGGGTAAAGAAAGGCACCTAACATTTGGTCAAGGCACACTTCCACATATTACTACCTTGACCATGGCGATGTCGCATAATACGACATTTACAAGAGAAGTAGCAGGTCACTACTCGAACGTACCTCGCACTAAACGAGTCTGGTTCAAACTATTCATGATCCATGTCACCATGAATGCATAAAGACGTATGCAAAGCATTATAGCACCAAGCCAATCCCGTAGCTACGATTGGGGGCTTGAGAAAAACACTCTAAAAATGCTCGAAATGACGATTTTATTGCAAATTCTCGACACTAATGCTATACATACATCATAGGGTCACAATCCTAAGCTTAATCGTGTAAACCGAACCTTAGAATGGCTACAACCCCTCCCAAATTCTAAAGCACTACTTAGAATATATAAAGTCACCCCACTAACAAGGGTAACTGAAAATCGCGAGTCACCAAAACTCCGATCAAACTAATGCACCTAACGCTCGCCCTATAAGCGCCCGTTACACAGTCTACGTCGTTCCAAAGAAAAAGCGAAAGAAAAATCAAGGATAAGAACTGTCAAAATATACCCAGAAATTATTTTCAACGCCCAGAGCTGGGCGCCAATATCTTTAACACCCCAGCCTGGGCGCTGATTCTTTCTGCTAGCCAAGTTTTGCCCAGATATAAAAATAAGAAAGAAACACCTATGAATCCTCGCATCGAACGAAGTAATAAGCCGTGAATACCCACGCGGAAGGTGCTACACTTGCTCGAACACCTAAACGAGGCGTGGTGAAGTACTCCAATGCAAAAAATAATGACGATATCCCAACACTTGGAGGAATGTTCTAAAGACATGCCGTTAGGCCACACAAGCCTACGTCGCACCATAAGTTCAACCGGCCCACGGTACAAGTCTAAAAAAGGAGAATAAGGCATATTGCGCTAATACGGGCATGACCAAGAACATGTGTAAAAGAGGCAAAGACTACTTATCGCCCAAATTCAAACTGCAAGCCACACGACTTCTACATCAAGGATTGAAAGTAGCAAAATATTACCTACCACGGAAGGGATAGCTCGCACCTACACGAGCGGAACCCCAAGGCATCTTTCTCGAAAGAACCTACAAAAATCGTACGCCAAAAGGAAGCATCCCAACATGCATACTTGGGGGCTCCAAGCTACGAAACAACCATAGCAAAATAAAAAAAAATCTCGAAGCAAATATTTGAACAATCGAAAGGGCACGATGTTTGAGCCCTTTTCATGAATGGGCCTGAACCCTATCAAGCTTCTAAGCAAACTATTCAAAATCAGTCGTTGCTCAAAAAAAAAAAACAAAATAAATGATTCAAGCAAACTGATTAATGGACCGCACACAACGGCCATTCTATGAACGCTCGTTCGCACATACATATCATCTTTTCTAAAAATATCGAACATTTACGAACGCGTTCAGGAAAAAAAAAGAAAAAAGAAAACGAACAAGAGGCCAACTGTGTCATCAAGAAACCTCGCCAGAAGTTATTTTCAGCGCCCAGCGCTGGGCGCCGAAATCTTTAACGCCCAGGCGTGGGCGCCAAAAATGCAGCCCAAGGCCCAGATTTCACAAAACGCGGAGCAGGAAAAGACTTAAAACCGTGTTGCTAGACACAAGGCCCTATGAACAATTAAGATCAAGCCCAAAAGCACATTTAAGCTCCCAAATAGCAAAAATGAATGGTAAAACTTGGTCGAAACTTAGACTTGTCTCAAGAAACATATATGTACACTTTTCAAAATAAAAAAAATATCAAGGTCATTCTTCGAAACACCAAAAAATGTTGTTAAGTCGTTGGTTTCTCAAAAAAAATGTTTGTCTTGCAAAGGATTAAATTGGGCCAAGCTAAACCGAATAATATTAAACTTTGTCGCCCGAATACTGAAGTCGCACCCCATGACTTCGCCAAAGTAGCACATCACTATGAAAGGTCGCTCGCACATACGAGCTCGAACCCAAACATGATTAAAAGACGTTATGAAGTATGCGAAAAATGACCACCAAAGCCCGAGTGCTTGGGGGCTCGCGAAAAGTATACTCCAACAGAGAGCGCGCGATCAAAATCACATTCCCGGGCTGCGCTATACACAAGTCCCGTGTTTGGATAATCTCAAAAAAAGAAAAGCAAAAAAAAAACGGTATTTTAAAAATATCGCTAACAGAAATATACTCAGTGTGGTCCCACTTATAGGACACACCTAATCAGGAAATGTTGCGACCCACCAACCGGTTGTAATCACAAAAGCCCTTCTACATAGGCAAAACGAAAAGAAAGAAAGAAATTTAAAATGGGCTCGCCCACCTTCAACGGGCGGGGTCTGCAACACTAGCCGCGCAGGTCCTCAGTTTTCCATAAAACAAAACTTTCAAAAATTCAAAATGAAACAGGCTCGCCATCTTTAGCCGGCGGGGTCTACGTCACAAACCGCGTAGGTCCTTATTTTCAAATTTCAAAAACAGATTCGTCCACTTCTATCGGACGGGGTGTCCACCCTTAGCGGACAGGCTCGCCATCTTTAGCCGGCGGGGTCTGCGTCACTAACCGCGCAAGTCCTTAGTCGCTGCAGCGATAACCTTTATCGGTTTTCCCTTTTTCCAAAAATTAAAGGATCGGTTTTCCCTTTTTCCAAAAATTAAAGGATCGGTTTTCCCTTTTTCCAAAAATTAAAGGATTGGTTTTTCGTTTTTCCAAAAAAGAACGATGTGATCGGTTTTCCCTTTTTCCAAAAATTAAAGGATCGGTTTTCCCTTTTTCCAAAAATTAAAGGATTGGTTTTTCGTTTTTCCAAAAAAGAACGATGTGATCGGTTTTCCCTTTTTCCAAAAATTAAAGGATCGGTTTTCCCTTTTTCCAAAAATTAAAGGATTGGTTTTCTATTTTTCCATAAAAGAACGATGTGATCGGTTTTCCCTTTTTCCAAAAATTAAAGGATCGGTTTTCCCTTTTTCCAAAAATTAAAGGATTGGTTTTTCGTTTTTCCAAAAAAGAACGATGAAATCGGTTTTCCCTTTTTCCAAAAATTAAAGGATTGGTTTTCCGTTTTTCCAAAAAAGAACGATGAAATTGGTTTTCCCTTTTTTCCAAAAATTAAAGGATTGGTTTTCCGTTTTTCCAAAAAAGAACGATGTGCTGGATTTTCCTTCGATTTACGTCCCATAAAAACAAGGGGGTTTTCTCGTTTAACTAGCCTTGAAAATGAGAATCTTAAAAACATTTTTACCTCGTGGTTGGGCTTGGCCAGGCCCAATTACACTTTATAGATTTGATTTCGAAAACATCTGTAGCTACTCCCAATGACAAAGTGAGGGAAATTCTACGCCTCTTTAGATACTTCCAATGACAAAGTGAGGAAGTTTCTATACTATCCGTTGACAAATCCCAATGACACGTGAGGGATATGTCGACACTTCAAGTGATGACCCTTAAGTCAAATGTTATCACTCGGGGGCTCGTGAGACCCTCGCCAAAACAGGTCGCTATGGCTTGTGCGACGCACTCCGTCTAATACTTTGACCATCGTCTTATTCTAAGACTCAGTCAAAGTGGGGGCTAACTGTAGACACCTACTTTTGTCCCCATTCCCGAAAGGGAAGGTTCGATGATGAGAACGTAAATCTCCACTTGACAACGCATCTCCTGTAAAATAACGAATCTCAATTCCCCTTTTCATTTCACCCGAAACCTGCTATTTATAAAAACCTGCTATTTATGGAAACCTGCTAAAAATAGTAACTGCCGTAATGGGTAGTTGTTAAAAGTGGCAAGTCATAAAAGATAGAAACCTGTCAGAATTAGGTGTTGCACTCCAACATAAATCCTAAATAAGATAGAAATTGCGAGAGAATCCTATTCCTAATATGATTCGAAAGTAAGAGTCACGTATTAATTAAAATCCTAACGAGCCTAGAGTTCGTAACGGGCCCAGACGCATCCCGTCACAAGGTTAATACGCACTAAAGGACTCAATTAAATCTCAAATACTCCGGATTCTAGGAATCCGAATCTGACTAAGAAAAACAGCCCAAACCCTATTTCAACGCCTGGCTCTGGGCGCCGAAATCTTCGGCGCCCAGGCCTGGGCGCTGGAATTACCCGGGTACGTGTTTTTTCCTAATTCTTTGTGGATTAGAACTCTGCAATTCTATCTTTCCACGAACTCTTCCCTATAAATACAGCCCCAAATTCGACGTGAAAAGAACACACACAATTATATTCTGAGTATTGACTCTAAACCCCTAAGCCTAAGCCTCACGCTGCAAAACTGATCACACGTTCTGTCGCAATCGATGCATAAATCGAACATAACGTATCCCGTCCCATAATTTGAGATTCGTTAAATAAAAGGAGAAATAGCAAAGTCAAAGTGGTTAGTTTTCTAAGAACCGTGACGCACCTCTCAAGGGTGCGTCGTAATGTGTCCCTTTTCCATGGTTTAATTGCTTTCCTCTCCCTTTTATGAACTGTTAAACTAACTAAAATCTGATTGTTCGATCACGCTTAATAAATATGATATTTTTGGGAAATTGGATTATCATGCTAGGTAATGCTAGTTAAATCAGATAATCGCGATCGATCTAGTATTATATGTTGCATATTGCTAAAATCAACTCAGATTAGTTTAATAGTTAACGCATGTCCCTTCAATTATTTATGCTGAGCTAGTAAGGATATCCTGCCTCTGGAGTTATCGAAGAGCGAGTACTCCTCTCGGTAGTTACAGTCCCCCGAACCCTCAATCTCTACCCTGCTGGTGTACGTTGAGCGATCCCCACCACCAGGGATCACAAGGGAACCTACGGCCGTCGTGGTTAGACATAATTGTACTCCCTTTATGTCACGATAACCGGGTTTTGTCAGTTTTTCTCATTGTCGTTAAAAACTGAATGGCGACTCCTATATTACTAGTCAATTGGGTGTAAACTCTAAGGAAATCCAATTACACTTGATTTGACAAAAAGAAGCGTCACACCCACGAGGGACGAGGTCACGCATTAGTCTCGTGCTTTTTCGACCCCCTCACAGTATCCTGTCCAATAACTTGAGATTCGTTAAATAAAAGGAGAAATAGCAAAGTCAAAGTGGTTAGTTTTCTGAGAACCGTGACGCACCTCTCAAGGGTGCATCGTAATGTGTCCCTTTTCTATGATTTAATTGCTTTCCTCGCCCTTTTTATGAACTGTTAAACTAACTAAGTCTGATTGTTCTATCACGCCTAATAAATATGATATTTTTGGGAAATTGGATTATCATGATATGTCCCTTAATACAATCTAAATCAGAGAATCGCGCTCGATCTAGTACTATATGTTGCATATTGTTAAAATCAACTCAGATTAGTTTAATAGTTAACACATGTCCCTTCAATTATTTATGCTGAGCTAGTAAGGATATCCTGCCTCTGGATTTATCGACGAGCGAGTACTCCTCTCGGTAGTTACAGTCCCCCGAACCCTCAATCTCTACCTTGCGGGTGTATATTGAGAGATCCCCACACCAGGGATCACAAGGGAACCTATGGCCGTCGTGGTCAAACATAATTGCACTCCCTTTATGTCACGATAACCGGGTTTTGTCAGTTTTTTTCATTGTCGTTAAAAACTGAATGACGACTCCTATATTACTAGTCAATTGGGTGTAAACTCACAGGAAATCCAATTACACTTGATTTGACAAAAAGAAGCGTCACACCCACGAGGGACGAGGTCACGCATTAGCCTCGTGCTTTTTCGACCCCCTCACACTTACCATTTAGGAGAATAGAATAATAAACAAAAGTGACACACTCTATAATCTAGTTTACGGAGATTTCTTGGAAACCTAACTCCATTAGAACAGTAAACAGAAAACTCCACACAATGGAGTCATACGATTTTTTCAAATCCACTTTTATCATACATCTAGGGGATATATGTTTTCTATTATAACCCTTCACAAACTCAGTTGCCATCAAAATGTTATCGGAGATATGCCTTTGTGGGATAAACCCCGATTGAGCAACATTCACTACTTCACCAATCACAGAATGAATTGTGTTGGTACTTTGGCGATGATCTTGTAAATGAGTGCAACACGCTATAGGCCTAAAATCTTTAGTAGTATTAGGACTATTAGATTTAGGGATTAAAGTAACAGAGGCGTAATGACAGGCCAAGAAGACTTGAAAAAAACAACATTAAAACCATCAGGTCTAAGTGCTTTTTTGTCATCAATGCCCTTGAGATCCTTGTCAATTTCCTCATGAGTAATAGATTGAATGAGCATATAAGAAGCTATAGAACTCAAAATAGGCCCTCTCCTCGAAGTCTGGAAATCAACCCCAGGGAGACAACTTGCTGAAGAACCAAACAAAGACTTGTAAACCTGTAAAATTTCAGTTTGAGTATCTTTGTCACCAGAGATAACATGCCCTATTAGGGAGGTAAACACACCATTATTGTTCCCATTTCTTTGTTCTTTCATTGCTGGAAAAAAAGAAATGAGAGTTAAAGTCGTCACTTTGAATCCATTGGTTTTTTATGAAGAATATTCTCCTCTATCTTGCTCCATTTCCTAAGATCGGCAATAAGTAAATTCTCTTGAGTCTGTAAAGTACTTTGAGCGGGATCAATTCACAAACCTTCTTGAATAACATTCAGTTGCATTATTATGTCATCAAGTTTATTGTCAAGATGAAAGAACTCCTTAGTGAGTAGCTCCTTGAGCTTCATATTAACTCCCTTGAGTTTGTAAGCTAGATGATACATAGCAGTCCTTGAGTAAGAAAGCTTCCAAGCTGAAGTAACAATGGGAAAAAATCTTCGTGATCATCTAGGACATTATAAAACCTACAAGGTCTCCCTCCAGTACTCTCCCTAACAAGACAATCAATCAAAATACGGGAGTGGTCTCAAACTAAAGGATTTAAGTACCGAGGGACGACCTTTTCAAATTGAATGCTCCATGTGTGATTCCCCAAGACCCTATCAATCCTTCTCCATAGTCTTTTTGGTCCAAGACTCTTGTTAGACCAGGAAAAGAAGTGCCCGAAGCTTCTTAATTCAGACAAATCAATTGATTCAATCAACTCCATAAATCTCGTGTTCCACTGTCAACAACAAGGGATACGTGAATTTTATCATTGGAATACAAGATAAAGTTAAAATCTCCCAAAACAGATAAAGGAGAAGTAATAACACTAGCCAAAGTGGTAAGAAAAAACCAAAGAGGTTTTCTATCTTCAATGTAGTCAAGCCCGTAGACATCAGTGCATATAAAATTACACTTTTGTGAGGGGGTCGAAAAAGCACGAGGCTAATGCGTGACCTCGTCCCTCGTGGGTGTGACGATTCTTTTTATTCAATCAAGTGTAATTGGATTTCCTGTGAGTTTACACCCAATTGACTAGTAATATAGGAGTCGCCATTCAGTTTTTAACGACAATCAGAAAAACTGACAAAACCCGGTTATCGTGACATAAAGGGAGTGCAATTATGTTTGACCACGACGGCCGTAGGTTCCCTTGTAATCCCTGGTGTCGGGATCTCTCAACATACACCCGCAAGGTAGAGATTGAGGGTTAGGGGGACTGTAACTACCGAGAGGAGTACTCGCTCGTCGATAACTCCAGAGGCAGGATATCCTTACTAACTCAGCATAAATAATTGAAGGGACATGCGTTAACTATTAAACTAATCTGAGTTGATTTTAGCAATATGCAACATATAATACTAGATCGATCGCGATTATCTGATTTAAATAGCATTAAGGGACCTAGCATGATAATCCAATTTCCCAAAAATATTATATTTGTTAGGCGTGGTAGAACAATCATATTTAGTTAGTTTAATAGTTCACAAAAGGGCGAGGAAAGCAATTAAATCATCGAAAAGGGACACATTACGACGCACCCTTGAGAGGTGCGTCACGGTTCTCAGAAAACTAACCACTTTGACTTTGCTATTTCTCCTTTTTATTTAACAAATCTCAAATTATGGGACAGGATACGTTCTGTTCGATTTATGGATCGATTGCGACAGAACGCGTGAACAATTTCGCAGCGAGAGGCTTAGGCTAAGGGTTGGAGTCAATACTCAGAATATGAATTGTGTGTGTTCTTTTCACGTCGAATTTGGGGCTGTATTTATAGGGAAGAGTTCGTGGAAAGATAGAATTGCAGAGTTCTAATCCACAAAGAATTAGGAAAAAACACGTACCCAGGTAATTCCAGCGCCCAGGCCTGGGCGCCGAAGATTTCGGCGCTCAGAGCCAGGCGTTGAAAATAGGGTCTGGGCTGTTTTCTTGGTCAGATTCGGATTCCTGAAATTCGTAGTGTTTGAGACTTAATCGAGTCTTTTAGTGCGTATCAATTTCATGACGGAATGCGTCTGGGCCCGTTACGAACTCTAGGCTCGTTAGGATTTTAATTAATACGTAACTCTTATTTCCAAATCATATTAGGAATAGGATTCTCGCAGTTTTCTATCTCATTTAGGATTTATGTTGGAGTGCAACACCTAATTCTGACAGGTTTCTATCTTTTATGACTTGCCACTTTTAACAGCTGCCCATTACGACAGTTACTATTTTTAGCAGGTTTCCATAAATAGCAGGTTTCTATAAATAGCAGGTTTCAGGTGAAATGAAAAGGGGAATTGAGATTCGTTATTTTATAGGAGATGCGTTGTCAAGTGGAGATTTATGCTTTCATCATCGAACCTTTCCCTTTCGGGAATGGGGACAAAAGTAGGTGTCTACAGTTAGCCCCCACTTTGACTGAGTCTTGGAGTAAGACGATGGTCAAAGTATTAGACGGAGTGCGTCACACAAGCCATGGTGTATGTGACCTGTTTTGCGAGGGTCTCACGAGCCCCCGAGTGATAACATTTGACTTAAGGGTCATCACTTGAAATGTCGACATATCCCTCACGTGTCATTGGGATTTGTCAACGGATAGTATAGAATACTCCCTCACTTTGTCATTGGAAGTATCTAAAGAGGCGTAGAAACTCCCTCACTTTGTCATTGGGAGTAGCTACAGATGTTTTCGAAATCAAAGCTATAAAGTGTAATTGAGCCTGGCCAAGCCCAACCACGAGGTAAAAATGTTTTTAAAGATTCTCATTTTCAGGGTTGGCTAAACGAAAAAACCCCCTTGTTTTTATGGGACGCAAAACGAAGGAAAATCCAGCACATCGTTCTTTTTTTGGAAAAACGGAAAACCAATCTTTTAAATTTGGAAAAAAGGGAAAAGTACTCACATCGCTTTTTTTGGAAAAAACGGAAAACCAAAAGCTACGCACATCGTTTTTGGGAAAAACGGAAAACCAAAAGCTACTCACATCGTTTTTGGGAAAAACGGAAAACCAAAGAAAGTTATCGCTGCAGCGACTAAGGACCTGCGCGGTTAGTGATGCAGACCCCGCCGGCTAAAGATGGCGAGCCTGTCCGCTAAGGGTGGACACCCCGTCCGATAGAAGTGGACGAATCTGTTTTGAAATTTGTTTGTGTTTATTTATTTTTTGAAAATAAGGACCTACGTGGTTTGCGCCGTAGACCCCGCCGGCTGAAGATGACGAGCCTGTTTCATTTTTGACTTTTGAAAATTTCATTTTTTGGAAAACTGAGGACCTACGCGGCTAGTGATGCAGACCCCGCCCGCTGAAGGTGGGCGAGCCCTGTCCGCTAAGGGTGGACATCCCTGAATTCGTTTTTTCCTTGATTTGGAACTTGCGTGGTTTGCGGCGCGATCTTGCCTGATTGAGGTGGGCAAGTGTCTATTTTTTGTTCATTGTGATTTCTTTTTTTGAGAATTTCTTTTATTTATTCTTGCAAGAGCGAATTCTTTCGAGGGATGCTCGGATTTAGTTGTAACCTGAACGTGGGTTGACAACGGGTTTAGACGGACCTTTGTCTTGCGACCGTCTGCTTTCGTGGTTTTGAGCTAGTCTTTACTGCTCGATTTTTGCCACTACTTGGTCTTTGATCAGAGGACCATGCATAAGTGTCAATGACGACCCCTCTCCGAGGTTGAACCTGCGCTTTTTTTTTTTGAGATATCCAAACATGAGATAGTGTATGGCGTAGTCCGGGAATGTGATTTTGATTGTGCGCTCCTTGTTGGAGTATATTTTTTCGCGAGCCCCCAAGCACTGGGGCTCGTCGGTCATTTTTCGCATCTTGTAATCATATTTGGGGTCATGCTCGTATGTGCGAGCGACCTTTTATAGTAGTGTGCTACTTTAGCGAAGCCGTGGAGTGCGACTTTAGTTTTCAGGCGACATCCGGTTTTAGCTTGGCCCGGATTAATCCTTTGACAGACAAACATTTTTTATTTGGAAAACCAACGACTTAACGACACACATTTTTGGTGTTTCGAAGAATGACCATGATATTTAACTTGTTTTTGAAAAGTGTACATAAGCATTTTCTGAGACAAGTCTAAGTTTCGATCAAGTTTTAATGTTTATTTTTTTGCTTATTTGGGAGCTAAAGGTGCTTTGGGCTTGATCCTACTTGCAATAGGGCCTCGTGTTTAGCAACACGGTTTTAAGTCCTTTCCTGTTCCGCGTTTTGTGAAATCCGGGCCTTGGGCTGCATTTCCAGCGCCCAAGGCCAGGCGTTAAACATTTCGGCGCCCAGCTATGGGCGTTGGAAGTCTTTTCCTGGTGATATTTAACTTTCGGATTTCCTAACACGTTTCCGAATGGGATCAGGATGTCACTGGGTGAGTTCAGCTATATATAGGGGCTAGATATGTCCCTATTTTCCACCACTCTCAATTTCTTTCTCCCTTTTTGCTGTGTTTTAATTACTCATTGCTTTTGCCATGTCGATCCCTACTTTCTCACTCCAACGTACTGTTAGGCGTTGGGTACGGGCCCTTACTCCCACAGAAAAGACTTTGTTAAAAGAATACCACTTAGAGGCACTTTTAGGCTTACAACAAATTAATATTGATTATAACTTTCTGCATGCTGCCCTAAGCTTTTGGGACTCCGATCATCATGTTTTTGCCTTTCGGGGCAACAAAATATGTCCTTTGCCAGATGAATTTGCTGCGATCCTTGGTTATCCTACTAATGCTACTCCTGCTACCCCTGGCACTATTGAAGAGGGTAAAACAACCATAGGGGCTTTCCTAGGACTAGATGATAACATGTTTGCTGAAATTGTTGTAGGTAACGAGGTTAACTTGGCAAAACTTGTAAAACATCACTTTAGGCCTAGCAAGAATATGACCGAACAGAAATTGAATATTCGAGCCCTTGTATTTTGCTTGTTGAATCACTATTTGCTATCGAATAACAATGGCGCGTTCGGTGACATAAGGTTGATCCCCTTGATTAGCCAGATGGAAAGTTGCTATTCTATTATGCCGTTGGTTGTTGCCGAGACTTTGCTGAGTGCGGATGAGCTGAAGAAGGATGCCAAATCTGAACATTTTAAGGGAAGCCCCCTATTACTGCAGGTAATCGATTTTTCCTTGCGCACGTATACACGTTTTTTTTGCGTATACAATGAGTTTCAGCGCCCAGGGCTGGGCGCTGGAATTTTCGGCGCCTGGTCCTGGGCGTTGAAACTACGCACCAGGAACCGTTTTCTTTTATTATTTTTTTTGATCGTGCCCGCTTTTTGCAGATTTGGCTCGTGGAATGGCTTAGACTTTTGGAAGCTCCTGCCGATCCTAAACATTATCGCCCTATAGCCTTGGGTAACCGAAAATACTTGCACCAAGGCCAGGACGAGGCCGAATGGACCTCCTTTTTTCCTTATGGCATTTGTTCTATTAAGTGGGTGGTACCATGGTGGGGTTTGACTACTATGACAGGGGGTTCTGATGTATCGGTTTATGTTTCTTTGTTGGGGCTATCTCGTCCCATTTATATTTTCCCTTACCGAGTCATGCGTCAATATGGTTTAAGGCAGACTATCCCTTTTTCTGATACGGTACCACCTAAGGTAGCGGCCTTTTCGCAAGCACGGGTTCTAGCGTGGGCTAAGTATTATGATGGTCTCCCGCGTTGGGCCGTAGCTACAAATGGCTTTGTGGGTCTTTCTGAAAACTACAAGTTGTGGATGAGCTCCGATGATAAAGATGTGAGGACCGAGGCTCAAAATGGGGAGCCGGCTAAGCTTTTGATACCTCGTATTCATGTTAGGTATGAGGGTCCTGATTCTGCCAAACCTCGTACCTATAGTATTAAGACTGTGAAAGCTCGTCCTGATCGAAAGCGAAAGGAAGTTCCTCCCCGTTCCAGTTTCAAGCCTAAAAAGATGCCTAACATGAAGGGGCCTGCTGTTGCTAAAAGAAATGCAAGCTCTCGCGGAGATCGTCGCTGGAACAATGTATGGGTTAGGAAGGCTCAGCCGCCTGTAGAAACAGTGGCTAGTCTAGTTGATGATAATGATCCTTCTCCCACCATTGTCTGTACCCTTGAGGGTGAGCGGGCTATAACTGAGAATGTTTCTGAAGCCTTGGCATCTTTGGAAGTTAGTGTCCAGGAGCCGGTTCTTATGGAGATTGATATTGGGGCAGCGCAGAAGACTGTGGGGGTGGATCTTGCGAACATTGTCCTCTACAAGACTTTATTTGATGATCCGGAAGAACTAGAGTAGTGTAGTTCTTGCTAGGGTGTAGGTGCCCTTTATTTATTTCGGTTGTGTTTTTTTTTATTCTTAGCACTTTGTTTTTCCTTCTTATTATTTTTTTCAATAAAGGCGTATTTTTATTTTTCATTTTCATTTATTTTTGTCTCTCCTCTTTTTTATGTTTTTATATGTCTAACACTTTTTGCACAAAGAATATGTTTTTTTTATTGGACCGAATCCTTGGTAAGGATTGCCTACGTATCTTGTCAGAATCAGGTCGCGCGTAGTTCTAGCTTTAGCATAAGTTCTAGTATGCCGGATTTTGGTAGATACGCCCTGAGGTGGAAGCATATTACTTAATCGGTGAAATGAGTGAAGTATTATCATTATTTTCATCTGCCGTTTTTTGCCATAAGTCGCGACAAAATGAAATTCGACTAATTTGTATGGCTATATATATTTTTGGTAAGCCTATTTGGATACGTACTGTACCCCCCAAGTGTTCATTATTTTTCCGTTGTGTGCGGATAAAATGACGAGCACTTCAGAAAAGAAAATTTTTGGCAGACAGAGAGTTTCAACGCCCAGGCTGGGGCGTCAAAGATTTCGGCGCCCAGCCCTGGGCGCTGAAAATGACTTGGGCGCTCAATTTTTGACGCTTTGCTTCACATGTTCTTGCATTTATTTCTTTTTTTGTGCCTAGATTTTTTGCTCGTATTTAAAGTCAATTTTGAGGCTATTTTGGAGGCTTTTTTGACTGTTAGTGTGAAATGCATTTTTGTCCGGATTAATTTTTTCTATTCGTGACTTGAGACAGTTTTGAAAATGGAGTTAAGGTGCGGAAGTTGTGAAGATCTTTGTGTAGGCTTTTGAGGTGGGTTGAGATGCGTGTCGTTTTTGAAGGATTGGTGGGGGTTATATTTTATTAATTCCCCTTTTAAGGAACATTTGCTTTCGTTTTGGATTTTGATTTCCTTTGACTTCTTTGGGTTGTATGGGTTGATTTTTATGGTTACACTGGTTAACTTTTATGTTTTGGGGATATGAATGGGATGGTGCGGTTTATTTTGTGGGTTTCGGGAATTGGTTCCCATGGCACTATTTCAAAACTGAGTGGGCTTTGTTTGTTGGGCCTAGAGTGGGCCGCCTCTTTATTTTTGTATTTTGCAAGTACATTTGGTGCTTATTTAGTGTTAGAATAAAAATTTTAGGAGAAATATTACGCCTTTATTGATTCGGAAAGTAAGGAAACACACTGAAATAAAACTGACCTATATTCTAAGGGGCCTTAGGACCATCTAAAGTCTCTATTATTTTTTCTACCAATCTAAAGAACTACTAGGCGCTTTTTACTAATGGTGCTCTATGTGGCTCAATCCTGGGGTTTAGTCTCATAAAATTTCGGTCCTTCACCGGTACTCATCTTGAATTCTATTCCTTTTGCATTGACCCACTGATATGTCTTCACCCATCCGTTCTCGATCTCTTCTAGTGTTGATGCAGGAGAGATTAACCGGGTTGGATGGAAACCTTCATCTTGTAAAGCTAGGGTAGTCATCGCAGTCTCGTTCTCCATAGGCCTCGATTCGTTAAACAATGTCCATAGAGCCTGGTTGTCCAATATTTCAGCTGTTTTAGTCTTGGTGAGGTGGGGTGCCTCATCCAAGGTGTGGCAGTCATGGAAAATTTCAAATCCGGGTTTTAGCAAGCCATCCTGAACGAAGGGTTCAGGGAAATCGCAGCATGGGTGTTCTTCTCCTTCCCGAACGAACATCCCGTTAAGGGTTCTTTGATACGGGGGAAGGAGGGTGGTTTGTTTGGCTTTGTCAAGGCGTAGCCCAGACAGGTGGTCAGCAATATCTTCCTCCGTTGGTTCATAGCCTAAGCCAAAGGGAGTAGATTTGTTGGGTAAAGGATGGAATGTGTATTCCTTCTTCCTTATGCCCAATGGGGTTCCTGGGAAATAACCTTGAGCTAGCAGCATTCTAGGGATGACCCGGGATGCATGCGGGTCTAGGAATGCTGGATCATAGTCTTCAATGAACCGGATTGTTTCTTCCATTTGAAACCCATAAAGGTCGTCTGCAGTTTCGGCCGTTCCAACCATAGTACAACTGATGTCGAGAGGAGGGGCGCGGATTTCTAGTATTACCCCGTTATGGTTAAGTTTAACCATTTGGTGCAGGGTATAAGCCACACCTCCTAAGTCATGGAGCCCAAGTCGCCCCAATAGGAGGTTGAAAGTGGGCTTGATGTCGATTATTTGAAACTCCGTGGTGCGTGCCACATGCCCGGTTTGTATGGTTGTGAGGGGGTCGAAAAAGCGCGAGGCTAATGCGTGACCTTGTCCCTCGTGGGTGTGACGATTATTTTTATTCAATCAAGTGTAATTGGATTTCCTGTGAGTATACACCCAATTGACTAGTAATATAGGAGTCGCCATTCAGTTTTTAACGACAATGAGAAAAACTGACAAAACCTGGTTATCGTGACATAAAGGGAGTGCAATTATGTTTGACCACGACGACCGTAGGTTCCCTTGTGATCCCTGGTGTGGGGATCTCACAATATACACCCGCAAGGTAGAGATTGAGGGTTCGGGGGACTGTAACTACCGAGAGGAGTAATTCGCTCGTCGATAACTCCAGAGGCAGGATATCCTTACTAGCTCAGCATAAATAATTGAAGGGACATGCGTTAACTATTAAACTAATCTGAGTTTATTTTAGCAATATGCAACATATAATACTAATTCGATCGTGATTATCTGATTTAAATAACATTAAGGGACCTAGCATGATAATCCGATTTCCCAAAAATATTATATTTATTAGGCGTGATAGAACAATCATATTAGGTTAGTTTAACAGTTCATAAAAAGGGCGAGGAAAGCAGTTAAATCATCAAAAAGGGACACATTACGACGCACCCTTGAGAGGTGCGTCACGGTTCTCAGAAAACTAACCACTTTGACTTTGCTATTTCTCCTTTTTATTTAACGAATCTCGATTATGGGACAGGATACGTTCTGTTCGATTTATGGATCGATTGCGACAGAACGCGTGAACAGTTTCGCAGCGAGAGGCTTAGGCTAAGGGGTTTAGAGTCAATACTCAGAATATATTATGTGTTGTTGTGTGTTGTTTCACGTCGAAACTAGGGGCCTATTTATAGGGAAGAGTTCGTGGAAAGATAGAATTGCAGAGTTCTAATCCGCAAAGAATTAGGAAAAGAGACGTACCCAGGTACTTTCAGGGCCCAGTCCTGGGCGCCAAAGATTTCGGCGCCCAGAGCCAGGCGTTGAAAATAGGGTCTGGGCAACTTTGTTTAGTCAGATTTGGATTCCTAAAATCCGTAGAGTTTGAGATTAATTCGAGTCTTTTAGCGCGTATCAATTTCATGACGGAATGCGTCTGGGCCCGTTACGAACTCTAGGCTCGTTAGGATTTTGATTAATACGTAACTCTTATTTCCGAATCCTATTAGGAATAGGATTCTCGCGGTTTTCTATCTCATTTAGGATTTATGTTGGAGTGCAACACCTAATTCTGACAGGTTTCTATCTTTTATGATTTGCCACTTTTAGATGCTACCTTTTACGACAGTTACTATTTTTAGCATGTTTCCATAAATAGCAGGTTTCGGGTGAAATGAAATAGGGAATCGAGATTCGTTTATTTTATAGGAGATGCGTTGTCAAGTGGAGTTTTTATGCTTTCATCATCGAACCTTTCCCTTGCGGGAATGGGGACAAAAGTAGGTGTCTACAGTTAGCCCCCACTTTGACTGAGTCTTGGAGTAAGACGATGATCAAAGTATTAGACGGAGTGCGTCACACAAGCCATGGTGTATGTGACCTGTTTTGCGAGGGTCTCACGAGCCCCCGAGTGATAACATTTGACTTAAGGGTCATCACTTGAAGTGTCGACATATCCCTCACGTGTCATTGGGATTTGTCAACTGATAGTATAGAAACTTCCTCACTTTGTCATTGGAAGGATCTAAAGATGCGTAGAAACTCCCTCACTTTGTCATTGGGAGTAACTACAGATGTTTTCGAAATTAAAGCTGTAAAGTGTAATTGGGCCTGGCCAAGCCCAATCACGAGGTAAAACGTTTTTAAAGATTCTCATTTTCAGGGCTAGCTAAACGAGAAAACCCCCTTGTTTTTATAGGACG
This sequence comes from Spinacia oleracea, assembly GCF_020520425.1. Taxonomy (NCBI): domain Eukaryota; kingdom Viridiplantae; phylum Streptophyta; class Magnoliopsida; order Caryophyllales; family Amaranthaceae; genus Spinacia; species Spinacia oleracea. Next base: position 44,286,887 of record NC_079487.1, on the reverse strand, counting down.
TAAAACGAAGGAAAATCCAACACATCGCTCTTTTTTGGAAAAACGAAAAACCAATAAAAGTTATCGCTGCAGCGACTAAGGACCTGCGCTGTTAGTGACGCAGACCCCGCCCGCTGAAGGTGGGCGAGCCTGTTCGCTGAGGGTGGACCCCCCGTCCGATAGAAGTGGACGAATCTGTTTGATGTTTTTGAAAATGAGGACCTACGCGGTTTGTGACGTAGACCCCGCCGGCTGAAGATGGCGAACCTGTCCGCTGAGGGTGAACGCCCCGTCTGATAGAAGTGGACGAATCTGTTTTGAAATTTTTGTTTTTTTTTTTTGAAAATAAGGACCTACGTGGTTTGCACCGTAGACCCCCCGGCTGAAGATGGCGAGCCAATTTTAAATTTGAAAACTTTATTCTTCGAAAAACTGAGGACCTGCGCGGCTAGTGACGCAGACCCCGCCCGCTGAGGGTGGGCGAGCCCATTTTGAATTTCTTATTTTGCCTATGTAGAAGAGCTTTTAGTGATTACAACCTGTTGGTGGGTCGTAATATTTCCTGATTAGATGTGTCCTATAAGTGGGTACACACTGTGTATATTTTTGTTTAACAATATATTTTTGTTTCTATATTTTTCTCTTTTGGATAGAAATATCAAGATAACGGATATCTTACACAAAATGGGGGAGTACGCGTGCCCGACAGCGAATATTCGCTGTCTAGGAAGCATTTTCAGCGCCCACGTACCATTGGGCGCGAGAATTTCTAACGCCCAGAGCTGTTGAAAATGCGAAGGGGGGCTGGTCTTTAAATTCGCGGACCGTCTCCTTCCTTTCCCATTTCCACCATTTTCGCTCAAACTTCTTCACTTCTCTCTACTGACTTTTGCTCGTTTTCTTCACTTTCCTTCACGAATTCTACTCCAAATCACTTCCTAATCTTCCCAATGTAAGTAATTTTCAATAATTTCGAGCTTTTTTTTTGTCAATTTCAGTATTTTGTCACGTATTTTTGTGCATGAAATTGATTTGGGGGTTTTTGATTTTGTGCCCCTTTCCTTCAATTGGATAGTTGGAAATGCTCCACATAACATGTTAATTAGTTTGTGCATGTTAATTTTTGCAAGTATGTTGATTTTTGTTGAATTTGGGCATTTTCATGCTAGCCCCCAAGTATACCTACGACCCTAGTATTTTTCATAATGTAGGTATTCTTGGTATGTTGCTTGCGTTCCTCATAATTCATGGGTGACAAATCATGGGGGAATTTTGATTTTGCTGGAGTTAAATTTTACTTAGGGAATTTTGCTAAGTATGAACTTAGTATCATGTTTTTAGGGAACAAAAGTTGTATGACTCCATTTCATGAGTGAAATGCACTCTTTTTAGGGATCGGTATGAGTGCCGATTTTGTCAAAGGTATAATGCCTTGTTGTATTGTTGATCAGCATGTCTGACGACTCGTTACCCCCTCCTGGTGGCCACGAGGTGCGTGGCATGACGCGTCAGTCGACTGGCCCGGGTCCCCTATGGGTGGGCCCTGAGCTTTACGATGGTCGTGATCTGCACTACGACCTAGAGCACCATGTGACTTCCCGCCTTCACGCGAGGAGAGAGACTACGGTTCGCGGCTATGGCGCCGCGACGAGTGAGACCGTTTTTAGCTATCTGAGCTCGGACGCCCAGGCCTTGGTGGGGGCGAGCTCACTGTTTCCGGTGGTTGAGACCTTCTGGGAGATACTGCGGCTCAACATCTCCCTGTCCTTTCTGCGGTCGTTCATGAGGCGGTGGTGGGATACCCCCAACACCTTCCATTTTCCTTGGGGCGAGATGACGATCACTCCTGAGGGCTACACAGCTTTGACGGGTTTGACCTTTACAGGGAACCCTGTTCGTCTGAGGTCGGACGGCCCATCGCCGACTGTTGCTGAGGGTACCAGGCTCCTGGGCTCGTGGATGGGTAGTAGGTTACCTTCGTACCAGCCCCGTGGGATACCTTTCGCTGATCTGATGTGGGCTTTGGAGCACGGGGTAGAGGAGTCGCCTTCGAGACAGGCTCGGCTGTTCTACCTCCATTTTATTACTTCCACTTTTCTATCGGGTCCGACTGACACCTTTGACCCGAGGTGGATAGTGGAGGACGTGTCTACACTGGGTGACTATCGCTGGGGCGATTTGGGCTATGCGACGCTCGTCGGCCAGATGAGTTTGTCGGTGCGCGACTCGGACCCGAGTAGATGTCACTTTGTGATTACATTAGCGGGAGTGCCGCGTTTGATCGAGGTATGTGCCTAGACTTTCTTTTATTTTTCTCGCTTTTACCTGGCCTCTTTTTTTTTAACGTTTTATTGCCCTTTTCTTTTTGCAGCTGTGGGCCTTTGAGCACTTACCTTGGCTAGCTCCCCGAAAGGGGCAGAGGCCTTTGGAGTTCCCTGCCGGTCGTCGTTGGGGTTGGAAGAAGAAGCTGACAGTGCGTCCACCGCCCGATACCGTGTGGGATCTTATCCGGGACGGGAACCCTGAGCATGTACAGAATCTTATCCTCTATCTCGTATTCTTTTTTTTTTTTTTTTTTTTTTTTTTTTTATGTGCGAGTTCTGACTGTGTTTGTACAAAAACAGGTGGTTTGGACCCCATGGCTCTCTTTTAGGGGTACCCATGCTTCGGTCAGGGATAGTTATGCCCTGAGCCAGATGCGGGTCTTATTCGTTGGCCGCCGGGACCCTGTCTGGTACTTGGGAGAGCGGGTACGTATGCAGACGGTCGGGGTTTTTTCGGTGCCCAGGCCTCCGCCTGCGACCATGCTGTGTACTCGCTCGATAGGCGAGTCGTGGAGGGTCCACTCGAGGACTGGTGTGCCGGCGACAGAGTTGGTGATAGAGGGAGCTAGCTATTACCAGTTTATCCAGGATTCTCTTCGTCTCCCGGAGCCTGGCGCTGTAAGTTGCCTCCTCTCTTTGTATTGATTTTAGTGTTTTCATGTTCGTGCCCATGTGTTTATGCCTACTGTGTTTTGTGCAGGAGGGTCCTGACCCTTTGTTGGGGGGATGGGTGCTTCCCGATGCTCGGATCTCGTATACCGGAGAGAGTGGATCCGAGATTGTGGAGACTTTCCCAGAAGACCGGGTTTTCCATGCTCCGCTCCCTGAGGGAGTAGAGGCGGTATGCACCTTTTATTTGTGTACTCTTCTTTATATTTTTTCTTTCTTTTTTACTGACATTCTTGTTTTAGGTTCCGGCCCGTACGGCCAATGCGATGATGGGGGTGATCAACCGGTTGAAGTCCGCGTTGGTTCGAGCTCGGTCTGCACTTTCTTGCAGGAGCCCGCACTCTACTCGGGTAATGTGCCCTTTCTTTTTTTTCTTTTGATCTGTACCTTTGGTTTGGCTTTCGGTTATTCACTCTCTTTTTTGTCCCTTTTTGCAGACGGCTACTGGGCGTGCTGGGGCCGACGGCGCGGGTCCCTCGGGCGGGGGACACGGTCGTCGCGAGAGAGAGAGAGCACAACACTCGCCCCTACGGCATCGCCGTTCTGACGCGGGGGTGAGTTCTTCCGGGGAGAGGTCCGAGCCGGAGCGTAGGCGGCGTTCCGAGTCGGTGGCCCGAGAGCCTAGCCCCGAGTTGCAGTCGCAACCTCATTTTTGGGGTGACTCTGGCTGGGGTCCCTCATACCACGGGGAGTGGAGTGGATGGACCGGCGAGGCTTGGAGACATGGAGCCAATGACGAGTCTTAGGCTTACCTCCTGTTTTATACATATTCATTCTTGTGTTCCGCATGTATATATATATTTTTTGCGATTTTTGGTGCAAGAATGTTTTGAGCCTTCCGTGGGCTTTGTTTTAACATATTATAGCAATACTAGCTTCCTAAACCAACGACGAATTTTGAAAAGGAAAAGACTTTCGTAAAAATAATGAGTTCATATAAGAGTGCACATATATTTTTAGACTAACCGACTACTTGGGGTATTACATATGCATGTTCACTATTTTTTGTTTTTTTTGCCGACTCGTGTCATACTCTTTTGTTGGGCTTGTTCCCGGAAACTCTTGTGGCTTTTTCATTTTATTTGGTCTTGCCCGTGCATGGGTTAGGGTAGAGTGCCCTTTGCAATATCTTTTCTTCTTGATGCGTTGCATGACTTTATTATTTTTTTAATTTTTTTATTGGACCGAATCCTTGAGAAGAATTGCCTACGTATCTTGTCAGAATCAGGTCGCGCGTAGTTCTAGCTTTTTTGAAAAAAAAAACTTTTTGAAAGGGTGTTCATTACTCATCTGCTTCCCCCCCAAGTGTTCGTGGTTCTTTTGAGGGTTAGAAAAAGGAGTACGAACACTTTGTAGAAGCGGGAGGGTAGGTGGCAAGAGAGAACGACGCCCGATTTAGGGCGAAGGAAATATCGGCGCCCAGGCCTGGGCGTGAGAAATAACAGCGCCCAGTCCTGGGCGTTGAAGTTTTGTCCTTCATTTTTTCTACTTTATCGAGTTTTATGCCGTTTGTTTAGAGTAATGCGCAGAATGTTTGCTTATGAGTCTTAATATGTTTTATTAGATGCCTTAACTCCGGACTGAATTTTATTAAATATAGTACTTTTTCAATTGGTCTAAGTTCGTGAGGTTAGCGAATTCCGCTCCATCTATGTCGGCTAGTTGGACTGCTCCGCCAGGTAGGATGGTCTTTACAAAATATGGTCCTGTCCAGTTAGGCCGGAATTTCCCTCGAGGGTCCGTAGTAGGTGCGCGGACTTATTTTAATACAAAATCACCTTCTTTGATGTTTCGAGGTTTGACTCTTTTGTTGAATTGCCTTGCGATGCGCTTTTGATACACTTGCACGTGATGTAGAGCTCTCAACCTCCGTTCGTCTAAAAGGACGAGTTCGTCGTACCTAGCTTGAACCCAATCAGCTTCGGGTAGCTTGCTTTCTAGGACGATCCGGAGGGAGGGAATCTCCAACTCGACCGGTTGGACTGCTTCCATTCCGTATACCAAGGAGTAGGGTGTTACTCCAATGGAGGTGCGGATTGAGGTTCGATAGCCCCATAGTGCGAAGTGTAATTTATTGGGCCAATCCTTATAATTTTCGGCCATTTTTTTGATTATGGCTTTAATATTTTTGTTGGCCGCCTCTACCGCGCCGTTCATTTGCGGCCTGTAGGGAGAGGATTAATGGTGTTTGACATGATATTTTTTGAGCAGGTCTTGGACTTCGGCCCTGAAGTGGGAACCTTGGTCGCTTATGATTTCATGTGGAACCCTATATCGACAGAATATGTTCTTTTCTAGGAATCGGGCGACATGTTTGGCTGTTAACTTTGCATAGGAGACTGCCTCTACCCATTTAGTGAAGTAATCAATTACAACTAAAACGTACTCGTGTCCACCTACGCCTGTTGGTGTTACCTTGCCGATTATATCTATACCCCAGGTGGAAAAGGGCCATGGGGAAGTGAAGGTGTATAGTTCTGAGGGAGGTAAATGGTTAAGGTTACTGAAGATTTGGCATTTTGGGCAAGTTTTTACAAAGTGATGGCAATCGGTTTCCATAGTGGTCCAATAGTACCCTGAGCGGGATATTTTTCGGGATAGCATTTTTCCGTTCATATGGGGTCCGCACACGCCGTTATGGTATTCTTCCATTAGTCTTTGGGCTTGGTTTTGATGGACACAAAGTAACTTGATTTTATTCGGCGTGTATTTGTACAGTTCTCCCAGAATTATGCTATATTGTGAAGCGAGGAGGCGCAGGGCCTTTTGTGCTCGCGGGGAATTCCCCACTTGTTTTGTAACGAAGGATGTCCGTGTACCATGGTTCTTCCTCGGTGTTTTCAGGTTCGGAGTCTATGGCACAACAATAAGCCGGCTCTTTCCTTCGCTCGACCCGAAGGGTCATTCCGTCCCATTCATTCGGGATGTTGAGCATGGAAGCTAGCTTCGCTAGTGCATCCGCGAATTGGTTGTCGTCTCTTGGTAAGTACGCATACTCGATTTTTTCAAATTGCTCGACTATTTGGTCCAAGTGAGCTTGATATTTTGAGAGACTAGTGCTTCGGACCTTCCATCTTTTGGATATATGGTTGATTATTAGGGAAGAATCCCCGAAGACTTGTAGGTATTTGACTCCGAGGCTAACTGCGGCCTCTAGCCCGACTATGCAGGCCTCGTATTCGGCGGCATTGTTTGTGGCCTCGAAGTCAAGTTTGACGGAAATTGGTATATGGGCTCCTTCGGGACTGACTAGGAGAACTCCGACGCCGCATCCTTTTTGGTTGGACGCGCCATCGAAGTATAGTGTCCAATAGTCGTCTTGTATCATCAGAAGTTCCTCGTCAGGGAGGAGGTAAGCTTCCGGGGTTTCCTCATTCGTGGCATGCTCGGCCAGGAATTCGGCTACCGCTCTTCCTTTGATTGTTTTTCCGGCATGAATTTAGGTCGAATTCTGAGAGCATGACTAGCCACCTGGACAGACGACCACTCAGGGCGGGCTTTTTGAACACGTATTTTAAGGGATCTAGTTGTGACACTATATGAACAGTGTGGGCCAATAGGTAATGTCTGAGTTTTTTGGATGCCCAGACGAGGGCGAGACAGGTTTTCTCAAGCTCTGTGTATCTCGTCTCGTACTGTATGAACTTCTTGCTCAGGTAGTAAATGGCTCGCTCGGATCCATGTACACACTGTGAGAGCATAGCTCCTGCTGCAGTATCCGTGACAGTTAGGTATAGGCGTAAAGGGATTCCAGGCAAAGGTGGGGAAAGGACGGGTGGCTTGCATAGGTATTCTTTGATTTTATCGAAGGCAGTTTGGCATTGTTCATCCCGTTCGGCCTTTTCCTCTTTTCTTAATTTTTTGAATATTGGCTCACAAGTCATAGTAAGCTTGGAAATGAACCTACTAATGTATTGCAGCTTTCCTAGGAAGCCCCTTATCTGTTTTTCAGTTTTTGGTGGGGGCATTTCGGTAATGGCTTTGATCTTAGATGGGTCAATCTCGATTCCTCGCGTACTAACAACATATCCTAGCAATTTTCCCGAGGTTACCCCGAACACACATTTTTGTGGATTTAGTCTCATGTTATATTTCAAGATTCGAGTGAAGAATTTTTTAAGTGCCGGGAGGTGACTGCGCCGGTCTTTAGATTTGACGATCATGTCGTCCACGTAGGCTTCAATTTCTTTATGTATAATGTCATGGAGTAACGTGGTGGCTGTTCTTTGATAGGTGGCCCCCGCGTTTTTCAAACCAAAAGGCATTACAATGTAACAATATGTTCCCCAAGGGGTAATGAAAGTTGTTTTTTCCATGTCTTCTTCTGCCATTAGTATTTGGTTATATCCGGCGTACCCGTCCATAAAGGAGAGGAGCGCGTGTTCTGCGGTGTTGTCTACTAGTATGTCAATGTGAGGTAGGGGGAAGTCGTCTTTAGGACTGGCTTTGTTGAGGTCTCGAAAGTCTACGCACATTCGCACTCGTCCATCTTTTTTAGCTACGGGGACAATATTGGCCACCCATTCTGGGTAGTTAGAGACTTTTATAAAGCCGGCGTCTAATTGTTTAGTGACTTCTTCTTTTATTTTCAAGGCTATCTCTGGTTTGAGCCGCCGTAGCTTTTGTTTTACTGGCGTCATTTTGGGATCTAGCGGAATTTTATGCTCAGCGATTTCTCGATCTATTCCTGGCATGTCTTTGTAGGACCAAGCAAAGACACCCTCGAATTCCCGCAAAGTGGAGATTAGATCTGCCTTTTCAGTGGGAGTTAAGGTGAGGCCAATTTTAATAATTTTAGGATTTTCTTTTGTTCCAATATTTACCGATTCTGTGTCCTCAATTATAGGAGTTTTGAGTTCTTGTTCATTTACAGCTTTTATTAGTTCGGTATATTCCTCTTCTGGCTCTTTTTCGTGCTCATTAGTGGCGAGACATTCTGCATTATTACTCTGATTTTTAAGCGGCACATACTCAAAAGTTTTGTTTATCTTATTAAAGTCATGAAGCATTACATCAAAAAGATCTCCCGGAGTAGAGATTTCCGGGTCTAAACTATTTTTGGGAGGGGTTACAATTTTGCTAGGTTCGGACTCGGAGTCAGACTCGGATTCAGACTCTAATTCTTCGTACATCGGACCCTCTCCCGCAGATATCTTGAACTTCATCCCACGAGCATTAGTCCATTTGAAAGTCTTGCGCCACCCTCGTTGGACTTGGTCATCTTTTGAGGGTGATGGAGCGATCAATTTAGTAGGATCGAACACTTCATCTTGGAGAGCTAATGCCATAATTTCTGTTTCTTTCTTCGCTCTTTTCTTTTCTAACCCAAACAATAGCCCGAAAGCATGTGAGTTGGAGAGCGTTTTTGGCATAGCATGGTTCTTTGGGGCGAGTGGCCTTTGAGAACATAAAGGGTCGTGTCCCAGAGTATGCATCTCTTGGGTTTGCGCGACCTCTAGGTACAGATGTTCGGGATATGCTTCTTCCATCACGTTTCTTGATGGCTATCACGGGCAAGTACTCAGGGGCCCTGCATTATTGTTGTGGAGTAGGAGACACATTAGTTTATTTCGTGAGTCGGTTTTTTAGGCATTCCATGACAACCCCCAAGTCGGACTAGTATATTTGGACTGTTATGTGTGCACTTTTGAACTCTTTATATTTTTTGAAAATCTCTGCCCGTGTGACATTCATGATTATTTGCATGGTCGACTTTTAGTGTCGAGCATTGCCGTCGTAGGAGGCCTAACAACGACGCAAAGAGTTATTTATTTTTCGAGAGTCGCTTTTGAAATCGAATGCTTTCCTTACGCCCTCGTGGAAATTCTTTTCATGAACATTTTTTGCTACGTATTTTCCTTTCGTGCGGGTACCGAAGCTGTTGTGCCTGACCAGAAGGCCAAGCAGCAACTTCAGCGCCCAGCTAGGGGCGTGAGAAATTCTGGCGCCCAGCCAGGGGCGTTGAAAATGCGTCCCTGGCTGGTTCTCGTTTTCTGTTTTCTGTTTATGCGACTTCGATTTGCGTGCTTGCCTAATAACGTCCTTTACGCGTAACAACGTTTGTGGGATTCGTTACAGGCCATCCCGAGCGTCGCTTATTTTGTGGCGATCATTCGCGTTTGCGGAACACGTGTTTCAGTATGATTCTTTGGCAAATTAGTCTATGAATGTTTGGGCAGTTTTTAAGGTCGTTGGTTTTCTAGGATAGTTTGTCACACACAATCACATATTTCGCTACACGTAACTAACTTGCCCGTGTGACATTCATAATTGTTAGCATGTTCGGTTTTTTAGTGCCGAGCATTGTCGTCGTAGGAGGCCTAACAACGACGCAAAGAGTGATTAATTTTTTACGAGTCGCTTTTGAAATCGAGTGCTTTTATTACGCCCTCGTAGCAATTCTTTTTACGAACATTTTTTGTGCTACGTATTTTCCTTTTGCGCGGGCGCCGAGGCTGCTGCGCCTGACTAGAAGGCCAAGCAGTAACTTCAGCGCCCAGCGAGGGGCGTGAGAAATTCTGGCGCCCAGCCAGGGGCGTTGAAAATGCGTCCCTGGCCGGTTCTCGTTTTCTGTTTGCGTCTACTTCTGTTTATGCGACTTCGATTTGCGTGCTTGCCTAATAACGTCCTTTACGCGTTGCAGCATTTGTGGGATTCGTTACAGGCCATCCCGAGCGTCGCTTATTTTTGTGGCGATCATTCGGGTTTGCGGAACACGTATTTCGGTATAACTCTTTGGCAAATTAGTCTATGAATGTTTGGGCAATTTTTAAGGTCGTTGGTTTTCTAGGATAGTTTATCACACACAATCACATATTTCGCTACACATAACTAACATTCATCATGAGGCGATAATAACATGTCATGTAGTTTATGATAGGCTTTTATGGGTAGTTATTTGCGCCTGGCTTGGTACCGCTTCTATAGTAGATCCAACACATGCCCCGGTCGAGGTAGTGTCTTCAACAGACGAATTTCGCTCAAGAGGCCAACCCGCAAGTGCAAGCCAAGGGGGCATGAAGACGAGAGGGACCTAATGAGCGAGCGATTGGGTTTGGGATAGGTGTACTACCTGCACAAGTACCTAGTGGGCAACATGCGCGGCGTATGCACCCCCCTATTGGCGAAAAAAGGTATCCTTAGTCCCAACTCCCGAGGGAGCCGAGATTCGTTATGCGGTTCTGCCCGTTCACATTAATATGCTGATTTTCAGGTCGTCCCAACTTGATGGGGAAATAAACGCGGGGTAGGATCGTTTCACCCTTCGGCTATTTTGATTACCTACAAGCACGAGTATTTCCTTCACTATCCCCAGTGGAGACGCCACTGTGAGGGGGTCGAAAAAGCGCGAGGCTAATGCGTGACCTTGTCCCTCGTGGGTGTGACGATTATTTTTATTCAATCAAGTGTAATTGGATTTCCTGTGAGTATACACCCAATTGACTAGTAATATAGGAGTCGCCATTCAGTTTTTAACGACAATGAGAAAAACTGACAAAACCCGGTTATCGTGACATAAAGGGAGTGCAATTATGTTTGACCACGACGGCCGTAGGTTCCCTTGTGATCCCTGGTGTGGGGATCTCTCAATATACACCCGCAAGATAGAGATTGAGGGTTCGGGGGACTGTAACTACCGAGAGGAGTAATTCGCTCGTCGATAACTCCAGAGGCAGGATATCCTTACTAGCTCAGCATAAATAATTGAAGGGACATGCGTTAACTATTAAACTAATCTGAGTTGATTTTAGCAATATGCAACATATAATACTAATTCGATCGTGATTATCTGATTTAAATAACATTAAGGGACCTAGCATGATAATCCGATTTCCCAAAAATATTATATTTGTTAGGCGTGATAGAACAATCATATTAGGTTAGTTTAACAGTTCATAAAAAGGGCGAGGAAAGCAGTTAAATCATAAAAAAGGGACACATTACGACGCACCCTTGAGAGGTACGTCACGGTTCTCAGAAAACTAACCACTTTGACTTTGCTATTTCTCCTTTTTATTTAACGAATCTCGATTATGGGACAGGATACGTTCTGTTCGATTTATGGATCGGTTGCGACAGAACGCGTGAACAGTTTCGCAGCGAGAGGCTTAGGCTAAGGGGTTTAGAGTCAATACTCAGAATATATTATGTGTTGTTGTGTGTTGTTTCACGTCGAAACTAGGGGCCTATTTATAGGGAAGAGTTCGTGGAAAGATAGAATTGCAGAGTTCTAATCCGCAAAGAATTAGGAAAAGAGACGTACCCAGGTACTTTCAGCGCCCAGGCCTGGGCGCCGAAGATTTCGGCGCCCAGAGCCAGGCGTTGAAAATAGGGTCTGGGCAGCTTTTAGCGCGTATCAATTTCATGACGGAATGCGTCTGGGCCCGTTACGAACTCTAGGCTCGTTAGGATTTTGATTAATACGTAACTCTTATTTCCGAATCCTATTAGGAATAGGATTCTCGCGGTTTTCTATCTCATTTAGGATTTATGTTGGAGTACAACACCTAATTCTGACAGGTTTCTATCTTTTATGATTTGCCACTTTCAGATGCTACCTTTTACGGCAGTTACTATTTTTAGCAGGTTTCCATAAATAGCAGGTTTCGGGTGAAATGAAATAGGGAATCGAGATTCGTTTATTTTATAGGAGATGCGTTGTCAAGTGGAGTTTTTATGCTTTCATCATCGAACCTTTCCCTTGCGGGAATGGGGACAAAAGTAGGTGTCTACAATGGTGAGGTTGATTTTTCCCAACACAGGCCTTCGGGAGTTATCATAAGCTCGTACCCCTTGCGTGGAGGTTTGGAAGTCATCATTTCCTAGCCCCAAGCAATGGGCGGTTCGCAATGGGCAAACATTGACCGCCGAACCGTTATCTACGAGCGCTAGGGGGATGTTTTGTCCTTTGCATCCAACCACTAGATAAAGGGCTTTGTTGTGAGCACCCCCCTCTTTGGGCAAGTCTTTGTCAGTGAAAACTGTGGCCTTTTCTCCGGCATCTCTCGTGACGTGGTTAACCAATGAGTCAGGTGTGATATCTGTAGGCACTGAGATGAGGTCGAGTGAGCGAATAAGCTTTTCGCGATGTTCTTTTGAGGTACACATGAGATCCCAGATGGTAATTTCGGCCTTGGTTCTTTTCAATTGTTTCAAAAGAGGATTTTCAATGACTTCTACGACGGTGGTGTGCCGTCCATTCTCAGGAGCTTGCCTGACTGGGATATCGTCCATAGGAGGTGGGCGAATGTCAGGCTGGTATATTCTTCCTGATCTGGTGAGGTTGTCGACTTCGGGTTCTTGAGTGGTGGTGTTGATGAGAGCATACCCGGGCCAAGTTTCAGTAAAGAGGTCCTGGCCCGACACTTGAGATAGGTAAATATCTTCAGCATCATCATCCCACACACCACACACTTCTCTCTCGATTCGGTCCATAGGGCCACAATGAGTGGTGCACCTTGAGGTGTAATTTACACCGTAGGGTCGAAGTTCTCATTTTCTGGTTGGTCGAGAGAGATGTGACAAGAGCCGAGTGGGCTCTTGTTGTTTTTGGGTTTGCCAACATTAGGGAGAGGTATCACTTCATCCTCTATCATGTCCTGGATGGTATTCTTTAGGTTCCAGCAGTTTTCAGTGTCATGCCCATTTCCTTGATGGAATTTGCAGTAAGTACCTTCGACCCAATATTTGCTTTTGACAGGAGGGTCACGGGTGGGGCCTATAGGTCTCAGCTTTCGTTGATTGGTTAATCTTTCAAAGGCTTGTACCAAAGTTGACCCGAGTGGGGCAAACTTTCGGTCTCGGACCCATCTTCCAGGGCTTCTTCGGGCGGGAGTCTCTTCTACATCATGGACTTCTTGGGCTTGGGATGTGTTACCCCGATTATAGGTGTTGTTTTTATATGTGGGTTTGCTTTGTATGATTTTGGCGAGGTCGTCCTCGATCTTTATTCCCACATCATAAACTCTTTTGAAAGTGTCAAGTCCCAGGTACCTAAGGTGTTGTCTGTAAGCCGGGTCCAGGTTGTCAATGAATTTTTGGACCAATTCTGTTTCGGGAGGCCTATTGATTAGCTGGGCCGCCTGGTCCCTCCATCTAGCAAAGTAGGTTGTGAAACCCTCATTTTTCTTTTGGAAGAGAACTTCCAGCTCGCGCATGGTGACTTGGAAATCCATGTTCGATGAGTATTGCTTGATGAAGACATTGACAAAGTCTTCCCAAGTTGGGAAGAGCTTAGGGTCCTGGTGATAGTACCATTTGAGCGGCACAGGTTCCAAGGACAAAGGAAAGGCAGGTAAATACATGGACTTGTCCACGCCTTTCAAGTTCATGGCATTCACAAAGCTCAGTAGATGATCACGGGGATTGTTCGTGGCCTTGAACTTTGGTAAGTCAGATGAACTGAACTTTTCTGGTAGTTTGTCAGGAAAAGGTTCAGGATCGAGGGAGAAGTATTTGCTCCCCATGGTTTGCTGTAGGACCATTTTTTCAATCCTCTTCTCGTTATCGAGGTCATTTTTGGCTTGCGCAGCCGCTAAAGCTTCATTTTCCATTTTCAATTGGCCCATAAGTTGGGTCATTTGGACCATCTGGTCTCGCAAATCTTCGATGGACATGTTTGAAGGTGCGCATCGAGGTTGGGGAAGCGGAGATCCTTGAAATGAGGGACGACGGACGGAGCTTGGAGTCACTAAACCTGATGTTGGCGATGAATCTTCGAGACGCACTAACCGTTGATTCCCTGATCGGCACCAAGTGGCAGGGCCAGTCCTAGGCATAAGATAAGCTAAAGTTTAGGTTCCCAAAGTTTAAAACATTACTTAGTCTAGACTTCGACTCTCTCTATTGGTTTTTTTTGCTCTTTCTTTTATTGGTACACTTTTTGGTTTCTTTTGGTCATTCTTTGAATTTTCGAAACACTTGCCCGTGTAACATTCATAATTGTTAGCATGTTCGGTTTTTTAGTGCCGAGCATTGTCGTCGTAGGAGGCCTAACAATGACGCAAAGAGTTATTAATTTTTTACGAGTCGCTTTTGAAATCGAGTGCTTTTCTTACGCCCTCGTAGCAATTCTTTTTACGAACATTTTTTTGTGCTACGTATTTTCCTTTTGCGCGGGCGCCGAGGCTGCTGCGCCTGACTAGAAGGCCAAGCAGCAACTTCAGCGCCCAGCGAGGGGCGTGAGAAATTCTGGCGCCCAGCCAGGGGCGTTGAAAATGCGTCCCTGGCCGGTTCTCGTTTTCTGTTTGCGTCTACTTCTGTTTATGCGACTTCGATTTGCGTGCTTGCCTAATAACGTCCTTTACGCGTTGCAGCGTTTGTGGGATTCGTTACAGGCCATCCCGAGCGTCGCTTATTTTTGTGGCGATCATTCGGGTTTGCGGAACACGTATTTCGGTATAACTCTTTGGCAAATTAGTCTATGAATGTTTGGGCAATTTTTAAGGTCGTTGGTTTTCTAGGATAGTTTGTCACACACAATCACATATTTCGCTACACATAACTAACATTCATCATGAGGCGATAATAACATGTCATGTAGTTTATGATAGGCTTCTATGGGTAGTTATTTGCGCCTGGCTTGGTACCGCTTCTATAGTAGATCCAACACATGCCCCAGTCGATGTAGTGTCTTCAACAGACGAATTTCGCTCAAGAGGCCAACCCGCAAGTGCAAGCCAAGGGGGCATGCAGGCGAGAGGGACCTAATGAGCGAGCGATTGGGTTTGGGATAGGTGTACTACCTGCACAAGTACCTAGTGGGCAACATGCGTGGCGTATGCACCCCCCTATTGGCGAAAAAAGGTATCCTTAGTCCCAACTCCCGAGGGAGCCGAGATTCGTTATGCGGTTCTGCCCGTTCACATTAATATGCTGATTTTCAGGTCGTCCCAACTTGATGGGGAAATAAACGCGGGGTAGGATCGTTTCACCCTTCGGCTATTTTGATTACCTACAAGCACGAGTATTTCCTTCACTATCCCCAGTGGAGTCGCCACTGTGAGGGGGTCGAAAAAGCGCGAGGCTAATGCGTGACCTTGTCCCTCGTGGGTGTGGCGATTATTTTTATTCAATCAAGTGTAATTGGATTTCCTCTGAGTATACACCCAATTGACTAGTAATATAGGAGTCGCCATTCAGTTTTTAACGACAATGAGAAAAACTGACAAAACCCGGTTATCGTGACATAAAGGGAGTGCAATTATGTTTGACCACGACGGCCGTAGGTTCCCTTGTGATCCCTGGTGTGGGGATCTCTCAACATACACCCGCAAGGTAGAGATTGAGGGTTAGGGGGACTGTAACTACCGAGAGGAGTACTCGCTCGTCGATAACTCCAGAGGCAGGATATCCTTACTAGCTCAACATAAATAATTGAAGGGACATGCGTTAACTATTAAACTAATCTGAGTTGATTTTAGCAATATGCAACATATAATACTAGATCGATCGCGATTATCTGATTTAAATAGCATTAAGGGACCTAGCATGATAATCCAATTTCCCAAAAATATTATATTTGTTAGGCGTGGTAGAACAATCAGATTTAGTTAGTTTAACAGTTCACAAAAAGGGCGAGGAAAGCAATTAAATCATCGAAAAGGGACACATTACGACGCACCCTTGAGAGGTGCGTCACGGTTCTCAGAAAACTAACCACTTTGACTTTGCTATTTCTCCTTTTTATTTAACGAATCTCAAATTATGGGACAGGATACGTTCTGTTCGATTTATGGATCGATTGCGACAGAATGCGTGAACAATTTCGCAGCGAGAGGCTTAGGCTAAGGGTTGGAGTCAATACTCAGAATATGAATTGTGTGTGTTCTTTTCACGTCGAATTTGGGGTTGTATTTATAGGGAAGAGTTCGTGGAAAGATAGAATTGTAGAGTTCTAATCCACAAAGAATTAGGAAAAAACACGTACCCAGGTAATTCCAGCGCCCAGGCCTGGGCGCCGAAGATTTCGGCGCCCAGAGCCAGGCGTTGAAAATAGGGTCTGGGCTGTTTTCTTGGTCAGATTCGGATTCCTGAAATCCGTAGTGTTTGAGACTTAATCGAGTCTTTTAGTGCGTATCAATTTCATGACGGAATGCGTCTGGGCCCGTTACGAACTCTAGGCTCGTTAGGATTTTAATTAATACGTAACTCTTATTTCCGAATCATAGGATTCTCGCAGTTTTCTATCTCATTTAGGATTTATGTTGGAGTGCAACACCTAATTCTGACAGGTTTCTATCTTTTATGACTGGCCACTTTTAACAGCTGCCCATTACGGCAGTTACTATTTTTAGCAGGTTTCCATAAATAGCAGGTTTCTATAAATAGCAGGTTTCGGGTGAAATGAAAAGGGGAATTGAGATTCGTTATTTTATAGGAGATGCGTTGTCAAGTGGAGATTTATGCTTTCATCATCGAACCTTTCCCTTTTGGGAATGGGGACAAAAGTAGGTGTCTACAACTTTCCAGCCTTATCAGTGACTAAACAATGAATGAGTTGCTCACTAAATTAACAAAGAGCTTGACAGGCTAAAGTCGTATCAGCTAATAAAAAATAACCTAAGGTCCACTAGCTAGGTAGCAAGGGAAGTCAGGATCGAATCCACAGGGAAACAGGCGTTCTTTCTACTATCAATTAATTAATCTAGACTATTGTGAACAAGAGTTGGTTGGTGGTTTGTATACTAAGACTACGAACGATAATTAAACATGAATGAATCAATATATTAAGGAATCTAGGGTATAGGTTCGCCAACAAATAATAATCCAGGACATTGAACAATCACGATAATCAACAAAATAATTAGTTAGACTAGCATTCTCTCTCAAGTCGATACTAATCATAGACTTAGAATTAACGGGCTCTCGCTACGTATTAACTCTAATTCCACCTATTGACACAAGCCTAAACATCAAATTGCATCTCTCGAATCTTAATTTGATATTGCATAACTACCACAATTAAACCTGCACAAATCTAATTGTATAGTGAAATAAACCAATCAATAGGAATCAATTACAATGCCAACAATCATAATCATTCAATCATCCCTTCATATTATTCATGGATCCCCAACCCTAGAAATTAAACTACTCAAGCATGTTGACAATAAACAAAGCAATAATCATAATTGAAATCATTATTAAAGCAAGACAATGAATTGAAATAAGGAATAATACCTATTTGAAGAACAAAGGGAAATGAAAGCTTGAATTTTTATTGAGAATTAAACTAAATGTTTTTGCATAAACCAGAGAGAAAACTAGGCTACGGAAAATAATACTAAGGTTCCATACTAGAAAATAAGATGTCTCATAAATATAAAGGGCTAGTATTTATAGTTTGCCCAAAATACAAGCCAAAAACCGAAAAGAAAACTCGCGCATAAGTGCAGGAGGTTGGCGTCGCCCGATCGGGCGTCGCTTCGCCCGATCGGTCGATCCACTCGATAGTCGGCCCGATCGGGCCAAAATCCGCCCGATCGGGCGGTTTGTGAACTCTCCACATAGGCTCTAGGATGACCGCCCGATCCGTATCGGGCGAGCTGCGCCCAATCGGGCGCGCGTTGATCAATCCAAATTGCCTCAATTCCGCCCGATGGTTGCATTTCGCCCTCAGCTTCCAGGGCGATTTGCAATCTTCAATGTAGCTCGCCCATATCACTGAGTCTAACTCTCGGGGCTCAACCATAAGCATCCAAGGCTCCCGATAGTCGACGATGGAGGTCCCGAACTTCCCCGGGCTCATATAGTGGCCTAGATCAACATGAAACGGGTCTAAAAAGACCAATTTCTCATAATCAAACCTGAAACTCAAGGCACACTCAGTAACACACATTAGTACTAGAAACGGCTCCTAAGAGCACGTTTGACACATAAAAGTACTAAGGGACGGGGGTAAAAATACTATATAAAACATGCATATCAAACCTCCCCAAACTAGATCCTTGCTTGTCCCTAAGCAAGGAAATCATCGTTGAACACAAAACCAACTTTACCCCCAACAAAATTCAAAATGAAAGACATAATTCGAGGCAAAATCCAACAAGCATGCATCAATGTCAACCAATCAAATTCATTCAATTGCCAATCCACCTTAACAATCGTCACGCAAAGCGAACCACAAGTGTACAATGGAATTCAAGACTAGTGCTCACACACTCGTCACTCATTTATGTGGCGGATAAAAAATGTACCCGTTCGCTCCCCTCCCAACATATATGTGTACAATGCCCTCCCAAACTCACAACACTCGTGTGTCTAGAAAAACATGCACTCAACCTAGTAGTCGACTCGGAATGCGTCATGTCATAACTTGCATTGATAAACAACTACTTTCACATAAATACAACTCTATGCACAAAGGTCGGAAGGTCTTTCAAGCTTGTAATGTTAGGCTTAGGTAAGGGTGTGGTAAATTTGGGTAAAATGTGAGCTTAAAGCCTTGGCTTTGGGGAGCATAAATCCTAGCAAACAATCGTGACCAATCAACATAATGACCATAATCTCCCACTCAACACATGACAAAACAACAAACAAACCACACTATACTTCCTTGCCTTGATTTCACAATTATAACCAATCACTCATGAATATAAGAAATCGTAATACCGGAGTGACAAAAGCTTGAACTATTTTGAGAATAACGATTTTTTCCTCTATTTTTTTTTTCTTGCTCAATCTCTTTTTTTTTCTTTTGGAACCTTCACATTTTTTATATTCTCCTCATCTCATTCATTTTTCAGCTCATTTTTTCAACAACAATCATGATAAGAAGAACTTCCCTTTTCAATACTCAATATGCTCAAAATGTACCACACTACAACTCCCTCACCTCACTACTATTAGCTCCCCCAAGCTAGGCTTGGGACTAGTAACCAATGGGGAATTTACGGGCTTGTAATGTGGTTAGTCACCGAATAAAGGGAACAAGCACAACATGGGTAGAAAAAGAGGGAACAAATGTATCTAATTTCATCTGAAGGCTACCTAAATAGAAAAATGCCTTCGTCCTCCACAATGTGCTTGTATATGAGTCATAAAACACTACTAATAGTTGCAAACCAATACTCAAAATCAATGACACACCAGGAAGCTATCACACATCCTAACCAAGTCAACTAGTCAAGCACCAAGTCCACAAGTAGTTAGTCGGAGTTGACTCATGTTTAGGCATCAAAGCAATCGAATATCAAATCATGGCTGACACATCTACATTGCCCAATGATATTGTATTCATCGGAACGTATTTTTTGTATATTTTTTCAAAGCAATGAACTAATCTAGAAAGCATTAAACACACCAAAGAAACACACCAAAATAAAGAAATGCGAAAAGAAAACAAAAACATACCTACAATGTACAAGTAATGTGAAACCCCCCCAAACCAAATCAGACAATGTCCTCATTGGCTCAAGGGTATCGAACCAACTTGATCCTCATCTCCATTGCCATCATCATCATCATCACCATCATCTCTGCCACCATGCCCGCTAGGACCCGCTCCCCACCCTCCGTACTTGGTAGGTGTGAAGGTACCCATAAAACCCGGAGCTCCATATCCCTCCGCGGGATAGGTATACCAGGTAGGGTGCTCATAATCTGGGGCAATGTAGCCCTGCCTGGCATACTGATCATAGAATGGGAACATGGTCCTCTGGTGATCAGCTGCGAACTCCTGGAAACCGAGCTCAAGTCTGCTCAACCGCTCATGAATGGACCCCTGCTCCTCATCTACTACCGGGCCACCCTGGGGCCTCCCCGCGTCTCGACGCCCCCTCCTAAAGTAGGTGTGAGGCTCTGGCTGGTACTGGTGGGGCTCTGGCTGTGGGTCAGGCTGAGGCTGGGGGTCAGGCTGAGGCTCTTGCCCAAATCCAACAAATAAGTAATGAGCCTGACCGGGTCTGAAACTAGTGCGGCCCTGAGGGTCAGGCAAGGTGAAAAGCCTGTTTCCCTCTAACATCCAATACATGGCTCCCGGCCTAAACAACCCATGCTCCCCCTGTAGCCGACGGAGTCCAGCAAAGTAAGCCAAATCAAGCAAGTTGCTACCCAGAACTGGAGTCTGGTTAGCCTCAGTAAAGTTGGCCGTGGCCATGGCTATGTGGGTGATCAACCCACCAATGGTAATTTTGGTAGTATGTTTGGAAGTGGCTATAGAATAGAATTGAGAGGCCATATGATGTGCAAGGTTCATTTTGTAACCATCCTCCCCTTCTAAAACGTAGCCACCTAGAATTTCTAGCTCCGTACTCCTAATATTTTTGGTCTCATCCCTACCAAAGATCGTAAATCCTAGAAACCTGTAAAAGACAATGGGTACCGGGTGTTGTATCTTGGAAGCATGCAAATGTTGCATACTCCCGGGATTAGCATTACCCGTAAGCTTTCCCCACATGGTGGAGTTATTATGGGTTTCCTTAGGTTTCCTACTATAGGTGGTAGACAATCCAAAAATCCTACCAAAATCAGCTAAACTCATGGTGTAAGTTCGGTTCATCACACGAAATTGAACTGACGACACGGTTCGATAACCATCTCTACGCACATTGAAACTACTCAAGAATTCCAGAGTTAACCGTCTAAATGTGAGACGGAGCATACTATACATGTTACTCATACCAACACCAACAAAGACACGCTTGACATCACGCTCAATACCCATTTCATGTAAAGATTTTTGGCATATAAAGCGAGTAGGGATTACCTCCCTCAATTTGAGGTGGATGAATCGTGCTCGTTGCTCCTCCGTAACAAAGATGACATCCGAAAAATCCGTGTCGGGCTCGAATTGCGGCGGCGGAGGTGGTGGTGTCGGTTCCCGAGCTCGGCTCGTGGAAGCTTCATGTTGATTTCTTGGTACCCTTGTGCATTTCCTTTGTGGTCGATTTGCCATTGATGAAAATCTGATTTTTTGAGGTTTTTGAGCTTTTTGGGTGAAATTGGGGATTTTGTGGAGATTGGAGAAAACTCAAATCGGTTAGGTGTAGGTTGTAGAGGATGGTGTGAGGATGATTTTGGTGAAAAGATTGGTGAATTTGGTGGAGATTTGAGGGAGATATGGTGGTTGGAAGTTTTTGGAGGTTGGGGTTTAATGGAGGAAGTGAGAGAAAGTTAGGTTGAAGATGAAGAGGAAGTGAAGAAAGAAAAGAGAATCCGTGTATTTGTCGCTGAAAGCGCGTCTCGCCCGATCAGGCGACATTCCGCCCGATCGGGCGGTTTGCGATCCTTTTCTTCTCATACGTGCGCGCCCGATCGGGCGCACCTCGCCCGATCCGGATCGGGCGATTTGCGAATGCTATTTTTCTTGACTTTTTCTGCTCAGAATTCCTCCTTGACTTTTCCACGAACTTTTCCTCAACCGCCCGATCGGGCAAAATAATTTCGCCCGATCGGGCATACCACTCGCCTTCTGCGCCCGATCGGGCAGACAATTGCCCGACTCGGGCATTCCACTCGTCAGACCGCCCGATCGGGCATGCTGCGCCCGATCGGGCAAAAATAAGCTGCAATAATTTCATCTATGCGCGCCCGATCGGGCGCTCCTCGCCCGATTCGGATCGGGCGGTTCGCAGCGTGCTTGGCCTTGTACGTAATTTCACTTTCTTGAACTTGGAGCTTTAGGCCTGCACATTATTAAACACCCAAACAGCGTAATGCCCTCTTCTTGCCTCACTAACACCAAAAACAATACTTAAACACACGTAGGTATGGGAAATACTAACTAAACACAAAAAAAAATAGAATCAAAAATCAAACTTATACTACTAAAGCAATAAATGGATAATGAAATACTCATCCCCTATTAGATTGATGCAATGTCCCCATTACACAATCTCCGTTTATGCGCAGACAATCGACAGGAAAGGGATGAGAGCCACGACAGCTCATCGAATGGGGGCACCAAAGATGGTGCCATCTGGTGTCACATCGATTGCCTTGGATGAGCTATGTGGTGCGGGAAGTGACAGACCACGACCCCGATCATGAATACGGTGTCCACCGTTTACAGAACTTTCGGCCTTTTGGGTCGCGGCATCATCAACCCGTGCCTTCTTTCGAACCCATGCCGAAGAGTTCATACTCCGATCACCTCCACCTGCAAAACAATTTGAAACATGTGCTTTTTCCGAGGAGTTATTAGAGTTAGTATGAGTCAATTCAGTATTAAAATTATCATTAGAAACATTGACTCCAAAACATGACTCCTCTACCATAGGGCTCTTAGCAACATGGGTTAAATTGAAAGTAACCTTATCATCCCCCACATTTAAGGTCAGCTTGCCATTCTTGACATCTATGATTGCCCCCGCAGTTTGTAGGAAAGGCCGACCTAAAATAATAGGAATCTGCCTGTCCTCTTCCATGTCCAACACAACAAAATCAACAGGAATAAAAATTTACCTACTCTAACTGGCACATCTTCTAAAACACCTAGGGGGTATTTTACAGATCTATCAGCCATTTGCAGAGTTATGTTGGTAACTTTTAAATCACCCATGTTCAACTTAGTACATACAGACAGGGGCATGACACTAACACTGGCACCTAAATCACATAAGGCTTTGTCAATAAAAAGGTTGCCAATATTACACGGGATAGAGAAACTCCCGGGGTCCTTCAATTTGGGTGGAGACTTATTTTGTAGTAAGGCACTGCACTCTTCAGTAAATGCAACAGTCTCCACCTCACTAAATGATCTCTTCCTAGTCAAGATGTCTTTCATGTATTTAGCATATGCAGGTACTTGAGTAATTAATTCAGTGAAAGGGACTGTTACCTGCAGATTCTTCACCACTTCTAAGAACTTACCAAATTGCTTTTCTAGCTTGTTCTTTAGCTGACGATGAGGGAAGGGAAGTTTGATAGGTGGAACTTGTATCTCAACTTTCTTCTGAACCCTTGTGTTAGCTTCCTTCTCCTTGACCACCTTCTCACTTTCTCTTGGCACAACACCACTGACCGAAATTTCAACCTCTTCCTCTATAGTCATAGGCGGCCCATCATTCTCATATCCACTCCGCAAAGTGACAACATTTACAGACTCTCTGGTCACAAGCTGTGAAGGGAGTTGACCCTTGGGTCTCTCTGCAAGAGTAGTAGCCATTTGTGCCAACTGTTTATCCATGATCTTGTTATGAGAAGTGAGGGCATCGATTTTGGCATCCTTTTCGCTCAGAGACTTTTGCAATTCTAACATCATATTCCGCATCTCAACAAGCATGGGATCAGGCTGTGTGGGTTGAGGCTGTGGAGGAAAGCCAGGTGGTCCACTAGGCTGCGGGTTGTAGTTACTTCGCGGTTGGTAGGGCTGCTGTGGTGGTGGTTGGTAAGGTTGTTGTGGTGGTGGAGGGTGTTGAATCTGGTGGGGGTTATGAACATTAGTACTCCTATATGATAATAGGGGGTTCTTTTTATACCCCTCATTGTATGAGTTGGAGTACGGATTGTTCAGCTTGTAGGCCTGGAATGCATTGCATTGTTCAATAGAGCTCCTACATTCCGGTGCATAGTGACCTTGCATCCCACAACTATTACAGACATTGGCCAACTGAGCACTCATTGCAGCGACACTAGCTTGTTGGGTGACTTGGGAAGATGTGTTTTGCATGTTATCCAGCTTGTGATGTAGGGCAGTTAGCTGAGCAGTAAGTTGTTCAATAGAGTTCATCTCATGCTTAACACCACAATCGGCAAAACCTCTAGAATTCCCATATTGGGCACTATGGATGGCTATCTCCTCAATCACCTCTAAAGCTCTGGGCACCTCCAGTTACATAAATCTCCCACTGGCAGCTGAATCCAAAAGACACCTAGACTCATTACCCAGACCATTATAGAACTGCTGAACCAGGAACCAATCCTCCAAACCATGGTGTGGGCACTCTCTTTGCAAGTCCTTGAATCTTTCCCAAACCTCGAACAAACTCTCATCTGCTTGTTGAGAGATACCTAATATCTGTCCCCTTAGACGCGCTGTCTTCTCATGTGGGAAACATTTAACATAGAACGCAAGGGCCAAGGAATTCCAATCGGTGATTTTCATAGCTGCGCGGTTGAGACTGTTAATCCATAGCTTTGCCTTCCCACTCAATGAAAATGGAAAGAGTATCTCCATGATCTGCTCCGGTGTTAAATTCTTCTGCTTAATGGTGGCACAATACTGGATGAAAGACTGAATATGGAGATTGGGATCTTCACCCTTTCCCCTTCTTTCGATCATGTTTATCAGCTGAGGTTCAACCTTGAAATTCTCGACCGCAATGGAAGGCATGATTGCTTTGGGAAGCATAGACAAACTTGGTTTAGAATAGTCTGTAAGCCTTGGCACAACTGGGGGTGGCGGTGGTGGTGCTTGGTCACCCATCTTTGAATCTGTATGGAATAGATTGCTAATCAGATAGTCGGATTCAGAGTCAGAATAGTCTCTCAACTGTTCAACGAATCTACGCCGTCTACGAAAGGTCCGTTCAGGTTCAGGATCGAACGAAGTCAGATCGCTGGTATGGACAGTCCTGGGCATAAACAAGCAAAAAACAAGAAAACAGTCGTGAGATCCGGTCTCAAGGAACGGGAGTCCCTTGAGAAGTAACAAACAATAATCTAGAAAAACAATTAATAACAGAAAATAAAACGTTTCCCCGGCAACGGCGCCAAATTTTGACAGGCTAAAGTCGTATCACCTAATCAAAAATAACCTAAGGTCCACTAGCTAGGTAGCAAGGGAAGTCAGGATCGAATCCACAGGGAAACAGACGTTCTTTCTACTATCAATTAATTAATCTAGACTATTGTGAACAAGAGTTGGTTGGTGGTTTGTATACTAAGACTACGAACGATAATTAAACACGAATGAATCAATATATTAAGGAATCTAGGGTATAGGTTCGCCAATGAATAATAATCCAGGACATTGAACAATCACGATAATCAACAAAATAATTAATTAGACTAGCATGCTCTCTCAAGTCGATACTAATCATAGACTTAGAATTAACGGGCTCTCGCTACGTATTAACTCTAATTCCACCTATTGACACAAGCCTAAACATCAAATTGCATCTCTCGAATCTTAATTTGATATTGCATAACTACCACAATTAAACCTGCGCAAATCTAATTGTATAGTGAAATAAACCAATCAATAGGAATCAATTACAATGCCAACAATCATAATCATTCAATCATCCCTTCATATTATTCATGGATCCCCAACCCTAGAAATTAAACTACTCAAGCATGTTGGTAATAAACAAAGAAATAATCATAATTGAAATCATTATTAAAGCAAGACAATGAATTGAAATAAGAAATAATACCTATTTGAAGAACAAAGGGAAATGAAAGCTTGAATTTTTATTGAGAATTAAACTAAATGTTTTTGCATAAACCAGAGAGAAAACTAGGCTACGGAAAATAATACTAAGGTTCCATACTAGAAAATAAGATGTCTCATAAATATAAAGGGCTAGTATTTATAGTTTGCCCAAAATACAAGCCAAAAACCGAAAAGAAAACTCGCGCATAAGTGCAGGAGGTTGGCGTCGCCCGATCGGGCGTCGCTTCGCCCGATCGGTCGATCCACTCGATAGTCGGCCCGATCGGGCCAAAATCCGCCCGATCGGGCGGTTTGTGAACTCTCCACATAGGCTCCAGGATGACCGCCCGATCCGTATCGGGCGAGCTGCGCCCAATCGGGCGCGCGTTGATCAATCCAAATTGCCTCAATTCCGCCCGATGGTTGCATTTCGCCCTCAGCTTCCAGGGCGATTTGCAATCTTCAATGTAGCTCGCCCATATCACTGAGTCTAACTCTCGGGGCTCAACCATAAGCATCCAAGGCTCCCGATAGTCGACGATGGAGGTCCCAAACTTCCCCGGGCTCATATAGTGGCCTAGATCAACATGAAATGGTCTAAAAAGACCAATTTCTCATAATCAAACCTGAAACTCAAGGCACACTCAACAACACACATTAGTACTAGAAATGGCTCCTAAGAGCACGTTTGACACATAAAAGTACTAAGGGATGGGGGTAAAAATACTATATAAAACATGCATATCAGAGCTAACACAAAATTCTTGGTGCTTCCATACAAACAAAATTATCCCTTTAGGAGAAAACTCATAATTGTGAACCCAAATCCATGTAGTTCCAAATTTCCTTACTATCTTATTTTTACTATGATGCATGACTCTAGTTTCAAGTAAAAACATGACATTAATTTTATAATAAGCTATAAATTTCTTGACATACCCCCACCTTTTGAGGCTCATTAAGCCCTTTTATGTTACAAGAACTTATTATCATCAAGTAACAGGACTTGTACCATCAACCCCATCCCCTCAGCAGCTCCCTAATTTTCCAAAATAGGAGGTAAATTAGGCGTACCAAGCCGAGAAGACTTAGTAGCATTTCCACCCTTCTTTCATATGTAGAGATTCCATCCTTCCTCAGATTCAGCAATATCGTGATCGATGTTACCCCCTGAACCTGAAACTGAAATTTGATTTACAGGGTGATCAATCATAACAGAAACAACAGGTTCAACAATTTCCTTAGTTAGTTTTGTGGGTGGTTGCGTAGTCTTTGGAATCAATTTTTGTCTCGCTTTTGCAAGATGCTTGACAGGTTGTTGCTGAAGGAAATATGTCCTTCACCCAATGTGCATTAGTCTAATACCAAAGGTTCAGATTAATCACGGATAATTAATTTAGTGAGATCAAGTAATCGGAACAGCTGGCTGGAGCAATGCTTCCGATCAGTGAGTTCTAATCCTAATTAGGCTCATTACTCTTGACTAAACCTATAAGGTCACACCATTGGCATTTAACAGATCATCGGATTAAATGAATTGGAAATTCATTTAATAGCTTTACGGGAAATTAGTTCAGAAAACATAATTATACGATTTAACATTGGATCGTGAAATCGTATATCGTGTTGCGGATATTCGTAAGCTAGGTGAAACGAATAATCGTATTGTATGACAATGGATCGTCAAGTACGAAACGATAAATAAATTATCAAGTGATAATTTAATAAAGCAAACACGAGACCAAGCCCACGAGAAAGGCACACAAAGGCGTCAATCCCATGGCCTTGCTGCCTTGGGTCCGCACGCGCGAGAAGCCACAGCAGCAGCAACAACGTCGGCCCAAGGCCCACTGCGTGCTGTGCTATGCACGTATGAGTGCAACGTGGACGTGGGCCTTGCTGGGCAGTCGGGCTCCTTGCTTGGCCGGTTAGCTTGGCTCATTAAATAGGTTATTATAATAACCTAGTCTACATGGTTTTCTAATCTAGTGAAAATATTATATTCTAACCTAATTAAGGCAAGAGAAACCCAAATTCTCTATGTGCCTCCATTAGAGTGTTCATCCCAAAAGCTAAACAATCTTGAGTGAGGTCTAAGCCATCAATCTCAAGACGGATTTGAACGTGTTGGTGAACCAAGTAGAGGAACGACATTTGGAATCTTATCCGTTTTCGTGATTTGTTGAACTAAGGGAAAACACGCTACAAACGTAAGTAATGCTTGATCTGCACTTTATACACGCTTCCTGGCTTTAGGGTTATTCCGCTATCATGTTATGTATTTAACTGTAAACCCCTATAGTGGTATCATGAGCTACATGTATTCAAAGTACTTATTAGCATTTTTATATGTTTGTGATTATTGTTGAATTTTTCTGAATTTCTAGTGAATTTTCGAATTGTTTCTGGATTATTGGATAAGTCGTAGAAAGTGACTCTGAATTCATAAAGTGTCAGAAATTCGACTTTTCTGACCCTAATCTGATTGAAAATGGCGTTTTATGATCAACTCATGAGAACATAATCTCAAAAACAGGCCCCCAAAGTATGATTTTTTGGGCGTTTTTGTTAATTAATGAATTAAAACATTAATTTTGGAAAAAAATTCAATTAATTGCTCGACTTAATGAACTCGGAATTAATTGAAATTTTGTCCTACTTTTTTTGGGTATATTATGAACATATGGTAATTTTTTGGTTCATGAATATTGACTAAAAACCCTAATCTTAATTTTACCTAAATTAATGGATTTTAGATCGAAAATTAATTTTATTAATTAGTTAGATCTGAAAATTTATTTAGGTGAGAAAGGTAATATATGATTTCATGTTTAAATGACATATTTAAAAATTCATGGATTAAAATTTTAATTGGATTTGTTAATTTTAATCGATCACCTAAACTAAATTTGATATAAATCTGATTTTTAAATGTTTAGAACGATTTAAAGTTTTGGATTTGATTATCAAACTTATTCAAGTTTTTGTTGATTTTCATCGTTCGTTAAATTTGAATATGAGTTAGCCAAGATTTATAAATTTCATAAATTGGATTGGTTGAAATTTTATTAAATCACCCACTTTAATTCGTAATTAAAACTATTGGTTTTGTTAATATTATGAAAAATATATTTCGTGCAATTTCGTTTCGAATATTAAAAATTGATTTTTTTTTTAATAATAATCGGACGAGCAAGCCGTTTGCACGAGGTAAGGGCTGATGTCCGTGCGAGACGAAAAGGGAAGGCACGCACACGAAGGCAGCAATGGGCGTTGGTCTTGTGTGTGGTGCCTGCTTGGTGTGAGCAGGGGCGTGGCATGTGCATAGAGCTGGGCGAAGCCTTCGGGCGAGCTCGTGGCACGCCACAAGCAGCGACCAACACTGCTCCAATGATGGATCTCGCAAGGGAGTGCGCGTTGGCCGAGCGAGCAGCAACGAGAGCAGCAGCAGCAACATGGGCGCGGGTGCTTATGCGCCGCGAGGCCTTCGTGCCTGCGCGTTGGGCCTTCGTGACTTTGCGTGGGTGCGTTGGTACATTGCACTGCGCGTCGATGGGTTGGGTGCTTGCCTAGCCCACGATGCATCCGATTGTGCAAATTTTGCTTTGTTTTATTTCAAGGCCCAATTTTTGGGCTTTGGGCTTAATTTTGCACGAAGGGGCTAACGGTGGAATTTTTGATTATTTTATTTTATTTGACTTGGGCTGGGCCGCAAGTTTAAATATTTAAAATTATAAGGTACATATTAAATATTGGTTTAAGTGGGAGCCGTTTAAATTAAATTATTTAAAATAATTATTTTTAATTATGTTTCATAGGGCACCTTTATTTTAATTAAATTAAATTTTGATTAGAATAATTCTAAGGATTAATAATTTGGAATTGATTAATCTTTTAGGACGCGTTTACATGAACATGATTTTAATAAATCATGTAAATACTTGCATATTTTACTTGGGCCATTCATTTTAGGACACGAGTGGATGAATGCATAGATATTACTTTATGTATTGCAGGTATTGAAGGTGACTAGTATGGCCAATATAGGATAATTAAATACGGTTTGCGTACCGTTTTATCTTTGAATGTAAAGTTTTAAATATGGTCTGCGTACCATTGACGATTATTTAGTTTCAAGTTCTTCTAGATTATTTAAAATTTTAAGTTAGCTTTTGAATGAAGTTCAAGACGATGCCAAGATAACAAGGTGAAGAGAAGATTGGATGCTTTAAGACCAAGTTTTTGGGCCATACTAGTTCACCAAATTATTTATGCTTTTATATTGTTGAATGTATATTATGCATGAATGCGACGTTGTTTGTATGTCTGATTAAGTTTTAGTTGACTAAATAATCAAACCAACATAGAAACAACTAGGTCCAAAGTAATATTGAGTTTATAATTGCCTTCCAAATCAAGCACTTACAAAAATCTAAGGACCTAAGATAGTAGGTTTCCGCCAAAGCGAGGTGCTATTTTAGTATACTTAGATGGTAAGGTATTCCAAAGGAACACGTTGATTTTGGTTTTAACTCAAACAATATTGGCATATGTTGTGGCAATGAGAATAAATTATGGTATTAATTTATTAACCAAGAGTAGTTTGGAAATTACTAGAAATTGGTTTTTGCTTACCTAGAATCTTAAAAGACTGAAGACAAGCCAAAACATGCTTAAGAATTTAGGACTTTTAGGCTCTTAGAATCGTTTCATTCATTATGGACCATGTTTTATTTTGCATGAATGAAATGTTTAACAGCTTTAATGATTGCATGATTGCTTTTATTTCAAAGTTATTAAAGGATTATGAATGGTTATTTATTTCAAATTCTTTTCAATTGTAGAATGTCTAAAACAATAATCAAAGCATTAGAAATTCTGGATGTCGAGTTGAACTTGACTAACTTTCTTGAATGGGAAAGGAAACTTATCGAGGTTTTAAATGCTACTATGTTGTCAAGCAACCTTTCCCTGGCTATTATGCGAGGGGTATGACTCCAGAAAGGTACAGAAGTTGGGCACTTCACAAGTACCTTGTCTTGGAACTTATCCTAAAATCTATCCCTGAAAATTAGAGAGGGAGGTTCATTACCTATGAGCCTCATGCACTCCTAAGCCATCTAAGGGATAGATGTCGTGTGAGGTATCAACCCAAAGGCCAAATTGTTGGCAACGGGGTTGATGAATTGACTAATTCAATGAGCAATCTCAAACTCATTACCCCACATGAATCGTGTCTGGAAGTTGAGCTTCTAGAGGCACAAAAGCGCATTTAATACACCAATTCGGTCTCATATGAATATGATGATTGGATTGTTCTTCACAAGTGAGAGACTTGGTGGTTTCGTCAAAGAGCTAATAGATATAGCCCTTGTGCTAAACTCTCTTCATAGGGATTATGAGAGATTTAAGATGCACTATCTCTTTAATCAGAAAGAGAACACATTTAGTGAACTTATGGAAATGCTTGAGAAATTCGAGAAATTCCTAAAGTTCAAACAAGACCCATTGAATGTGAAGTGCACAAAGTTCAAGAAAATAAGCAAGGGGAAGAAAAGCAAGGCTGCATCTTCATCCACTCTAGGAGGGCAAGAGGCGCCTTCTAAGAGAAAGATGAAGGAAAACACTTATCCTTCTACGGCGCAATGCTTCTGTTGTAGTGAAATTGCTCATTACAAAAGAAATTGCCCTAAGATAAAGGAAGATGAGAAGGACGGAAACGTTGCTTCTCCTTCAGGTTTGTATGTCATACATTGTAATCTTGAAAATTCTACTTCTTGGGTATTAAATACCGGTTGTGGCTCACACTTATGTTTCAATTCACAGGGACTAAGGAGAAGTAGAAAGCTTGATAAAGGTGAGATGGATCTATGCGTGGGAAATGGAGCACAGATTGCTGCATTAGCCGTAGGATCTTATTTTATATCTTTGCATAGTGGTTTTGTTTTGAAACTAGAAAACTGTTACTATGTTCCTAATATCACCAGAAACATCATTTCCATTTCAAGTTTGGATTCTAAAGGTTTTACGTTTCAATTTAAAGACAATAGTTGTTCTTTTTCTTTAAATGGAATGTTTTATGGTTTAGCACAACAAGAAAATGGTCTGTATGTGCTAGATACAAGCAAACAAATATATAACATAAATACCAAAAAGGCTAAAGCTGGTGATTCAGATCTCACATATCTGTGGCATTGTCGATTAGGCCATATAAACACAAAACGCGTGGAAAGACTTCAAAAGAAGGGCATTCTAGACTTATTCAATTTAGAGAAGAATGATCAATGCGAATCTTGTTTACTTGGCAAAATGACAAAGCAACCTTTCTCAAAAGTAGGAGAAATAGCAAGCGAACTACTAGGGCTAATACATACAGACGTATGTGGGCCTATGAGTACGAAATCTAGAGGTGATTTCAGCTATTTATTAACGTTAACGGACGATTTCAGTAGATATGGCTATATTTACTTAATGAAACACAAGTCTGGATCGTTTGAGAAATGCTGAGAATTTCAAAATGAAGTAGAGAATCAACATGGCAAGAAAATCAAAGCTCTAAGATCAGATCGAGGAGTTGAATATCTTAGCCACGAGTTTAATGACCATCTAAAAGAATGCGGTATTCTTTCTGAATTGACTGCTCTGGGGACACCTCAATGGAATGGAGTGTCGGAACGGAGAAACGAGACCTTGCGAGATATGGTCAGGTCAATGATGGGTCAAGCCGAACTTCCTTTACAATTTTGGGGAAATGCGTTGGAAACAACAGTACCCACACTGAATCGTGCTCCGTCAAAAGCTGTTGAAAACACTCCCTATGAATTATGGACTGGGAACTTCCAAAGTTGTCTTTTCTAAAGATTTGGGGTTACGAAGCATATGTCAAACTGACAAGCTTGCACCAAAATCTGACAAATGTTTCTTTCTTGGGTATCCAAAAGAAACTAAGGGGTATTACTTCTAGAGCCCAAGCTCCAGAAAATGGTTAGAGGCCATGAAATCTGAAATAGACTCCATGTCTGAAAATCATGTTTGGGATCTTGTTGATTTTCCGGATGGGTTTACACCCATCAGAAGCAAATGGGGCTTCAAATTGAAGAAAGAAAAAGATGGAATTGTATACATATACAAAGCTAGAATGGTAGCAAAAGGTTAAAAATTGGCTATGCTTAAGTATATTCGGATAATCCTTGCGATTGCCGTGTTTCATGACTATGAAATATGGAAAATGGATGTCAAAAATGCCTTCTTGAATGGTGTTCTTGAAGAGACTGTGTTTATGACACAGCTAGTGGGTTTTGTCGATCCAGAGAATCAAGGAAAGGTATGCAAGCGTAAGAAATCCATTTATGGATTGAAGCAAGCATCAAGGAGCTGGAGTATACGTTTTGATGAAGCAGTCAATGAATTTGGCTTCATCAATCAGGTCGAATCTTGTGTATACAAGAAAGTTAGTGGGAGTAAAATTGCATTCCTAGTATTGTATGTAGACGACATATTGCTTATCGGAAACGACATTCCTATGCTAGAGTCTGTAAAGACTTGTCTTGGAAAGTGTTTCTCAATGAAAGACTTAGGAGAGTCACAGTACATATTGGGCATCAAGTTCTATAGGGATAGATCTAATAGAATTATTGGACTAAGCCAAAGAACTTACATTGACAAAGTGCTAGCTAGGTTCAGTATGATGGAATCCAAGAGAGGCCACCTACCCATGTCACATAGTGTATATCTAAGAAAGACTCAGTGTCCCAAGACACCTGATGAGTGTAGGAAGATGAGTGGAATTCCATATGCTTCGGCTATTAGATCTAGCATGTATGCTATGATTTGTACAAGGCCGGATGTTTCGTTTGCACTCAGTGCAACGAGCAGGTACCGGTCAGACCCAAGAGAGGCGCATTGGACTGTTGCCAAGAATATCCTAAAGTACCTAAAAAGGCCAAAGGATCAA
This sequence comes from Spinacia oleracea, assembly GCF_020520425.1. Classification (NCBI taxonomy): domain Eukaryota; kingdom Viridiplantae; phylum Streptophyta; class Magnoliopsida; order Caryophyllales; family Amaranthaceae; genus Spinacia; species Spinacia oleracea. The sequence goes on along the minus strand of NC_079487.1, from coordinate 44,253,643 downwards.
TTTCTGTTCCATGGTGGTACATATGAGTTGATTATTAAAGGCTATACGGACACAAGCTTTCAAACTGACAGAGATGATTTCAGATCACAGTCTAGTTTTGTGTTATGCCTTAATGACGGAGCAGTAAGATGGAAAAGTGCTAATCAAAGCACTATTGCGGATTCTACAACTGAAGCCGAGTATATTGCTGCCTCAGAAGCATCAAAGGAAGCTATTTGGATCCGAAAGTTCATTGAAGAACTTGGGGTTGTCCCCTCAATAAAAGGACCAGTGGCTTTGTATTGCGACAATAGTGGACTCATTGCCTAGGCAAAGGAGCCTAGGAGCCACCAGAAGTCCAAGCACGTACTGCGGCGATTTCACAAACTTCAAGAAATCGTTGAACGGAAAGAAATCTAGATTCGAAAGGTTGGAACTGACAACAATGTCACGGATCCATTGACTAAACCGTTGCCACAAGTGAAGCACAACGCACATGTAGCAACCATGGGAATCAAGCATGTTGGAGAATGGCTTTGATTTTCTAAGTTTTGTTTTAGAAAATTTGTTGGATCTGTGTTTAAAAAAATTGGTTTAACCATTTCATATTTATGAAATTATTTATTTCATATTCATTTAATTGTGGTTTAGTATTAAATGAGAAAGTCCAAGTGATTCGAAACATTCAAATGGGATGTCCAGATGGATTCTTTGACAAAGAAACACCGATAAGTGAACTTGAATATTGAAGTCACAAAAGATCCCTAATCCAGGTCATTGAAAGGTTGGACTATCAATGACTAATGAAGATTAGATTGCAAGTAGATTTTAGTTCAGTTTCTTGAACTAGATGGACATGTTATGTCAGAAATGTTTTGCATAGCTGCTTATTGGATCTTGTATTGGATTGACCATGAGAACACTTTAAGAGATTAAAGTCATGTCATAAGTAGTTCTCTTCAATGGTGATTTAAACCATTCTTCAAAACATGAGTAATTATGATTGCTCGTTTAAAGATTAGTTCGCTTTGATGCTCGCTAAACATCGCACCGTAAAAGGAAACTATAAAAGCAGTTATTGGGCGTACTATGAATCAAAGTGAGTATTCATAGATTATAAGAATGGATTGTCCTCCTATCTTTGATGGGATATGGTGTTGTTGTGTAACAAGGCCTCTCGGAGAGTTAGATACTGTGAAAATGCATGGGCGTGCTAATAATGGTTAAGGCTTAACCTTCTGTAAAAGTTTAACAGTTGAACTCAGTAATCCGAGAAATACTTCTGGACCTAATAAGGATGGCTTGGATCTTACCTTATGTTCAGCAAGTAACACTAAGCGACAAAGGAATGTGAATGCACACTTGTCTGAATGACAAGTGGGAGACTGAAGGAAATATGTCCTTCACCCAATGTGCATTAGTCTAATACCAAAGGTTCAAATTAATTAAGAACAATTAATTCAGTGAGATCAAGTGATTGGAACAGGTGGCTGGAGCAATGCTTACGACCAGTGATTTCTAATCCTAATTAGGCTCACAACTTACTCTTGACTTAACCTATAAGGTCACACAATTGGCATGTAACAGATCATGGGATTAATTGAATCAGAAATTCATTTAATATATTTTTGGGAAATTAGTTCGGAAAACATAATTATACGATTTAACATTGGATCGTGAAATCGTATATCGTGTTGCGGATATTCGTAAGCTAGGCGAAACGAATAATTGTATCGTACGACAATGGATCTTAAAGTACGAAACGATAAATAAATTGTCAAGTGATAATTTAATAAAGCAAACACGAGGGCAAGCCCACGAGAAGGGCACACAAAGGCGCCAAGCCCATGGCCTTGCTGCCTTGGGTGGGCGCGCACGAGGAAGCCACAACAGCAGCAGCATCATCGACCCAAGGCCCACTGCGTGCTGTGCTTTGCGCGTATGAGTACAGCGTGGACGTGGGACTTGCTAGCCGGTCGAGCTCCTTGCTTGGCCGGTTAGCTTGGCTCATTAGATAGGTTATTATAATAACCTAGTCTACATGTTTTTCCTAATTTAATGCAAATATTGAAGGAAATAATGCCTTGGTCCAAGTATGCATATAATGTTAAGTCTAATAAATGCGGTTCAGTATTAATTAACAAGTTAATGATTCAGTGAGATCAAGTGAGCTGAATGCCTAGCTAGAGGCCGCTTCAGTTCAAGTGGAATTAATAATATTAATCCACAACTTACTCTTGACTGAACCCATAGGGTCACACAAATAGTACGTAAACGGATCAAGTATTTAATGGCATTAAATACTCCATCTATGGATATTCGGAATCGACGGATCTTGGTTTCAGTGGGAGCTAAGATCGTCAAAGGCAAGCAAATGAATACTCCGGAAACGATGATATTGCCGGAAACGGAAATATGGATCGTATCGGAAATATTGCCGCAAACGGAAATATTGTTAGAATCAGAAATATTATCGAAATCGGAAAATAAATCCAGAAACGGAAATATTAAATATTTGTTCGAAACGGAAATTAATTCCGGAATCGGAAATAATAAATATTGTTCGTAACGGAAATGAATTCCGGAATCGGGAATTTAATCGGAAAGCGTATCGTACGAATTAGCATCGGACGAGGCTTGCTAGACGAAGGCCCAACACAAGGCTAGGCCAACGCCCAGCAAGCCAGACGCCAAGTGCTCGACCAGGCCCAGCGCAAGGCCAGGCCCAGCCAAGCACTAGCAGGCGCGCACGAAGCTCATGGGCTGCGAGGCCGCATGCGTTGTGCGCTCGGCGTGGGCCGCAAGGCCTGCGTACGGGCGTGCATGCGTGTGCGTGTGCTCGTGTTTGTAACGAATCCGAATCCTATCGAAATTCGTGCATTGATTAAATCCTAATCCTAAAAGATTAAATTTATTATTTAGAGTTCTATTAAGATTCTAATTAATAAATCCATATCCTAGTAGGATTATAATTCCTTTCCATAAACTCTATAAATAAGGGCCTAGGGTCACATATTTGATAGATGATTTTGAAGTATTCAAAGGTAAGATTTTTAAGCAAAAATCAGCCAAGCACTTGCAACCCAAAATAGCCGAAAATCCTAAGTAACCTTAAGGGAGATTCTAGTTGGTCAACCTTAAGGCGGATCCGGACGTGCTGTGGACTATCTACGGAGGGACGACACTTGGAGTCCTAAAGACTTGTTCTTGTTCGGTTCGGGCGCAGCTAGGGAGGGCACGCTAGAAAGTGTATGCATCTGAATTATGCTAAATGATTATGTGTAAATAATATGTTTCCTGGCTTTATGGTTTTTCCGCATGATTTATGTTATGTATCATAACCTAACAGTGGTATCACGAGCCTGTTATTATTTTCATAATCTAAATTGCATGAACATGGTTAAATTTTACAAATTTGCAAAGAATTAAAAGGGGTGATTAATTTTTGTAATTGTTAATTAATTGCAAATTGCGTTTATTTAATTATATGTATGCAGCTTTTCGGCAATTTCTTCGTTACTCATCCAAATCAAGTGATTTTTGTGTCAATTTCGCATGTAAAAGGCATTCTAAAATTTTGACACAATTAGTATTTTTCGGCCGAACCCAGAATTTCCAAATTCGAAGCCTAACTATGACTTTTCGGAGGTTTTAGTTTTTCGAACGCAAAAGTTTGTAAATTTAAGATGCTAAATTGAATATTTGCGATTCTTGTTGATAAATCTTGAGTTTTTTATTGACCTAAAGTATATGTTTAACAACTTTGAATGCCTAGACTTGTTAATTATACAACCTAATTTGTAATTATGATTAATTTGTTGAAATTCGAATAATTTAGAATTGATTTGTTTTTCATAATTAATTAATAATTTAATTAGGTATCCATGATTAAAATCCACCATAAAAATTGTTAATGTATGTTAAATTTTTAATTTTTATGACCTATATTTGAATCCATGTTAATCGGAAATTAATTGATTAATAAATTTTCGATCTTTCGCCATAAAATTATGAAATTAATATGATTTATTAATTTGTCATTAATTTTGAATTAAAAATTTTAAATTTTTATATAACACGCCCATAAATCTTGCACGCACAAAGCAATGGACGCTACGTGTTACCCTTAAGGGGTGTTGTATAGTGCGGGCACGTGACGACGAGCAAGGGAGCTCGTCGCCCGTGCGGTAGGAATGCAGCGAGCAACGAGCGTGGCATGCACAAGGCAATGTGCCTAAGGGGTGTGTGCTACGCGTGTGGGCGATGGGGCAACGGGCGAGCAAGTGCAGCGAGCAAGGCAAGCACGCGTGGGCAGCGATGGATGCTGCACCACACATGCGTTGCCTCGCCCAGCAACACGCCAAGGCATGGGCCAAGGCAGCGACGAGCTGTCCAGCAAGCCATGCCCAGCAGCGCGCCAAGGCGATGGGCGAGTGGGCTGCGCGCAAGCGTGGCTCGCTGGGCCTAACGCATTGGTGCGTTGTTGCTTGGGCTTTGCGGTACGATCAATCGAGTGACAAGGGGTTTGTTTCTTGTTGGACTTGACGAGGTATGGGCGCAAGTGTGAGGGGGTCGAAAAAGCGCGAGGCTAATGCGTGACCTTGTCCCTCGCGGGTGTGACGATTCTTTTTATTCAATCAAGTGTAATTGGATTTCCTGTGAGTATACACCCAATTGACTAGTAATATAGGAATCGCCATTCAGTTTTTAACGACAATGAGAAAAACTAACAAAACCCGGTTATCGTGACATAAAGGGAGTGCAATTATGTTTGACCACGACGGCCGTAGGTTCCCTTGTGATCCCTGGTGTGGGGATCTCTCAATATACACCCGCAAGGTAGAGATTGAGGGTTCGGGGGACTATAACTACCGAGAGGAGTGATTCGCTCGTCGATAACTCCAGAGGCAGGATATCCTTACTAGCGCAGCATAAATAATTGAAGGGACATGCGTTAACTATTAAACTAATCTGAATTGATTTTAGTAATACGCAACATATAATACTAATTCGATCGTGATTATCTGATTTAAATAGCATTAAGGGACCTAGCATGATAATCCGATTTCCCAAAAATATTTTATTTGTTAGGCGTGATAGAACAATCAGATTAGGTTAGTTTAACAGTTCATAAAAAGGGCGAGGAAAGCAGTTAAATCATCAAAAGGGGACACATTACGACGCACCCTTGAGAGGTGCGTCACGGTTCTCAGAAAACTAACCACTTTGACTTTGCTATTTCTCCTTTTTATTTAACGGATCTCAATTATGGGACAGGATACGTTCTGTTCGATTTATGGATCGATTGCGACACAACGCGTGAACAGTTTCGCAGCGAGAGGCTTAGGCTAAGGGTTGGAGTCAATACTCAGAATATAATTATGTGTTGTTGTGTCCTTTCACGTCGAACTTTGGGGTCTATTTATAGGAAAAAGTGGCGTAAAAAGATAATTTTTCAGGAATTTGAATACGAAACGAATTAGGAAAAGAATCCGTCCCAGGTATTTTCGGCGCCCAGCTCTGGGCGCTAGAATTTTCGGCGCCCAGGGCTGGGCGTTGAAAATAAGGTCTGGCAGAATTCTTTGGTCAGATTCGGATTCCTGAAATCCGTAGAGTTTGAGATTAATTCGAGTCTTTTAGCGCATATCAATTTTATGACAGAATGCGTCTGGGCCCGTTACGAACTCTAGGCTCGTTAGGATTTTAATTAATACGTAACTCTTATTTCCGAATCCTTTTAGGAATAGGATTCTCGCAGTTTTCTATCTCATTTAGGATTTATGTTGGAGAGAAATACCTAATTCTGACAGGTTTCTATCTTTTATGATTTGCCACTTTTAGAAGCTACCTTTTACGGCAGTTACTATTTTTAGCAGGTTTCCATAAATAGCAGGTTTCGGGTAAAATGAAATGGGGAATCGAGATTCGTTTATTTTATAGGAGATGCGTTGTCAAGTGGAGTTTTTATGCTTTCATCATTGAACCTTTCCCTTGCGGGAATGGGGACAAAAGTAGGTGTCTACAGTTAGCCCCCACTTTGACTGAGTCTTGGAGTAAGACGATGGTCAAAGTATTAGACGGAGTGCGTCACACAAGCCATGGTGTATGTGACCTGTTTTGCGAGGGTCTCACGAGCCCCCGAGCGATAACATTTGACTTAAGGGTTATCACTTGAAGTGTCGACATATCCCTCACGTGTCATTGGGATTTGTCAACTGATAGTATAGAAACTTCCTCACTTTGTCATTGGAAGGATCTAAAGGTGCGTAGAAACTCCCTCACTTTGTCATTCGGAGTAACTACAGATGTTTTCGAATTAAAGCTGTAAAGTGTAACTGGGCCTGGCCAAGCCCAATCACGAGGTAAAACGTTTTTAAAGATTCTCATTTTCAGGGTTAGCTAAACGAGAAAACCCTCTTGTTTTTATAGGAAGTAAAACGAAGGAAAATCCAGTAAAAGTTATCGCTGCAGCGACTAAAGACCTGCGCTGTTAGTGACGCAGACCCCGCCCGCTGAAGGTGGGCGAGCCTGTCCTCTGAGGGGGACCCTCCGTCCGATAGAAGTGGACGAATCTGTTTGATGTTTTTGAAAATAAGGACCTACGCGGTTTGTGACGTAGACCCCGTCCACTGAAGGTGGCGAACCTTGTCCGCTGAGGGTGGACACCCCGTCCGCTGAAGTGGACGAATCTGTTTAAAATCTTTTGAAAATAAGGACCTACGCGGTTTGTGACGTAGACCCCGCCCACTGAAGGTGGCGAACCTTGTCCGCTGAGGGTGGACACCCCGTCCGCTGAAGTGGACGAATCTGTTTGAATTTTTTTGAAAATAAGGACCTACGCGGTTTGTGACGTAGACCCCCCCCGCTGAAGGTGGCGAACCTTGTCCGCTGAGGGTGGACACCCCGTCCGCTGAAGTGGACGAATCTGTTTTGAAATTTTATTTTGTTTTGTTTTTTTTGAAAATAAGGACCTACGTGGTTTGCCCCGTAGACCCCGCCCACTGAAGGTGGCGAGCCTATTTTAAATTTGAAGATTTTATTTTTTGAAAACTGAGGACCTGCGCGGCTAGTGACGCAGACCCCGCCCGCTGAGGGTGGGCGAGCCCATTTCTTATTTTGCCTATGTAGAAGGGCTTTTGTGATTACAACCTGTTGGTGGGTCGTAGTTTTTCCTAATTAGATGTGTCCTATAAGTGGGTCCACACTGTGTATATTTTGTATATTTTTTTTGAGATATCCAAACATGATATGGTGTGTGGTGCAGTATGAGAATGTGATTTTGATTGCGCACTCCTTGTTGGAGTCCCCTTTTTTGCGAGCCCCCTAGCGTTGGGGCTCGTCGGTTGTTTTTGCATCTTGTAATCATGTTTGGGGTCACGCTCGTATGTGCAAGCGACCTCCTATAGTAGTGTGCTATTTTTAACAAAGCCGTGAGGTGCGACTTTCAATGAAGAAGTCGGCAATTTTCAAGCCGAATGAATATGGCAGGGCCCAATAGAAGTTAGGGCCTTTTGAGCCTGGATTCATTTTCGGCGCCCAGGCCTGGGCGTTGAAATAATTCACGCCCAGGTGGGGCGTTGAAAACGTTGTTTGGGCTGGTCTTTTGATGACACAGTTGGCCTCTTGTTCATTCGTTTATTTCACTTGGAAGTTCTATGTATTCTCCAACATGTGGAAGTGTGCCTTGACCAAAAGTTAGGTGCCTTTCTTTACCTATAATCATATTTAGAAATCTTTTGACTCACTTTGTAACATCGAGATAAACACATACTTAGCTTAAACCAACGACTCTTTATTATGTTCGAAGAAGTCTTTAAAAATTATTTGGAAATTATTTAAAATCCGAGTCCTATTATGTACAATGCGAGGTGTCCTAAGTAGGTTGACTTATAGAAGGGTTCGTACTGGATCACATGAGTGAACCAAAAAACTGTTACAATTTTTGGAATGCTGTCTAAGGATTTGCTGGAAGCCAGGGTGCAGGCGTCTAGACATACTTGTGCCCGTTTGGCATATGCTTTAGGCTTTAGGGCCATCTTTTCCAAAATTGCGGGAATATAAACCGTTTTCAAATCGACTTAGATTTACTTGGTGTATGTCTGTATAAAAGGTCGAGGTATACTTAGTTTCTTCCCTATCTCTTTCATTTCAATTTTTAGCCCCCAGTTACTGTTATGTCTTCCCATTAATAATGTTTTCAGATTTCGATTTTAGATGCCCGTGTCATATGTCTGAGTAGGGTGAGCCTTGGTTAAGTGCCAAGTCCTATTGACAATGTCTGTTTATTTTTTTCAAAGGGGATTCGCAAGCATTTGAATTACCGTGAACGGGTGCCCTAAGTTCGAAGGAATGATGGGGCGATGCCGTAGAATAATCCTCTTCATTGCAAGCTTTACTGCCTTTACTACTTGTTGGCGATCATGACTGTGTCTAGTGGTGAAAGAAGGTCTTTAAGAGAACTACTATGTCTAGTGGTGAAAGAAAGTCTTTAAGTGAGTTAGTTCGCTTTAGGGAGGGTCAAGTCGAGTACTTTAGAGATCATGGACGCTTGCGCTAGCCCCCATTCAATTGAGGTAAAGCGATCTTTTGAGTCTTGGCTAAGTGCCTAGGAGTGTGAGTGCTTCTTCTGGCAAGGGTACGTGCCCTTATTATTTTTCGATGTGTGCTCATTAATTTTGGCATCTTTATGACTTGGATTCTTCTTTTGACTTAAATCTTTCTTTCGACTTGGGTTGCAAGTAATTAAATTTCAATAAGGGACTTCTATTTTTTATTCTTGTTATTCTACAGGCTTTAATATTTTTGCAAATTGGTTGGACCGAATCATGGATTGCCTACGTATCCGCCTTAAATAGATTTAATTTGGAATCAGGTCTTGCGTAGTTCTTAGCCTAGAAAATGGTTTCTTAGAATGCCGATTTTAAACAAGTATGTTCTAAGGTGGAAACATATTATTTGAAACGGTAGAATGAGTGAAGTTTATTATTATTTTAATCTACTGCTTTGCCGTAAGCCAAAAATTAATTTTATATATTTTTTGAGTACATGTATTTTTTTGGTGGTACGTATGTCTGAATACGTGTCGTACCCCTCTAAGTGTTCGTTATTTTTCCGTGCATGTGCGGATAAAATGACGAGCACTTCTGGACAAAATTTGGCGAGCAGAGAGAATCAGCGCCCAGGCTGGGGCGTTAAAGATTTTGGCGCCAAGCTGTGGGCGCTGAAAATTATTTCTGGGCGGATCTTTTTGGTGCTCTAAATGCTTCTTTTCTTTTTAGACTAACTTTAGAGGCGCTTTGCAAAGTTTCTTTTTTATTATTCACATTTTTTTTATTTTTACGTTGAGCGTAGAATGTACTCTTCATTTGTCTCTTTTTTATTTGTGACTCAAGACGGCTTGAAAGATGGGTTGAATGAGATAGGATAAGTTGTATAGGTATTAGTCGAGCATGAGGATTTCATCAACCAAGGCCAATGAGTAGCACGGGGACGGCTCAAGGGTATATCAACAGGACGTATCCAAACAAGTTATATGGTCATTATGCTAATGGTGGTGTAAGAGCAGGTTTGGACTTTGGAAATGATGGGCATGACGCACGTGTCAATGGCCGTGCGTGGTTTGCGGTTGATAACAAGTTCAAAAACAAGAGTCGAGGTAGTGGTTTCTTGGGTTATGGCAATGAGAGCATGGATGGGTTAAATGGGCTGAACAAGGACCCCAGAGCGAAGGCGTTGTGAGGGCATAAGGATTGGAAAGGGTAGGCATCGAAGAATTTTATGATTTGGATTGGTTGACTCAATTCTTTTCCTTCGTTTACTTGGGTAGGTTTCGCACTTTGGGAGGTACGGGCTAAGTATTTCATGGCTCTTTTTCGCTCTCCCTTTTCTCTTTTTCTTTTTCTTTTTGCTTGGGATTTCTCCCCAACATAAATCCTTCAATTTTTAATTTGGGCTAAAAGGTTGAGGGTTGTGATCTTTGAGTCACGAGGCGAGACTGAGTGAGCCTCATTTGGTAGGCCTATAGTGGACCTTTAATTTTAGTAGGCCTAGGGTGGACCTTTAAATTTTCTTACTTTGCAAGCGTATTTAGTCGTTTCTTAAAATATGCAAATAGCGTAGATTCTAAATGTTGTTTTTACCTTATTGAATTTTAACGAAAGAATTACATCGAAAGTAATTTTTTTGTTTCTTTTCAGATTCCAGTTTCTGGGATTTAATTGGAAGTTGTGATTTAGACTCAAACTTTCATTAATCTTTCTGATTATAACACGTGTATGAATACAAGGAGGTGGCCTAGACTCAAAATAATGACGTGGCGTAAGCCTATAATACTTGACCAAGCGACTCTCAGACTTAGGCTAATTGGACCATAACTTTCGTTTGGTTGACACTTTAGATTTTAACCCTTGGGTGTTCATTTGTCATGCGCCATTTTCCTTAATGTTGGCAAGGTAGTTAATTGGGGAGATCGAATTTTTAATTTTGTAAGACTAGAATCATTAGTGCGGCTTCTCTCTTAGTGTGTATTGCTTTACCCCAATGGTAGCCTCATGGTATGCCGATTTGGGTATTTTAATAGTTGGTCATGTTGCATTCGTGGAAAATCTTTTAGTCCGTACTTAGTAGTATTTCAAGGAGTGAGTGACTCGAGAGGACTATGATAGTCGTGACCCAATGTGATTATAAGCCTTGAGGCCATTAATTTTTCTTGCCAATGGTATTGATACCTTAGGTTCACTTTGGGAGTTGTGCGACTATGGGGGAATGATTTTCAGAATGTGACTGTTTCCATTTTGCAAATACTATAATATATTCTTTTTATTGGTGAGAGAGTATTGAGGCCGTGGATTCCTAACGAGGGATGACAATTACATATGGGTGCTTATTGATTTAAATGTTAGGAAGGGAGACTCAATATGGTTTAACCTTTTAACTTGCAGAACGACACCAAACATTAGGACCGATTCTATGGATAAGACAACTAAGACTTAGGATTTGGATTGTATTTTGGCATAGCCTAGTCTAGACTCGGATTTATTTGAACATTTTTTTTTGAAGACTTTATTCGAACATTTATTTTTTTGAATACTTCGCCCATGTGACATTCATAATTATTAGCATGTTCGGTTTTTAATGCCGAGCGTTGTCGTCGTAGGAGGCCTATCAACGACGCAAAGAGTTATTAATTTTTTTTTACGAGTCGCTTTTGAGATCGAGTGCTTTTCTTACGCCCTCGTAGCAATTTTTACGAAAAGTCTTTTTTTGCTACGTATATTTTCTCATGCGCGGGCACCGAGGCTGCTGTGCCTGACCAAAAGGCCATGCAGCAACTTCGGCGCCCAGAAGTGGGCGTGAGAAATTTTGGCGCCCAGCCAGGGGCGTTGAAAGTGCGTCCCTGGCTGGTTCTCGTTTTCTGTTTGCGTCTACTTTTGTTTATGCGACTTCGATTTTACGTGCTTGCCTAATAACGTCCTTACGCGTTGTGCAGCGTTTGTGGGATTCGTTACAGGCCATCTCGAGCGTCGCTTATTTTTGTGGCGATCGTTCGGGTTTGTGGAACACGTATTTTGGTATAACTCTTTGGCCAATTGGTTTATGAGTGTTTGGGTAATTTTTAAGGTCGTTGGTTTTCTAACATTGTTTGTCACACACAATCACATATTTCGCTACACATAACTACATTCCAAACATGGATTTGAAAATTAAATATGCCACGTAGTTTATGATAGGCTTCTATGGGTAGTTTATTTGCGCCTGGCTTGGTACCGCTTCTATCGTAGATCCAACACATGCCCCGGTCGAGGTAGTGTCTTCAACAGACGAATTTCGCTCAAGAGGCCAACCCGCAAGGGCAAGCCAAGGGGGCATGCAGGCGAGAGGGACCTAATGAGCGAGCGATTGGGTTCGGGATAGGTGTACTACCTGCGCAAGTACCGAGTGGGAAACATGCGCGGCGTATGCACCCCCCTGTTGGCGAAAAAAGGTATCCTTAGTCCCAACTCCCGAGGGGGCCGAGATTCGTTATGATGTTCTGCCCGTTCACATTAATATGGTGATTTTCAGGTCGTCCCAACTTGATGGGGAAATAAACGTGGGGTAGGATCGTTTCACCCTTCGGCTATTTTGATTACCTACAAGCACGAGTATTTCCTTCACTATCCCCAGTGGAGTTGCCACTGTGAGGGGGTCGAAAAAGCGCGAGGCTAATGCGTGACCTTGTCCCTCGTGGGTGTGACGATTCTTTTTATTCAATCAAGTGTAATTGAATTTCCTATGAGTATACACCCAATTGACTAGTAATATAGGAGTCGCCATTCAGTTTTTAACGACAATGAGAAAAACTGACAAAACCCGGTTATCGTGACATAAAGGGAGTGCAATTATGTTTGACCACGACGGCCGTAGGTTCCCTTGTGATCCCTGGTGTGGGGATCTCTCAATATACACCCGCAAGGTAGAGATTGAGGGTTCGGGGGACTGTAACTACCGAGAGGAGTGATTCGCTCGTCGATTACTCCAGAGGCAGGATATCCTTACTAGCTCAGCATAAATAATTGAAGGGACATGCGTTAACTATTAAACTAATCTGAATTGATTTTAGTAATATGCAACATATAATACTAATTCGATCGTGATTATCTGATTTAAATAGCATTAAGGGACCTAGCATGATAATCCGATTTCCCAAAAATATTATATTTGTTAGGCGTGATAGAACAATCAGATTAGGTTAGTTTAACAATTCATAAAAAGGGCGAGGAAAGCAGTTAAATCATCAAAAGGGGACACATTACGACGCACCCTTGAGAGGTGCGTCACGGTTCTCAGAAAACTAACCACTTTGACTTTGCTATTTCTCCTTTTTATTTAACGGATCTCAATTATGGGACAGGATACGTTCTGTTCGATTTATGGATCGATTGCGACAGGACGCGTGAACAGTTTCGCAGCGAGAGGCTTAGGCTAAGGGTTGGAGTCAATACTCAGAATATAATTATGTGTTGTTGTGTCCTTTCACGTCGAACTTAGGGGTCTATTTATAGGAAAAAGTGGCGTAAAAAGATAATTTTTCAGGAATTTGAATACGAAACGGATTAGGAAAAGAATCCGTCCCAGGTATTTTCGGCGCCCAGCTCTGGGCGCTGGAATTTTCGGCGCCCAGGGCTGGGCGTTGAAAATAAGGTCTGGCAGAATTCTTTGGTCAGATTCGGATTCCTGAAATCCGTAGAGTTTGAGATTAATTCGAGTCTTTTAGCGCATATCAATTTTATGACGGAATGCGTCTGGGCCCGTTACGAACTCTAGGCTCGTTAGGATTTTAATTAATACGTAACTTTTATTTCCGAATCCTTTTAGGAATAGGATTCTCGCAGTTTTCTATCTCATTTAGGATTTATGTTGGAGTGCAACACCTAATTCTGACAGGTTTCTATCTTTTATGATTTGCCACTTTTAGAAGCTACCTTTTACGGCAGTTACTATTTTTAGCAGGTTTCCATAAATAGCAGGTTTCGGGTAAAATGAAATGGGGAATCGAGATTCGTTTATTTTATAGGAGATGCGTTGTCAAGTGGAGTTTTTATGCTTTCATCATCGAACCTTTCCCTTGCGGGAATGGGGACAAAAGTAGGTGTCTACAGCAAGCTCATGGCCTTGTCTTGACCCGATTGGTTCGTCTTAATTTTAATTTGGAATTTTCAGTTCGGAAATAATTTTAATTAATTTTAAAATTAATTATTTAAATTGTTTTCTCGGATTTTAATTTTGAATATTATAATTATTATAAATTTTACTTTATACTAATTATTTTACTAAAATTAAATCTTGAATTAATTTAAATTCATTTAATTCAACTGAAAAATAAATTAAATAAATGGATTCAGTTATAATTTTATATGAGCTTTAAATTTTAATTAAACTTGTATGTTTCCGGTTAGACTAGAAATACATTTTTATGTTTAAAATTAGTAAAGCATATAAAGTTATTGGTTTAAGTGGGAGCCTTTAGTCATAAACTCTTGATTAGGTCTACAAATCCTTTAAGGTTAAACAACTTGATTAGAATTAATAAGGACTGAATAATTGGTAGATTATTGGTGCCCTTAATTAATTGCTGCAAATATTTATGTGATGCATACAATGTGTTTTAACTAACCAATTATGTGGGCCATTCATGATAATGGATGAATGGTATATATTGTATATGTAATGTTTTGCAGGTTATGAAGTGACTAGTATGGCCCAAATAGGATAGAAAATATGGTCTGCGTACCATTAATTTGAATGTAATTGGTCTAAAGCACCAAATTTATTTTTCAATTCAAATATGGTCTGCGTACCATCAAATACTTGTAATTAGTTTAATTATAGCTTATCCTATTTGAAGAAAATGGCGCCTCCCACGGTGTAATTCAAGACGGAGTTTCCAATCCATTTTCAAGACGGACTTTGAAGTTGAAGCTTCAAGATGAAGTCGGGCCATACTAGATCACATTTATCTTATGCATGCTTTAAGTTATTTATTGCTTTTAAATATGTCTTAAATATGCATGAGATCGAAGCTTGATTATGTTGCATGATTAAGGATTTTAGTTCACTTAAAATCTAACCAACATAGTAAGAGCCTTAAGTTCCAAACTTAAAAAAAATTGAGTTAAAAGGTGCCATGCCAAAATAACACTTACTTGGATATCCTTTACATCGATCTTAGTCATAGTTTTCCGCCATAGCGAGGTGTTACTTATCGATACTAAAGGGGTAAGGTACACAAATAATTGTGAGTACATGTTAGTTTTGGTGAAACTCAACGATATAAGTAAGGAGTCCTTTTATGTCGTGGCAAAATCGATAGGTTTACCTAATAAGTTCTTAGACGTACCTATCAACCAAGAGTAGTTTCTAGACTATTAGCAAAAGGCTTTTGCTTACCTAAAAGATTTTAGAATTGAGTCTAAATACATAATGTGCTTAATTATTCAATGGTTTTAGGGTCTTGGAATCATTTTATTCACACCTGCCGGAACAATAAAATCGAATAAAATGCTAATAACTTGTTTAAATTGCATGATTGCTTTAATTTTCAAGTTATTACTCATGATAAATGTTTAGACTTTGCATGCTTCAATGTATGTTTTAATTATTGTTTATAATTAAATATCTTGCACTGCGATAAATCCTTTTAGAAAGGTAACAGTAAATTTCCTCGATTGGTAGTGAATCCAAGAACGATTCACGGAAATGAGAGATGTGAGCAATTTAAAATGTACGTTTCTTTTAGTGACTTTTATGGTGGTTTTTGAGTATCAAATTCGAATGGAAAACCGATTGGTGCTTGTGAATTCAAAATACAATGTAGTTTTGAGATCATAAAGCATTGAGTTTAAACGCTCAGCCTTACCAATGGTTAACAACCTAATATCTTTGTCCATTTAATTCTCGAATAAGTCTAGTCCCTAGACATTCGAATAGATCGATGCCTAGAGAACTTTAGAAGCTTATGGTAAGATCATCTAGTTGAAACAAATTATTCAACATAAATTAAATGGTAAGAACCTTGTTGGAGTGACATTGGACATGTCTAACAAAGTATAAAAGTCAACACTAAAGAATTCAATTCTTAAGACTATAAGTAAGGGTACGAGAAATAGGAAAACAAGGAACAAATGAAAGGAATTTACGATTCCGTTTCTACCTATAAGTTTATGTTTAAAGAAAAGTGACCTAGCAATCAAACTTCCTTGGTATCATATACCGCTTGAGGTTTTTACTTCGGTAATAACTCAAACAATGGAAGCTAGGCTACACTATTGACCTACAAGTGGGAAATAAAGCATGGCAATGCTACATTAGTTGTAGGGTCATCTAGTTAATTTGTTTTAAGTCCTTTCAAAGGCTGGAACTTAATGGCTATTTTGTTCCATAATCAGCATACCTAAATTTCTGTTTTCAAACACAGAAAGACTCACATTCAACAAAAATAAAAACAATGTTTGTTTGTTTGTTTATTTGAATGAAATGGTCAATTACGGGTTGAGTCAATATGCTTGATTAAAACAAACAACTCTTTAACAATAAGAACTTTACTAGGTTCAAATCAACCCCTTGATTTGAGTTGCACTAATCTTTGGCATTGTTTCTTAGACCATATCAACAAGTTAACATTCAAAAGCTCTATTTTGATGGACTTTTGAAAGTTGATTGATTTCTAGATCATTCAAGACAAGCTAGTCTTACTTGTTGAAAGTAACAAAAGACATGAACTATTGTTAGAACGCCTAGAGAATAGAGTTCAAAGCTAAAGAAAGATTTTATGACTTTATTATTTACTCAAAGTGATATAAATTTGAATCTGTTTGGCTAGTTCAAAGATTCAGAAGTATAAAATCCACTTGGCAAGAAATCATAAAGATCTAGGTTAGATCATGACGATGATTACTTTAAGACCAAATATGATCATCAATGATTGTGCGTTGTAATTTCACGATCGAGCTCCATAAGATATGAAATATCTACGTTGGAATGATCGAAGTCAATTATTACTTGATTCGATCAATGATGAATCATAAAGACTTTTCCTATAATTTCTAAAATAAAATGCTCAACTACCACCAAACTAAACCAAATTCGTCAAAGCTATTGAAAAGTAATTGCAGAATATCTTTTCATAAATATATATCTAAAGAGTTGCTAAACTCAGTGGGAGCTTAGTGTTTGTTATTCAACAAACTAAGGCCCATGTCTAGATATATGTTTCATTGTGATTTCTTCAAATGAGACACAAGGGTATTGTTTCTACCACGAATTTTTGAGAACATAATGTTTGTTTGCTCGAAATGATGTCCTTTTGGAGATTCGTTTCCAAAATGACAAGTGGGAGAAAATAGACCTCGAAAGTCTTCGAGGCGAACAACAAACATAACGGACATTCTAGAGGCTTTTCGAAGTTCTTTAGAAAATCCGAACATGTATTCTTTAAGGACTTTAGAAGTGGCTTTAAAGAATAGACATCTCTTAGAAGACTTTACAAGTGCTTCAAGGAGAACAAAATATTCAAAGGACTTTCAAGTGGCTATTGATATTCTATTGTTTGATGTTCTATACCCAAGTAGGCATAGAGTTCAAGTCACTGAAACTATGAGATTCTTGTATTAGATAGTGAAGAATCATGGAGTTCAGGTCACTGAAGCTATGCGATTCTTCTATTAGATAGTGAAGAAACCTACAACATGCAGTCAAACTATTATCATGTAGATCAATGAGTTTGTGACTTGTAAGAAAGCTATGACGAAACCTAGATTCCCTAAAATGGTTAAAGGCCATATATAGACTCAAATGTTTTAGATGGTTAAAGGCCATAAAACATAACCAATGTTTTGATGACAAAATTGAAATTTTGTTGATTTGCAAGAATAGATTAAACATCTATTGGTTGCAAATTGGTTTTAAGGATAAAAACCATCAAACATGAAATTGTGTTCACACACAAAGCTAGATTAGTTGCTAAAGGTTACAAGCAAATTCATGGCATGGATTGCGTTGAAACCTCATGCATAATCGTAATGCTCAAGTCTATAATTCAAGCAGTGATTGCATATTGGTACAGATGGAAATTGGATGACAAAACATCTTCCTCAGTCAAATGTTGGAAGAAACTATGTACATGGTATGTCATAGGATTTGTGGATCCAAAGAAATGCTTGAATAGAAAGCTAGCTTATAAAATCTAAGTAAAGATTTAAGCACGCAATTGGGAATTGGAAATGTATCTTAGTGAAGCTAATAAGTATTTTAGTTTCATAAAATATACATAATTCTTATAGATATATAAGAAGTTTAGTGGGAGTACGTAAAACTTAATTGGTCCTATGTGTATCACACACATATCTCTCTATTGTTAAATAACATTCAAATGCTAATGACTTAGATTTGAAATTATTCACCATGGAGAAACTTAGTACATATTGGGTATTAAGATCTATTTAAGATCTTATAATATTGTTTTAGATTAAGTAATGGCATTTACTAAATCAAACACGGAAGACTCCATTGGAGATATTCGACCCATGTGAATAAATCTAAGTAATGAATGTTTGAACTATGTATAAGCATTTACTAAGTTAAACATCAAAGGATCTAAGTGAGATTCTTAACTTATATTATATGTCAAAGAATTTAGCCGGATTCAGTATCTACTGAAATTGAATGAGCTAAAGTTACATGAATAGAATTCAATTGGGAATTATTCTGCAAAAGAATTTATAATGTATGATATAATATGAGGATCGCCAAAAACGTATCGTATGGCTTTAGGCATGACGAACATATACCAGTCTCTATTGATCTAAGTGAAGATCAACTAGAGTGGGATCAAGAAAACTTTATGGTACTTGAAAAGGTACATAGGAATAGTTCTTGATTCAAGGAAATAAAGATATGTTAAATATTTATGCTACACGCATAAACACTGGCAAAGGATCAAGCAAGATTCCCTTGGAGTTAACCATTGGCAAGGACGAGCTATAGAGCATCGTGTTTTGAAAATGGCAACATGGGTTGGAGACCATGAGTTGTTGTGTGGGAAATTAAAATATTAATTTCTATGTTCCAAAGATACAGCTGGAAAGTCTTCCACATATCTGTGAACTGCTTGGATAAGTAAATCCAAACAAAGCATCACTAGCAACCTAAACAGTTGAAGTAAAATTACTTATTGCCTAAGAAGCAATAAAACAGGGTTGTTTATGTTAAAGAGTTCTTCACTGAACTTGGGTAGATCACATGTCTGTTGACTTAATGGTTCTTAATTGCAAAATGCGTAGAACCACTATTGTAGCAAGAAAAACTAGATCACAAAATAAACAAACTCAAAAAGATCTTATCATCTATCTCGAAGAACATTCGATGAAAAGGATATTAAGATTGGCAAAGCATGATAACTAAACCTATGCAACAAGTGAGAAACAACACTCACATTGTGGCACTGGAAATCAAAGCATAGTTTTGAATTCCACTAGTTGTTTTAAAGATGGGTTCGAGGCCCATGGTTGTAAAACATTGGGGTTGAACATTTATCATATATGAAATGTATTTTCATATTCCATTTAATCTTGGTTTAGTATTAAATGATGAGTCCCTTCAATTTGACGATATATTCAAGATAGACTGTCAGGACCAGTCCTGTGACTAAGAAATGTCTATCAAGTGAACTTGAATGTCAAAAGTTGAAAATGGTCCCTGGTCGGAGTTTTCTATAAAGGTGGACGCATAGAAAACGTTAGACGACTAGAATGCAAGATGACTAGTAGTTCTGTTTCTTGAACTATGTGGACATGGCAATGTCGTAATCATTTGCATAGATACTCACTTTGGGAAGACTAGTATCGGACAGACCTATGAAACTTTACTGTAAGAGATGAAAATCTGTCATAAGTAAATTTCATTAAAATTATTAGACACTAAATCCTCAATACCTGAGTGATTTGGGATTACTTGTTTGAGAACTGCTTACTTTGACGTTGACCAACCGTCGCACCGTAAAAGGAGGCTATAAAGGCAAACGCTCAGGTAATCACCTATCAAACGAAGTCTAATCTCAAGATTGGGATTGTCCTCCCATAAATCGGGATGAGATGCTTAAAAGTTGTACAAGGCCACTCGGAGAGGTAGAAACTGTAAAATGCATGGCCGTGTTCGGATGAATCATAGGATATGATTATCTGTTTATTTGATCAGTTGAACTCTGAAACCGAGAAACACCTCTGGACATAATAAGGATGTTAACTCTTACCTTATGTTCAAGAGCAAGCATCGAGTGACAAGGGAATTAGGAAATGCACACTTGTCCCTAAGGACAAGTGGGAGACTGAAGGAAATAATGCTCTTGGTCTAAGTATGCATATAATGTTAAGTCTAATAAATGCGGTTCAGTATTAATTAACAAGTTAATAATTCAGTGAGATCAAGTGAGCTGAATGCCTAGCTAGAGGCCGCTTCAGTTCAAGTGGAATTAATAATATTAATCCACAACTTACTCTTGACTGAACCCGTAGGGTCACACAAATAGTACGTAAACGGATCAAGTATTTAATGGCATTAAATACTCCATCTATGGATATTCGGAATCGTCGAATCTTGGTTTCAGTGGGAGCTAAGATCGTCAAAGGCAAGCAAATGAATACTCCAGAAATGATGATATTGCCGGAAACAGAAATATGGATCGTATCGGAAATATTGCCGGAAACGGAAATATTGTCAGAATCGGAAATATTATCGGAATCGGAAAATAAATCCGAAAACGGAAATATTAAATATTTGTTCGAAACGGAAATTAATTCCGGAATCGGAAATATTAAATATTGTTCGTATCGAAAATGAATTCCGGAATCGGGAATTTAATCGGAAAGCGTATCGTACGAATTAGCATCGGACGAGGCTTGCTAGACGAAGGCCCAGCACGAGGCTAGGCCAACGCCCAGCAAGCCACACGCCAAGTGCTCGACCAGGCCCAGCGCAAGGCCAGGCCCAGCCAAGCACTAGCAGGCGCGCACGAAGCTCATGGGCTGCGAGGCCGCATGCGTTGTGCGCTCGGCGTGGGCCGCAAGGCCTGCGTACGGGCGTGCATGCGTGTGCGTGTGCTCGTGTTCGTAACGAATCCTAATCCTATCGGAATTCGTGCATTGATTAAATCCTAATCCTAAAAGATTAAATTTATTATTTAGAGTTCTATTAGGATTCTAATTAATAAATCCATATCCTAGTAGGATTATAATTCCTTTCCATAAACTCTATAAATAAGGGCCTAGGGTCACATATTTGATAGATGATTTTGAAGTATTCAAAGGTAAGATTTTTAAGCAAAAATCAGCCAAACACTTGCAACCCATAATAGCCGAAAATCCTAAGTAACCTTAAGGGCGATTCTAGTTGGTCAAGCTTAAGGCGGATTCGGACGTGCTGTGGACTATCTATGGAGGGACGACACTTGGAGTCCTAAAGACTTGTTCTTGTTCGGTTCGGGCGCAGCTAGGGAGGGCACGCTACAAAGTGTATGCATCTGAATTATGCTAAATGATTATGTGTAAATAATATGTTTCCTGGCTTGATGGTTTTTCCGCATGATTTATGTTTATTCATATGTATCATAACGTAACAAATATTATATTCCAACCTAAGGCAAGAGGAACCCTAGTTCTCTCTGTGCCTCCATTAGAGTGTTCATCCCAAAAGCTAAACAATCTTGAGTGAGGTCTAAGCCATCAATCTCAAGACGGATCTAAACATGTCGGTGAACCAAGTAGAGGAACGACATTTGGAGTTCTTGTTCGTGTTGGTGATTCGTTGAACTAAGGGAAAACACGCTACAAACGTAAGTAATGCTTGATCTGTACTTTATACTTTCTTCCTAGATTTGAGGTTATTCCGCTATCATGTTATGTATTTAACTGTAAATCCCTACAGTTGCATAGACCTCTTGGGTAAGCACAATCATGGCCAACCTTAAGGAATTTATGACAAAAGTGAGGCCTCCAATCGTAGAGAATTTTTTGCTCAAAAATTGCTCCCCTAGGATAACATCTAGTTGGTTGGGTAACATCTACTTCAATTACATTCTAGTAAAAGACACTCGTTGTTGATTTGAAGTGTAGTCATCAACAAATAAATGAACCCCTATGAGGCTTCCAATTCGACTTAAAGAATTAAGACTCAATTAATTTAAAGGGAGATTGGGAAGTCTCATCCATAAAGATATCACCCTTAAAAATTCTTCATGAAAATCAAACTTGGGTGTCCAATTTTTCACAATCATAGGCCTATTGCTAAAAATATGAGGTCTAGCATATAAAACTCCATTCTTATCCTCAAAAGTTACAAATATCACCACAAAGTACCCATCATCATGAAGATACACCTTTGGTTTACTTACAGTATTCCATCGAGAAGCAATGTATCATAAGATAACCCCGATAGAGGGACTTTTACCCATTACATACATGATAACAACAGAGGCCTAAACATCAGATAAAGAGTCAACTTCATTTTTATCAAACATAGCTACTATTTTGCCATCCTTAATTATAGGAGCAACAAATTCTAGGAAAGCTGTTAGGTTATGAACAATCCAATGTCATGCGAAATAAACCATAAATGCCAGAATCCAAATT
Organism: Spinacia oleracea; assembly: GCF_020520425.1. Lineage (NCBI taxonomy): Eukaryota > Viridiplantae > Streptophyta > Magnoliopsida > Caryophyllales > Amaranthaceae > Spinacia > Spinacia oleracea. Next base: position 44,231,504 of record NC_079487.1, on the reverse strand, counting down.
AATTGCACATGATCAATTAGCATAATTTAGTATACATATTTTGTGATGTGTGCCTTCCCTAGATGATCTGGAACCGAACAAGAACAAGTTAGGACGCTTTGAGGGGGTCGAAAAAGCACGAGGCTAATGCATGACCTCGTCCCTCGTGGGCGTGACGTCGTCAGATCAAGTGTAGTTAGATTTCCTGTGAGTTTACACCCAATCGACTTGTAATATAGGAGTCGCCATTTAGTTTTTAACGACAATGAGAAAAACTGACAAAACCCGGTTATCGTGACATAACGGGAGTGCAATTATGTTCGACCACGACGGCCATAGGTTCCCTTGTGATCCCTGGTGTGGGGATCGCTCAACGTACACCCGCAGGGAAGAGATTGAGAGTTCGGGGGACTGTAACTACCGAGAGGAGTGCTCATCGATAACTCCAGAGGCAGGTTATCCTTACTAGGTCAGCATAAATAATTGAAGGGATATGAGTTAAACTATTAAACTATTCTGAATTGATTTTAGCAATATGCAACACATAATACTAAATTGATCGTGATTATCTTATTTAGATTGATTTAAGGTACCTAGCATGATAATTCAATTTTCCAAGGTATTATATTATTAGGCGTGATAGATCAATCAAATTAATAGTTTAACAATTTTATAAAAGGGTGATGAAAGCGATTAAATCATGCGAAGAGACACATTACAACGCACCATTGAGAGGTGCGTCACGGTTCTCAGAAAACTAACCACTTGGCTTTGCTATTTCTCCTTTTATTTAACGAATCTCGGGTTTCTGAGCAGTGTTCCAGTATTTAGGCTTAATTCATCAGCTACAAGGGATAGGATACGTTCTGTTTAACTTTTGGGTCGATTGCGACAGAACGCGGGATCAATTTTGCAGCGTGAGGCTTAGGCTTAGGGTTGGATTCAATACTCCGATTATGAATTGTGTGTTCTGTTCACGTCGGTTTTGAGGCTGTATTTATAGGGAAAGAGTTCGTGGAAAGATAGGTCTTTAGAATCCGGATCCAAAAATAATTCGGAAACGACACGGCCCCAGGTATTTTCAGCGCCCAGGGCTGGGCGCCGAAGATTTCGGCGCCCAGAACCAGGCGTTGAAAATAGGGTCTGGGCCGAGTTTTTTGTCAGATTTGGACTCTTAATCACGGAGCTTTTGAGACTTATCCGAGTTGCTTAGTGCGTATTAACTTTATGACGGAATGCGTCATGGCCCGTTACGAACTCTAGGCTCGTTAGGATTTTAATTAATACGTAACTCTTATTTCCGAATTATAGCAGGAATAGAATTCCTTTTCCAATTATATCTCTTTTAGGACTTATGTTGGAGTGCAACACCTAATTCTGACAGATTTCTATCTTTTATGTCTTGCCACTTTTAACAACTACCCGTTATGGCAGTTTACTATTTTTAGCAGGTTTCTATAAATAGCAGGTTTGGCTGAAATGAAAAGGGTGATCGAGATTCGTTATTTTATAGAAGATGCATTGCCAAGTGGAGATTTATGTTCTCATCATCGAACCTTCCCTTTCGGGAATGGGGATAAAAGTAGGTGTCTACAGTTAGCCCCCACTTTGACTTAGTCTTGGAGTAAGACGATGGTCAAAGTATTAGACGGAGTGCGTCATACAAGCCATGGTGTATGTGACCTGTTTTGCGAGGGTCTCACGAGCCCCCGAGTGATAACATTTGACTTAAGGTTCATCACTTGAAGTGTTAACATATTCCTCACGTGTCATTGGAATTTTTTAAGTATAGAAACTCCCTCACTTTGTCATTGGAAGTACCTACAGATGTATAGAAAACTCCCTCACTTTGTCATTGGAAGTATCTACAGACGTTTTCGAAATCAAAGCTATAAAGTGTAACCAGGCCTGGCCAAGCCCGATCACGAGGTAAAATGTTTTTAAAGATTCTCATTTTCAGGGTTAGCTAAACGAGAAAACCCGCTTTGTTTTTATAGGACGTAAAACGAAGGAAAATCCAGCACATCGCTCTTTTTTGGAAAAGCGGAAAACCAATCCTTTGATTTTTGGAAAAGGGAAACCATCTTTTGATTTTTGGAAAAAGATAAACCATCTTTTGATTTTTGGAAAAAGATAAACCATCTTTTGATTTTTGGAAAAAGATAAACCAAGGAAAATTTATTGCTGCAACAACTAAGGACTTGCGCGATTAGTGGCGCAGACCCCGCCCGCTGAAGGTGGGCGAGCCTGTCCTACTGAGGGTGGACGCCCCGTCTGATTGAAGTGGACGAATCTGTTTTGATGTTTTGAAAATAAGGACCTACGCGGTTTATGACGTAGACCCCGCCAGCTGAAGATGGCGAGCCTATTTTTTGAAGATTTTATTTTATTATTATTTTTGTTTTCGAAAACTGAGGACCTGAGCGTTTAGTGACACAGACCCCGCCCGCTGAAGGTGGGCGAACCTAAATTTGTTTTTTTTTTTTATTTGGGACTTGCATGGTTCTGACGCGATCCTGCGTGATCGAGGTGGGCCAGAATCTATTTCCTTGAGATTTCTTTTGAGAACTTTTTATTCATTCTTGTAAGAGCGAGTTCTCTCGAGAAATGCTCGGATTTAGTTGCAACCTTAATGTGGGTTGGCAACGTGTCTAAATGGACCATCGTTTAATGGCCGTTTGCCTTTCATGGTTTCGAACAAGTCTTTGCGTCCCATAAGATGTATGTCACCGTTTAGAACTGGCTTAGTTGTGCCATTACTTGGGTCCTTGCGAAATGACTGGTGGGACCATATGCGAATGTTAACGGAGACCTTTGCCTTGAGGTCGAGTCCGTTTTTGAATTTGTCCAAGCACGGGACGCAGCCTGGAAGCGTTGTTTCAAACTTGCATCGTGTATTTTCTTACTTTCGAGCCCCCAAGCATTCGTACTTGATGGTTTCTCTTTGCCAAGAAAAGTGCATATTTTATAACGTCCTTGATCGTGTTTGGGATCGTGCTCGTAAGTGCGAGCGACCTTGCTCGTGGTATGCTACTTTGATGAAATCGTGGAGTGCGACTTCATTTTTCGGGCGACAAAGTTTGCTTCATTTTTCAATGATTAGTACATCGAGCTTACTTCGGCCCGGATTGATCTTTTTGACAAATAAACGCTTTTAATTTGAGAAACCAACGACCTAATGATTTTTTGTTTCGGAGAATGACCTTGATTATTATATGTTTTTTTTAATGCTTTGAAAAATTTACACATATTTTTTGAGACGAGTCTAAGTTTCGACATTTGCTTTTATTATTTGGGCTCTAAAAGTGCTTTGGGCTTGATCTTGATTACAACAGGGCCCCGTGTTTACTAACACGGTTTTAGGCATTTTCCTGGTTCGCGTTTTGGAAGAGTTGGGCCTTGGGCTGCATTTTCATCGCCCCGGGCCAGGCGTTAGATATTTCGGTGCCTAGCCACGTGCGCTGAAATTGCTGCCTTAGCAGCCCTTTTTTATTTTTCGAGATTTCTTGACGTGTTTCCGAATGGGATCAGGATGATTTCGTGTATATATAGGGGGTTAAGTACGTTTTTTCTTTTCCACCACTGCCAACTTATTTTTTTACTCTTGCCATGTCGATTCCTCCCTTCTCCCTCCAACGAGTTGTTAGGCGCTGGCTTAGAGCCCTTAATCCCACATAAAAGGTTTTGTTGAAAGGATACCACTTAGAGGCACTTTTAGGCTTACAACAAATTAACATTGATTATAACTTTCTGTATGCCGCCCTAACCTTTTCGGATTCTGATCACCATGTTTTTGTTTTTCGGGGCAATGAGGTATGCCCTTTGCCAGATGAATTTGCCGCAATCCTGGGTTATCCTACGAATGCTACTCCTGCTACCCCTGGCACTGTTGAAGAGGGTAAAACAACTATAGGGGCTTTCCTAGGACTAGATGATGACACGCTTGTTGAGATCATTGTGGGTGATAAGGTTAATTTGGCGAAACTTGTAAAACATCACTTTAGGCCTAGTAAAAATATGACTGAACAAAAATTGAATATCCGGGCACTTGTATTCTGCTTGTTGAACCACTATTTACTGTCGAATAACAATGGTGAGTTTGGTGACATAAGGTTGATTCCCCTAATCAGTCAGATGGAGAGTTGCTATTCTATTATGCCGTTGATTGTTGCTGAGACCTTGTTGGGTGCGGATGAGTTAAAGAAGGATGCCAAGTCTGAAAATTTTAAGGGGAGCCCCCTATAGCTGCAGGTAATTGATCGTTTATTTGCGCGCATATAATTATTTTTTCTTTTCGTTTGCCTCTGCCTGGAGCTGATTTTCAGCGCCCAGGGCTGGGCGTCGGAATTTCTGGCGCCTGGTCCCAGGCGTTGAAAATGCGTCCCAAGCCTTATTATTTTTCTGATCGTACCCGTTTTTTGCAGACTTGGCTTATGGAACGACTTAGGCTTCTAGAAGCTCCTGCTGATCCTAAACATTATCGCCCTATAGCTTTAGGCAACCGAAGGTATTTGCACCAAGGCCAGGACGAGGCCGAATGGGCCTCCTATTTTACTCATGGCATATGCTCTATTAAGTGGGTGGTACCGTGGTGGGGTTTGACTAATATGACGGGGGGTTCCGAGACGGAAGTTCATGTTTCTTTGTTGGGGTTATCTCGGCCTGTTTACATCTTTCCTTACCGAGTCATGCGATAATACGGCTTAAGGCAGACTATCCCATTTGCTGATACGGTACCACCTAAAGTAGCGGTTTTTTCACGAGCACTGGTTCAAGCGTGGGCTAAGTATTATGGTGGCCTCCCGCATTGGACCGTGACTACAGATGGTTTTGTGGGTCTTTCCGAGAATTATAAGTTGTGGATGAGTTCCGATGATAAGGCTGTGAGAACTAAGGCTTGAAATGGAGAGCCGGCTGAACTTTTGATGCCTCGAGGTAGGGCTAAGTATGAAAACCGTAATCCTGCTAACTCTCGTGAAAATGGCATTAAGACTGTGAAAGCTCGTCCTGATCGAAAGCGAAAAGAAATTCCTCCCCGATCCAGTTCTAGGCCTAAAAAGGTACCTAACATGAAGGGGCCTGCTATTCCCAAAAGAAAAGCAAGCTCTCGCGGAGATCGTCGCCGGAATAATGTATGGGTTAGGAAAGTTCAGTCCCCAGTAGAACTAGTGGCTAATCCAACTGATGTTGATAATCCTTCCCCTCCCATTATTTCTGCCCTTGAGGCTGAGCGGGCTATAGCTGTTCAAACTGAAAATGTTTCCGAGGCCTTGGCATCCTTGGAAGTTAGTGTCAAGGAGCCTGTTCTTATGGAGATCAACATAGGGGTAGCGTAGAAGCCTGTGGGGGTGGACCCTGCGAACATTGCCCTCTACAACACTCTATTTGATGATCCGGAAGAACTCGAGTAGTGTAGTTCTTGCTAGGGTGTAGATGCCCTTTATTTATTTCAGTTGTGTTTGTTTTTCATTCCTTAGCACTTTTGTTTTCCTTCTTATTATTTTTAAATATTAATAAAGGCGTGATTTTATTTTTCTGGTTTCTTTGCCTTCTTGTTCTCGCTTTGCTTCTCTTTGTTTTATTCGCTCATTTCCAACACTTATGCACATTATATATATTTTTTGATTGGACCGAATCCATAAATGAGATTTCCTACGTATCCTTGTTAAATAACTTTAACTTAGAATCAGGTTGCGCGTAGTTCTAGGTAGAATGAATTTTAGGATGGCGGATTCGATAAGTATGTTCTGAGATGGAAACATATTATTTGAAATGGTAGAATAGGCGATGTTTATTTTGATCTGCTGCTTTGCCGTAAGTCGAAATTTGCTTTATGATTTTTTTTGAGTACATGTGTTTTGCGCATTGTTTGAGTACATACATAAATAGGCTATATTTTTGAGTGCATGTATTTTGCGCATCGTTTTTTTTTCATGTTTTTTTTTGGTATGTATATCTGAATACGTGAACACGTGTTGTACCCCCCAAGTGTTTGTTATTTTTCCGTGTATGTGCTGATAAAATGACGAGAACTTCAGGGTAAACTTTGGCAAGCAGAGAGTTTCAACGCCCAGACTGGGGCGCTAATGATTTCGGCGCCCAGCTCTAGGCACTGAAAATGATTTCTGGGGTGATTTTTGGGCGTGTTGCTTCTTTTCTTTCACATGTTTTCTTGCTTTTATTTCTTTTTTGTTCTTACTTTTTATTCGTCAGAAATCAATTTTGACACTATTTCGGAAGCTTTTTGGACTATTAGCGTGAGATGCATTTTCGTCCGGATTAATTTTATCTATTCGTGACTCAAAACGGTTTTGAAAATGGAGTTAGGGTGTGAAAGATGTGAAGATCTTTGTGTAGGGTTTTTGGGTGGGTTGAGGTGCGTGTTGTTAATGGTGGGAATGATGGGTTCATGTTTTATGAATTTTTTTTTTGTTGAGCAACATTTGCATTGTTTGATTTCTTTTCTTTTTGATTTCTTTGGGTTGCATGTGTTGACTTTTATGATTGCGCGGATTGACCTTTATGTCTTGGAGGTACGGTTTATTTTATGGATTATGTGTAATCTGGTTTTGACGTCACGATTCAAGACCGAGTGGGCCTTGCTATTGGGCCTAAAGTGGGCCGCTTCCTTATTTTTTTGATTTTGTTTTTGCAAATATGATTAGTGCCTGTTGTGTTAGAGCAAAAATTTTTTAGGAGAAATCTTACGCCTTTAATAATTTGGAAAGTAAGGAAAACACACTGAAATAAATTAACTTATATTCTAAGGGGTCTTAGGACCATCTCTAGAGTTTTATTTTTTCTATCATCTAAAGAACTACTAGGCGTTTTTCTAAAGTGCTCTCTATGGCTCAAGCCTTTGGTTTAGTCTCGTAGAACTTTGGTCCTTCGCCTGTACTCATCTTGAACTCTATTCCCTTTGCATTGACCCACTGATATGTCTTCACCCATCCGTTCTTGGTCTCTTCAGGTGTTGATATGGGGGTGATTAACCGGGTTGGATTGAAACCTTCATCTTGTAGGGCTAGGGTGGTTATTACAGTCTCATCCTCCATAGGCCTCGATTCGTTAAACAATGTCCACAGAGCTTGGTTGTCTAATATTTCGGCTGTTTTAGTCTTGGGGAGGTGGGGTGCCTCATCGATAGTATGACAGTCATGGAAAATTTCAAATCCGGGTTTTAGCAGGCCATTCTGAACAAAGGGTTCAGGGAAGTCGCAGCATGGGTGTTCTTCTCCTTCTCGGACAAACATACCGTTAAGGGTTCTTTGGTATGGGGAAAGAAGGGTGGTTTGTTTTGTCTTGGCTGGCTTAAGGCGTAGCCTAGACAAGTGGTCAGCAATATCTTCCTCCGTTGGTGTATAGCCTAGACCAAAGGGAGTAGTTTTGTTGGGTAGGGGATGGAACATGTTGTTCTTCTTCCTTATGCCCAATGGAGTTCCCGGGAAATAGCCTTGAGCTACCAACATCTTAGGGATGACCCGGGACGCTCGCGAATCTAGAAATGTTAAATTTTAGTCCTCAATGACTTGGATGACTTCATCCACTTGAAAATCATAAAGGTCTTCTGCAGCATCGGTCGTTCCGACCATAGTACAACTGACGTCGAGAGGAGGGGCGCGTATTTCTAGAATTACCGCGTTATGGTTAAGTTTAACCATCTGGTGCAAGGTAGAAGCCACACCTCCTAAGTCATGGAGCCAAGGGCGCCCTAAGAAGAGGTTGAAAGTGGGCTTGATGTCAATTATCTGATACTCCGTGGTGCGTGCCACATGCCCGGTTTGTATTGTGAGGTTGATTTTTCCCAACACAGGCCTTCGAGAGTTATCATAGTCTCGCACCCCTTGCGTGGAGGTTTGGAAGTCATCATTTCCTAGCCCCAAGCAATGGGCGGTTCGCAATGGGCAAACATTTACCGCTGAACCGTTATCTACGAGGGCTAGGGGGATGTTTTTTCCTTTGCATCCAACCACTAGATAGAGAGCCTTATTGTGGGCGCCTCCTTCTTTAGGTAAGTCTTTGTCAGTAAAAACTATTGCTTTTTCCTCAACATCTCTAATGACGTGGCTAACCAACGAGTCAGGTGTGATGTCCGTAGGGACTGAGATGAGGTCAAGTGAGCGAATAAGTTTTTCACGATGTTCCTTTGAAGTGCACATGAGATCCCAGATGGTAATCTCGGCTTTTGTTCTTTTTAGTTTCTTCAAGAGAGGATTTTTGATGACTTCAGCGACGGTGGTGTGCCGCACGTTTTCAGGAGTCTGTATGACTGGGATATCGTCCATAGGTGGTGGGCGAATATCCTGTTGGTATACCCTTCCGGACCGAGTGAGATTGTCAACTTCGGGCTCTCGAGGGGTGGTGTCAATGGGAGAGTGCCCGGGCCAAGTTTCAATAAAGAGGTCCTGGCCCGATACTTGGGACAGGTAGATATCTTCAGCATCATCATCCCACACACCGCACACTTCTCTCTCGATTTGGTCCATAGGGACCATGGCGAGTGGTGCACCTTGGGGCGTAATATACACTGTAGGGTCAAAGTTCATATTTTCTGGTTGATCGAGAGAGATGTGACAAGAGCCGAGTGGGCTCTTGTTGTTGTTGGGTTGGCCAACGTTAGGGAGGGGTATTATTTCATCCTTTATCATATCCTGGATCGTGTTTTTTAGATTCCAGCAGTTTTCAGTATCATGCCCATTTCCTTGATGGAACTCGCAGCGGGCGCCCTCGACCCAGTATTTATTTTTGAATGGAGGGTCGGGTGTGGGGCCTCTAGGCCTTAGTTTTCCTTGTTTGGTTAGTCTTTGGAAGGCTTGTACTAGAGTCGACCCGAGTGGGGTAAACTTTCGGTCTCGGGTCCACCTTCCGGGGCTCCTTCGGGTTGGGGTTTCTTCTACGACGTGGACCTCTTAGGCTTGAGGCGTGTGGCCCCTGCTGTAAGTATTACTTTTGTATGCAGGCTTACTTTGTACTGTTTTTGTGAGGTCATCCTCAATCTTTATTCCCACATCGTAAACCCTCTTAAAGGTATCAAGGCCCAAGTATCTAAGATGTTGTTTATAAGTTGGGTCTAGGTTGTCAATGAATTTTTGGACCAATTCAGTTTCGGGAGGCCTATTGATTAGATGGGCCGCTTGGTCCCTCCATCTAGCAAAGTAGGTCGTGAAACCATCATTTTTCTTTTGGAAGAGGACTTCCAGCTCGCGCATGGTGACTTGAAAATCCATGTTCGACGAGTATTGCTTGACGAAGACATTGACAAAGTCCTCCCAAGTGGGGAAGAGCTTAGGGTCCTGGTGGTAGTACCATTTGAGTGGCACAGGTTCCAAGGACAAAGGAAAGGCAGGCAGATACATGGACTTGTCCACACCTTTCAAGTTCATGGCATTCACAAAGTTCAAGAGATGATAACGGGGATTGTCCGTAGCTTTGAACTTCGGTAAGTCGGATGAACTAAACTTTTCCGGTAGTTTGCCGGGAAAAGGTTCAGGATTGAGGGAGAAATACTTGCTCCCCATAGTTTGCTGCAGAATCATTTTTTCGATCTTCTTCTCGTTATCGAGGTCATATTTGGCTTGCGCAGCCGCTATGGATTCGTTTTCCATTTTCAATTGATTCATAAGTAGGGTCATTTGGGCCATTTGGTCCCGCAGCTCTTCCATGGACATGTTTGAGGGTGCGAATCGAGGTTGGGGAATCAAAGATCCTTGAAAGGGGGAGTGACGGATGGAACTTGGAGTTGCTAAGCCTTGTGTTGGTGATGTATCTTCGAGACGTACTAACCTTTGATTTTCCGATCGACGCCAAGTGGCAGAACGAACCCTATGCATAAGACAAGCTAAAGTTTAGGCCTAAAGTTAAGCATTACTCAGTCTAGACTTTTGACTCTTCCTATCGGTTTTCTATTATCACTCTTGTTGGTATATTTTGGCTTTTCTTTTGGTCATTCTTTAGATTTTCGAAACACTTGCCCGCGTGACATTCAAGGTCATATTAATTGGCATGTTTGGTTTTGGTGCCGAACATTGTCGTCATAGGAGGCCTAATGACGACGCGAGGAGTTATTTATTTTGTAAGTCGTTTTTAGAATTGAGTGCCTTTTCCGTACGCCCTCGTAGCAAATTTGTTACGAATTTTTTTATTGCTACGTATATTTCGTGCTCGGGCACCGAGGCTGCGGTGCCTGACCAAGAGGCCAGGCAGCAACTTCAGCGCCCAACGGAGGGCGTGGAAATGTTTGGCGCCCAGCCAGGGGCGCTGAAAATGCGTCCCTGGCTGGTACTCGTATTCTATTCGTGTATCTTTTTTGTACATGCGACTTAATTTTGCATGCTTGCCTAATAACGTCCTTTATGCGTTGTGCAGCGTTGTGGGATCCGTTACGGGCCATCCTAGGCTTCGCTTATTTTTGTGGTGATCGCCCGGGGTTGCGGAACACGTATTTTGGTATAACTCTTTGGCCAATCGGTGTTTATGAATGTTTAGGAAACTTTTAGGGTCGTTGGTTTTCTAGCATTATTTGTCACACATAATTCGCAACACATAACTAACATTACAACATGAAGCAAAAATAATATGTCACGTAGTTTATGATAGGCTTCTATGGGTAATATTTGCGCCTGGCTTGGTACCGCTTCTATCGTAGATCCAACACATGCCCCGGTCGAGGTTGTGCATTCAACAGACGAATTTCGTCCCAAGAGGCCAATCACGATGTAAGCCAAGGGGGCATGCACCAATGAGAGGGACCTTAGTGGTCGAGCGATTGGGTTTGGGACGGGTGTACTACTAGCGACAAGTGCCGAGTGGACAACATTAGAAGCGTATGCACCCCCCGGTTGGCAATGGGTATCCTTAGTCCCAACTCCCGAGATGAAACATGCCAAGGGAACCGAGATTCGTTATGCGGTTCTGTCCGTTCACATTAATATGCTGATTTTCAGGTCGTCCCAACTTGATAAGGAAATAAACGCGGAGTAGGATCGTTTCACCCTTCGGCTATTTTGATTACCTACGAGCACGAGTATTTCATTAACATTCCCCAGCAGAGTCGCCACTGTGAGGGGGTCGAAAAAGCACGAGGCTAATGCATGACCTCGTCCCTCGTGGGCGTGACGTCGTCAGATCAAGTGTAGTTAGTGTAGGGGAATACAGTTAAACATAATAACATGTGCGGAACAATCCCCAAAGCCAGGAAACATGTATAAAGCACAGATTAAGCAAACTTACATTCGAAGCGTGTTTTCCACAATAATATGTCAACGAACACGAACAAAGAACTCCACTTGTCGTTCCTCTACTTGGTTCACCGACACGTTCAGATCCGTCTTGATAATCGTAGCTTAGACAATCATTCAAGAGTTTGTGCTTTTGGGAAGAACACATCCATGGAGGCTGAGAGAGAATTAGGGTTTCTCTCTCCTCCTTAGGGTTTGATGTGTAATCTGATTTTTTGCATTAGGTTGTTGGAAAACGTGTGTTGGAATATTATTATAACCCTTAGATTATAATATCAACCGGCCAAGGCACATAGGCCATGCGCCAGCCAGCCCCGTCCGTGCAAGCCCACACACGCATAGCCTCACAGGCATTGGGCCTTGGGCCGCGCTGTGTGCGCTGCTGCTGATGTTCCTCGTGTGCGCGCGCGCGCCCAACCAAGGCTGGGCCTTGCGCGTTGGCTCGCTACTACGCCCAGTGGGCCTTGCGCGCTTGCGCGCCTTGGCTCGTTGGGCTAGTAGCGTTGCCCCTTTCGTATCCGCGATTAATATATTTCCTATATATTATTTATCGTATCGTATACGACGAATCACCGTCGTACGATACGATTTATTCGTTTCGCCTAGCTTACGAATATTCGCGATACGATATACGATTCCGATGCAAGGTCGTATCGTATAATACGTTTTCCAACTAATTCCCTAAAAGCTATTAAATGAATTTCCGGTTCATTTAATCCGGTGATCTTTTACGTGTCATTGGTGTGACCTTGTAGGTTCAGTCAAGAGTAAGTTATGAGTTCAACATCCATTAAAACTCACTGATCGGAAGCATTGCTCCAGCTAGCTGTTCCGATCACTTGATCTCACTGAATTAATTGTTCGCAATTAATCTGAACCTTGGTATTAGACTTAATGCACCTTGGGTGAAGGACATATTTCCTTCAGTTAGATTTCCTGTGAGTTTACACCCAATCGACTAGTAATATAGGAGTCGCCATTCAGTTTTTAACGACAATGAGAAAAACTGACAAAACCCGGTTATCGTGACATAAAGGGAGTGCAATTATGTTCGACCACTACGGCCATAGGTTCCCTTGTGATCCCTGGTGTGGGGATCGCTCAACGTACACCCGCAGGGCAGATATTGAGAGTTCGGGGGACTGTAATTACTGAGAAGAGTGCTCATCGATAACTCCAGAGGCAGTTTATCCTTACTAGCTCAGCATAAATAATTGAAGGGACATGCGTTAAACTATTAAACTATTCTGAATTGATTTTAGCAATATGCAACACATAATACTAAATCGATCGTGATTATCTTATTTAGATTGATTTAAGGTACCTAGCATGATAATTCAATTGTCCAAGGTATTATCTTATTAGGCGTGATAGATCAATCAAATTAATAGTTTAACAATTTTATAAAAGGGTGATGAAAGCGATTAAATCATGCGAAGAGACACATTACAACGCACCCTTGAGAGGTGCGTCACGGTTCTCAGAAAACTAACCACTTGGCTTTGCTATTTCTCCTTTTATTTAACGAATCTCGGGTTTCTGAGCAGTGTCAGTATCTAGGCTTAATTCATCAGCTACAAGGGACAGGATACGTTCTGTTCGACTTTTGGGTCGATTGCGACAGAACGCGGGATCAATTTCGCAGCATGAGGCTTAGGCTTAGGGTTGGAGTCAATACTCAGATTATGAATTGTGTGTTCTGTTCACGTCGGTTTTGAGGCTGTATTTATAGGGAAAGAGTTCGTGGAAAGATAGGTCTTTAGAATCCGGATCCAAAAAGAATTCGGAAACGACACGGCCCTAGGTATTTTCAGCGCCCAGGTACGCCTTAGATCGTACCAACTAGGATATAAACTAAGGTTTATGATTTCAGGATCTCACTTTTAGATGATAGGCAAAGTGTATGAATTAATGTATGTAATTCATGACCATAGGCCATGTATTTATAGGAAAATAGTAAAACCTCCAGGAGCCAAAACCCTAGAACGAATTAGGCAGTTTTGGGAAAATTCCCACAACCACCAAAATCCTAAGGCTGGTCGGCCACCTTTGTGCACAAGCAAAGCCTTGAGGCTTGCTATACGCACTGGCCCAACAACGTTGGACAGCTTCAGGCTTCGCGCGCTGGGCCTGGCGTGCAGCGTTGTGCGCTGGGCCTTCCGGCATGGCGTGCATCGCTGTGCGCTGGGCCTTGCTACCTGTTGAGCGATGGGCTGACCCATGCGCTGGCCTGTCGCTCGTCGAGCTTCTGGTTTATTTTTCCGATTCCAAAATTTATTTCCGATTCGAACAATATTTACGTTCACGATAATATTTTCGATTCCGACAATATTTCCAATTTCGACAATATTTCCGATTCCGATAATATTTCCGTTTTCCGGCAATATTTCCGTTTTCAGAAATATTTCTATTTCCGATTCGAACCATATTTTTCTTTTTCGGAAATATCTTCGGTTTCGATAATATTTATATTTCCGTTATGAACCATATTTCCGTTTCCTATAAATCTTCATTTCCGGCAAATATTACTTCTTTGCCTTTTGATGGTTTGTTTAGCTCCCGCTGAAACCAACATTCATCATTTTCGAATATCCATAATAAGAGCATTTGCTTAATATAATATTCACCTAAATACTTGATCCGTTCACGTACTATTTGTGTGACCCTACGGGTTCAATCAAGAGTAAGTTGTGGCAATAATAATATTAATTCCACTTGAACTGAAGCGGTCTCTAGCTAGACATTCAGATCACTTGACCTCACTTAATAATTAACTTGCTTAATTAACACTGAAACACATTTATTAGACTTGATATTAAATGTATTAAGTGCAAACTTGGACCAAGGGAATTATTTCCTTCAGCCGAGCTCCCACTTGTCCTTAGGGACAAGTGTGCATTTCTTAATTCCTTTGTCGCTTGATGCCTGCTCATGAACATAAGGTAAGACTGGTCATTCTTATTACGTTTAGAAGTATTCCTAAGAGTCAGAGTTCAACTGGTCAAATAAACAGATAATTATATCCTATGATTCATATGACCACGACCATGCATTTTACAGTTTCTAGCTCTCCGAGTGGCCTTGTACAAATTTTGGCATCTCATTCCGATTTATGGGAGGACAATCTGAATCTTGCGATCTTGAGGTTACACATCATTTGATAGGTGATTACCTGAGCGTTGTCGTTATAGTCTCCTTTTACGGTTCGACGGTTGACTACGTCAAAGTAACTAGTTCTCATACAAGTAATCTCAAATGACTCAGGTATTGAGGATTAGTGTTTAATAAGATAATGAAATTTACTTATGACAGATTTTCATCTCTTATTGTAAAGTTTTATAGGCATGTTCGATACAAATCTTATCAAGTAAGTATCTTTGAAAATGATTGCGCCATTGCCATGTCCACATAGTTCAAGAAACATAAATACTAGTCATCATGCAGTCTAGTCGTCCAGTGTTTTCTATGCGTCCACCTTTATAGAAAACTTATGACCAGGGACCATTTCCAACTTTTGACATTCAAGTTCACTTGATAGATGTTTCTTAGTCACATGACTGGTCCTGACAGTATATCTTGAATATTGTGAAATTGAAAGGACTCATCATTTGATAAACCACAAAATTAAATGGAAAAATGAAATTATTCATTCCTACGAATGGTTAACAAAAATGTTTTACAAAGTATTTAAACTGTAAAAACTTTAAAAGATATCAAAGGCATTCTCCAACATGCTTGATTCCTATAGCTAGTTGTGCTTCGCTTGCGACAGAGGTTTTGTCAATGGATATGAGATCTTGCCATCAGTTCCAATCTTTCTTATCTCGACTTCTTTTCTTTTAACGAATTTCTCGTAGAAGGTGAAATCAACAAAGTACATGCTTGACTCTTTGGTGGTGTCTAGGCTCTTTGGCCTGGGTAATAGCTCCGTTATTGTCACAATAGAGAGCTACTGGTTCTTTAATGGAGGGAACTACACCAAGCTCACCACTGAACTTTCTTAGCCAAATTGCTTCCTTTGCTGCTTCATATGCAGCATGATGAGCGGCATTTATGTCGCTCTAAGCCTAGGATTTTAGTTAATTTTATTATGATTTTCGATAGTTTTGTATAGTTTTGTTGCAATATTATCCCCTTATTCCATTTATGAACTTTTCAGGATAAATGTTGCAAAAAGATGGAAAAAGCCTGAGATTTGCTCGACCAGGGCCTGTGCGATCGCACAGAATTTTTGTGCGTTCGCACAGGTCAGGAAAATTGACTTCAAGCCAAGCAGGCTTGTGAGATCGCACAAGCAGAGGAACCCGTTCGCACAAAAATAGAAAATCGATGCAGGAACTCTTAGGGATTTAGTGCGACCACACCACAAGCAGCCCGCTCGCACAGAATTCTGGTGGGCTCGCACGGAATTCCTGTGCGAGCACACAAGCTTCATTGGAGATTTGGCTAAGTTTAGCCTGTGCGATCGCACGGGTGCAGGGCCCGTTCTCACAGTGCGAAGAAAGTGAATCGTCGCAGAGCCCGTTCGCACAATTGCACAGCTCGATCGCACCGATGCAATCGCAGCTGGGTAAGCTCGTTCGCACAGCTGCGCGGGATTTGACTTCGAGTTTAAACTTCTCATTTTTTTTGGGGATTGTATAAATAGAATTTCGTAGCATTGTTTCATTTAGGCTTAGTTTGGCTTTCAATTTGTTAATTAGGCTTTCATTACGTAATTTTCATTTCTCTTAGGCTTAGCTTAGAATTTTCTCTCTAGAATTAGTTTAGGGCATAGATTACAGATTAGGATTAAGGATTCTTAGCCTCAAATTCTTGATTCTAAATTCAATTAAATCATCATTTTCAGATTTCTTTTCTCTTTGCTTTGAGTTTTGTTCTTCAATTTTGTGCTTCAAGTTTGATGCAATTTCTTCATTCCAAGGTATAATTCTAATTCTTCTTTTGATTTTGTTCTTTAATTATTTAATTGCTATGTTAATTTCGTTTATGCTTTGATTTTATGCTTGAATTCTAGAATTAGTTTGATATTTTGAATTTGCTTGATTTTTCCCCAATTTTTGTGGTTTGAATTTTCTGAATTTTATTGTTTCAATTAGCTTCATTGTTGCAATTAGATTCATGATTAGGATTGATATTAGTTTAATGTTGATGTTAATCATGGTAATTGAGTAGTTTAGTCTAGAGGTTAGGGATGAAGCTTTGGGATTGAATTTGGAGAAGTTTTGGGGAAATTCATGATTGATGTTGTGATTAAATGTGATTAGTGATAGGATTTCCATGACTAGTTGAGTAGTAGTCGCGAATGCTATTCGATTGG